>NC_140720.1:6710000-7397500 GCF_050655825.1 Lonchura striata | reverse complement strand
GCAGTTTCTGGGGGACGCGAGCCCACCCGCGGCCCAGCAGCAGCCGTAAGCAGTGCGAGTTACATAACCAGGCAGTCGGCTCTCATTAGCTTTCTGCTCACAGCCCCGAGCTCCGGCGGCAGCAGGAACAGCATTTTCTGAGCCCGTAACAGAGCGGAGGAGGAAGAAAAGGGGGTATGTGAGGGCTGCAGGGCCCCTCTGTCCGGCACAGCCGGGACGGTCCCGCAGGGCGCTGCCGGAGCGGCCCGGCGCCCATTCCGCGGCCGGCAGCGCTGCCCCCTGCCCGGCGGGCCCGCTCGGCCCGGCCGCGCTTCTCTCCCAGCCCCTTCCCCGAGGAGCCGCGCTCCCACCGGGCGGTGACCGCCCCAGCACTGCCCGCCCGGGCCGGGCTGCGCCGCCTCACGGCCGGTACTCACCCAGGGCTGCGGGGGTAGTGCAAACAGTCCCGGCGGGGGTGTGAGCGCGGGGGGGCGGCGGCTCAGCACCCGATCCCCATCTCCGAGCGCCGGCTCTCTCGGCGAGGATGGGAGGGGAGAGGAGAGAGAAGAAAACAAAAAAAAATAAAAAAAAAAGGGGGAGGGGGAAGGGTCGGAAAAAAAAAGGGGGGAGGGAAAGGGGGGAGGGCAGCGCTGCTCACACCCCCACGACGGGCGCGCTCGGCCGCCGCAGCTGCAACCCCCTCTGCTTCTGCAGCGCCGCCCGCCGCGCCCCTATTTATCCCCTCTCTCGCCCCGCCCACCGCCGCGGGCCCGCCCAATCCCCGCCCACCGCCGATCAGCGCCCGCGTGGCCCCGCCCCCGCCCGCCGAGGCTCCGCCCCCGCTGCGCCGCTCCGCTGTCTCCTCACCCCCCCTCCGCCCCGGGGCGGCGCGCGGGGCCACGCTGACGTCAGCGCGCTGCTCGCTTCGCAGCGCCGTTTGACGTCACTGCCGACGTCAAACCCTGCCCTTGCGCCCCTCAGCCCCCCGGGTAGGGAAAGGGGGGAGCGCTGAACTACATCTCCCATGACCACCGCGGCCCGCGGGGGCCTCGGCAGCGGCGATGGCGGGGCCGCCTGCCCGGCTGGCAGCCCCCAGGCCCTGCGGGGCGCGGGGCCGCTCCCCACATCAGCGCCCGCGCCCCCTCTGCGCCGCGCCCGCCGGCTAAAAATACTCCCCACAGGTAGCAACGCCCGGCGATTGGCTGTCTGCCCGAGCGGCCGCCGCTGATTGGCCGGCGGGAGCGGAGGGCGGGGCCGGGCCGTGTTGTGGCGGGTGAGGGTGGCCATGGCGGCCCCCGGGCGCCGCGGGGCCTCCTGCGAGCCTTGGGCTCCGGGGGCACCTGGGATGGAGTCCGCTGGATGGGACCCACCCCAGCGGTGCAAAACATCCCCGGGCTTGCTCCCAATCGCCCTGAGGGCTGTTCAGCTTTGCTGCTGGGGCGGTTTTGTTCACAGCGCTAGCAGGACGCGGTTCTGGAGGACAAATTGTGAAGGGCTTTTTTTTTTTTTTTTTTTCCCCCTTTCTTTCTTTTTTTTTTTTTTTGCTCCGCCTCTTGCTCTGTTTTTATAATAAAAAAGCATTTTGGCATAAACGCTACGTGGGGCCCGGGAGAAATTTGGAAGTGCCAGTCAAAGAAATGCCTGGACTTTTAACCCTTTGTGGCTGAGAGTATATATGAGAATGGGAGGCAGTAACCCAAAAGCTGAAATATTAAGGGAAAGAAGAGAGTAATATTTAGGATTTTCCACAACTTAACATTTCTGATGGAAGGCTTAATTCATTGTAAAACATAGTTTTTATTCAGATGTATCAATGTTAATGCTGCTGGGATTGCAGTATTGCAAACAACTTGAAAATCTTGATTAAAACTCAAAATATTTACAATTTCCCTGTGTATTTCTCACCCAGTTTTAAATCTAGAGGGTTGTACATGCTTTCAGTGAAAACTGGGTCACTTGTCACTATGCTCCCCAAATGGGAAATAAAATGTGAAGATTGTAACATTACAAGCACTGGCAACTGGGAGACTACTGGGAACTAATGTATCTCTGGAGTCTAAAAGAGAGTCCTGAGTGCTTGTTTTGATCAAAAAGAGACGAAGTGAAACAACTCCCTTATCAGTGTTGGGATCCCTGACTCGGGAAGAATGATGTTTGAACTTTAATGATTTTAGAAGGTTAATTAATTACTTTACTAAACTATATTATATTATAATTATATTACACTATATTATACTAACTAGAAAACTCATGACTTTCTCCTGAGAGTCCTGACACAGTGGATCCAACTGGTCAATGAATCTAAAACACTAGAATATAATTCAGCAATCACCTTGGGTAAGCAATCTCTATACTACATCCCACAAATGAGATAAGAATTGTTTTGATTCTCTTTTCTCTGTTTCTCTCACAGCTTCTCTCAGGATTTCTCCTGAGAGTGCTCAGTCTCTGTTCAGAGGGCATGTGAATACCACACTCCCTAAACAGAAAAGGTGAAAAGACAAATAGAGGGGGTTGTTTTGTTTTAGTTTTGGTTTGACATGAGCGCTCAGGAGTCTCCGTGGAACAACAAACACACGCTGACAGGTGACATCAGCCACCGGTGATAGTTCAGCTCTTGCTCTGCTCAGCTCTGGGGTGGCAGCAGCAGATTTCCCTTTGAAGTGGGAAAACCTGCACAGTGCTGCAGATCAGTGTTTTCAGGTGAGATTTCATAAGGAGCTTTCCAAACCCGGTAACTGCTGCTGAGCTGCTAAAAAAAGCCAGGTTTTAGAAGCAGAGATTTCTTTTAAATGGCTTTAGTGCTACATGAGAAGCATTAGGAACTGAATTAAATGTACAGAGCAAAGACATTGGTAATCAAGGCAGCCATGGGATCCCTTAAAGCTGTAAAAATCAGGATGTGCTTTTCTGGGGCTTATGGAAAGGAAGCTTCTCATGCAGTCCACGCTATAGAAAAATCTGCTGTTAAATGCAGCTAGACCAATTTTTAGGTCCCTCCCACCCCAAACCATTCTATTAATCTAAATGTTGATGATGGGTCATTGACCCAGGAATAACCTCTTCGAGGATCAACCCCACTTGTAGTGTTCCAGTGAAAGTTTCAATTTATCCTTTTTGTCTGAAGAAATAAACTTTTAAACTGCAGTGATCACAGTGTGGTCTACATAAGGCATGTCAGATGTAGGTGGCCAAACTGTAGTAGTGTTAAATTATTAACACCAAAACCCAGAGTTTAATCCAGGATCATTTTTATTCTTAAAGCATCCACTGGATTTTTGATCCACAAGGGCAGAGTAAGGCCTGCAGTGTTTTTTACCCCTTTTGATTAATACACAGCAATAACAAAATGTCTGCCTCCCTGCTAGAAAATCTTTAAAAATGCAATCAATACAAAATAACCCCAGCAGCAAAATATTACTCATGTTGCCAATTCTATTCAGCTGGAAGATTAATGTTAAAAGAAAAGAAAAACTATATATTTTCATCTCTCCTGACAGACCTTGACAAGTCTTCTCCCCAGCAGAGCAAATCCACACAAGTATTTCAGAGCAGGGCAGGAGGCAGAAGTGAGATTAGAAGTGAGGAGACTTTCTTAATCTATATTAAATAAGAAGGGTTTGATCTCATGCCCTATTCGTAGCCAGATCCTGTAATGTTCGCCAGCAGACAGCCATCAGCAACTGAACTACAATTTCCACAGTCTGGGTCTCTGCAGAATAATCTCCAAATCTAAGATCTCTGCATTGTAAAACAACTACATTACCACAAAACCTTGCAGAGACTGCACAGACTTGACAAAGAGACCTTATTTTCTGATAAAGAAATCTAAATTTGATTTCTGAAATAATAACTAGCACTTTTTAAAAATCTAAATTAATATTGTTTATTGATCAACACATCCAAATCCAAAATACAGTTTGTTAATTTTAAAAGTTGTTTAAAGCAATTATATATAACAAAGAAAATTTTTACTAATTATGTCAACGAGGACAAGAATTTGAAAGCTGCAGGAAGGCAGGCTCAGAATTTCCACCACCCATCTATTTCATAGAATCCTCTTCTCTGCTAAATGAATGTTGAAGCACAGAATATATAGGATTTTTCCTGATGGTGGACATGAGGCTTTGTATCATACATTCCCAAATAGAGTGCAGTCTCTTTTTTAACATTTTCCTACTTGGAATCAAAATTCTCCTTTTAGCGTGGGAGCCAGGGCTTTGATCTTGAAAAATTGGAAAGCTTTCCTCATTGTATTCATCCCTCTCTAGCCCAATTTTATCCATTTGCTGATTTTAACATGTGTTCCTTTTCCCCACCATCTATCAGTGTGAGCAACCAGGCCTGGCTGCTCTCCAGCAGATATCTTAGCACCGAGTTTGAAATGGAATGTAGATTCTCTTACATTTCACTTTACCAGCAGTGATTTTTTCCATAAATACTGATTAGAAAGGGGATCTGGACCTATCAGGTGTTGCCCAGTACCAAAAGCTCCCTGACCACAAAGACTTTTTGAGGTGGGAAACCACAAAATCACCTTGTAAGTGACGTTTTTTCAATGGAGTAAAAAATAAGCAGGAGCAGAATTCAGGCAAAACACCCAGGTCACCTTCCAGGAGAGCCCCAAGTTTGTCTCTAATCTTGTGAATATATAATTTTTCAGGGCCAACATCAGTAGAAAAAACTGGTCTGCAGGAGATTAGAGCTCAGAGCTCACAAGGACATCACCCTCTCCTAAGTGGAATGCTACAATATTATAGTTTACCTAGAATAAGTTGATAGAATCCTGAGCAAGACACAGAAAGCAGCTTTTGGGTAAGAAGGAGAAATAAAACAAGGAGAAAAAAAAGATTTTGCACCAAAGCTTTTTTCTCCTCAAAGTTTCATCCAGCTTCAAGGATGAAACTTCAAGTAAAAATATGGGTTGTTTGTTTTGTCTGAAGATGGTGTAAGGTAGGATCTGCTCTTGAAGAGGAGCTTGATAAGCGACATTTTCAGAATGGGGTATAGATTCTGAGAAGGCCAGTAAAAAAGAGTGAAGTAAAAAAGAGGAATAAGCTGCTGTGAAAAGTAATGGTCACAAGTAGAGAGAAACTGTAAAAAGAGGGAGAGGGAATGGGAAATATTTTATGAGCATCAGAATTTCCTATAGCTGTGAAGAAATGGGCTGAAGAAGGAGGAAGAAAGATTGATTTCATACATTACAGAGGTTGACCTTTGAAGAAGTTTTATTAAAATCCAATATAATTTTTTACTCAAGTTCACCTTTGTGCTGGGATCCTGCCAGTTTAATGTCAGTTAGTTGTGCAGTATCTGTTAATAGATAAAATTATGAGGTGAGGACTGTCCTAGCTGATAGCCATGGAACTTCTAAGTTAATCAGGTTCAAGTGCTTTACCATGCTCATTCCAAATAATGATTCACAAACAGTTTTAAAGAGACAGAAAGCTGCTTTTTAAACTGTCAGTATTTTCATGGGGATCAAAAATAAACACTGAAGACTAAGGGCTGGTCTTTTGCCCTTTCAATCTCTGAGTAGATGAAGGTAGCTTAAAAACATCTCACTAGGAATTTACTTAAGAATTCTGTGTACTTAGCATTTTCCAGGAAGGCAAGTAAATATTTGTTTTCCTGAAAAGGGAATTCCAGGAAAACTGTTCAGTCTTATTCAAGAGAGATACTGAATGTGAAAAAACTAGGTAGTAAATGGGGAAAAAAACGTCTGTACAAAGAAATAGCTTTCATTCAGTCCATTTAAACTGAAAGAAAGAGCAATAGAGTGGTGGTTGTTTACCAAAACAGTCCAATAAATACAAAAATTCTGCTACTTTTTTTGTCATTCTGATTATCATCAGCTAGGGTAAAAATAATATCATCTGAGAACTAACAGGGGTCTCTTTTTGAAATAAATGGAAACTCTATTTAGGCAAAAATCCAGCCAATACCACCTTTCCTGACTAACCACACTGTCCTCTAATCCAAATCTGCACCCTTTGGCTCTCCCAGCAATGCTTTTTGTTTACTTAGGAAGGATCAGTGAAGCCTTGACTGTTTTCTAGGTCTTCAACAAAGTGATGTAGATGCACCTTGAATGAGAAGGGGGGGAAGGATGCTTCCATGCATTGTCAATTTATTATCGAGATTGGAAGGTGCCTCCATTTTTGGAATAAAATCCAGAACAAAAAATAATTTTAACATCCCCAGAAGATCACCCTTGGTTCTTGTCTAAGAATTTAAAACAACCAAGAACAGTGCAGTAAGAAGACATCCATATTTTAAGCTTTCAGGCAATCCCTTTTCTCTGGAGCGTGTGGCTGTTGACTGGGTTTCTTATGCCTTTCTGCATGCTATTCCTATCAGTAACAGTGTTTTATTCTGAGCACAGGGCTTGGAGAGTTTAATTAGTGACTACCAGGTGACAGGTACAATATCACCTTTAGGAAAGGCACTGGTTGGAGGTGTTGATACTGGGGCTGAAGGCAGTCTGATTTGAGAAGTGCTGGGTTAACCTGCTGTGCTCTCACGCTGTGACAGTGTGAGTGATGGTGACTTCAAAGTAAATGAGTTCAAATGTCTGTGTCTTGATAAATACAGTCTGAAAATCGTCCTCATGAGAAGATCATGAAAATATCTGCATTAAAAACAAACAAACAAACAAAACCCAACAAGTGTTTTTTTCTTTTCAGCTGAGCAGGAACCCAGTACTTGCGCAGACATGAAGAGCTAGTTGAGTGGAAAGATGTCAGGATATGACAGTTGAAGGTTTGACACTGAATCTTTAAGGGTATTACCCATGGGGGGAAAAAAACTCAATGGACATTTCTCCTT
Organism: Lonchura striata; assembly: GCF_050655825.1. Taxonomy (NCBI): domain Eukaryota; kingdom Metazoa; phylum Chordata; class Aves; order Passeriformes; family Estrildidae; genus Lonchura; species Lonchura striata. The sequence goes on along the minus strand of NC_140720.1, from coordinate 7,390,693 downwards.
GAGCTTGCTGTGCTACAGATCTGGTCCTTACTCAGCTCCTATTAAAGTCCATTGAGTCACAGAGAAGGGAATGAAGATTCAAGCTGTGTGTTTGCTCCTGAGACATACATAGTAGATTTTACACAGTTTGTGCATCCTATTGATGTAAAGAACAGTTCATGGGAGACTCAGTCTGTCACTGGCATTGAAATTATCACTCAGTTCAAATAGTAAATCACTCATTTCCTCTCCAGTTTTTGATTCCTAAAGGTGTAATTCCCAACAAAATATAATAAATGCCTTAAAAGATTAAGCAAAAGGTCATGTCAGCATAACATCTTCCCTGAACTGATGTCAAAAGGTTGCATAAAGCCACACCTTGAAATCCCCCAGGATAGTGCTCATGGGACTTGCCAATAACACAATTTCACAGAGATTCTTCTGTTTCACTGGTCACAGCTCTTTACCCTGTGGTGGAGCCACCCTTGTGTACCTACATATATACGACCCACTTCATTAGAACAGAATGTTTTCTCTAGAACACACATCCCAGTAGGAGCCATTATCTCATGTGCTATTATTAATGCAAAGACTTCAGACAGCCCTGCACACAGCAGTGGATCTGTGCAGTCTCAAGAGTAGCTGTAACCAAGATCTTCAGAAGCAGGGATAAAACAGCCATGTCACACAATTACATTGAGTTTGGCAATGGGAAGAAGAGATTTCTGCTTGATCCCACATGACGATTTTCTTCCATGCTGGGAAATGAGCACTTGGAGTGACATACTTTTTATTGTAGCTAATGGAACTCAGATTTCTAAAGAAAGTGATTCTGCTGTGTGACCATATTATCTAAATTGCTTTGTCGCCAACGCATAAAAAACTGAATATAAAATTGCCTGAGTATAATTGAGTGCTGACTCACCCCCCGATTAGGGTAAATGGTGCAGTGTTCCAGGGTGCCTTGGAGCTTTCTATAGTCTCACAATCCTATGTGAAATCTCTTGATTGATTTTTTCCTCCTCCAAGCAAACTTATGTTTCATGCACCTATTTGAGGCTAGATGCTACAAATCCAGCTGCTGTCACAAGACATCTTCCCCCTGCTTCGTTATCTTGATCAATTTTCTGCTGAAACTCATCTTTCATCCTGGCTGGTGCAGTTGCCTCCCTTGAGATTATTCCAACTCCTGGCTCTCCATATTCATAGCTCCAACTCTAACTCTCTAGTTTCTAAGGCTATATAGCTGAGAACGTTTTCTCACAAAAAGCTTTTCCATAAATTCTCACAATTTCATTTCAGTCTAATCCAAGACTGCATATACACATGACACTTCTCAGAACAAACTTTTCATAAAACTACCTGCATACATAAGCAAGAAAATACAGACCTAAGTATTTTAAATGGATTGTTTTTTTTTAATCTTGAAAATAGCCTCATACTCGTTTGGAGGTATAACAGTGTGATTATGCTTAAAACTAGAAGAATTCTCAGGTTTGGAAATTTAAATATAAGAAGGGCAATTGTAAGAAGCAATGCCAGAGACCTGAGGTGAACTGAGCCACGGATACTGGGCAGAGAGCTCAGATTTAGCTGACTGTGGCAGTAAGTTAAACCAACACTTGTGCCTTGGATGATCTCTGTTTCAGCTCTCCCTCAGGTAGTGAAAAGAAAGAGAAGAAGAAGGGCTATGACCTAAATGAATTACAGCAATTATTAACCAGCAATCTCGCCTATGAGGATTTGCAAAAGATGCCAGCCCTGAGCTGGAGGATCTGGGAGTGAAACCAGTCATGGCAGTGGCAGAAATTGGTTTTGTTTCCAGTTATCTATGAATATCTCCTTTCTGGCTGGCTGAACTATTGAGCAACTGTTGAAAACTGAGTAAGGAAGAGGCTGAAATTTATTTCCTTTATATGTGGAACTGGTTTCATATCAGAAAATAAAGAGTGACTTCAACACATGCATCCGACTTAGGTTCTCCAGAAGCACTTGTTGCTGCACAGCCCACCTTGTTCCTTGGCAGGAATTGTAACTTTTGTTGTCTGATAAATGGTTTACCTCAAAGAGAATAAAGCCCATTTATCTCCAGCTCCAGAGAGATAAGTAATGCAATTGTTCCTTCACCAGGAGATCTGCTCCCTGGAAATTCTCTTCTGAGTTGGATGATATTTTCTTCAAGAGTTTCCTTCTGTAGAATAAAAATAAGTTTTGTTGAAATGCATTTCCAGAGAAAATCCCTTAAGAATAAAATTAATTGTAAAAAAAAACACCTTAAATTGGTAAGGAGGAGTAAATCTAAAATTTAGAGTTGATCTAAAGCTGGGTCAGAATCCAGCCAGAGTTAAGGATCTGGTCTCTTCTGGCTGATCAGTACGAAGACTGCACCTTTGCAAAATAAAGACACATTTAAAAGATGTAATGGGGGGAAAAAAGGAATCTCTAATGGTGAAAAAAGCAACACATTCTAAGATTTTAAAAAATGCTGTCAGAACCCTTCAAAGATAGGCATGAAATACATAAAAGCATCATGGCTTCCCCAGACAGGTTAGTGTTGGTTGTTACTCCCAGCCCAGGCTGCATTTGTCAGCTCTCACTTTGAGTGCCAGAAGTGTGTTTGAAAGCCCAATATTCCTATCCAGATTGTTCTTTCTAAATGTTTGACAGCAGCCTGCCCAAGTGACATAGAAATGGGCACAATTAATTGTTAATGTCCCCAACTCAGCTGAATCAGGGAAGTGCCTAGATGACAAGGAAGAACATCACTGGGGAGGCTCAAGGGAGGCACCAGGGGATTTGCAGAGGGGAGTGATGGATTCAATGTCTGCAGTCACTCCAACATTTAACCTCTTCATCTATGACAACTGGTGGGCTACTCAGCTGCCATTTACTGTTACCCTGCCAGGAGGAGTGTGGGCAGAGCACGGAGCAGAGCACCCTTGGCTGGAAGTCCCAACTCATTCTGCAGCAAAGATAAGCCCTTGGATGGAAATTCTTCAAAGGGATGAGGCCAGGCAGACTGTTACCATGGGCATCTTGGAGCAGGCAATCAGTCCTCCCTTTAATAGAGATATGAGATGGTCAGGGAAGAGTGATCTTCTTAAATGTGTTGGAAAAATGAGGCTGGGACATTTGTCATCTCTGATCTACAAAGTGATGGAGGTTCCTGAAGAAGCATCAACATCTGCACAATCAAACAGGAGAAACTCTGCTGGTCCTGCCCTGCAGCTTGTGCTCTAAACTATAACTAATGAGTATAAAGGCCCTGACAAAAAAGCTTCTACAGAATCCCTTTTCTAAGTCCTTTGGTTTTACTGGAATGTGTACAGCAGTAAAATTGATATAGCCAGTGGAAAGCCATGTCCTGGCCTGACCCTGCCACAGAAAACAACAAAAAGAAAGGGCAGGGATGTGGGGTCACGTTTGGGGAGGATCCATGATTCAGCATGTCTAAATCTCACCTAATTTGTCACATAATGAAGGAGTGGGGCAAACACCTGCAGCTCCAAGCTGCTGCTTCATTATGAAAAGGTACAACCTGGGCAGTGACGAGCATCTGAGGAATAAATGAGTTTCAATTAGGACAGTAGGTCAGAAAGAGCAAGATGATTCATATCCAGGATATACTCCAACCTTCCACAATAACACTCAGCAATTCTGTTCAGTTTTGCTCCTTCAGAGCACCCACAAACACCCTATCCTTCCCATGGCACTGGCAGGTAACAGGCAGAGAGGCTTGGGTGTGCACTGAGACCTGCTGATTCCTGGAATAATTGAACTAAGCTGGGAAAAAATGCCTTCCACAGCAACAGGAAGGAATGAGACAGCTCTGTCCTAGTCACAGCATGCCACTGTGTGTTTAGAAATCAGGGGATATAAAGATTGACACCCCAAAATTAATAAATAAGGTACCCAGAATTAATAGCCTCTTTTAGGGAGCTATCTGCATGAAGTTTTCCCAAGAGTAAGGAACAGGTCATGACAGATGGGGTTTAGGAGTGTGTGGCTCCTAGGTTAGCACCCTGACAATGCCTCTGCTCAGTTGTGCAAATCATATTTTACTTTCTTGACTGTGAGTTGCTGGGCAATGGGATGTAATTTTCCATGCTTGCTGTTGGCACAGGGTTTTACCTTGACTTGCATCTGATAGTGCAAGCTCTGTCAACATTGTTTCACCTCTTGGAAAATAGTAATTAAGAAGCCTGGATGATAGGCATGTATTAGTACCCAAGAATTCATGGCCAGCTCCACTTTAACCTAGTCACCATAGTTTACTACTCTGCCGCAGAATGTCTTTTCCAGGTTTACCTGAAGATGTAAGAAAACTTTAGGGGTGCCAGACATTAGGTTGACTTCAATCTCTCTGAAAACAAATCCTTTAAAGTTTAGATCAAGGAGTCTTTTAATGAAACAAAGAAATCTTGCCAGATATAAATAAGTCTGCTAGAAATAAACAGAAGCAAGGCAGAAAGGAGACAGCCATGCTCTGCAATGTCAGTCAAAAGTGACTGATGGATGATGATATGGCTGGCTGGGGAAAAAAAGTCAGTCTAAAAGTCTTGCTGCCAGCCATCTGGCAAATCTTCCAAAGGATATTGCTGTACAATGGCACTGAATTCGTACATGATTTGCATCTCCTGCTATCAAGAAAGGCTATTTACTCCTTCAACAAAGTGAAGATTTTGAAATCTCTACTATGACTCTTATCTTAGAGACTCATTGTAACCCTCCCCACTGCCAGTTGTCTGTTCCCTCCCCCCACCAGTCTGCCACGGATGCAGAATCTTATCCCAGGATCTTTAGGATGGAAAAGATCAGTAAGATCAAGGTGAGCTGTAACCCAGCACTGCCAAGCCCTCCACTAAACCATGTCCCCAAGTGCCACCACACCTGCAAGTCTTTTAGATACTTCTAGGGATGGTGACTCCACTACTGCCTGGGCAAGCTGTTCCAATTCTTGGCAGACCTTTAGGTGAAGAAATGTTTCCTAATATCATCACAGGATCATGGAATGCTTGGGGTTGGAAGGCACCACTGGAGATGTCTGATCCAACCCTCTGCTAGTGCTGGCTTACCCCGAGCAGGTTGCACAAAATAAAGATGATTTTTTAAAATATCTTTCCACAGTAAAGATGCTCTTGAACATTTAGTATGTCACTAAGACATGGAGCACACCTGACTCTGTCCAGGCTGTTCCAACTCAGGATTCTGTTCCCTTGTTCTGTGGGGGAGACAGAAGTTCACAGCCCTGGGATTTGTAGCACATCCATCCTCTTGCTCCAAAATCATCATTACTTCCTGCTTGAAACTGAAGGGCCACATTTCACACTTCTGAACAGTGTAAGGCTTATTTTCATAACTGAGTCATTTGGACTCTGTACCCCACAAGGCAACAGTAAATATCACCACTCAGTGGCCATTTCCTAATGAACATAAAGCAGTAACAATTTAATGTCATTTCAAAAAACCCAAAAAACTTGCCATGAAAACAAAAAAATCTCTCAAGAACAGGCTGGATGAATATCAACGACTTTTTTTTTTCCTGCTTCTTCAGCTCCTCTCATGTGGTCCATAAGCTGTAACTGAGTTCATGACCCTCCTGAGCTGTGATGAACTGCAATGGCTTGAGACCATGGAACTGGGAGTGCCAGCACATGGATAGCCCCAACTGAGGAGCAGCTGCATATCTGGTGACCAGACACTTCTGGATTTTAACATGGGCCCAGTAAAAGCTATTTTCAGCCTAAATGATCTTTGATACTGAAACTAGAGTTAACCTGGATGGTGAGCCGAGATCATCTGCTCTGAGAAATAAACCAAGGGAGAAGGAGGTGGGAGACGAGTGGGAAGATAACAAAGGAGAGGGACTCTTTAGGGAGAGGAATTAATTTGGAAACATGCAGTGATGGAAAAAGGAACACAAGAAAAACTGCTGTTGCCTCTCCCTATCACTCCCTCTCAGGTTCCTGTCCCTGCTCAACTGCCAGCCACATTTGTTATTTGTAATTCTCAGCCTTCTTAAATAGATGGGGCTAAGAAGCAAAAACTGACGCAAAGCAGCTCCTCTCACCTTTGGTATTGCCAATTTTAGTAATTTTTAGTCAGTTTGGTTTGGTTGTTAATAAGGACTTGATTCTAATTTCACTATGTGCAGCAGTAACTTGTTAACAAGCTGCTCTAGGAGATCTTTGTAGGACAGTGGAAACCAGGCAGAGTAAATAATTACAGTGCCTCCACCTATGGTAGTCTGCTTCAGGGCAGGTGTAAATAGATCCATAAGTGTTTGTTCACTTAAAAGTTCAGCCCAACTGCTTTCTCAATTGCCAGCTGCAGAATTAATGGATAGGGTTTCTTCCTTAAAAAATGAGGGCAAAGATTATCTACTAAATATCACCCTCCCTTCCCACTAGACTGCAAGTAGTATTTTAAAAGTTACAGAATTTTTACCAAAACCAGATGTTGGGTGTATAAAAGTACAGGCAATTTTTCAAAGCATTCTATTCATTTGGAAAGGGAAGGACAACTAGATCAGAAAACTCAATTCAGCTTCAGAACGGAGGAACTTAATGGGGACAAAAAAGAAGGAAATTACATTTCACTCACTTGGTGCATCCAGAAATCTCTGGACTTGTGCATGCAAAGAGTAACTCCCTTTGGAGCAGCACCACAAGCTTTGAGAAAGCAGTTTCTAAAGTGTCTGAAAGCACCCTGTCTCTTGTGCTCTGCTCTCTGAAGAGCAGAGGGAGCACAACACAACGCCCAGATGGGATGGAAAGGGAGTCCCCAGGTAATGGGGACACTGATCTGTGAGCTGGGCAGTGCGCCACTTGCATCCAGTTTGAGTATCCCAGAAATAACCTGCCTGACTCAAAGAAGGTTTGGAAACCTCTCCTCAGGTTCAGCACACCTTGATGCAGGAGGAAGGAGAGCCCCATGTGGGTGGGCTGGACCTCTCTCCAGGAGGAGCTCTCCCACAGCCCCATCTACTTGTGGCTGGATCCCAAAGCCCTGCCAACATCCATTGTTTCCCACACCAAATTGTTTAAATAAACGTCCCCAGTGTGGGCTCAAAGAAATGCAATAAACATCATTTGTGTGGCTCCTTGGGATCTCAGCTAATGGACTGCCTGGAAGGACTTGCTAGGCAAATGTGCTGCCTCTGGCTTCCCACACTGAAACTTCACCTTGCACCCCATGACAGCCCACCAGTGCTATACCCTGCTTCTGCCTATGGTTCAAGCTGCAGGTACCACCTTTAACCAAGCAATAGCCAAAAAAAGACATTTTAAGTGACTTGTGGTGTCTGCTGAGCACCAGCTGCCCACAGTAGAACAGTAATGTTCTCCTGTGTCTTTGATCCCGATGCTCCATGCTCAGGTCTCCTGGGTCCTATTCTGCTGCAAAAGCCCAAAGCTGCAGCGAGAGGAACAATCTAATCTGCTAGGGAAATAAAACAGTTGATGACTCATAAAAACAAAAGGGACAGATATTTGAAAAGGAAAACAGCAGAACAGATTCAGATGTAATTGTGAGTCCTACCACAGGAGTGCCTGGAGAAGTAGCTAGTTCTGCCATGTTCTTCCACTTGAGCCCTCAGCCAGCTTCAGTGGGGCCAGGACTAAAACCTGTGGTTCCAGGTAGCCTTAATAAGGCTTGGATCTGAATTAAACCACTCTTCTGCATGCCTGGGGATATGGTGGCATGTGGCAGCCTTGGCTGCTTCAGGCTGCCCTGGAGCATGTGAAGGAACATGTTCATGAGTGACAGCCCAAAGCAGTGGGACAGACCTGTGTGCAGCCACAGGAGCTGGCCTCTGCTGGAGTCTGAGACAGCCTGAGGGAGAAGGAGCTGTTCACAGGTTTCCCACTGGGAGCTGATGCCAAAATCAACTCTCTGAAGGCGGCAACAAAGAGCTGATTTTGTGACCCTGGGCAACACAGGGATGGATGCACGTGTGGCTCTAGGAGAGGAGGATGGGAGGCTGAGCCCACTCACCTGAACATCCACCTTCCCCCCTGGAGGGGCAGCAGGTGCTGTCAGTGGCTGCTCTTCAGGGGAAGAAGGACCCCAGACTGGCTCAGACACCCCTGTGATGCAGAGGGGTGGGGTACCATCACTGGGACTAAAGGGACCCCCTCACAGCCCAGCTGTAGCACTTGGGGCTGTCTCCTCTGTGCTCCCTTCTCTCTCCCCAAGGCAGCATAACGAGGCCAGTGGAAATCTGAAGAAGAGAGATTTCCTTTACTCAAGGATTCCTATTCAAAGCAACAGCTATTGACATATTTTTCCTATTCCTATGCTTGGCAGAAGTTGATAGTGTTTATTAAGCTGATCTTAGGCACCAGAGCTGGATCCTGACTCTCGATACACAGGCAATCATCAGAGCCTGTTGTGTTTGCATGAATGTATTAATCCTGCCTCTGCTTCCTGAATGCATAAAGCAATGTTTAGGACCACTCATCTCTGAGAGACTTGGAGATGGCTGCAGAGGGCAAGACAATATTTTTATTATGGAGAAGACCAAGGCAAAGTATTTTGGGACCTCAGGATTATTAACATTTTCAAAAATCTGAGAAGCCGCTAACATTTATAAGACATTACAATCAAGATTCATTCTCCCAAATGAAGAAAGAGCTCCTGTTGTTCACATACACTCTAGATATTGATAATTTTCTCATTTTCTGATATGACAGGGCTTGGGGATTTTTTCCCCACTGAGACAATATGACTGACAGATGGAGATAAGAATTCCTCATAAAGAGAAGCAATGCATTTGTACGCAGCTGAGGCTGGAAGAAAGCAATAATTCTCCTAATACATAGGCACAGCCCTCCAGAATGGCTGATTATTTACTTCAAGAGTCAGTCATCACTGGCCAGAATGCCAGGCATGCCTTCCCAAGCCAAGATGTGAGCTGAGTGCAAACAAACACTCACCCCTCTGCCCACCTCCTAGGCTGCTGTTGGGTGGTGAAGGCTGATCCCGGGTGCTAGCTTGGGATACCCTGACCATGGTGGGTCAGACCAGCAGAGATTCACCAACACCTCTGTCATGGTGAGTCCAAGCCACTGTCACAGAGGTGACACTTGGCACAGGCTTAGTTCAGTTCTAGGGTCATTCTCAGCAAGCCCTGGGGTGCTTGGAAAGCCCAGGGGCAGCAACTTGGGGCAGGAGTTAGAGCTGCCACCGCAGAACCCATCTCGAATCTGCCTTAGAAAAGATAATAAAGAAACACTAAAATCCCCTCGAAACAACAACAATAATAAAAATAAAATCAAAATAAACAAAAAACCTCCCACCAAACCCCCCAAAACAAAGCCAGAAAAAGTGCCTCCAACTCTTGGGTCAGGACAAAGCCTTGAAGAAGCAGGAGAGCAGGAGTGCCCATTCTCAGTGTCACCACCACTTCTGTCCCCCTAGAGCAGCTGAGCAGCTTTTCTTCCTGCAGATCCTCTGGAGCTGTCTGGTTTTTCCCCTGCTACACCACATCTTGCAATGCCGTGGTTGCAGTACTGGTACACACAAGCCAAAATTTACACCCCTTTACCTGCTTTCCTCCCAGCCTCCTCTTTCAGCTGTTCTCCCCTCTCACTGTCTGCATATTCTATTTTTCACTACTGTTCCTAATAGCTTCTCTCTATGCCAAGTCCCATCCTACTCAGCTCTATTAAACCTCAGACCTTGGGCAGACCTTTTCTTCATTGGTCTCCCAGCCAGCTTTTATCTCTTTGACTTCTAAGTTCTCTTTCTTTGTGCTTTTCCCTCTGGATCTGGGAATTATTTTGCTTCAGTTGATGCATGGATCCAGGCCCTGATATTTTGTTGAGCTCTGTGGGATCTCTTCTGTTTGGTGGGTGCAGTGGTGGGTACAACTGCTGCCAGCACCAGCAGCACCCAGAGTTTGCAAAGGCCTTGAGAGGCTGATGTGTATTTCAAGCAGTAGGAAACTTATCCTGTACTAGACATTGGCTTGAGAGAGACATTATCCCTAGAAGATACCAGCTCTAGAGAGACATTTTCCATGGCATTTGTGCCCACAAATAGATCCTGACTTCATCTACCAGAGGAATTGATTGTACAGGCCTGTGCTGCTCATGGAGGATGGCACAGCAGAGAGAATGGCATGGGGTCACCACTGCACGTTTTGTTCTTCTGGTGCCTCAGATCAGTATCTCAATAAAAAGCTTCAGATCTGAGCAGCCCCTGCAGATAGCAAGTGCTCCCCCTGGAGCACGACAGATCCTGAAATACACGTGCCAAGTGGATCTTGTATTTGGAAAACAAATGGTATTGACCCTCTATAAACCTTGGCTTAGAGCAAGGCAAAACTAGCAGGAAAAAATGCCACCATGGGTGAGTGAAGGTGCTTAGTGAGGAGTAGGGCAGCCCTGAATTATAGGGCAGCAGTGAGCAAGTGGCTTAGCCTTTTCTTTTTTGCCTCCTACTGATTTAGTCTGGAAGCATTTCTGCAGGCACTTTGTCCTATTATATGGTGATAAAACGCTGGACTCAATAACTGAGATCTGCTGTCTGCCATCACAGCAATACAAATAACAATAAAAGAAACAAAATAGAAGTGATTCAGGCTGGTTTTCACTAGGAAAAACATCAGTTATCTTTATTACTCACCAGCTCTCCTCCAGGGTAGCCTGCTGGCCACCACTGAGGCTGCCCTTGTAGGGGGGCTGTATTTTGCTCAGGTCCTCCTAAAAAAGGTTCTCCCTGGGGTTTTGGAGTGTTGGTGGTTGCACATCCACATCAACAGGACCATGAGTATAAGCAGCCTTTTTACAGAGCAGCTGAGCCCAGTGAAGACACAAGGCTGAAGAAAAAACACAGCATGGAGAGCCCATGGTAGGATGGACAATCCTTGAGGCCCAGGTCTTCATCTGGGGGGAAAAACAGAAGAGGGAGGCTGGAGGGGGCCCTGAGGCTGGCTGAGGTCACCCACAGCCTCCCATGGCTTTGTCATGCCCTGCAGAGCATCATCACAGCAGCCTTGATGCATCCAAAACACAGACAAGCAGCCAACTCCAGCTGGAAGTTGATTCCTGCTATTGAGATTTGTATTTATTAATTTGTAGCCCACTTGCTTTCTTTTGGCACAATTTTTCTCTGCAAGTGAAAAATTTCCCCTGAATCACTGCGTGTTATTTCCACTTGTCAAGATAAAGGTTAATGAAATACCAGCTACTGCATCACAAATCCAGCTCCATTTCTATCCAGGATTTTATATGGCAAGTTGTACTGCACAGCCTGTTCTTAGAAAAGGCTGTGATTAAAAAAACTAAAACTGTCAGAGGTCAAGAAATTCATAGTTAGAGCAGCATAGCCTCTGCCCTTCACTCCTCACATCTCGCCTGCAGGACAAGGAATAAAAAACCTCCTGGAACTGGCACAAGCAAATGTGGGATGAGATTTCCTCCAATGCACAAGATTCTGCAAGACTGTGGTATTTAAACAGCATTTTCATTTGTAAATGTTGCCTGCATCTGGATAGTGGTTACTTGGATAATTATACACTACATAAATAATATATAAATACACAAATACCATAGAATCATAGAGTATCTTGAGTTGGAAAAGACCATAGAGTCCTATAAATATATATAGAACTTAAAAGCAACATGATGCTATAATTGACATATATCTGTCTTCAAAGAGATTTGCACCAGAGTCAGAAGGAGAATTTGACATACTTTCTGCACAGAGGTTTTCGTGCCCTGAACGTGAAACCACCAGGACTGGCTGAAGGACACTCTGTGCCCAGGGACTGCAGAGCTGAGACCAATTTTAATGCTGCAAACACCTTTTGAAGATCACTGGCACAGCCTCACTGCCCAAATTAAACACTTGAAAACACAGAAGATGCCCCCGTCCAGCAGCTGTTGGGGCATGTGAGGTTTCAGGAAGGAAGGGAGGAGCTGCTTTGTTTTCTTCCTAGGGAAGGCCAGCACTGGGATGAGTGTTGGGAGCTGCCTTTTGGGGTGAGTCAGGAGATTAGCATGGGGTGGGTTGCATTAATACCAGCTTGAACACATGCCAGAGAGGACTTCCAAAATTCACAGCCAGTTATTTCTCGTCACAGAGTTAAGAGATCCTATAGCCTGTTCTCCCACTTTGAGGCATGCCATCAAAAGCCCGTGGAAATTATTCTGAGGAGGTTTGTTTGTTCTGTAAATATGTATTTAAATCTTGAATACAGATGACTAAGTTTGAAGAAAATAAAAACCAAAACAAAAACTTCTAACAGAGCAAGCCCTTTCACAGAGGATCTTATCCCTTCTTGGAGGTGGATTAAAAACTATTGTTATGAAATCCCAGTGCAGATTTTATTATGGGCTAAATCAAAATACTTTGGAGCTTTTGGAATTCAGATCTATAAGTTCAATGTTTCAGCCCACATGCTCCATATAAAAGTAAGATAAATAAAATAATGTACTTTTTCTTCCTTTTGATATGCAAAGATTCAGCTGAAATGCTTACTTTCCAATTTGCTTTTTCAGTAGAATTTGACTAGAGATCCTATCAACATGAAATACCCTGTGAAACCCGAGGAGCTCCTGAAATGATGGATGACATCAGGAGCCAAAAGAATATGTACAAAGCGTCTGCAGAAAGAGATCCTTAATCACGCTGTGAAGCCTGTTGATTTGTTGCCAACTACTTAACTTAAAGCTTGTGTTGTCATATATCTAACTTTAAAGTTTAATGTACCATTTGGAGAAAGGAAATCTCTGTTAAAAAATTCAGTCCTGTCCCTTCAGCTGCAGTGTGAGCAATGACACATTTCGTTGGATGCTCTCAGCAAGTCCCTCATTAAAATAGTAGCACCAGGTGAGATCTATTTCTCCTAATATTTGTAGACTACAATGTAAGAAGGAAAATATTTGACATTTTCTGTATTCCTGAAGAATAGGTTAAAGAAAGAACAACAACAAAACAGTGAAAACTGCTCTCCAGGTTACATGCTAGACCTCTCTCATTTACAAGTATCTTACTAGTAAAATTGAATATCAATGTTATTTAATTTTTTTTTTAAATTGCCCACTAGATGGCTGTAATTGTTGTGGCCATGCTTAATTTTTGGTATCAAACTCCCATCTTTTAAAAAATCTGTTCTTGTTTTTGTTGTTCTTCAGCACGTGCTCTCACTCTCCAAGGCAGTGTTTGCAACTATGGGATCCTCACCTTGGAAATTTCAGCTGTTTATAGGAAGTTTAGTTGTTCAAAATGACCACTGCAATGGGCTTATATAACATCCAAGGCACAGAAATCCACCGCCATTTTGAAGGATAAAGTGGGAATTCATTTTTCATTACTGAAAGAAATACTTTGTTTTCTGCTATTACAAGGAACGATCAAAGACTCTGAGCCCTTTGGAAAGAGTTTTCAATAGTGTGGCATTTAATGCAAGCAGCTTGTGATTACTGTTGGAGCACAAAAACATTGTAAATCTGATGAAGGAGAGCCCAGAAGGCAGGATTGAGCATCTTCCGTGTCCTAGATTCAGCAGAGGAGCTGATGTGAAAAAGAAGCAGGATCTGCTGGAAGGAGAGCTCAAAGGATGTATCACAGGAAATAAAATTTCCCTGCTGTTTGCACGGGCTCTAGTCCAGCAGCAGCAGTGCGTCTGGGTGGAGGATTTGCAAAGTGTTTGCTGGCTGTGGCTCCTCTTGCAGTTTTCCAGAAGATCCACCCAAAGGGAATAGGCTCAGGTGCAGAGGGAGACTTTCCCCATTCAGCCAGTGAGCAGGGCATCGATGCTTCCTCTGAATAGAAATGCCAGAATATAAGCATCTACATATCTTTGGCAGCTCTTGACTACAAGATATGAAAAGGGAACTGCCTGTCTACTGTTTTAAGCCAAACACAAGTTTTAAGCAGCATGCAGAGACATTTTTAGGAATTCTCCACCAAGCACGAGCCAGTAGAGAATCCCCAAGGCATTGCTGCAGACCCTCGGGCATGGTGCGTGGTCCTGCAAGCAGCACAAAAATCTGCCCTTAATGGGAATTACCTCATTTCCATTGAGGAGTTTGCCCACCAGTTCAGGACTGCACCAAAGGGGTTATGAGGTGATATCAGGTTTCATAAGACTTAAGTGCAACTTCATAAGTGTCTTTGAAAGATGGTTTGTTCATCTGGAGCAAGCACAGCTCAGGTGGGACAGTGCCTGTGGCTCACCTAAAAACACCCCCAGCACAGCACTGAGCTCTGTCCATCATCTGGAAGAGAAGAGGGAGCACCTCTGGGAAAGGAAGTGCTGTGATAAGATTTGATTCACGGAAATTCAGGACTGCTGTAGTGCACTGGTTTAATACCAGTCAAGTAGATAATTTCACTTATTGCTCACTTCCAAAAGTACCACGCCGAGGTGCTCAGGGGCCCAGCTGCAGTTAGAGCAGAGCATCTCCTTACTCTACCTGGATTTCTTCCTAACTCAGTAGAACTGAGCACTCTTTCTGTGCTGGCACAAGTAGATTCCTGTCAGCACGTGAGCCCATGTGCTGTGGGTTTGTCATCCAGAGGCTGGGCACGGTCCCTGCCCCCCCAGATCAGCTCCAGGTATTGTCCCAGACCTCCCCTGATTCAGCTGTCTTATCATGGTGGGTGTGGGGTCTGGTTTTTTCCTGGCACATGCAGATCCAGGCTACCTGGATATATAAATCAAGTTCATTGTAATGCTAGCTGAACACCTTATAAAGGTATGTTAATCAAGAAAGAATAATGAGATTTCCAATTCCCCTAAGTTGTAAATAATGACAAAGTGCTCAAGCAAAACATCCCTCATTCTAAATGGGTCCTTACTGCTAAGTCTTCTGCATCCACAGAACAGGGTTAAGTCAACACTGAGACAAATGGATGGAAAAAGCTAAGTACTCCTCAGGAAGATGGACATCTATTTTACCCTCTCTTCCTATTCCCTTTAAAGCAATTCATATTATCATCCTGTGAAACAATTGAATAAGTCCCTGGAACTCAAGACATTTCTTTTGAGATCCTCTGACTTGCTGATTTTTCTGTCTTTCTGTGTCTGCAGTGAATCTTGCTGAACAGGTTGAACCAAAATGATCTTCTTCCAAACATTCTGCAAATAGATCAATGCCATATTCTATATCAAACACCCTACCTGGAGCCCATTTAATAAATGGATGTCTTTGCTATGAAATTACAAACCAGAACTTCATGCGGCATCATACCCATATAGATTTGAAATAATTTCACTCTCAGCAGAGTTTTCAGCATTGCAATAAGATCAGTATAAATAGCCACAGTCTCTGAGCATTGCAAAGGACAGGGATTAAGGTCAGCAGCCACACTGCAGTGGTTGGCCTGTGAAAACTGTCTGGAGCAGACTACAGAAGGTGCAGGGGACCTGGGGCTCCCACTCAGCTGTAATGGGGTTGTGGATGCCTTGTATTTCTTGATAATCACTCTGGGGGGGATTTGAACAAGAAACAGATACGTGGGAACCTGCAAGATACTTCTGAATAATAGAAGCTCTCTTACAGAGAGGACAAGGCTGGTTCTAGACCACAGCACCTGCATGGGGCAAAGTTCCCTCCTTGATCCTGTTGTCCCAGTGGAGCACAGCTTCCCACCAGTTCACCTGCTCAGAGGAAGCTCCATACCACAAGGGCTTGCTGGGTAAACAACAAATCACCCCTGAGATACCAGCACTGGAGAGAAATAGAGAAAGAGCTGCAATGGGTGCTCCTCACCTCATGTCACTCACCCCAAGAAGGTGTTTGGGTCTTTGGTATTTTTAAAGCTGACAGAGAGAGCAGGCTAAATTAGGTACAAAGAAGAAATTCTTCCCATTGATGTCCTGGCATGGATTGCCCAGAGAAGCTGTGGCTGCCCCATCCCTGGAAGTGTTCCAGGCCAGCTTGGAGCAACCTGGTCTGGTGGAAGGCACCCCTGCCCATGGCAGGGGGTTGGAACTGGATGAGTGTTAAGGTCCCTCCCAGCCCAAGCCATTTTATGAGTCTGTTTGGGAGAGTGACACATGTAAGATGCTGAAATACATTCAGGTACCTCAGAGTGTCATCTGAATTGTGCTAGAGGTATACAGCTCAGTCAGAGCTAGAGGGAACCACGGGGTTGAGAGCGACCCTGTTGGGTCAGAGGGCTGCTCACTTTCTCAGGCTGAGTTACTCTCACTCCAGAGCCAGAACCCCCTCTGGACATCACACGTGGCATCAGATGGGGTGGGTCACACTGTCCAAGAAGGGACCCTGTCACCTTCTTTGGTCTTATCTGGAAATTGCTCCAAAAAGAAGCATTTTGTGAGCCTGAACAAAAACACTGGGGAGCACTCAGCAGCAAATTCTTTCACATACTGCCTTTTTGTTTTGTATGATTTCCGAGGTTTCTGGCAAAAACATTTCCTCTGACTGTTTTCCTTCTAGAAACAGCTTTCTTCCAGACAGGGCTACTCTGCCACTATTTAGCTGGGTAGACACAGGGCTATTTAAAACACAGAGCTGGAACATTAGCAAAGCACTTGTCTCATTCCAAGACAAGCAGGGAAGGGGAGAGTGCAACCTTACTCATCCCTGGGAGGCTTGTGCCTGCATCATGCTGATTTGTGCTGAATTTAAGGCTTCTGGGGATGAAGTCTGTGGCAAAATCTGACAAGATTTTTTAGAAGCTGCTAGTTCACAGCCTGGAGTGTTTATGATTTTTGGCTGCCAGGTCTCACATACGTTGCGGTCAGCAGTTTAATTCCTTACCAGGCTCTGTACAGTGCCGTTCAAGCAGCAACCATCAAATCTGACGTTTTGATGCTGCGAGGGTAATTGGGTAATTTTTTTTTTCCTTCCCCTCCCACCAGCTCCAATCCTCTATTCTGCTGGGACATGCAGAGTCATAGCTCTGCTGGCTTGGCTTCCCGCCACCTCACTGCTCCTTTAAAACCCCATACCTCCCATTGAAGGAACTCAGTGTCCTGTTCACCAGGAGGACGTCAATGTTTCTATGGAAACTCTTCCCAAAGATTCTTGCTCCGCGCTGCCGCTGCTGCGTATTGTGTGACTGGCTTTGTACACTGCAATTCATTATCCAGGCTGTGACGAAAAGGGAGCAGCTTTCTGCCCAACAGGAAAAGGCATTAAAGGAAAAAAAAAGAAAAAGACCCAAAACACTAACACCCCTCCTCCACCACCTTAATATTAATTAAAGCCACTAAAACCAAAGGTGCTTAAATCGTTTGGCATTTGAGCTATGAATGGAATCTGCTCGCCTATGCTCCTTGCAGTGAAAAATACCCTTTCCTGAATAATTAATTTAGCTGAAGAAGCTTATAAATTCTTTGTAAGGTCTTTTTCCTTCTGAATAGTGAGAAGAAAATTTTCCACCCCTCACAATTACAATCCTGATGATGGATGAGCATCACGTAGGTAACAAATGTGCCTGAGCAGGAACCCTGTGCATGAACTGTGTGGAGAACAGGGGAGGCTCAAACCCAGGCTCAGATTTTGCATTTGAATTAATATTTGCAAAGGGGATGCAGAATTAATAGGCTGAAGGAAAATTCACATTAATTTCTCATTTGCCTCAATAACAGGAAATATCTGGGATCAGCGGAGAACGTGATGACAATGTTTACAGACATGTCCCTTACTAATGATGTACAAAGCCAGATTACTCACCCCTCTGCAGATGAGCTCCAGGTATTACACACGTGACAGGTAAAACAGTCTAGATTTTGTTCCCACCTCTGTCACAGATTTGCTGTTATTTTGTATTCTGACATCACTGTTAACTTTGAAAATCTGAATTTCTAGGTGGTGCTCTGAAGAAGACTGGAACCTGATTTTCTTGACTTCCACTGGGTCACTGATGGGCTCTTGGCACCTCAAGCAATCAGATTTCAGGTGTCCCAAAGCATGTACCTCAAACCCCAGGTAGTCAGCTTGTGACACGTGCAGAGAGACAACTCCTTAATGCAGCAGGACTCTGAGATCTGGAGAAAAACATTACACTCATCTACTATGCTGGGAACCAGCACTGAGTAAAAACCTGAGTAAAGATGAGGATGAGAGGAGACAAGTATTTTATTTTTAAACCTTATGAATTTCTTAGTAGTTCTGCTTTGGTGCTTTCCTAGAGAGGAAGGCAGGGTTGGGAAGATCAGATTTTCAAACTCGGCTCCCTCCCTGATACTACACTAAAGACTTGTATTGCCTTTAATTGATGTTTCTGAGTGCATCCTCATTGATTTACTCCAGCTGTGCTCTTTATGCAGGGAACATTCTATTCTCAGAGCATAATCTAGACCCGTATGAACAATATAGATGTTTCCTGATAACATAATTTAGAAAAAGGAGATGTAATTGCTGCCTGTGCTGAATGCACAGCATCTCTCTGCCTGCCAGACCACTGCAAACTCATGACCCCTTTTGGAATCCATACAGGGAGAAAAGTCCCAAATCCTTCAATGTGATTCTCATTTTGCCATTTCCATCTTATTATATATGCTGGTCCTTGTGCCTTTGATTTTAACTTCCTAAGGATAGCTCATGCTGAAATTATTTAGAAGGCTCTCAGAAGCTTTTAGATTAAATTCAGGGATCATTCCTGCAGAAATGTGTCTGCTTGTGGGGCACAAGACAGCAGCAACTTGGGCATCTGCTGCGGAAAAATGGGGAGGGGACCCAGAAAGTTCTTCCTCGGGTAACTTGTAATTATAAGAAGTGTAACAAAGCAGGTTCTTGTTAAGGACTTCCCTTAAATACTTGAAGAGATGGCTGGAACTCATCTGACCTGCTCCAAAACCAGTTGGCGTGGCTGTGCATAGTCCAATTGCTGTGATTTAAAATGAGTAGTTGGAGTGCTTTTGTCTTCTAAATCATCCCACAAGCACTGTGCTTCACTGTCTTCTCTCTTATGGAAGGATATCCAGGGTGAGACATTACAATTCAAATTTTTATCTCCAGGGTCAAATTTGTCTCAGTTCAGTAATGCCTGGAAAGCACTGCTGTGCAGTGGGGTTTGATGTGAAATAAGCACAGGTCCCTCCACAGCACAGTCGAGATCCACAGCACAGAAAATCACCACTGTAATTGCTCTCTGTATCAGCTGCCCTGGGAAAATATAAAATAAAATCATAAATAAATAAAAATCAGTGACTGAATTGGCCCTGGAGACTGAGTTACTCTCCTCCTATATAGAGAGTGGTCCCTCCTGAACAGTTTGCCACATTGCAAAGCCACCATATAATGGAACAATTCCGTTCCACTGACAGCCCTGGCTAAAATAGTCCTAGAGGAAGACAGGGAAGGTGTAGGTCACTGCTAAGGTGCTTGGAAGGGCTGGCAGTGAGAACCATGCTAACACTAAGAGTTTTTCAAATTGCTTCAGCGAGAACAGACTTAGCTCGCAAGCCTGATGCAATGGTTCGGAGAGAAGCTGTTTTGTATTTTGGATTCTTGCTAATTGGATATCAGCTTCTCCCTGTGCTCTGCAGCAGCAGCTTCCCTGCTGACAGCCATGGGGAATGGTCAGGCACAGGCTGGCTCTGGGATCCCTTGCCAGAGAAGAAGACCCAACTCTCCAGCCTGTTTCTTTCCTGGGATCTGACAGACCCTGAATTTCATTTTCCCTGTGATCCTGGCTAAAGTCCCATTACACATAAAAATCATGTAATGCTTGAAATTCTTTAAGCATGGCCCTCAATAGGTCTTAATAACAAGAAATACCCATTATACTTGTTTCTCATTATCTGAATTGGACATGAGGGGAGCAGGAGTTGAGTTCAGCAACCATTGGGATTAAGAACAAGGAGACCTTTAGGGAAAATAGCAGCAACCAAACACACTGTGAGTGAGTGGAAAACACAATCAAAGAGGGACCAGTTGACAAAAATGATGCTAAATATCTCTGGTATTTAGCATTAATATTTTTGTCTTTGTCTTGCCATGCATCATCCTAAATCTCATTTCTGGTGAGAGTGGACAACCCCAGAGGGTTTGGTTGATAACCAGTTCAGGTTAATTCTGCAGAATGAACATGGGTGAGACTAAACCATATAGCTCATGACATACCAACATCACTCAATTCACGATAAGAAGCCAAATTGAAGTTCAATTTGTTCCAAAAAGCACCATTTCTAAGGCAAAAAAGCAGTAAATCAATGGCTGAGAGGAACTAGAGGTGAAAGTAGAGAAAAAGAGATATAAATACACTTGTTTTTAAACATTTTAATTTCAAGTCACAGGAAAACCATTCAATATGTGTCCTGGGGTTTCTTCAAATAGGGAAAGAAGATCAAAATACTAATCTCTGCTGATTTCCCTGTGCAGCAGCAAAAATGAGCGTGGCTCAGAAGACTGACCTGTGAGCAAAGATTAAGAGCAGCATATTTTGTATAGCTTGGTTAAGCAGCAACCATGAGGGACACACTGGCAGAGTGCAAAACCAGAGAAAATGGAGCATTATTTGGAAAGACAACACTATCAGGGGATGAAAACTAAAGGAAGATCAGGCAGAATGGTAAAAGTTTCTAAGACTCTGGCCTGTATCTTAAGGAACAAAAGCCACAACACTCCAAGCATACAAGGACAAGGATGAACTAAACACTGGTGTGAGGATCTTTGTGACTTTAAGCACTTCTATTCCTGAATTTCCAAAGAAAAACACCTTTAGAAATGGGACAGCTTATCTCATACTATAAATCATTTCTTCTTAAGCTCAGCACCCAGCAGTTGCCAATCAGTTCTTAAAATCTTGAGTGAAAAATAAACCACAAGGAACAATCCTGTGCTCCAAGGGAATGGACAAGCTAATCTAATACATCTTTGTCATCTGTGGTTTCCATGACAGTTGCATAATCAGACATTTATGTAAGTAGAGGTTTCCTCCTTAAATAGCAGCCCATGATCTCATCTGCACCTACGGCATAACCCATTTGGATGGAAATGATGTGCCAGTCATGTGTACAACTAATTTTTTAATGCTTCTCTCTTATTTTTGTTTCTTTATTGTGGAAGAACATATTTATTTCGTATTCTTTATTGTTGAGCCTGCAGACTACCACTCACACATGCTAATTCTTCTTGTTCTGGTCTTCTCGTGGTCCAGAAATAACCACAGCCCCCAGGTCCAATGAATGTCTGGGCTCACACTTGCTCAGCAATTCAGTGAGAAAAGTGATGGTGTATTGACAAATCCCAGTGCAGCACCTAAGCCTTGTGGTGGTATATCCACAAACCCCAGTGCAGTCTCCTAGAAACACAGAAGGGTTTGGATTGGAATGGACCTTGAAGACCATCTAGTTCCAAACCCAGGGTAGAGATACCTTCCATCAGACAGGCTCCTCAGAGTCATATCCTTCCTGGCTTGGAACATTTCCAGGGATGGGGCAGCCACAACTCCTCTGGGCAATCCGTGCCAGGGCCCCACCACCCTCACAGCGGCAAATTTCTTTCTGATATCTAAACTACACCTTCCCTGTGTCAGTTTGAAGTCATTCCTGTTCAGCCACCTCAGGTCCTTGTCCATAGTCCCTCTCCAGGTCTCTGGCACTGGAAGAGGTTCTAAAGTCTCCCCAGAACTTTCTCTTTTCCATGCTGAACACCCCAGCTCTCCCAGCCTGGCTCCAGAGGAGAGGGGCTCCAGCCCTGATCATCTCTGTGGCCTCCTCTGGATCTGCTCCAGCACATCCACACCCTCCTTATGGTGGGGACCCCAGGGACAAAGTATTTTGGGTGGGTGATTCAACACAGTCACCTTCCTCGACCTGCTGTTGAAACTTCTTGTGGTGCACCCAAGACATGGTTGGATTTTGGGACTGCTAATGCATGTTTAGGGTCACGTCCAGCAGCCCAAGTCCTCCTCACAGCTGCTCTCACAGCAGCTGTCTTCGAGCTGCTCAAACCCAGAGGTTGTGGACTGCCATCACACCCTGCTGCACATTTTCCAGGCAGGGACTGGGGTGAGCACCACAAGAGAGCTCCAGGGATTTGTCTTGGACAATTTGGGATTTCTCAGGAGGAAAGCTCCCAGGACTGCTCTGCTGCAGAGACTGCCTGGAGACTCCTCTGAACTCATGCAGAGTATCATAAGGCAATGCCAAAAATACAGATCTCTTCCTATATGCCATATTAATTGAAATTAAGAAAAGCAGACCCAGTCCATGAAATCTCACTCCTACTCCCATCTAAGTCCATGTAAAAAGAGTGAAGGCAAGCAAAAGTAACTGCATTTAAATCTTCATGCAGAAATTCTCAAAAACATCCCCCAAAAAAATCAGCTACGTGGAAGGAGTGACTTTTATCTAAAGGCTGCAGACATCAGCAGACTAGAGAGCTGCTTCCAGTACTTCCAGTAGGCAAATAGTTCTTAATGTGGATGTCCAGGGGTATCAGACACTCTTCAAAATCTGAAGTGAGAAGCCCAGAAGCTGAGGAGCGAGTTGATCCTGAAATGTAAGTAGTTCTATTTAGACCATCCTCTTAGTTCTTTTTTGCATCACTCTGCATCAACCACTGTGCACAAAAATATGCCCCAAGCAGAGGAAAACAGGCAAGAACAGAAACATAATCCAATCTGCCAGCCTTCACAGCCTCAAATTTGTGGGACTATTTCCAGCCTTTGGATGTTGTAGCACCTTCTCTCAAAGGTATCACTATTAAAACAAGTATATTATGCACTATTGTTTCCAACATCAAACAACCAGCAAAAATATCTCCTCTTGCTCTTCAGCCTGATCTCACTTCTCCCACTGAAGCTGATTTAGTGACAAAGATAGAGAGAAATAGAGTGGATTGGGGTTTGCAAGTGATTGTCAATTGGATTTTTTGAGCCCAGCGGTCTCTCCGAGTTGGTTTCCATTTTCCCTGAACCCCCTGCAGCTCCTATTAGCTTCAATAACTGCTTCTAATTTTGGCCAGGACATTTGCTCAGATTTTTGAAGGAAGGGGAGTGAGGGGGGTGTCTTTCCCTGGTGCAGAGGGACTCCTGCCTCCGTGCAGCAAACATGGGCTGGGTAATGGTTTAACTACAGAGAGAATTCCTGCCCTGTCCAGCCAGGCTCTGACACACGTTACGTAACTGGATTGTTAATGCTTTTTATATGTTGGTGGAACTGAAATTAAAAGAGGAAATTATTCTCCTGATGCTCAACTCTAATCCCCATCTGTCTGTGTTTTTACTTTTCTGCACTTGCAAAGCTCCCTGATCAAAAGGTCTTGAATAGATTCCAGATTTCCAATTTAGTTTGCTTATGTAACCCAAAATATTATGGCAGTCTTTCCTTGGGGGCGATTAAGCATATATTTTCAGATCCTCCAATTCTCTCTGTTCCAAAAGGGCTAAAAATGGCATAAAGCTTTAGCTCTTTCCATACCATTAGCACCACAAACATTTTTTTTAAAGACTTTTTTAGGAAGATAGGAATAGCCAAGAGCTTTGCAAGGAAGGAACATATTCTTAAAAAAAAAGGGGGGGGACTTGTTAAATGTCCCCTGTGCCTTGGTGAAAGCAAGCTGAGAGTCTTTACTGATAGAGCTTTGCAGGGCATATAGAGGGGGACTAGACAGGTGAGGAGGGAGCTACATCTTCAACCAGGGTGGATTCCTGAATCCAGAAAAACTCAAGAGCTCTCTGGATACAGACTTTTGCTTTGTTCCATCCAGAGGATAAACTTCAGCTGGACAGCTGGGAATAGATCTCATCCTTCCTGTGGCATTTTGATCATCCCCATCTGAAAAATTACACCAATTTTTTTTTATCCATTTGCTCTTCTTAAAGAGATTTTTTTTGTTTTGAATACAGAAAATTTAATAAATAAAAAGTCTTTATTTACCCACAGCTGATGTGTGCCTGCTCACATGGAGCAGGCAGCAACACACAGAATGGGGCCACCCCTTCTGGCCACTGGTGCTGTGTTTGTGGCAGCTGTGGGATGATGGCATCACTGTGCAGCTATGGGTCAAACATCTGAATGACACTTTTTCCAAATTTGGATTAGGGAAGCTGTGATTTAAGGCAATTGCTGAGTCCCAGGAAATACTGTGTTCTGGCTCAGGCAAGGCTTGGAGCCTTTCTGCTTTCCAGGATAATTTGATTTAAGAGTCCAAGGGGAGCCAGTCTCAGCTTTCAGAGCAACTCAGCACACGAACGAAACATGTGATGCTGGTGGAAGCCCTGCTGATCCCAACCTGCCTGGTTTTGTTAAACTCAGCAGCAGATCATCTCTGATGCCTATTTTGACAAAGTGCTAAACTCTACCCTGAGCATCTCCAGGCTGAGCTTTCCCTTCAGTGAGGTCCAGTCTTAAATACACCAAGACACTTGAAGCCTTAGAGCAGAAAGGGTGTTGGAGAACCCCCATCACAGCCAGAACACCCAGGAAAGGCAACAGGCCTTGGATGTACTCAGCAAAGTGCCTTCTGTCAAATCACACGAGCCGTTTATTATCTGTATTTCTGCAACACCCACAGGCTTCAGGCAGGGACCTGCACTATGCCTGTACAACAACAGCCAAATATAGAGCCAGACGACAGCACAGCCACAAAGCTTCACTCATTCCAGAGCATCACCCCCTCCCCTGCCCTGACAAAAACCCCTCCAGCCCCAAACTGGGGAGGAGCTGCTCTTGCTTTTACCAGAAATAGCATATTATAAAGTGTTTGGTTTTTTTCAATCTTTTTAGCAGTGTGACAGATCCACCAGTTCCAGAAAGACAGGAGGACAATCATCTGCCAGAGCTGCTCAGGTTCCAGGTTTGAGGAATATTTAAGCATATGCTCAAACTCCCTTGTCTCTGGTCAAAGCAAAGCACGTGTTTAAACATTTTGCTGAGCAGAGGTGGACTTAAGGACATACCTTGCTGTAGGCATGTGCTAACTACTTTGTAAAATTAAACTGAAGATAATCAAGTGCTTTTGCTGAATCAGGCCCAAGTGCTCTGCAAACCCCCATCCTCTTGAACAAGGCAGCTTTCACCAACATTTAATTTGAGAACACACTCAGAAAATAAAATTTAAAAATGTTAAAGAGCCAAGAGCCTTTAGAGAGTGGAAATAAATAACAAAAAAGATATCTGAGGAAATCATTAAACTGCACAAACCAGGACTGGGCTTTAAAAAAAGAAACTTTGCCTTGTGTCTGTTCAGCATTTGCACATAGATGAGACATGCTTCAGCTGCAGGGATCCGAATTGTGTTGGAATTTCCCCCCAGTTCATGCCACCAACGCTGCTACCAAATCAGGCAGATTCAGTCTCAAACATTTGCCCTTCAGCCCAGGCCCAGAGGGGTTATTTTGGATGGGAGAAAACCTGCTGGCAACAGACACCCTGTGGGCCAGGCTGTGTGTGTGTCCCTGGGTCCCAGAGAGGTCCCGGTCAAACATTGCTGCTCTCGGCCACCAGCACCATGTATAAACAATATTCCATTTCTCCCTGACCTTTGTGGCTCAGCCCTGCCAAACCAGTTCTGTGCAAATCCAAACTTAAGACAGCCACACCTCTGTCCCAGACAGGCGTCCCTGGGGGTTTTGGGCTTCCATCCCAGCTTGGGGTGATGGTGATGTCCCCTGCACAAGGAACCAGCCTCCCACCAGTGACAACATGGCAGAGTCACCCCCAGGTAACCACAGCTCAGTTGGATTTGGTGTCAGTGCCTTTGGGGTGGTTTGCCAGGAGATTTTTCATGGGAATAGAAGGGGCTTCATGGAAAATGTTTGATAAAGATGTCTCAGACGTCTTAATACAAACCAGCAAAATTTGAGTAGAAACGGAATGGCAGGTAGAAATTTAGGCAGAAATTAAATGTAACTGTGCTTTGCAAACCTTTGCCTGTTTTTAAGTGTCTTTTGAATGCAGAACTCACTGCACCTTGTTGAACCTCATATAACACAGGGATCCTGTCCTCTCCCCCTCCCCAGACTTTCAAGAGGAGATTTCCTGGTTAGACTTAGACTTGCAAGTCTTAGGCTGGATTGGCAGGGTTTCAAGTCACTTTGGGCTGATTTGGAGTTTGGGTACATAAACTCAGTGACCCGAAACAGGAGGAAACGTGTCTGTTCCTGCCTTGGTCCCAACCTAAAACTACTGACCTGGCCATAGAGCTTTGGACTAAACTCACCCTGAATATGCACCCAGGGCATCCCAAAGACAACCCCCTCCTGCCAAATACCTCCCTGAACACACTCAGCCTTCTTGTCATTCATGATTCATAGAGCATTTCCTCAATGACTCAAAAATAAAATGTAATTTCTTTAGGAGAGTTGCATTTTGTATTAACTGCAGTGGCCTAAATAATCCTCCAAAAATAAAATGTAATTTCTTTAGGAGAGTTGCATTTTGTATTAACTGCAGTGGCCTAAATAATCCTCAGGTGTTTGCACATCTGATCTGGGTTTTTTTCCTTGCCATAAAGCGCCTATAACCAGGTGCTTTCCTCAAAGTTTGATTTTGAAATTTTATCAACAGTGAAAAAGAATGACAAAGAATTCCTTCCTGAGTGATTTTGGTATAGATATTTAAAGGGTTTTAAAAGAAAATCAGAGTCACCACTGATATTACTGAAGCTCACAGTGCACTGGTGCCCCGCTGCTGGAGTGGCATAATCTGTTTTCTGCAGGGCTTTTTTTGCACAGGTGCTTGGAGAAATGAAATTTTTAGGATTTGCTTGATGCCAGCATTCCCAGAATCAGCTGTAAAATTGCCAGCAGCAGAAGGTTTTGCAGAAGGAAGTGAGAGGGAGCCCTGTGTTTTCCCTTCCCAGAACACTCTGCAGTGGTGATCCCTTCTTGCTGGGACTGGTTGTCTCTGTGAACAGCAGAGCAAATGCTCGAGTGCATTTTGACATTTCCCACTACAGGAAAACCCTATTTTGAAGTCTCAGTGGTGTCTCATGGAAAACCTTTTGAGAAACGTGATGGATGAAGGCAATTCTGCTTATTTTGGGATAACAGACCCATGCTTCAGTGGCTCTTTCCCATGGTGTTCATGGGCTTGAACACCAAGTCTCTGGTAAACTACTGGCCACCAGCCCTTCAGCATCCAAATAAATAATAAATGTGCTGGGTAACAACCTTCTGAGTACATGGAGAAGTGAATTTGCCAAAAACTGGCCTTGAGAAGTTGATGGAGTTTTAGGTTTGCTCCTCCAGACCCAGCCTTTCAGGCACACCAGGATCAGGTGTGATCCAGGAGCAGGGATGAATTCAGCTGGGCAAGGTGGGTATCTACACATGCTCCAGGGGGACTGAAGTTAAACTCACACAAAAGACTGGAGGAAGAGCAGATGCCAGTGTTTTCTCCCTGTCAGCAGTTCTTGAAGGCTTAAGAGCTTTGCTTTGGTTTTTAAATGCTTCTTTCAGCATTGACAATGCCCAGGGATGTATTTTAATTTAAATAAAAAATTAAATAAATAATATCTTTTAAAAGTTAGGGCAGAAATTCCCTTCCTTTGTACAAACTTTTTATTTTTCTTTTAATGTTATGCCAATTTTTTAGTTTAATTTTTTATTTTTAAATGAAATGCTCTAAGCACACCAAACTTTTTAGAGACTGTTTGCTCACAGCCAGTTTTAGGGCTGGGCCTGTTTAAGAAACCAGAGCATTTGGATGAAGCCTGGGTTACTCCCTATTTATTTGAAGAAGCAGGTTTCAAAAATAGGAATTTTGCAATTCTTTGTCACCATCAGTATAGGGCTGAAGCTGTGGTTTTGCTGTACAAGAAACACCAAATGGATCTGGGTGAACTCCGGAAGGATTTTAAACTCAAAGTCATCTTTGTGGGGCTCTGAACTTCCTTATAATTGATAAAACCTTTAATCCTGATAGCAGTGAGCTGCAGCTGGATAAGGAACAGCCAGGGGGGCTGAATGGGTTTGTGCTCTGCAATGTCAAATTCATTTTAAATAGTGACACTGCCTGTGCTGTTTGGGATCTCAGAGGGAATCCCAGCTCATCCCAAAAATATTTCCATCATTGGCTCTTCCTGACCACCCTGTGAACCCACGAGATCTGGTAGTTCAGAGGGGTTTGTGCTGGTGCCAAAGCAGAGCAAGCTCAGCTCAGTGATACCTGCACAGAGATCGAGCAGCAATATTTAGGAAAATATTGTCCCTTTTTTTCCCCTCCCAGGTAAATAATGAAAGATCTACTAAATTGGAAGCTGTGACCATGCTTGCTGGCTCAACTGCTCTGGTTTTAAAACAGCACCACGGTATTAATAATATTACAAAAAAAAAAAAAAAGAAACAAACAAAATAATTGAATCCAAACCATTATTCAGTGTAACCCTCACTTTAGGGATTTTGCATTGTTATTAAAAAGTGCAAAATAGTGACATCCCAGGCAGACTGTGACTTCTGGAAGTAGTGTGCAACTGCATTTCAGGTAAGTTAAAAATGCTTCCAGAAGTCAATATATAGGATACTGAAGCAAGCTATGAAACTTCAGATCAAAAAACTTCCTTTGTTCTTCCTTTTGTCCTTGGTACCAGCACTGGTCCAAAACCACAGTGAGGAAGAACTCGGCTGTCAATGTGCCATGGGCACCTCTGCTTTTCACAGGAGGGGCAACCTCATCACATCCCCCAGGGACCTGCCTTGGGAATTCCCTGTGTGCAATGGAGCCCTAAATAGTGCAACCCCTCGGGTAAATATAGCTGTGCAAAGCAGTTTATTCCTCTCAAGAGTAAGAGAAGCTGCAGCTTCCCTGGGGACTTTTCATGGATTTCAGCTCTGGACCAGCCCTGTGGATCGGGTTGGATGGAGCAGCACTCCAATGCCCCAGGAAAATCTGTTATTTCCCATAGGAAAAGCACTGATCCCTCTAGGGGAAGCTGATCTCCTTCACACACGCCTTTTCTATCACTAGAAACCATCAGAGCTGGACAAGAGATATTTGTCACTGGTTACAGTGCAGGTAAATGAAACAGATAAAACACCCTCCCATGCAGATAAATTCCACACTGCCCTTCCCTGCTGCAAAATCAACATGTTGCTCTCCACTTTCTCCCTATGCCCACTGCCATTTGTACACGGGTTAGCAGGAATAGCTAATATGGAAGAACAACAAACTTCCCCCTTCCTTTCTTCTGGAATTAATTTCCAATGAACTGGCATTTTAAATTTCTTGATAGCAAAGCCTAAAACAAATATGTCTTTGGTATGGCCTCGGTGCAATATAATGGCATTGTAAATCTATCAAAAACTGTCACTTGTAATTTTCTGTGTTCACAGGAAAAGAATTTTACATAGTAAGATAAACTGAACCATTGTCTTTGAACTTTCCTTTTGTTTGAGTAAAACACTCTGGAAGCCACCAAGTGAACCACACTGCAAAACCCATCAGGTTCACAAGCTTAGATTATTTTTTTTTAATGAGCAAGTGTTCCTTGTGATAACTTGAATTATACTTTCTGAATGGTGGGAAAATACACAGTTGTGTCACACCCTCCCCCAAACTAAACACACTATTCAGGAAACAAAATGAAAATTTAAAAACAAATAATTATTCTTCTTTGCTTCTGTATTGGAGAACTTCATTTGGGGATTATAAATCCTTTTCTAATATTCCTTTTTAATGATGTCACTCCTATTCATGTTCCTTTTACAGCATTTTCTGAATTGTTTTCAGTGCTTGGATCTGATTACTTGGCTTGAAAAATGTATTTTCCTCCTTCTAGAGTAACACTAGATCTAAAACTCTTCCTGTTCTGATGTTATGAAGTAGGTGCTCTTGAGATTGCAGTTTGTGACGCAATTAATCTTGTTTCATTTCCAAGGATAATTGCTATTTCTGCTACAGTAAATCACTCATTTCCATTGACTGGCAAGTCCTGGGGGAGTTGCAGGTTTCTGCTCTGCAGTCCTGCCTGCACAGCCCAAGGCCTCACACCCCCTGAGCTGTGCAGGACGAGAGCAGAGCAGTGAGTCCAACCTCCTCCAGTGCTGCCTTTAGCTTGTACCCTTCATGCAATTTCTTTTCATCAGAACTTTTTATTCCTTAAAATCTCAGAAACAATGCAAGGTACATATGACCTGATGATTGGCAATGATTTGGGCTTGAATGGGGCTGTGGGAAAGCAGCTGAGCATCTTCTGCAGAGCTCCCTGCACAGCAGCACCTTTTTGTTCAGTTTTGAATCTCTTGGCTTAAACTTTCCAGCAAGGTTTATTTTGATGGGGTTTTTTCCTGTTGCAACAAAAAGCCATGCCAGCTTCAGGAGAAGCCAGCCTGCTCTGACTGGAGGAGGGAAAAAAAAAAACAAACCAAGAAAAAAAAAACCCAAGTGCAAATTGCAAAACATGGCAAGTTTTCCAGGATGGAATGAGCCCAGATGGATTCTCCCATTCCCTCTGCCAGGAGCAGAAGTGACTCAGAGCTTATGTGTTTCATGTGGAGCCTCAGCACCCTGCAACAGCCCCAGGAACAAGCCAGGGTGAAGGCAGGTTCAAAAATCAGACTCTTTTCAATTACAGGAGACCAAAGGACAGACCCCAAACATCCAAGCTGAAAGACATGTAGAGCGCTTGTTGCTCATTAGGAATGTCTGTGTTTTTCCCAGAAATTTGCCTCCTTGTTTCCTTAGTAACCCCTCTTGGTAGAAGGAAATGCACCTGAGCATGGCTTAGCAATTGGAATGTTCTCCATCCCTTGCTGCATCCCTTCCCACCCCCGCCCGGTCTCCAGGAGCATCCACGTCGGCACCACCACGTCCAGAGCACAGGCTGAGCGCTGGGGGAGGAGCTGCACTTGCAGAACCAGGAGCCCACGAACCAAAAAGTCTTAGCAAAGAACAAAAATAAACCCTCACCAGTCATTTCTTGCAAATGTTGCTCCCAAGGGATGGGGAGGGGGGGAAATGCGTACTCCAAGATGTACACGAAGGAGCTGCCTACGCTGCTGCGTGGGAAGGGGTTTAATAGGGAGCTGAGAAAGAGCCTGGGTGTAGGAGGAGAAAGTGGCAGATGTTAGCAGTACCTTTTTGTTTTCCTGGATGGCATGGCAGGCAGCGAAGATGGAAAGAAAAGCTCCCCTTCTGCAGAAATAGAAGCTGAAGATGGGTAAGCCTTTTTCCACTTGTCCAGGCTGGGCTCAGAGGTGGCTGCAGCATCCATAAGAGGATCAAGGGCCCACTGCCAGCACCACCCACTGACCATCCTGGAGTACCATGAAAAGAAAGAGCCTTGTTGTGAGAAACCAGACTTGGAAATTACTCCACTGTGCTTATGAAGGCTGGAACAGGTCCCCTTTCTCCTCCCCCAGGGACTCTGGAGCTGGAGAGAGTCACAGGCTGCCAGGGGCATCTCCCATCAGGAACCCGCTGACAGGTTGCTGAATGCACCAGGGATTCCAATTCCACTACAAGATTTTTTGTGATTTTCCAAAGAATCATCTCTCTCCCCAAAATAGCCCTGTGGCATGCAAGTACATGTAATGTGATGTGTAACACTCCAAGTGAGGGAGGGCTGGGTAATTCACCACGTCAACATCCACGTTCCCAGGCCATGGTATTTTGTTTAATATCTTGAATTTTTATGCCAGGCTGTTTGATAATCTCCAATGCAAATTCCAGGTGAGTAACCATGCCTGGTGAGCTACTGGAAAAAAACCCTGCTCCTTGTGTGAGCAGAGAGGCTTCTTCTCAGAAGAAAGGACTTGCAGGTAAGATACAAAGTGCAAAATTAAGCCAGAAGAGGAGCAAAATGTCTACAGGTGCACAGGACAGAGGTTGAGAGGACCAAATGTCTGTACTTACCACAGACACCCTCTGTTTGCACTGTCATAGGTTTTAAAAGCCCTGAAGTCAACCTCTGGCACTGCGTTCCACTGAAGATGCCTTCTGTTCAAAAATCTTCTTCTTGGAAGATTTTTGACTCAAATATTTCACAGAATTTGATTTTCTGTAACTCAGAGCAGGGCTGGGATCCTGCATGGATCCTTCAGAAGTGCCTGGGCTGTGCGTGCAGAGCCCATTTCAGTGTCCAGCTGGCTGCTCTGGGTGTGTTTTTATGCAGGTTTGTTCACACTGGCAGAGGCTGCACAGGCTGCTCACCCCACCTCCCCACATCTCCCCATCTGAGCAGGACACAGAGGCAGAGGCCCTTTAAAGCCTGCATGAATGAGGGTCTCATAAATTCCATATTTGAGAAACTCTGGCTGTATCCTTTGGTCATAAAAAGAAATTAAAGCTGCATGTAACACAGTGTACCCTGTAATCCTGCTGCACAGCCTTGTGCCTGCATAAATCAGCCTCTCATGAATATTGCACTGTACCTGCCACTGCCTGACCTGGGAGTTTAAAACGGATGAATCAAAGGGAAACAAAGCACAGAACAGTCACAGAAAGGTCTCACAAACAGCACCTGCTTTCTGAGAGCCTTAAAGGTCACCAAAAGCAATCTGAGAAGTGCAGAGATTTCAGGGATCCAATCAAAGTTGTAAAAAGTGGAGAAAGCAGATATTTTTCCTTCTCTCTTGCCACAGTGAAGCAAGCCTTGGAATACACAGCAAATCTGGCAGGAGTTTTGTGGTCATGGAGAGGGACAAGCTGTGGAACACCCAGAGTGTGGGGAGGAGCAAGGAAGAAAAGCTATTTTATAAACCTTGGAGGGGGAGGATTATTATTATTATTGCTGCATTTAATGAAGAGATGGGACTATCATGGGGTTAAGAACAATTTATTGTTCAGACAAACACCAGAGGCCATGAGATCTATGCGAGCAAGCAGTCAGCCATAGCTCAAAGTAGTCACAAGTTCTTCATTACAAGGCAAATATATAACTTTCTAATCCAGTAGATAGTTGCTAGAAAGTTTATTTTGCTTTTCTAACCTATCACTTTTACTTAATTTTGCTGCACTGTGGATGTTTTTATCTAATGTTGCACGTACACCTATACACTTCTGTTATAACTTCTAAACTCTTAGCTTAATCTCTACAATTACATTACTACATTATAAACCCTTCACCATCTTATCTAATAGTCTCTTAATTAAGGCATATTCTTACAACTATAGAAACATAAATTTATGATTTTTCTGCTTAATGTCTGTGTATTGTATTTTTATATCAATCCAAGCTTCTTCCAAGGCTGTAAATTCAACCCTCCTGTGTCTGTGGAATTTTCTGTTTTTTCATTTCCCACAGAGAACCTGAATTTCAACAGTGCTTTTCTACCAGAAATAACTCACAAAAACTTAGGATTTCAAATTCTGTCTTGGTTAAATATTATGAACTCTCACTCACTCCATGTATTTTTTTTAATTCAAAAACTTAAAACAAGAAAAAGTCCATCCTGTCCAGCTCGAAAAACAGACAGCAGCAACAGCTTTTATTAACAACTTCCTCCGAGACCTAGAAAGCACATCACAGTGCTCGGGGGGAGGTTTTTATTGCTGAAATCCTCAGTAATGGGCAAGAAAAAAATTCAGCCAAGACATCCCCCTCTGTCCCCTCCACCTTTCCCAGGTTGTTTGCAGCAGCTCACACCTCACAGAATTTGTGCACAGGAACAGCACAGTGGCAGGAAAGGGAGTTCGTCTTCTCCAATGGATTCCGAGACCATGGGCTAAGATTGTCACTCTCTGGCCATTAATTTGCTTTGCAACCTTTGTGAAGTTACTCACTCTGCCTCAGTTTCCCCACTTGGGAATAGTAAAGTTTTGTATTTCAAACTCCATGGTGTCCACCAAGCACCTTATGAGAAGCCACTTGAGCTTTGACCTGTGTAGAATTTTACACAGAGGTTTGCACAGATTTGCTGTCTGCCAAACTGTGGATTTTTTTCTTTCACAGCAGCACCCCCCTTTCAGCTCCTCAGTTCTAGTCATGTCAGCCAGAAACACAGCACACCTCGTGCTCCCTGTTCCTGTATTTCAAAATCCTACATCTTAAGACACTCAGAAAATCTTTGTATTGCATCCAAGAAACACTGTTAAAGGGTATTGAAAGCTTCTTCCATTGCCATTAATTGAGTGAATAGAAAACAGATTCCATTGCTGTCATAGCACATCAAAATAATTAATTCAGCTATAAATAGCTCAGCTTACTCACCGTTTGCTGTTCCTCTTTTATAAGGTCAAGGCTGCAGCCAAAAGGAGTAGCAGCACATTCCAGAGGAGCATCCCTCTCTTCTGCTTGGATTCAGGCAAAACAGCAAGACAAGGAGTGCATCTGTAATCAATGATCCCAAGGCTACACAATTGCATAATAATCAGAGAAATAATTAGTCCCATTTAGGTAGGAAGAGTATTAACAAGCCCACATATACGCAAACCAACTTTAGCTAAACTGCCTTTGTTTTTGTTGGATGATGCTTCTGTATCGACTTGGCTTTATCTTTGGTTATTTCTGCATTAAGTAGAGCTTCTACATGAGAAAAGCCAGTGGAACAAGTTGTGACACCAAAGTATTTTCTTCACCTTAATTAAGGGCTTTCAAACCTCCCTTTGTGCAAGCTCTGCTCTTGCACTTGCTGCAGTTGACCCTGTCCCATCTGTTAGAAGTGAAAACCTGAATATCCAGGCACTCTGAGAGCACTAAATCAAGATACTATAAAGATCAGTAAGAATAAGCAGTTGTAGCAACTTGGATCCCAGTGCAGATCAGGTCAGCAGATCTACTCTGCTCCTGCATGTATATAATGGACACTGCTTTAGGTGTCCCTTCACCTTTCCTGCTGGATTAGCTTTGCCATCATTTCAGAATTGTCACTGTGTTTCAGCACATAACATCTTCGGTATACAACAAATCAAATCTGCACTAGATGAATATATTTCATAGTTGCATTAATTAGAAGAGATCACTGAAATTGGGTAAGAATGCTCTAACAGAGCTGTTTGCATGAGGTTGTTATCCCAGGGAATATTTCCCTGATCCTCAAGGATGCACTTAGGTATTTAGCTACTTTTGGGTGATGTTTATTTTGTGCAAATCACAGCCTCAGTTCCAGACCATGAGCTGCACAATGGTGTATTTAGCCACTGCATGAGACCTAAAATATTCCTTTCCTTCCTTCCTAACTTCCCAAATCTTTGCAACATCATCAATCACAGAACCCTCTTTTCCCATGCTTGCTCAGGGCTATGCAAGCAGGGACTGGAGTCTCTCTCCACTGTTCAAAGCAAAAGAAGATTTTCTGCAATTGTTGAGTTTTCACGGGAGGCAGTGGGAGTTAAACATCCAGCTTGAAAAATGTATTTGCACTCAGGCAGGTCTGGCAGGTCTTCAAGTGGAGCCTGACCTACTCACAGATATTTTTTCCTGCCTAGTCTCACATGCAACCATATTTTCCAGGTAGACTTATCTCCTTGTCACACACAGTGATGTATAACCCTGAAGAAAGTAAAGCAGGTGATTACATTTCCCCAGTCAAGTGTAG
This sequence comes from Lonchura striata, assembly GCF_050655825.1. NCBI lineage: Eukaryota > Metazoa > Chordata > Aves > Passeriformes > Estrildidae > Lonchura > Lonchura striata. The sequence continues at coordinate 7,355,362 of NC_140720.1, read as the reverse complement.
CAGAAAGGTCAAATTTAATATGAAGCTGAGGGGCGACGGAATGACACAGAAAATGTACAAAAATAGAGCACAGCCATGCTGGGAGGGAAGCAGCAGCAGCACAGACACACCATTCATCTCCATACAGGCTCTTTATTTCTCCCTGCTCTTTGATTTGAGACTTGGCTCCACTATCATGGAAGATACATTTTTGGGCAAATGTGTATTAGGCAGGTGAATAATTTCCTTCTGCATGGCCTTCAGCCTCCTGTGGTGGCTGCCCAGGATGCTGACATTCAGCATCCACCAGCCCAAGTCCTCCCAAACAAACTGGATTGTTCCAGGCTTTTATGATGGAAAATATATTTTTCCTGAATCCCACCCTTCCAATGGCTGGGTAGCTGCTATGTGTTGTATATACAGTCCTGCAGTTACTTATTTTAATCCTGGTAGTGTCTTTTGAGCATTGCTGGACTCCTACAAAATCTGCACCTAAAGGGAAATAAATGCACAATGCTGCAGCTCCCTGAATTCAGAGGAATTCAGTGTAGTCCCTTCCCATGCCCTAAATGCAATTGGATGCTTCACAACTTCTGTATCTAAATTAGGTTTTTCCATGCACATTTTTTTCCTCTTAGTCCTGCCTAAATTCAGAGGAAACCCCAAGGAGAAATTCTCCTTGGACTACTAGGCTTGAGCCCTACATCCAAAGCACTTAGAATGAAGATCAGCTGCAGAAAACAGAAGTTTCATCATTTCACAGTTTCACAGTTGAAAACAAGCTCCTTCTTTTACTGTCCCACATAATTTTGAGTAGAGGATTTCAAGTGCCTTTCTGCACTCAGGTCTGTGCAGATTCATTTAGCCAGATGAATGCCTTAAAGGTTATGGATAAGACCTCAAACCTGGAAGTGGTTATTCTCAAAGCTAAGAATGGAAAATTCCTGGAGGTCTCCATGAGAAGTTGATAAGAAATAGTGAAGAATGGTTTCATTTAAACACAAAGAACAATTCAGCCATAGCATCACTTTTGACACTGTGAAAGTTATCAGATGAAAGTCTGCTAAATATTTTTAATACTGGAGAGAAATGTAACAATTTACTGTCCATTATGAAACCTGGGATTCCTAGAAGGGTGTCCTACCTCACTGCTTTTCGTGTTTCCCATGTCTGCTTCTGGTTTCAAATGAGTGCTGTGAATCATAGTCTAAGAACAATGTTATAAAGAACTACTTCTTTCCTAGGAAGTCAGATTAATCCCACTTATAAGTAAAGTCTGTGAATGTGCCAAATATTTAGAGAATAAATCTCAAGCCCAGGAGTGATCTGCTTCCTTTTTCCTGCAGACCCTGGGTGTAATGCAGATACCAATGGTCCCAGCATCTCTTGCAGGTTGGTGGTGTGAGTTCATGAGGGGAATTAAGAAAAATTATATATAGAATCAAAAACAGATTCAGCAAACCCCACCAACAGCTAATTCTGGCCAGCTAAAAAATCAGTATATAATCTAAACTAGTCACCTAGACCTTTGCTATTGGAAGTTAGCTTTCCCACAGGGCTCCTTTGAGCCTCCCCCTCCTTCTGAAAAGTAGCACCATGGACTTGTAGAGTTGGTTTCAAACCTGTTTAAGACCCATATGAAAAGTCTATGCCCTGCAGCAAATTTGGCAGTCAACGCTTACAAAATGGATTCAACTCCAGTATGATTGTTTGCATAGTGCATGGTGACTAAAATTAGCCTGCCTCAACTCCACTGCAGGAGGAAATCTGAGTTGCCACTGCAGTTTCAGGTTTCTTGACTTTCAGAGAAATTCGTATCATCCAAGGAACACAGACTTGTCTTCTGTGCAGCTCTGCTCCTCTTGGCTGCCACTGCTCTCCCAAGCTGCATCTCCAAGATATCCCACAGCAAAAGCCTTGTCCTTCCTCACGTGGGAAACCAGAACGTGCTGAAACCTTTGAAAGCCTTTTTTTCAGTATGAAAATGTTTGGGAGATGAATTAGTAAGGAGAGAACGCCCTGCAGGTCACAAATGGTCTGTCCTGGTTGTAGGAAGGGTAAAACCTCCTTGAGAGTTAATTGCCACATGAGACAGAGGTTTCTCAAAGCAGAGGTGTGCTCGAAGGTGCTCTGCAGGAGACATAAACCATGTAAAGTGGGGTTAGGACTAGTAGTTTAACCTTCGTTAGCTGGATGAAGGTGAGAACCCCAACTTGATTCTCAGCCACTGCCCCATGATATCATTGTGTATCAGAGCTTATGCTCCTCTGTCATAATTTAATATTGTGATTTGGCCAGCCAGAGAGCTCACACGCTCCCTTGGTCTCATTTTATTCTGCAAGTGAACAGATGTCCATAGGAGGTCATGTGAGTCTACCATGGATGTCCCTGTTGAACTTGAATTATTCAAAAAGTCAGTCATCAGCTAAGTTCTAAGCTATTGCAGCTTCTTTGGGTTAGTTTTTTGTTTATTTTTTCAGCTTGAGATGTGGCTACAGCTTCTCTCCCCAGGATGCATAAATAATTCATGCAGTTTTGAGGTGGGATCACTCAGGACATGTGTGAAGAGTGCTGCTGGCTCAGATACCCCATCACTGACTGAAAAACCCAGGTCAGCTCCCTTCCTTCATCCACCCTCCACCCCGGGTCAGGCCATGTGCCCTCAGGCCACATTTCAGAGAGTTTTGGTTCCTCTATCTCTGAAAGATCCCAGATACATTTGAATCCAAGATCACAGTTACCAGAGGCTTGTTATTTAATATTTGTAGCAAATTTGTACAAAATAAACTTGCTGCAGCAACAATCCAGCTAAGTACTTGTTTTTATATTTTATATGGATGCAAGCCAGCAACTAGTTTAATTTGCTGTTGTGCAGTAGAATTGAAAGGTAATGATTCACCCTTTAAAAATACATTTAAAATTGTTTAGTGCTGTGACTACAGTATATATCTTATGGAAGGAGCCCAGAGTAAAAGCTCAGTGATGTCAGAGTCCTGGCTGGATGCAGTTAGGAAGAGAGCAGCCCCATGACATGAAATCTGATGATACATTGAACTTCTGACCTATAGAAGAAATCTGATCATTACCACCCACCCTCTTCATTTCAGCTCTGTTCAGGAAAACAAGTGTCTTCATTCATCATTCAATTTTCTCCACCCTTCACTACTGGAATTTTTATATGAGCTGAGTTAAATAGGCCAGACTTTCAAGGTAAATGTCCTGAGTGGCTCAGTGATATCCATGGTGCCTTTTCTGTTTCTTTAGCCATTGTCATTAAGCCTCATCCTGTTCTGATGAGGCTCTACAGGAAAGTGAGGTGCTCCTGTGTCCAGTTTCACTGGGCACATCTTCACATCTTCACTGGACACAGTTTCACTGTGGTTTAAGCAGAATAAAATACTGGGTATAGTACTACTGGATTACTTTGTGTCTGAACTGGAGGCAGTCACTGGGTTTTGCCTACTTTAGCTGCATTCTCTGCTCTGAAGTTAGTCAGTATTAACCCTGAAGTCCTTATTCAGGATTCCCAACATCCAAGGCAAAGTTTGGGGCAGACACAGACTACACAGAGTTTAATGACCGTGCAGAGGTGGTGAGCTGGGGTGGAAGCCCCCAGTAACCTGTGGAGTGTCACCACCATCAGGCTGACACATCTGCAGTGTGGTGTAGAGATAATTAGGCCTTAAAAGACATGGCACCATGGCTGGATGGAGGCCAAGAGTCCTTATCTGAGCTCCTGCCCAGCTTCAGGCACGTTGCTCTTTGCTCACCCACGGCTCAGCTCCCCGGGACCTGGGCATGCGTAAGAGGACAAGGGCTCTACCCACCCCTGCTCTGATAAGCTAAAAACAGAGTGAAGGTCCAAGTCAACCACACTTGAGCATGTGATAAAATTCTTTGCTAAACTGGGGCCTAAGTCAGTGTGTTCTTAGGGTGGAACTCAAATAGCTGCTCTTGGAGGAGAATGAACAGGCACACAAATGGAGCCAAAGGTTCTCCTGGGGTGATGGGCTGGGGTGAGTGGCAAGAGCCAGAGCAAATGGGGAAATGGCCTGATGCAAGAGGAGGAAGGATTGTTGTGACTGGCTGTGTAGCTATGGCTTGGGAGGAGGAATTTCCTTGTGGGAATGTTGCCAGGAGGGTGAGGAAATTGCTTGCTTTTCCAAGCTGAAGCAATTAATGAAGAAGGGGTGAGAACAAAGGTTATGTGCTGTGGGCAGTGTCACTGAGACACAGCAGGAGTGGTGATTTGGGTTGTGGGGTCCAAAATAGTGCACTGGCCTCAGACCTCAAAAACTCTGAAAGAGTAAAGTTATAGAGATCTTCATCCCAGATAAATATCTGTGGTAACCATTCAGGAAGTCTAGGGCAATGGCTTATGTAGTCGACAGTAAAAACAACCCAAAATTAAGATACCAGCCCCAGATTTCATCCAAAGTTCTGGAGACCAAGTGTTAGATGAGTCCCTGGAGCTTCTCTCATCAAGCTGTTACTGCTGGACTGCCTGTTCTCTCTGTTTGTGCTTTCTTTGGGGCTTTTGGGCCACCTAACAGTTCCTTGTTCTAAAACGTACTGAAACTTCATCATGAAATAGGGGAGAACTTCTGTCCTTCTGAAAGAATTTGTGGAAAAGGCATGGAAGGACTAGAAATAAATGGTTATGGTTTTTGCTTCTTTTGGAAAATAATAAATTGCAATATGGGTGGAGGGGACCACAAAGTGTTTTCCACCCCAAGAAAACACTTCAATACATCAGGCACTACACTCTGACATTGTTAGAGCCATGTGTGCAAGAACCCAGCTTCTACACTCAAAAAGACACTTCAGCTACAGCCAAAAAAATTGTGAAAGACAGAACCAACCAACCTCCCAAAAATGCATTCCCCCTAAGGGGAGTTTTGGGCACAGTGCTGGCTGACAAGAGGCTCAGAGCTGTGTAGAAAAGCTGTTTCTGGATCTATTCCTACTACACAGAGGGAAAGAAGATTTCATGCCTGAAGGATCTCCTTGATTACATCTCCATTTCGTAGGCACCATCTACAACTGGTTAGAGCCTAAAAATAGCAATTTCTTCTGCTCAGAAGAGACAGCAGCTTCTTTTCTTTTCTTATACCAGAAAAAAATTGTTTTGAACTGACTCTTCTAGATAAACAGCACTTAGAAGTAAGTGTAGTGATCATGATGAATCTCATATAGGGATTTTCAGTTGCTTTTCATGCCACAGATCACAAATTAATTAAGAAAATCTTGTCTCTTGGAAACTCTTCTATTCACAGTTGCATCAAGTCACTGTAGCAGCAACTTGCATGGAAAAATAACATTAGGGATATTTTTATTTTTAGGTGTCTTAATGAAATATAGCAGATGGAAATGAAGAGGAGAAGCCCACCCTATGTGACTAGCCATCTGTCTGAGCATCAGCAACAAGTGTTTCATGGATCAGAGCAGGAAAATTAGTGGGTAATTAACGTCAGTCTTCAAGCTACCCTACAATTCTTCACACTCATTATTCTTCTCTATGGAATGGCTTTCAAATGCCACCCAGAGCTTACCCAGCTGTGAGAGATGTGCTCATATCCCCAACCCTGGCTTTAGAGTGTTAAACCTTGGGCTGAACACCAGCAGTTCCCTCTTGTCCCACCCACCCTCTCACACAAATCTGGCAGTGACTACATAAAATCCACACTCCCAGCTCCCAAGATCCCAAGGACAAATCCAGTCATTTGCCTTCTCCTAAACTGTCCTTTAAGATGTTCCTATCACACCCTCAGTTCTCTAGCACACCAAGCACTGGGATTTGCACTGGGCATGCCATGGAAACCAGGTTACCAACATGAACATGGGGTAAAGAGCTATTATACAAAACTAGTATTTTGTGTTGGGTTTATTTCTGGCATGTGGCTTTTCCAAGTCTGTTGAGTAGCTGGTCTGGAATCTCACTCTCCAAACCCACTCCAGTGGCTTCCAGGCACTGCTCTGCTGGAGGAAGCCTGCCTTGTTTGATGACATGCTAAACACACAATCCTGAGCACTGCTAAAGGTCAGGCAGCCTGAACTTTTGGAGATGAGATACTTGCTCAGTGTTGTCATTGTTTTACCCTCTTGGTGCCCACACATGCTGCATTACATCTCTGGGTTGCTCTCCTCTTCCTTTCTTGGAAAATCAATGCCTTCTCACAAGAAAGGTTTTGTATTTCATCATTAGAGAGTAATGGTTATTCTTCTTTGGTAACAGGATAATGTTATCAGTTTGATTTAACTTTGTTTATTACCTCCATTCCTCCAGCTGCTACAATTCACTTGATACATGTTTGGTTATTTTTATGCTTTGATTTAAGAACAGTGTGCTCCAAGGCTGCACTTAAAGAAATGCCCAAGGAGTGGAGTCAAGGGAATCATCAACTTATTTACTGAATTGAGCTGAGCCCAACACGATGCCTTAGGAAATAACCTCTTTTCCTGGAAATCCATGGATAACTGTTAAACTCTACTGTATGGCATCAACATAATGAATCTTCACAAAACCCTGGGCACGCAACATCTGAACATGACATAGCAGGTGGAAATTGTGTCATTCTTCAGACAGGGAAAGTGGCCCCACTGACAGAGATTAAATCTAGGGAATCCTCTTTGTAGACCTTCTTGAATTTTGGCTGTCTATTACTTTTATGGCCCTTTTTTCCCCCCTCCTGAATGAGTAAGCAATCACAGTTTGCTGTCAAATGCCCAATATTTACAAACATGGAGAGGCAGATCCAATGTTTTGGTTTGGCTGATGGCAAAGAAAGGTAAAGCTGAGTAAATCCAGATCTGAACCACTCCCAGTGTCCATTGCTGGGGACTGGGCTGCTTTCAGTTCATCTTCAAAGTCCATGGCCTGAGCTGCAAAATCAATTCTGGAGCATCAGAAGGGTCTGAGTAAAAATACATTGCTGTTACTCACAGTAAATAAATACATGAAGTAAGACCTGCTGTGGTGAAGAAAGCTGCACCTAAGTCGTGACATTTGAATTACTGAGCTGCATCCTTGGGATTTGTATCCTGGGTTTGCCAAGGGGCTGTTCCCACGGGGAGGCAGCCAGCACCATTCCGGCTCCTTGGAAAGCTGTGAGTGTTTCCTGGGCTGTAACACAGCCTGAAGGGCCCCAGTCCCTGCTCTGGGTGATGAACAGCACAGCTGCTGGGGCGCTGGGAGAGGCTGGAGGGGTGCAGACAGCTCCTGTGGTGCCATTTGAGCTGGGGAATCCCAGCCAAGGCACCACCAAGCCCTGGCAGGATCACTCTGCTGGCTGCACAGGGCAGGGAAAGCTGCTTGGATGCAGGAGGTGACCCAGAGCCCTTGGCAGGTGCTCCCGCAGTGACAGCACAGCCGAGCTCCCCTTCCCAAACCAAACCCTCCCCCTGATCCTCATCTCCCTGCTCGACACAAACACTGCCCTTTGCAGCTGAAGGGAAAGGGCAAACTGAAAGGGTATTTTCTGAAGCCTGAAGGCTGCTGAAGTGCAAATGCTTCCCTGCCTTTACCTTCTAATGATAGCGTTTGAGGACTGCTTTCATTGCAGCAATGGTAAGAAACTACAAAAGGAAAAAAAACCAGAAGGCAACCCTCAGATTTTTACTCACAAATGGAAAGAGGCAGATATAGAAAAGTGACTACAAGCCCTTGCCCAAGATAAAATTACAGAGCAGAAAACTCCATCCTGCTCTTCAGCACTGAAGATCCCTTCTCCAGTAAAGTGTACCTCCTGAGCTGGGGTGTCTCCCAAGTGAAAACATGTTTCAGAGCCATGGTTTTGGATTCCATTTCAGTGGGCACATGCATGAATGCTCTTCTGAACCTCTGCCTCCCTAATTACCCCTCAGCTAAATACCTGGCAGCTGCTGGAGCTGACGGCACTGGGGATTCTTATGGAACAGATCCTTCATAACCCCCTTGAAAATGAAAATATAAGCAAGCCAGTTCCTGCTGGTGTTGGTTTTACCTGCCCTTGCCAAAACTTCATCTTCAGTTTCCAAAGTTGTTTCCCTCTTTCTTAGGCCCAGGATGGTCACCAGGCTTATTGGGCTAGAGGATCAGGAAGTCCAGGGTCTTATCCTTCTACCTCAATATTTGGGAATTTTATTCCATCATCTATTTTAGCCACACATTAAATAAAAGAGGTGGCACATGAAAAAGGGAATAAAAGCAATATCTTTATCCAAATGCTCTGTGCCTAGTGAGGCACCAGGTGTGCCATGTACTCTGCTGGCTGTTTGGGGTTTGGCTGCTGTTCTTCTGGACCTGGGGGGGTGCAGTGGGTGCCCTGGGTCACCCACCCCATCCCAGGTGACAGGCTTGAGCAGCAGTGCCTGTCAGGACATGCATTTTGATCTTACTCATGGCTCAAAAATAGTCAACATGCTTTATTTTCACATCCACTTCAGCAACATGGGGTTAGGTAGGCTTTGCTTCCATCTCAAAGGGCTGGAGACCAGCGCAAGTCTGAAAGGTTTTAGGGGAAAAAAGTGTTATGGGGTGAGGGAAAATAATCTAGGAGAAACTTTCTGCTGCTCCCAGAAGCAGCTCAGGTGTGACCCATCATGAACATAACCCTTTCCTCCTAATTTTTTGTCCAGCCCAGGTTGAAGCTGTGTTTCCAGCCCAGAGGAGATACTTGGAGTCACAGGAGAGCTCCAGATCATCTCACCCACCTATTTGAGCCTGGTTTTCTCACAGAGATTACCTGCTCAGGGGCATGGGGACATTGTTATTGGCAATCCTCAGAATGCCTTGCCCAGAGGGCCTGATGAACCTCCTCATACTAGCTGAATACACACAGAAAGACCTTGCTACTGCCCCCCAAATTAGTGAGGAGGGAAGGCAGTGTGTGTATTAAATAATACTTAGCAGTACAAAGGATTAATTGCCCTGTTCATGTAAGGGAAAGAAAAAGGAGCTTTCTAAAAGCTGAAATTTGGGGGCCATTACTTTGCAGAGCAGCTGGGCCTCCCACACTGTCTGGTTTGAAGTGAATCTCTCTCACAGGAACTCTGTGTGCTCAAAGCCCCCACTATCCACAGGCAGAAACATGTGTGTGTGTGTGTGTGTGTGAGTGCTACACACTACCAGCTCACAGGTTCCAGCTAATTAGCAGAAATACCCTGCTATTACACTTGGTCAGTCTGTCAGTCAAGAATTCCATGGTCCTGCCTGATGTCCATCCCAGGATTTCAGCCATCCACTAAAATCAAAGTCCATAGAGGCCCATGGAAGCATCCAGCTGGTGACACCTCACACAAAAGCCCCAGGCTTGGGCTCAGCCCTGGCTGCAGCAGAGACCAGCAGCAGTGGGGATACAGCAGAAAAACAGCACTAAATAAACCCAATCTTAGCACCAAGGTTGATGCAAAAAGCCATAAAAACCTGCAGCAATAAAAAAAGAAAAATGCATGGCAAAAATATTTGGGAAGCAAAAACAAAGTTCAGATGCTGATATGAAGGTGGTTGGTTTGGAAGAGGCTGCCTAAAATTCTCTCTCCTGAAGCCTGCCACTTGTCCTGTCCTAGCAGGATTATGGTTTGCACACACCAGCACACATCAGCTTGCATCCACAGCCCTAAAGTTCTGCTCTCCACAAATCCAAGATGCTGCTACCCCCTGCCCACCCCTGCTACTGTTTCATCTGCCTGTTCCATCCATCACCATCCCACCCCAGCTCCACCCCAGCCTATGTTGCAGGACAAGAAATATAATTCAGTTCAGAAGATTCACTTTGAGGTAAGCAGCTGTCTTGCACCACCTTGGACACGTTTCCCATGTCTCAATTAGCAGAGGGAAAGTGGCAGCACTGATGGTGGAGGTCTGGAAGCCCCTGCTTCACTGCAATTCTGGATTCACATTGACACAGAGAAGGATCATCTCGAGGAACAGATCCTGCAAAAGCTCTTGAAGCACTGCTATGGACATGGAGAGGACTCAGTTCCTGGTGCTCTTCACCTGCTCCCGTCCTGATTGCCTGTACACAGGATTAAGCTGTGACTTTGCTTTAGGGCTGCAGGCTTGGTTTAGTATGGTCAGATGAAAAAAATAGAGGTTGTGAGCCAGTGCTGTCACTCCTGGGTCTGGCAGATGTGGTGGTGGCAGTGACCCCTGTACTGGGGCAATTGCACACACAGGGCAGGATTAGCTGAGTGCCTACAGCACAGACCCACCAAGACTATGACAGTGGCGTTTCCAGATTGCTGCTTTACAAGGAAATGTAAAGCATTTTAACACGGAAATGCCTTGTTATTCCATAAAATAATGGGACAGAACACCCCAGCCTGTCAGTCAGGGCCCAGACTCACAGCCCAGCAGTTCACACACGTCAGCAGGGCTGGTTTAGTTCTCTCCAAAACCCCTTTACCCCTCTGCTTAAATCCCTCTGATGGCCTCCAGGTGAACTCTTGGCCTGCAGAGAGGGAAGGGATTACGCAGAGGGAATGGAGTGATGCTGGTAAAGCAGCAGCTGGGAGAAGCAGCACTGATGAGAGGAAGCCAGACACTGTCTGGGTCTCTGCTGCAGGGGAGGGTTTCCCTATGGATGCCCGTGCTGCGTGCTGCTCTCCAGGGAACTGTGAGTGGCTATTTCTGTCCCCCTGTCAGCAGCCAGGAGTCCTGGGGTGCTCCTCTCCCAGACCTGCTGGTTCCCCCAGGGCCAGGTTTCCTCCCTCTGTCCCATCCAGCTCGCTGGGTCCTTGCCAGAGCCCTGGTGCCAAGGGAGGGGTGACACAACTCCCTGAATGGAGCTGGGAGGGACAGGAGAGGGACTGGGAGTTCTCTGACTCGTGTCCCTGCCACCCTGCTGCTCCCTCACCTCTGGACCATTGTCACAGTGAGCTCATGGGCACTCTATTTCCCCTTCCCCGGGACCCTGTGACTCTGATCAGATAACCCTGGACCCTCCTTCCTGCCCCAACGGGGTTGGCAGAGAACCAGGGAAGCCCACCCTGTCCGAAGTCTGTACAGACCCCTGATATTTCCTGTTCATTCTCTTTTGCCCCGCTCTCCCCTTGGACACCACAGAATAAAGAGAGCTGAACCAACATATATTGGGGTAAGAGCCTCTTTTGGAAATCTTTGCCATCTCCTGATATTCCTCCCCGCACAGCCTAGGATCTCTGGGCTAGCTGATATTCAGGGGGCTGTGCAAGGGGGGGAACATCAGACCACCCCCCTGTACTGGGAGGAGCACCTTGCTGGGGGATCTGCACCAGGGACCTGGCTCACCCTGCTGAGCCTCACCAAGCTCACACCTCAGCGCTGCAAACCACAAAACAAGACTCCCAAACTAACACAACACCCCATTGGTGTCTACTCAGCTGTGCAACAGCTGAGACAGACCCACCACGGGCTGGGTTTCCAGCAGGAGTAGCTGTGCCTGAAGTGCAGGTGCTGCCCTGGGATGGGGCTTTGGTTTGGGGCTCAGCTGCCCCAGCTGTGTGCAGCCCTGGCTGGGTGTCAGCTGCTGGACAACCAAAACTGTTCCTGGCCCCCCACACCAGCAGCTCCTGGCACCTCAGAGCATCTCGCTGTGCTGCCTGCAGACAAAAATACCTCCCCAGCTGCTGCCCACCTGGTGCTGGAGACGAGTTTAGGAAACAGCAATAAGAAACTGAAAATAAAAGGCTGAAAAGAGAGAGATACAGGGCTCATACCAGAAGTGAGATCACTAACAATAGTGGTGATACAATCCATCAGAGCTATAGGACATAATTAAGCACTTGAGTGCACTTTGGACACCAAGCAAGTGCCTCTCCAGTAATAGGAAACTCACAGAGATTTAACAGGAGAGACGGTGTGTCCTGGGCTCCCAGAGACTGCCAAAAATAGAAAATATATGGACAGTGCTCTGGGGGGCTAATGCCAGGCACAGGTGGGCATTGCCCCTCTGCTCTGCTTTAGGCTCCACCACACTCCTTTCACCCCCAGCCATGGAGATGTGGGTTTTTCTAGGGGATGAAACAACCACTCTTGCTGGGAGGCATGGCCACCCCTTGGGGCAGAAGCCCACTGATGTATCCCCAGTAGTTCTAGGAGCTGCTGGGATATGGATGCACCAAAAAGATGCAGGAGCAGCTTGTGTGAGGCTCAGGCACATCAGCCAACATCTCCTTCATGGCAGTTTTGGAAGGAGAAGCCACAGCTCTGAGCCATCTTCCAGTCTGGAGGTGATCCATGCTTGCTGGCCTGCCCCACCCCAGGCAGCTGCATCTTCCATGGGGAGTTCCCAGCCCCTGAGAGGCTGCTTTGACTGCAATCCAAGCTTCTATCCAAACTGCAGTTGGTGCTCGAGTGACTGAAATGAAGGCAATACACCTGGATGTGCCCTTTCCTCACTGATGAAGCCTCAGCTCCACCCCTCCCGACACAGTCGTGCTGTGAGCATGGCAGAGTCCCCCTGGCCAGCCTGGACTGCCCATTCCTGGGCTGCCCTATTTCCCCTGAAAAGCTGTTTTTGTGGCAGTAAACTTCACCAGGGGATGAGCAAGAGAGGCCCATCAGGTTTGGTTCCCTGCTGCTGTGTCCATCCCAGTGCCTGTGGGTCTGTGTCAGTGTCTGGCTGAGTGCCCACGCCAGTGATGTCATGGTCAGCTGAAAGGTGCCTCTCAAGTCAATTTATGCTGCTCTTTAGATCCTGTATAGAATGTCATGCACGAGATTGAGTGGAAAATGTCTTCTTTAGCTCCTCCAGAAGCAGGATTATTTAAGTAAGATGCTATTCCCTAGAAACTTTTGACTCAAGCATTATGACATTGCAATAGAGGAGAAATTAATACCACAACAGCCCCTGGCTTATATATTTTCTCTTCTGGGACCTGGAAAGCTCAGACTGGAATAAGGAAATTTAAAACCAGTTCACTCTAAGAATGAGTGGTACTTAAAACCAGCATGAAATAGAGGAGGATTTTGAAAACAAATACATGGCTTAAACAAACATGATCCTAAAAGAAGTTAAGGCAGCTACAACCCCAGTGCTGCTCCTGCTCGGTGTGTACAGTGTGTGAAGGACACAGCAGCCAGCAGGGGCTGAGACTTAGGAGAACTTCATGGCACAGATTTGAGCAGCAGGAGCACAGCATTGTGCCCAGGAAGAGGAGACTGATGTCCACTGTGTGGCCATGGCCAAGGGTGCCACCCCCAGGGGCATCCCGTGCACCTGCAGCTGCACAGCTAGACTGGGTTTCAGTCAGAAAAGCTTGAAAGGCATCATTTTATTTTCTCTCATTCTCCCTATTTTTGGCTTCAGATTCTTGGATGTCTCCTGCCTACTCCCCAAATATGTGACAAGGAGTAGGTTTGAGATAGTAACAATATTAAAATGAGTCAAAGCACAGATTGAGCTGAAAGTTAGCACTAATGCAGGATAAAAACCTCTCAGCAAAAAATAAGAGTCAGGTAGACAGAGGATCCTCAGGAAAAGACTGGGGAGCAAGGGAGTACTGCAGGCTGAGTGGGGTCCCCAGGGCCACATGGTTTAGGAAATCTCACGAGGATGGTCACACCAGACACTGCTCAGCACTGCCCAGGCTGAACCAAGGAGGAAAAATCCAGAGTGAAATAGGAATCATCCCAAAATACAGGCTATGAGGGGAGATAGCCAGCAAATAAACAAACTCCAAGATATTAAAGGCCAGTAAGATCTTGCATCCTCCACAGCCATAAAACCTGCAGAAATAAAGATGCCACATACTGACACCATTTAAAGGGAGGGCACAATATTGTGTCACCATATGGTGATGTGGCACGGGCCAAGACCCTCAATTACAGTACACACACAGCTGGCAGTCCCTCATTTTTTGTTTATGCCCATCTTTCCTCTGGGGACATCCCCTGGCTTCCTGCAGGGTACATCCTCATGGGATGGGGAGCTTTCCCCAGCAAAGAATTTATGTCAGAAAATCATTAGCTGGCTTATTCCAATCACAAAGTATTTTTACGTTTTTAACCAAAATCTATAAAAATCCAGGAAATGTGGATTTATGGCCTATAAAAGGTTTAGCTTGAACTATGACCTGGTTTATGTAATTTACTACAGAGTAGTGCCTTAGAGTGGACTCCAATTCCAGCACTCCAGTGAGCCCTTTTTGAAGCATTTCTTGTTTTGGGCTCTTCTAGAGCACAGTTGGTCAGTCAAACAGATATGGGAGCTTGGAGGGCAGCTGGGCATTGCCCCATGGCACAGGAGAGCCAGGAAGTGCCAACCTTCAGTTTCTCATGAGGACTGTGCCTGTGCCAAGTTAGAAAACCTTACCCCAGTCTTTTTCCCTGGAAACAAGGTAAACACCTTGTTTCCAGGGAAAAAGACTGGGGTAAGGTTTTCTAACTTCTGGTGGCACTGCTCCTTTCTCACCCCTCTCCATCTCTTTAGGTGCCAGCAAGTCAAAACCTTTGAAGAGATAAATTGAACAGGGGGGTTGTATCCATGTCTTGGCTTGCAGAAGGATCTGCCCTAGGGCTTGGCAATGTTTCTGCTGCAATGCCAGAGCTTGTGGGGGTGACTCTGGAGCTTCTCTTCACCACAGCCCCCCCTGATGCCATTGCTGCCTTGGAGGCTTCCCTGGAGGTTCAGCCCCAGCACAGCCCCACGAAGGAGCAATGTAACACCATGGAATTTGCTGAGTTGGAAGGGACCCACAAGGATCAGCAAAGACCAACTCCTGGTCCTGGCAGGACACCCCAGTAATCCCACTGTTATGCCTGAGAGCATTGTCCAAATGCTCCTGCAGCTCTGGCAGCTTTGGGGTTGTGACCACTGCCTTGGAGCAACTTCATACCCTTGAGAACATGTCTGGGTGACCCATCTCTAGAGTGGAAGGAAGGTTCTGCAGCATCAGTGATTTATTTAGTGATGAGAAGTGATGAGCACTGCCCAAGCAGAGTGTGAGATACACCTAAAAAATGGAATCTGTACAAACAAGAAAGGAAATTGCAGCAGCTGTGGAGCAAAGCTACCATGTCTCTTGTCCAAACACCAAAGCTTCCCTGGAGGAAGGTGTGCTGCACACTGTGCCCTGAGGCCAATATTTGTGTGTAAATCAGCTGGAGCACCAAACACCACCAGCCCTGAAGAACCTCTAGAATTGTGCCAGTCTGATCTGCAGTTCTCCTGAAACATGACTTCCTCAGCTGGCTTTTTTACTCTGATTTTTTCTTCTGGGTATCAGTCTGAGAACAGATCTACTTTTTATCATGGTTAAACACCAGCCCAAAGCAACACTAAGCAGTAAGAAGCACAGTCTAGCTTGGTATCATGCAACCCAGCTAGCTGCTCAAGGCACAGAGAGCCCAGCAAAGTCTGCCTGAACCATAGGAGGAACATGGAAACTGCCTCTCCATCAGCAGGTAAATCCCTGCTACTGCTGCCTCCTTCTGAAAACTCTCCTTATGTCCATTTCACACTTCCTTCACTTTCTTATTTCTGATTTCAGATCACACTTCACACTGTTTGTAAAGCCCAGCTCACAAAACAAGAAGAGTTCAACATCCAAGTGTTGCTGCTGTCAGCCCAGAACACTGCTGGTGGCTCAGCAGAGCTTTGTTAAAGTCTCTTTATCCCTCCAAAATTCTCCTCCATGCTTCCTTTTGAAGGTTTCTGACCCATTTGTGTGATTTCCAGGCTGAGTGAAGTGATGAACCCTCTTTATGCTGCCCCTTTATCTGCTGTCAGCCAAGAGGGACTCCTGTACCTCTAACTCTTCTGATGGACCAGGCCATTTTGGGAACAGGACATTCCAGACCATTTTGCAGGCATTTCAGAGAGATTCTGACCAGCAGAGCCCTGAGCTTCCTGCAAACCAGGACGGCAGCAGAGCCTGGGCTGGAAGAGCTGCAGCTTCCCCACAGCAATCATGGTGTGAACTCCACCTCACCCCCTGCCCAGAGCTCACCCAGCCCTCTGCTCACAGCTTGCTGCAATTCAGCCACAGCTTTGGCCCAGAGGTGACATTTGGGGCTTTATTGCAGATGCAGGTTGCTATGGTGAAATGACTTTCTGAGCACCCTGTAAAGTTCAGAGAAGGATTAAAAGTGCTTCCAAAAGCCACTCATCGACTTGCTGTGCCCGGCTGATGGCAGGTTATCACCCAAAAAGCAGCAAAGCATTTTTCTCACCACCTTTGAATGAATCCTGCTGTTCTCTAGTGCTGGTCCTGCCAGCCAGATGGTGCTAGGATGTTCCCAGTGCCTTCCTTCCCTCTGGAAATGTCCTTCCTCATTTTCTCATCCCACATGTGGAAACCTGCAAGGCAAGGATGGGTACCTTGTGTCTGGTGCTGAGTTTGCAATGCCAAGGTGGGGGGCTGGTCCTGCACCCCCTGAACCTCTGAGCTTGGGCCTGGCTGAGCTTCCATCCTTCCTTCCTCCCTCCCTTCCTTCCTTCTCAGGGGGATGAGACACAAGCACATCTGCATGGGGCAGGAGAGCTGTTTTAGCTCCAGAGCACCCACACAGTGTTTATGTGCAAGTGAGTCAACCGGACTCTGATGGGTTTGTGGATGCTGCACAATTCACCTCTCTCTTATCTCAGGGATTTTCATTACCTTTTGGGCAATTTTGACAAGGATTCAATTTTCCCCACCCACCCACACATCCTGCTGCTCTCTCATTGAACACATCAATCAGCAGCCAAAAAAGTCCTCAGCACCTTTTCTCCCCTGGATTCAGCCTCCCTCATCAGCCTTTAACATTTCCTTGGGCCTGAAAAGACTGAAACACTTCACACCTGATCCATGTGCTGCTCATCCCACTGATATCTCTGTGCCATCCCAGGAGCAGAATCCAAATGCCCCAAGCAGGGACAGAGCCATGTGTAGCACCTGCAACCCTGCAGGAGCACCCATGCAGGGGCAGAACAAGTGTAAAATTTTCTATCATTCTCATCCAGAGTATCCATAATATTTCAGAGGTATTCCAGCTGCCTTTGCAAACCAGTGAGCTCTCAGATTTCCTGATTTTTAGTCCTGCTGGGATACAGGCAGCTGCACAATTTTCCATCAGTCCAGTTGTTTCCACAAGGTAGAAGCTGATTCATCCAGCCTGGAGACACAGCAGGATGCAGGGTGACCTGTGGGACACCTCCCCACACTCCCACTCCCTCATCCAGGTGTTGCTTTCAGCACCAGCCAGGCCAGCAGGACGTGAGCTCTGACCCAGGGCTGCACCATCAGCTCTCCTTTTTACTTGAACTCCAAGTAAACAGCAGCCAAATTTAATTTGAAAGGGAGACCCTGTGTGTGCAGAGCAGCTTTGGGAAGGTCTGACCCTGGGAGGAAGCAATGATTTGCTGCCACAAAGGGCCTGGCTGGTGGCTGCTCCATCCCTGCCAGCCCTGAGCCAGGGCAGGGCCTCAGGGACACTGGGACATTGATCCCACCTCAGGCCCGTGTGCCGAAAGGTGGAAGTGAAAAGCAGATGTGGTGTCTGGGAAAGGTTCCAACATGAGTTTTTGGTTTGTTTTTTTTTTTCCCTTTTCCTCTTCATTTAAGCTCCAAATCTGAGACAGCCTAAAAGGCCCCTGGGCACAGCAACATTCAGGAGCAGGAGATGGCAGCACCTCCCAAACGTGCCCCAGCCCCTGGGCACTGGAGGGAGGCAGGGGAAGGTCTGAGGTGGGTGTGAGGAGCATCAGCCCCCTCAGCCCTGCAGCCCCACCTGCTGCTGCCTCATGAGTTCAGAACATTCTCAGGCACAGAATGAAGGGGTACTTTAACAACATTCTACCTGCAAACTGGAACAGAACTTCTCTGAACGCTGGAGAAGCAGCAGGAAGAGGAGTGCTGGGGAGCTCAGCCCTTGCAGTGCAGAGATGAAACCTCATCTCCCCCACCCTGTCTGGCTCCCTCCCAGTGCCCAGCAGGACCTCTGTCTAATAAAGGAAAAGCTTTCCCTTCCCCGAGTGTTCAGTGAATTGGACTGGAGGTCCCAGCTCCAGAGCAGACAAAGGCAAATCCCAACTGGAGCACTTGCAGGGGTGAGGGCAGGGGAGCATCTCCTGAACCCTGAGTGACCAAGTGCCTGGACTCCTCTGTCCTGCCTCAGACACAACAGCTTCACCTGGGAGAGCTGCTTCAGGGAACCTGAGGCTTGGCTGCTGGAGGAAGGCTGGGAGAAGGGAATCCTCCAGCAGAATGAGTTTTCTCTCGGGCTCCACACTGTGTTTCAGTTGTAAGAGCACCATCTTGTGTCACAACTGACTGCTCCTGCTGCTGGCCACAAGCTCAGTGTAATAAGCACCAATCCACATCTCTTCCCATCAGCTCCCTTCCCACCATCATCTGAAGTGTTTTAAAAAGCAGGAAACTATTTGCACTCAAAATAGGTTTTTTTGAAAGGAGTATAACCACACAGATTCAGTGAGTCCTGCAGGCCCTGCCAGGAGCTACTGTGGTCCCTGGCCAGAGGCCCCTCACAGCTTGTTGTACAGTAGAAATAAGGGGCACTTGTGCATCAGACATCACCACCATGCCCAATACCAGCTCCAGACTGTACTGCTCAGACAGGACACTTAAAATGGGAGGTGAAGGCAAAAAGAATCCAAATTTTTGGTTTACTATTTATTCCGTTGTAGAAAAACGGAGTCTCCCTCAGAAAAAAATAAAAAGTGTTTTTCAATAAAAGCATTCACATTAAGAAAGTTTAACAGTGTGTGTATTCTGCCTTGACACCTCTTTGTGTAGGAGACTGATACAACTGAGAGAATTTCTTAGAAATTTGCCTCAGAAACAGTGAGTGTTTTTCCCATGATTCCATGTCCAGTGCAGACAGGTTTGTTATTTCCAATGGCTTCAAACTTCAGTCTCCAAACAGCAGTTGTAACTCCTTAGTTCAGAACTCTGTTCTCTTATCTCTCTCTACACCAGGTCTGGAAATCTCAATTACTTACGCACAGACCTGGGGGGCTCCAGGGCTGCTGGAAGAGCTGAAACACTTCCAGAGTGAAAATTTATGATGTTTCTTCCCATGTAATAAAGACACATTCTGCTTTAGCACAGTACAGTGTGTGTGACCTGCCTGGGAACTGATACGGCCCCAGAAGCATCACTGTAAGGAAAGGGAAATGTATCAGGACATATGTTCTGGAGAGTAAAAAATCTTCCACGAAAACTCCACTAACTAAGCAAAAATTATGGTGGGTTTGTTCAGCACCAGGTTTATAAAGCTTCAAGGTGGTACAACAGTGGTAACAGGACATTTACAGCAGTGGTAACAGGTGGTTCTCGTCCATGGATGATTCCAGTGTTTGCACATGCATTTGTGCAAACAAATCCAAAGCATTTTTGTTCTGGAAGTTTTAAACAAGTTCACGTGGGGCCTTCACCAGTGCCCAAGGGCAGCAGCAGCACCTGCAGTGGCACTCACGGCGAGGGCAGGGGCCCTTTGTGTCCCCAGCACAACTTTCTGCACCCAGTGGGGCTCCCCCAGTCCCTGGGAACAGCCAGGAGTTCTTAGGGACACTCCTGACACACTGATCAGGACACACAGCTGGGACAAATGTGCTTAGAAAGGGGCAGGTGAGCTGGGAAAACCTGAAACCCTGGCTCTGGCCAAGTATTTTGTTTCTGCAGTCACCATGTCCTCATTCTTCTGCCTTAAAAACTTCCTCTGCTGAGCAGGAAGTAACCAGTGAGTATTTGAGCTCTGGCGAGTCTCTGCTAAAACAATTTCAAAACTAAATCTCAGTGTCAGCACCTATTTCATCTGATATAATCTATTTAATCTGAGCTGCATTAAGCAGGTCTCCTCCAGATCTGTATCTTAAAGACAGGCACAGACATCATAGCTTTTCTTCACAGCTTTGGTCTGGGACCACTACGAGAGTGCAGGATAACACCAGTCCTGGACTGACTCAAACACATAATTGATAATGACAATATTTGGCATTAGTGTAAAATCCCAAAAATTGTGTCTTCTGATAGCACCAAAACTCGGCAAAATTAACATGAGATTACAAAGAACACACTGACCCAATGCATGTTTCATATACATATTTATATATATTTCATGTACAAAGTTACATTCTGAACCTCATGGATTCAATAATAGAAATAAATACTGAAATAACTACACTGCTATATGAGCTCTTCTGCTCACAGAAAAGAAGCCTCAAGTTTTAACAGACAGCAAGTTTAACGCTGTAGAATCCATCTCAGATTACAGAGGCAAGTAAAATTCAGCATAAAGTGTCCAACAGACAAAACTTTCAAAAATTACAGAACATAAAATGTTTAAAATATATGTTTAAAAGATTGAGAAATGTGCATCAACAAAATTAATAAAGGAAACTTAATCTTGTTAGAGGGTGGGAGAGACATTTAGTGTATAGAAAAATGCTTTGAGGTGCAATATAGGTTGTTACAATATGGCATAACCCTGTTAGAAAAGAACATTTAATTTCCCTAAAGAAGAACTGTATTTGAGTTTACCATGTCTCGTTTTACAGAGCGAGGCCTTCACAAGGCCCACCTCAACAGGGCCATTTACAGAGTGCTAAGTCAGGTTTAATCCTTTGGTAACTTTTATAATACTCACATGGAAATAAATATTCAGTTACACAGCATTTTTTTAAAGACATACGTTCTTTAGAACAGTTAGTATAATAAAACAGATTAAAGATTTGTTTATTACTAAGGCAGCCTATGATAAAGTGTCTACGCTCTGTCAGCTCGATCCTATCCAGCCCAGGAAGACCTTCCCAAGGAATGGACAATGCAGCCTCACCTTCACCATGCAAACACCCCTACCCAGGCAAGTCATGTGCTGCATATTTTGTGCTCAAAACGTTTCCAAACTATTAACAAGCTGTAGATATCAAGAGATTAGCTCCTATTTATATGATGCTTTAATCACGAGTGTAATGCATAAACACATTCTTGAGACAGAGTTGGGGGTGTATTGTCATCACAGTGTCTGGGGTTTGCGTGCTTTATTCACCTTTCAAAGTGACCTCAAGGGGAGTTTATACAGCCCAGCACGCTGTGATGGCAACAGGGACCCAGTTAATCTACTGTACCTTAGGACAGGGGATAAAGTTTTTAAATGAGAAATAGAGAGAAGTGCACATGCCTTTATCTACACCCATAGTGCAACACAGGTCAACAACTATCTGTTTAAAACCCTTCCGTTTTTGGACAGAAGCAATCCATCATTCTCTGAAATATCTGCAAGGACTGGCCCACTCAGGTGACTACAATGGCACGGTGGGCCAGCTCCATTTGGCAAAAGACCAGGTACACACTTGCCAGGTTGCACTGCTCCAGCTGGAGCAGAAATGTCACTCAGAGAAAACAGCTTGTCTTTAATAACAAATTAAATCCTACAAAGAACCAAGGAACAGAATTGTGCGCTTTTTCTTCTGAGAACATGAGACTGTGACAATCAACTAGTGAGTAAAAAACTTTGGAGATTGTGTTTTCCAAAGAGAGAGAGAAAAAAAAAAAATTCAAGAAAATGGCAGGAAAAGCAATGAAACTGCACCACTCACAGTGAAGATTCTACACAACAGTAGATGTTTAGACAGCATTTTTCTTAAGACATCCTGTCCCATTAGTTAATTCAGATGTGCTTCATATTCAGCATACATGCCTATAAGTTTTAAATAGGTCTAAGAGTGTTAACTCAGGTTACTTTTGTATAATTGGTATTTGTATAATTTTTAATCAACTTCCAGACTTCATATTTAAGCCCAAGTACTTTAAGAGTGACATTCAAGATGAATATGGAAAGCAAATTATGAACAACATGCTCTCATTGCTTTTGGCATTCTGAAGAAAAAAATACTACCAAGATATTAAACATCTTTAATAAGGTTTTTTACTACATAGTTCATGTCCTAAATACATATTTACGAGAGGAACAGCTGTGTACAAAATACATTGCTTAAAAAGTATTTATACATATAAATCTAACCAATAGACCTGAATGGAGATTTTCTGGTTTATCAGCTATGATATGCATTTGAAAAAGCTGCCTAAATATATATTTACACAATAGACCTCAGCTAAATGTGTTAATTTAAAAAATTAAGAAAATATATAAACACATGTTTGCCTGATAGACCAGAACTGCTCCTATTGCATAAAAATGTTTAGGCAGTTTTAGAAAAGTGTTTCTATATTTACTCATCTGAAACTGTTCAGTTCTCTCACATAATCAAGTTACTAAATTTCTCTGCTAATCTGAACAGCTCCAGCCTTTTAGGGGTAAATGCTGGATGTTTATTAAAACCCTTCAAAACTTTCACTTTCCAGAGACTAAATTAAAGAGCAAATGTGGGTTTTTAAATCTTCTGAAGTACAGAAATCATGAAGCGTTTAACTTAGGTCTGATACTAATGCAGAAATTTCAATGTAAAAGGAAGACAGTCTTAAACTCACATTTATGGTTAAAAAAAAGATGGTGAGTAGACAGAATGTCAGCCTAATAGTAGTGTACTGATTTCTGGTAATTTTTTTTGTCATGTTACCTGATAATATTGTTGCTGAATTATTTATTTTTTTTAACTAAATTGGGGTATGGAGCTACCAAAAAAGTACATTTTGTACCTAATTATCTGGAATTACACTTCCTTTTATGCCTGAGGCATCACCTTTACAATCTCACTCGTGCAGAATGTAGATTTTTCCTGTACACTCTCAGTCTTTTCTCGTGATCTAATTGAGGTCTCCAACATTCACACATATAGTGCCTTATGAGTTTGACCAGTTAGGCAGAGAAGATCATTCTAAGTGCTTAGGACATAAGGAGTTAAAATAACAAAACATATCCCCTGTTTGAGAATTTTACTGTTATTTTCCAATTTATATCAACCTAAGAATACCATTTGGAAACAGAGTTGACCCATGTCAGGGAGATGGAAAACCATTATGCTCAAAATTGCTCATTACTGAGGGCAGCAGCTCTCAAACTTTAAGGTTCAATAGTGAAAATACAATTTTATTTAAATATTTTCATTTTAATTCCTATACAGCCTCCTCTTTCCCCCAACAAATTCTGCAGAATGTAACAAATTAAACCGTGTACACTGGATGAGCAAGATTTTCCAGGTTTGAAAACAAAAGCTGAAATATACAGTTTGCTTTAGCCCAAAAACTGAGTATTTGGATGAGTCTTAATAATGCATCTTCTAATTTGTCCATTTTTTTCATACTCTGGGAATAACTTTGCTGTTTTACCCAATGCATTATACAGTGAAATGAAGCTCAGTTGGAACAAAGCTGAACTCAAGTGAGACTACCAAAGAAGTGAACACATGAGATTGCTGTGGTACAGTAAAACTGTATCAGCTGCTCACTGTGGTGTGCACACCAGCTGGAGAAACATCTGATTTCCTCACACTGTTCCATTTAACACGGGTGCAGTAAAACAGCACAAGCAAATTCCTGTATAGCTAAAGGTATGACAGGTTTCAATATAAAGTTAAACAGCAAAGAAATGCTTCAACATCATGTTCAAAACATCATGTTGTGAAACAGGTTCACAAAAAAAAAAAAAAAAACATGCAGAAGCATTTTTTTTTTTCTTCCCCCCCACCCCCCCGCCGTTTTTAAGGTCTCCAACTGCATCCTACAGTCTCACTCACTGCCACACATGACCTGCCACACTATCAAGTGACTCCTCTCAGCTTTGGCTACAGAAGGTTCAAGTGGTAGAGCTTCTCCCAGGAGTTCAGATTCTCCTCCTTCATCACCTGGAACAAAACACCTTTGGTTGAGGCAGCCAATAACCAGAACAGCATCAACACCACATGCAGCAAGACAAGAAAAACACTAAAAAGACAGTGTTGCCATATGCTGATATAAAAACATATTAAAGTCTGTGACTGTAAACAGAGTGTATTGCATAATTATCTCAGAGCCCAGCATTCTGCTGGCGATATTCTTTACTCCTAGCCCAAAATAATGGCAGTTTCATAAGTATCCATATTCTGCATGTTTCATTACTTATAACTCTTTAATGTAGAGAAACCTAATCTGCAAACTACCAGGCAAACATAGAGATGGTTTTGCATTAGAAAGTGTTCTGGGACAAACCCAAGCATATAAAGGCCCGGGAACAAGAGCTGTACTTGAGCACATGTGAGACAACACAACATTCATGTCTATGGTCAACGCTCCCCACTCTTTCCTCCTGTTCCAGTTATTCCAGATTGTCACAACTCTGCCCACAGTGACAAAGACAGCCTTGAGCATATTCTCCATTATTGCTCTTCAAAAAGAAGAGCAATTTTGAAGCTGCACCTGAACTCTGGGTGACAGGAGCTGACTGGGACCATCAATCCAGGAGGTCACTTTAATCAGAGGAAACAGGAACTGACCTACACCTTCAGGAAGGTGTCAAATCAAATTTTGGCTTGTGTTCTGGTTAGACTCCTTTGGAGGGCTGAGGGAACTAAGCACAGACCAAACCCCCAGAGTTTGCTGGGCTCATGTGGCACTGGCTGGGCTAAGGCAGCACTGGCACTCAGCTCATGGCTTTGCCATCATGCCACAGGGACAGCAAAACAAGCATTTGGAATGTGGCTGTTCCAGCTGCCCTGAGTGACTGCAGCACTTGAGCCCTCGCTGCACTGTGGCACAGAACTGTCTCCAGTCCTGTCTCCCACAGAAATCCATCACAGCCACCCCAGGAACCTGCTTGTCACTGATTACTGGGATGACAGGATTTGGGCTGGCCTTCCTGGGTTTTCCTTTGTAATGGTTTATGTGGGTTGTTTTGCTGTTTGGTTGGTTTTGAAAGACTACAGACAGATTTAGGCAAAGGTCAAAAGCAGGTCTAAAGAGTTGTGACAACTTTTTATACACTTTTTGTCAAGGTCTCTACAGAATCACAACAGCTTTCACTTTATTTCCTCAAAGAGTTCAATTAAAAAGAAGACAGATGTTTACACAATAAATCTTTTATGGGCTGGATCATGCAAAAGTGCTATCCAAGAAAAGCAGTGATCAAATATGATGGGCATGCAGAGATAAGTGATCTACTTTATTCTTTCCCACTCAAAAAATAGTAACTTTTACACTGAGCATTCTTCACTTAACATGACTTGTTTTCAGTCAGTCTGCCTATTTAAGTAACTAAGGACATGTTTTCCAGTTTGAGACAGAAGATTAACCTGCCAAAGAAGGACTGAAAGCATAAATAGGAAGGTGGTACATGACTCCAAAGCAGAGTTTCAAATAAACCTTACACAGTCATCCCTGTTACAGATGAGTAATGAGATGGTTGGCTCTCACAATTAAGGAGTAAATGTTATGTATAAGTTAAGAGAAGTTTTGTAGATGTATAGTTATGTTACTGTAATATGTTCTCCCCCTTGCATTGTTAGCCCAAGATGGCCTTGGTAGTTGGGGCATTTGGGGAGGGTCAGCTTGTTACTACCTGACCTCCAATCAAGATGTAAGAAAATGAACTCCACAATGAAGGAGTTGACTGATAGGACTTTGGGAGGGGCTAGAGGTACAAAAGGCAGAGCATCCATTTTGTAGACAAGCACATGATTGTTGAGTCCTTTGCTCCCAGCACTGTATTTTTTTCTTATTTAGTCTTTTTGTTGTATTTTTGTTAAGGTTTAATAAACCTTTGAAATTTTAAAAGTGAGCATCGTCTCTCATATCCCAAAGGTCATGGTTTATTGGGAGGAGGAAAAGCTGAAGGTGTGTGACAGAATAAAAATACTTCCACTCCTGCAACGTATGGTAAAGACTGTATATACTGACCACACAAATGCACTCACTGCAATTACAGAAGCAGTTCTTATCTGGTTAAAAACCTTTCAGTATGCAGTATGACTCATTTAAAGCTCAGATTTCTTACCCATTCTGAAGTCAATGTATCCTTCTCCACCGCTTATCACCAACATTGATTTTAAGGGACTCTGGTTGAAGGACTCCTGGGCTTGTTTATCAGCTGTTAGATCTGTTCCACCACTACTCTGAGGGCAAACAACCTGACCTGGGTGAAAAATAGAACACTTTCTTATGCCTTATCTCAGAGTAAAACCTTCTGTGCTTGATCAGTAGATGACAATGACTAAAGCAGTTGAGTGCCTTCTTAACAGACAAGTTAAGAAGGTCTCAGCACAGCACCTTTTTCACAGAAGGAAGCAAAGTCCTTGCTTGTGATCAAGCCCTTTTCCTCCCATTAAACAGGGCTGTACTTAGCAATCAGACAAGTCTTGTCATTAAAATACAATACATTCTGAGAGTTCTCTTACTATCTTTGCCTAAACACTTCATTTAACTAAGTGAATGAAGGAAAAAAACAACAATAAACAAAAAGCCCAAACAAAAAAACCACCTCTTTTGAAGGCAGTAACAGAACCTCACCTGGTACTGCAACAAAGAATTTCACAGCATCCCTGTGGCCGTGGAAGCAGAGCTGTGCATGTGCCATGGAACAGTAGGGGATGAAGGTCCCTGGAGTCACTTTGTCACTGTGCTCATCTCCATACACACGGATCACGCTCCCCGGACGGTTTCCAGAGCCTGCTGCTGATTTATTGGCTGTAAAAGAAGAGGTTGTTTTCTACTTCAAAACACAAACTGCTGAAGTGGTTATTTGTTAAGAAACCTTATGGTACCATCTAAAAGCTAAAGCCAACTTAGATAAAAATGAAACAGGAGGGCAGCAATGCCAATTCAAGACAGAGCTGGAAAGAAAAAGATTGCATGCTTCATTATTTTAAGTACATCAGAAAATGGAGCAGGGTTCTTATTAGTCTAGCATAAACACCAGATTTCAATATCCTACTTTTGGGAAAAAATAATTTGTGACAGAACTGTATCTTTCATAGAAAATAAGTACCTCTAATGTGTTTCAGTATGAACAAATTCCATGTACTTAAACATGTAATTAAAGACAGTTTCATTCCAACTAATCATTATGTATGCACTTGCCAGTAAAAATTCTCTAGAAACAGCCACCTGTGGGCATGAAAGAGCTACCCTATTATCATTCTACATCTAGATTTTACTGAGAAGTTTTAAAATACATTAAACTAGAGAAGTACTCATGCTAGACATACAAGCCATCTCCATTCCAAAGACTATCAAAGTAGTGAAAGAAACAGTGATTTGTAACAAGACAGCAAATGATGTGGATTAATGACAAAGTTATAAGATGTGGTATCACATTGGCTGGAAGAGAAAGTCTGTATGAGAGTTCAGCTGCAACACAGGATGATATGCTAAACTGCTGAGCAGATTGGTGGCCATTTAGCAAACATAAAACTGCTGCAATGCAGTAACTGCAAGTGGAAAAACATTTAGGAACATACAAAGGGTAAATCTATAAGGAGTGGGAAACAGCCTCAAAGTGGCTATTATAAGCCTGAAAATAGGTTTTGGTTCAGGATCTCCACTTACCCCGCAGCCCCAGTAAACGTCCCTGGTGGAGGATTACAGCTAGTGAGAAAGGAGGAAAGGGGAAATGGATAGGTATGACAGTAGAGGAGAAGGATTAATGAGAACCCACCACTCATATTTTGGTTTTTGATAAGGTAGAGCTTAAATTTTTAGCTCCTTAAAAAACCAATAGATATTTAATTTCAGAAGATTCAATCAAAAGTCACAAAGAACAGCATCTTACTATAGAAGTTTCAGTACAAAATAGACCACAAAAGCACTGTCACGTATTTTTAAGTTTATTATTGATTAGCAATGTTTCCCCTTTCTCTCTTTCCTTGGCAGGAGGCTCCAGAATAATATAGAATGACTCATGTTTTCAAGTACCCTTTTGGAACATCATCTGCTGCCCTGTTATTAAGACCCAGGGGACTGAAAGATGCCACTGCTCATGCAAGGATTTGACTGCTTTATTACTATTTCTCACCAGGGTTCTCAGCTTCACTATCAGGCTACCCCCAAAAGGCTGTTCTGACCCACAACCAACCAAAAGAAATGAAATGCAACTGTATAGCTTTAATAGGGATTTCTTCACATTCACTCCTGGTATAAAACAAACTCCTCTAGAAACATTAAATTAAGCTTGATGCAAATTAAGAGCTATAATTTTTGAAAGCATGATTTAAAGTGTCTCAAAATCCATGACAGGAAGTCTGTCCTTCCTTAGTACATTCATGCAAAAAAAAAGACAGTTACTCAATGGATGGGCAATGCAATGGAACAACATGAGAAACAATGCATGTGTTTGCTGTTCAACAAAGCAGATACAACATGAAGAGTTTTCACTATTAAATCACCCTAAAACGTCACCTGTCAGACTGCACTATTTTCTAAGTAACAACAGTACAATTAGGACTATCATAGGTCTGCATTTTGTTTTCTGAACCTTCTGTCCACCTGTTATAACATTAGTCTCAGGCACAAGTGTTGAGGCTTTTTTTTATTGCTTAATTGCAATCAATTTACACAGAGATTCTTCCCAAGCTTTACCTATTTAAGATTTGGTTTGTCCTTGAGTTGTTCTTTTCTCCTGAGATTCAACTGCCCTCAATTAGTTACAGCCTATGACAAGAGTCTGGGGTCTGTTATTAAGCAAAAACCAAGACCTACATGACTGGAATTTGACCTGGATGTTAGTGCACTGTTTGAATGTATTTACAGTTCCTATAACTCTGAACACATCCTTTAAAGCAGTCTATGCTACTTCTGTTCCAATCCTTTATACCCACTTTGTGATGAATTCTCAAGAACTAAAGCCAATCAAGTTGTATTAGCAACAACAACATGCTCAAAGAAAAAGGTATTTTGTGATCATATGGCAATCAAAAATAACAGTAATTAGAAAACTAATGATGTCTTGTATAAGCAATAAATTTCTATTGCTGCTGCCAATGCTCAGAACACCTCTAAGGCTTCAAAGTGTTGCTTTGATTCAAGCCAACTCCGCTCAAACAGCAGCACACAAGATTCTGGAGATGTGTTGTTTTCTCAGGGTAACTGTAACCACATACACAGATATAAGTGCTAAACATCACACAGACCTGATCTGTTACAAACCTGAAAGAGTCAGACCTGGCAGTGAAGGTTTCTATTCATTAGCAAGCATCTGAATGATGTTTAATACTATTTTTTTTTTATGCCTACAGCAATTGCACAGTGCTATTCATTGATATTTTACTTACTTTCTGTTAATGGAATGGAGATGATGACACCATTTCCTGTTCCTACCCATAAACGATTACAAGACACCATAAGTGCTGTGATTCTCACAAATGAGAATCCCAGTTTACCAGTACCTAAAAACGAAAGATGCTTTTCATCAAAAATTATGAGCAAGAATAATTTTAGCTCTACAACAGAGAATCTTAAATCCAACTCCCATATCACACAGACAAGTAATTCCCTCCCACTTCTGACAGAAACAAAGTAGAGGAGCACATTTAAGTTGTAAAGATAACCTAGAAGGCTACAATACAACCCTGTAATTAAATTGAGAATCTATACTTCAAAACTCTAATATCAGCTACGAGAAAGCAAAAAAGGTCCTTAATGCTGCACAGTAAAATCTTTTGGGGTTTACCAGCTTTAAAACAAACAAAAAAATGAGTTTACAGATAAAAGATAGTGGTTTGTAATCCATTAAAATTAATTTCTCATTTTTTAGCATGATGAGGGGAGCAGAAGGCTGACACCAGCCATGTGCAATGCACAGCAGTGCCTTGTGAAGGATTTCCCAGAGCCTAATTACCTGTATTGGTTGTGTAATGCATGTGGTCAAATTGTTCTTATACAGATATTAATGAAAAAAATCAGAAAGCTTACTAGGTTCAACAGCAATAAAATTTTCCTGTCTCAATTTTTTTTTTTTTTTAATAGGCAAGTTTCCAGGCAGGTAATGGATTCTTCCCATTTTTAGCTATAAAAAATGTATCAGTATATAAAAAGAGAAAGATTGTAGTGTCTCTATTGGTGCCTGCCCTACTCAACCACCATTTTCCTCATTAGTTAAGAGATTTTAAGGACACTTCACACACCAGGTAAGATCAACAGACTAACAGATGACCCATCACCCCCATCATGCTTCACAGACTGACTTAGGCTTCTACTTCCAGATTCACGCTTGCACAAACTGATTTTAACTGGCCTTTCCACCCACCTTTACCCCAGATCTGCAGTGAGAACTGCCTGATCTCTAGCAGGAAAAGAAAGCTGCAGACAGCAAGAGCACACCAGTTTTTCCTGGGAACTTACCAAGCATTTTGCTTACATAGGGCTCAATGTCCACATCCTGCAGGTGCTGGTAGGTGTGGGCATGGTAGAGGCGCAGGGTGGAGTCCAGGCGGATGGACACCCACACCCCGTCCCCCACCCATGCCAGCTGCCTCACTTGGCTCTCCCTCCTTGGGTGGGCATCAAAGGACTTCTGTGAAACATTGGGGTTCAAATCAGAAGGTAAAACAAAGGGAAGAGTAAGAAAGGTTTGTTACTCTCATACAGTCTGAGCTGGCAATTTTCAATCAAGCAGAACCCTCTGATTTGCAAGATCACAGACAGTGTTTAGCTCAGTTACAAATAGCATGTGATGCTCTAAAATCCCCAGGTGTGATCTCAAAGTTGTAATTTCCTACTTGGTCTTCATTTACACATCTAATCCCAGTTTGCTGCAGCTTCTTCTCCCTTGAACCTGGAGCCTATTTGGGCTGAGATCCTGCTGCCACAGCACAAAGTACATGTGCCCAAAAAGTGTCTTTCTTCCTTATTCCAAAGTGACTAACTCAAAAACAACCCCACCTGTGCAAAATACACACTATCCACCAGCAAAACAATCCATTTCACTCTTATATGAACTTCATTTCAGTTTTCCCACATATATATTTATAGTCTTCTTCACAAAAACAGGTTATTATTGGGTGATTGATATTTTCAGAAGAGCTGAGCAGTCACCCTGCAAGGCCTGGCCCATGTCTCAGGCCAATTAGCAGGAGCTGAAGCACCTCTATTGCTCAAGGCTTGCAGAAACCTCAGCCACTTTCTGCTCTTAAGGTGACAGACTAAACACTGCAGATAAAACACCAGCTCACACACCTTGCATAAACTATTCTCTAACTGGAAGGAGAGTACATTCCAAATTAACACTTACAAACCTCTGCACGTGGGTGGAGAACAAAATGAGGCACACAGAATAAGCTGGGAGCTGGCCTTACAAGCTCTGCACAAGGACGCTTTCCAATTTCTGGCCAGCCAAAAGTGGAGAACTAAATCTCCCAAAAACTGGTTTCAGTAAGTGAGAGCTGTCTCATCATAGCTTTAAGTCTTCCAAAACAACTATTTCATAAAACAAATTTGCTAGGTAGCCTGTTTCTGTACTAATGAAAACAGATGTTTCTGGAGTTACTCTGGAGTCTGAGCTGCAGCATTAAAACATAACATTTAATTGGAAACTTACCTCTATTTTCATGGCCTTTGGTTGAACAACATAGATTTTGTTCCTGTAGCCACACCAGACCTTGTCGTGTACCACTGTCATGCACCGGATGGAGTGGTGTGGCCGGCCCAGGTCCAAGAGGTGATAGTTTGACAAATCCCACTGACCATCTGCAAAAACAGGAAGAAAAAAGTAAAACTCACAGGAGCCTGTGCTTAGTTTAAGGAAAATTTAGAAGTACAAGCAACTATCTTAAGTCTAATTTTTTAAAGCATGGTAATAATCTGGGTAAATTTGTACAAGTTTACAGCTAGGCTCCTCATTAAAAAACCAGCAACTAACATCCCAAATGTTACCTTTTCTAAAAAATGAAGTTGTACAATGATTCAGGTTAAAAATCCAACAAAACATTTTTAAATCAGCAGGTTATCCTGTGCTACAGGCTTTGCTTGACTAGGACCAGTACCTGTGAAAACAAACAACTTCCCACACAGCACCAGGCACCCGCTGCTTGGCTGAACATAGGCATGCTGGTCAGTGCAGGTTTTTTTAAAATATGCTGCAAGATCTTAAAAAAGGCACCTGAAATCTACTAAAAACATACTAAATTTTGGCATTCAACACCAATTAAAATTCTTCTGTAGACTGAACTAAGGCCACAGATCATCAGTGACATTCACTAGAGAGGCTTTTAAAAACACTGCAGTGAGTTTTTAAAAATAAACAAAACAAAACCACTAACACCAACTGCATCCTAGCTGCATTGTTTCCAGTATTTGTATTAGTGTTGTGCAACATTTTAAATTCTTTTAAATGCTGAGCACAAGGATTTAAGCATCACAAGGGAAAGATGAAAGAATAAGGTGGAAAAACAAACTAATAGATAAGTTCCAGTTGCTCATACTAAGACCTTCCCCTTCAGGTCCCATTTCTGGAGGCTGAAGAATGAAGCTGGTTCAGGAGCAGTTTGGCAGAAATTCTGAAGGGATGCTTACAAAATTCTCATTGAAGTACTTGCCCAGAGACAATTTTTATCACTAATAAAATAGAAGACATGACTATTGAGCATAATGAAAATGCAAGAGAGATGATGATCAAAGCAGACTTTCAGATGGCTGTTCCCTATTTAGCAGATCTATCCCATTCTCCATTTCAGAGTAAGAAAATACTCCAAGAATGCACCACAACACTGCAAAAACAGAACTTGAATCTCCAACTGAAATAACAAGAAATATTTCTCATGACAACCCAGAAAAAGGTCATTGGGGAATACATTATCAAAACATTACTTGTAAATGGCACATTTCTTTCCTGACTACTGTTAAAAATTCCCTGGTTTCCAGATGCAACAGGATCCTTACCAACTCCCCGGTGAAAGATCGCAAGCGTCCCATCTGCCAGTGCAACCAAGACTATTCCTTTGACATGTCTGAGGAAAAAGGAGGCACAACAACACACTCTGTTAGACTGCTCTGCTCAGAAGGCAAGTTTAAAACTAGGTATAAACCATTTCAGCATATTTTTACAGTCATTTTTTATTAGCTCCAGTGTTTTGATTTCTACAATGTAGCTCAAGAGAAGGGATGTAACAAGGGATCAAAATCCAGTTCAGAGAGATTGAAATATATCTGGTTACAATGCCTGAAGAAAACAGCAAAAATAGCAACCTATAACTGTTTTGCTTAGCTACAGCTCATCCTCTGGCCTATGTATTTCCAACAGGTACAAGATTAAATTCATTTTCCTTACTCCCCAGAAGTGTTTCACTGTCCCTCAAAGAGCATGCAGGCAGTTACAGCAACTGACATTCCCAATATCTGAGAAGGAAATATAAAACTACTTTGGAAAGTATTTTAACAGAAATTCATTATGATTTACATGACATTCTTTCAGGACTTACACAATACTGAGAATAGAATCTTTAAGTTTAATGGCATGAACACATTTCCTCCAGTGGGCCACTGACGAATGAACATACAGGCTGCAAAGACAAATCAGGAGGGATTAAAAGCACTACCAGACAAAAACAACCACAAGCAAAACCCTTATAAACTGAAATCCACAATCAAAGGGAAGACAAGTTTTCATTTTCCACTGGAAATTATGTATACACTGAAAGGAAGAACTACATGAGCAGAAGAATGGCTTTTTCAGAGGACTAAAGCATTACAAACTCCCTTGCATATCCATCTGCAGTAAAGATTACAATACGTTTTTCTAGCATATTAAAATACTGAAAATTATGTAATTAACAGACTATAACAATTTATTTGAATACAAAAAAAATCCAGAACTTCTCTGCAGGTGAAGCATTATCTAACAAAAAGGTCTTGCTAATCACCTACAATACTTCCTTTGAATTCTGAAATGCCTAAAAACTGCAGCAAAGCATTCAAGGTTTTGGCTCTCTTGAGATCATCCTGTGCTTAATCTTGACTTGAGATGGTTATCAGGCCTGTGGGCATAAGAACCAAGTTTAAAGTAATTATTATAAATAAATATAACAAGATTAGCACCTCCTTACCATCCATTCTGTGCTCCAAGCCACATGGTCGGTAAAAGGCTACTCATTTTCTGTGCTTCTTCTCTCACTAGATCTTGCTCATTTGGCAGAACTGCAACATCCTTATATAATTCTGACTCAGTACTAGAAAAAAACACCAGTTAAAATACATTTATTTAAGTGCACAGATTACTCAGGCTATAAGCCAGGTGTTTACTTCACTACTGAGAGTTTCTACACTGGCTTTTGAAGTATGAGATGTTTAAAAACACAGTAACTACACATGAAAGTACAATACAGAGGAAAACCTCAATAACCATTAATTTCTTCAAGTGGACATTTTCTTCTACAGGGAAAACTAGGTTCCATTCAAACCTGTCAGTATTATTACCTCTGGGGAATGGCAGAAGAGAGTCACAAAGCACAGACTTGTACCAAGACTACTTATATAAACCTCAATACACTTAAAAAAGGAAAAACAAGTAATCATTTTGTCTCCATGCTATGTGCCTACAAACATTATACTTTTTTTTTAAATACATTTTAAGAGGTATAAGGACTTGGACTAGGTACTTAGGCTGATACACTGGAGATGCCTCTGTTGTATGCTGCACTCCCAAGGGATCTGTAAAGACATGCTCTGTGTAGACTCCAGTTTGTGCAATATCAGCTGTGTCTTCTCCTGTCCCTGCATTGACTTCTGTTGCTTCTGTCGCCTCCTCTGCTGTTGGAATGTTCTCATCTACCAAATTATTTTCAGCTGCAATATCTACGAAACAAACAAATTTGAAACACTTTTTAACAACTGCAATAGAATTCACTATTATTTAAAACAGACAGAACTCGACAGTTACAATTTCCACATCAGAATCAAAAAACATCACATCAGAAATGCCCAAATTTTAGCAGGTTGCACTGTATAAACAAATGTCAAATGCACTTTTAAGTGTCAATCCAGTGACTGATGGCTCAGGCTGTCCATTAAATTATTACCCAGGACAGCAGTAAACAATGCCAACCAGCACAGATCCATTGACAATCATATCACCATACAGCTCTGCAGGCCATATGACCAAAAAAAAAGTATGAATGTCTATGAAATAATTAGTTTCACTTAAATCTCTATTAAGACTTGAGAAAATCCAAGGCATTTATTTTAGTCACTCTCTGGCAAGATCTGCATTTCAAATACTACATTAAAATCTCTCTCTAGAGCAGTCACAAGAATTCTCTCAAAAGTACCTGCAAGAAGCAGCTGCCAATTCCCATTTCATGTCACCTCCACCACTTTTTCAGCTACAATTTACAGAGAGTTTGCTATCACAGCTTACACAGTGTTAACCTCAGTAGTTGCACCACTTATTTCCAAGCTGCATCTCGAGGTGTTTGGCCAGCCCTGACACACCTGCAGTGTTTATCACATACCTGACTGTTTCTCTGCCACAGGTGAGGCCCCATTGGTGTCGTGGGCAGCAGGAGCCCCTGTGAGCCCCTCTGCAGTGCATCCCACCACAGTGATGCCCCCCAGCAGGCTGTCTGTCTCAGCAGAGCTGTTGCTGGTCATACTGCCACACAGGGAGGATTTATCTACTTGGCTGGAATCTGCTTCCTGAGACGCTTCTTCTCCTGCAGGGTAGTCTGTTTCCCTTGCCCCTGAAAGAGATTAAACTCAGAATAACATAATATCCTGAGACACCCAGAATTCCCACCCTTTGTCTCAGAGCACTATGCAAGTGTTCCTGGAGCTCTGGCAGCCTTGGTGCCAAGATCACTGCCCTGGGGAGCCCATTCAGTGTCCCAGCAGTCCCTGGGGATGAATCTTTTCCTGATATCCAGCCTAAACCTCCCCTGACACAACTTCAGGCCATTCCCTTGGACCCTGTCACTGGGTGTTTTTCATAGGGATAAAGCTGAATCACTCCTCTAATAACTAAGCTTTAAACTAAATGAGCTCTCCAGAGATTAAACATGCAGACAGCCCCTATCTACAAGGTTAGTGTCAAATAATCAGCAAATGTGGAAGATACTGTCACACAGCTCATGAAACAAAAAGAAGATCAACATATGCTGCACCACAATGTCATTCACTGTATTTCAATCTGTAGCTTTCCAAATATTTTATTTCCATTTTAATTATATCTTCTTCTAAAATCAGATTTCATAACAGTGCAGGTACACAAGGGCACCTTTCTATATCTTCATGAAGAATTTAGGTGCAATAAATCCTTGGTTCTGGAAGAAAAGCCTTTTTTCTCATGTCCAATCCTCTTATACTTTCAAGACTTAAAATACACTCAAATGCAACAAGGATTCCCTCTGCAGGGAGCTCCAAGACTTGCTGCTTATCTTCAAGAGGCTGAACAAGTCAAACAAGCAACATATTATTCTTTTTGTGATGTTCACATGAAATATGACACTGTTGCAGAGTTTATAGTACATCCAACCAAACAGTTCCCCTTGGCTGCTGACGTCTCTCAGATTTTGGGTTCATTTAAGTCAACAGCCAACTAAAGAGTGCAACAGTAGGGTAGAAAGGTAATAATTAAATGCACAACGAATCACTTTCTTACTGCTCTGTTACAGTAACTTTTTATCATACTAAGTAAAAAGTCTGTGGGTTTTCATTGCATAAGAAAAGCTGAATAAGAATCAGTTAAAAAAAGCAGGAGCTGAACCAGCCCAAGTGTTTACCTGGCACACTAGCAATACAAAGCACGTGAGAATTGCAAACAATGAAACTATCCAGAATATTCCCTGGTTGGTTTGCATCAATAATGATAACTTTTGTAGCAGAATGTGTGCTAGTACAGATCCAAACTAGACTGGATAATTCTTCCTGATGTTTCAGTTCCTTCTGCTGATCCTGAAGGAGAATAAAGGCAGACGTGAACAACAGAAAGGGAGACAAGAATAGAATTATTGCCTTTGATCTTTTATGGTCTTACATTTTCACCTACAGAAATACACATAAATATGTGGAAAGTTAAAGGTCTTCAATTCCATTGTAAAACTACACATAGTTACTTGTTCTAAATGTATCTGAAGTATAAAGCTCTCTCATATTTCATACTTCTATTAAAAATACATAAAATATTATAATTATACTGCATAATTATATAGTTAAACCAATATAAAATAAAAACATTATTGATATGCCAACTGCCATACTCAGCATCACCACAGGTATGTGATATCCCAAAACACTTGAAAATTCAGACTGTTTTTATGCCCTTAAAGATGAATTCCAGTTATGGCAGCTAAAACATAAATCTGACACAAATGGTTTTTAAAGGAAGCAGCACTGGTATAAGCAGTACATCATTTTGATGTAAAATTTATTAGCTCCTGAGATTTGCCAGTAAGGGAAGATTCAAAAGTATTTAATAGTTGGATTCAATAACCCAAACATCCTGGGCTAATGACTGACCAAAAAAATTCTACTTGTTACCAATGAACCTGTTTAGAAAATACTTTAGAGACTACAGTTACACAGTAAAGGTGAGTAACTATATAATTTATTAAATGTGCCTTGCAGGGACCTTACCTTGAGCTCCTGGTCTAGTTTATCTAAGCTACTCTGGGATCCTGTTTGCTGCTTGTTGCCATCTGCATCCACAGCAGTCACATCATTATAGAACACACTGGCACCAACCACAGACCCTCCATCTCGTGTCTTCCCTCCTGACAGGTTCACCCCTACAGCACACCACAGCTTGGGAGAAAAAGAAATGTTTTGCTTGAATCTCATACTAAAAAATAGAGACACAAGCATTGTTAAATATGCTAAGTGATATCAACATTATTATATATCCAGAGTCTATTTTAAGTTATTAATTACAATTAAAGTAATATACATTTTACTGAGAGACAAATTCTTCTTCATTATGTTTTAAAAAGAAACAACTTATTTGAAAAATATTGTAATTGAGTCCAAACCAAAAATATTCAAGATATAGTTTGCCAAGTCTCTTATCATCACTGGAAACCTTCTACCTTCATAGAGGTATCCTTCTCATCCAAAGGTCTCAGGTAAACAGGTACAGGCAAGTTCTTCATCTTATTTTCACCCTGTCCACCATTTGCCACCTAGGTAAAAAAACAAATAAACTGGAAAAATTTTACCTTTAAAAGAGGTTTACAATCTTTGGAATCAGTCGCTCAGAATTTATTAAACACAATTAAGAGTTTTGCATTGTTGTCTCCTTTAGAAAGATTCTTTACTGCCAAGTTCAACAAAAAAAAAAGCTGGAATCACTCAAACACAAGCTGTAAAATCATACCCTGTTCAAATGCAACAAAACATGAAGCTGTTACCATTACAGTTGAAAACATCATACCTGTTTGTACTTCTGAGGTAGACTCCATCCAAAAGCCTGCACTCTGCCATCCTCCTTCTGGACATGAGCTTTCACCTGGCGGTACTGCTCCCTCTTCTGCTCCCGGCGGGAGGCTAAACTCGCTTCAGTTCTGGGCAAGAATCAGGATAAAGGAACTTATTTATGCTCTTTAGAATCTCTTGTACAATGGGAATTGCTGTTAAACTCAACAACCAAGATGACTGGAAGCACTGGGTTACCAAGGATATCTCTAGGTTTTTTTTACCTATTAAACACCAGGTTTCCTGTGGGCTATTTTTAAGAGATTGGGGGGGGAAAAAGGCAAAACTAGAAAGTCTATTGCCAGCATCTTTAAAATAAATTAACTTGGCTTGTGTACCTCTACTAGGAGCTTTAAAAGTTGTAACTCACAAGGAAGTATTGTCAAAACAAAGCACAGGAGAAAAAAATAATTACAGATTCTTGTTAGCCTGACTCTCAAGTGAACCTTAAGTACCCGTACAGTTATTGCCCAGTTACAACACTTTCATACAAAAGTGTACCAAGTGTTGCCTTCTGTGACTAAATGCACTTTCTTGAAAAGCAGTGGTATTTACCAAATAGAATATTTCAGCCAAGTGCTCAAAGTATTCACCCACTGCTGCACATTTCACTCTGCACTATCTTGAGTCCTTATGAATCAACACTCACTTCAGATTATACTTTACTTAGCAGCATGCTAGTAATCTCGGAGGACTAAAAGAGTAAATACTTGATAGAGCGTATCTACTATAAAACCAAAATTTCTTACTCGTCACTGAGGAATTCAAAGGCTTTAGATTTGTCACTGGGTAATTGAGATAAGGTGCTGCTTCTTTTCTTGACTGATGGAGTAATGTGCGAGGTTGGAGCATTATATTTAACATTGACAGGAGGTTCTGGTTTCTTTGCTGTATTGCTGGATGAACTGAAGAGCCTGCTAAAACTAGAAGAAGAGAAAAAGACAAGAATCAAGATTTGTCAGATACATCCAAATTTGACTACACAGGCAAAATACAGCATATGCCAGCCTGCTCAAGACAGTTAAAGTAAGAAACTGGAGCCCAACATAGCAACAGCCACCACACACTCAGCAATGCTCTTCACAGCACAAAAACTCGTGTCTGTAAGAAAAATTCTTAAAGGATTATTATCCCATTTATCAAATTCAATGGGAACCTTATCTTGAATTAACATCTACAGGGAAACAACAAAATTTGGATGTGAACATCACACCTGGAAGACAGTTCTATGAAGGACATGAGTTCATGCAGAGAGCATTTTTAAAAACCCACTATTTCTACACAAGATAAAAGTTATCAGCAAGTCACAACATGAAAAGGATTGTTTGACAAACATCTTGTTGAGAAGAACACTGGTTTAGATTTAAAGAGCTTGAAGTCAGAAAGGAGAATGTAACAATCAGTAAGCTGTACTTCACAGAGGGAAAAGAAGCTGAAATAAATGCAATCCACAAGTGCTATTCAGGTTTCTACTTGTCATCATAAAAATGAATCTGGAAAAAATGTTCAGGACAAGAATCCTGGTGTATATTCAGCTAGGAAAAAAATTCCAGCGCTTTGGCATTTAACTTCACCAAGTGCACAGCCACTCACTACATGCTGCAGCTTACAATACATTTTGTCCTCCAGAGCAGGCTTACCGAGTTGGCATGCTGGGCAACAAGAGGAGAAGTGTTAAGATATCTTCATCTGCCAAAAAATAATTAGCTAACATACACAAATGTGCCAGCTAATTGGTTAGGGTATTTATTTATTTCTGCCAGTAAGTTGTATTTCTATACTTACAATTGCCAAATGCTTGATCTTTTCTTCTCTTGCATGGCTGGATTTTCTCTGGATGCTCTACAAGAAATGAATTCCAAGTTTACTGACTAAGCAACAAATAAAAAAGGAAAAGGAATGAAATAGTATATAACTCTTATTTAAAATAAAAGGGTAACATCCTGAAAATAACGAAGCCTGTTTTTTCACACTACTGCTTCTTTACTGATCAGAGCACAATACTGAAATTCCCACTACAGAAATAAAGTTACATAATACATTTAATCCACATTTCCTTGCATCCTAAACAAACTGGCAACTTTTCAGACAGAGACAAGTCTGCATAACTCTTTATAATGAAGAAAGCAGCAAATAATTTTAAATTTTTCTGCCCCCTATTTAATAGTTTAACCATTGGCTTTTGTTTTAAAGCCTATTAACCTTCAATAGATCAGTAAATAATTGATAAAGTGAGTGTTCCCATACCATAGATAAGAGAGGATTTCTGCAGCAGATAATAGCTATAGAAGAACAAGCCATGGCTGTTGGGTCACAGGCATGAGGACAATGGGAACAATGATATGTCACTGTCCATGGCCAGCAGGCAGCACCACAGCCTCTGGCACCCATGGTCAGGGACAAGGATGAGCTGGGCTGAGGTCTGAGGCAGAAGACTTAAGTTTTTAAACCATACCTTCCAAACAACTGAATATTCAGGATGCAAATGAGACCAAATCACCATCTTTACTGCTTATATTTAACAGCCTTGCACAACTTTAAACTGTTTTATCCTGAACAACTCAAGCCTTTCCAATGGAATTATGCTCAGTTTGAAGACAACATTATCCCTATTTTGACATCACAAGGTGTGTGTACACACAGAGTAATTTTTAATGCTCACCAGATTAATGTTATTTACAATTACCAACTTTAACTGTTCCAGAATAACCATTCCTGGAAAAAAATGTGTGTATTTCACATCATACCAAGTAACACATCTTCACCGTGTTCCTGCCAAGAACCATTCTGACAAATTATATGCCCATAACTTAAAACCAATGATCCTCATGGGCATGAGGAAAACAATCAGAAGGCAATGAACCTGCTGACTAGATCACTCAGCATCTAAAAATCATAAGGAGCTCTGTCAAGATTCTGTAAGAGCCTTTTCACCTTATCATCTCAGTCCATCGGACAGCCTCCTGCAGCTCCATCAGCCTCTCCTTGTACTGGTTCCTCTCCATCAGCACTCGGGCCATCTCCACGCGTGTGAAGCGCTTCCGCTGCGCCGTGGGGACGTCGCTCTGGGCACACAATTAACAAACATCATCTGGGCAGCAAGTCAACAAACGTGGCAGGGACAAAGGAGCACCACAGGGCCCTGCAGAGCCACCCTCTGTCTCCTGATAACAGCCAGGCTAGGGCACAATTCCACATTTCAAATAGTCTGGGGATTTTGAAATCTGGGTTTACCTTCCTCTCCCCTCCTATCCTTTGTATGCAATATAATGTGAATGAAAACAGCTCTTCAAAAAAAGAGTGTGGTGACAGTGGGCAGAGAGGAAAGCAAGCAAACTAATCATTGTCAATTTAGGTTTACTTGTGCTCTTTAGATCTTCTGTTGTTTCTATACAGGGAGGAACTTTACCACTACTTATTAAGCCATAAGTTTTAGTAGCCCTCACTAAGCACGCAGACTTCTAACGTCCCACTGAATTGCACACACAAAACCAAACATATGCACCTACATCATCATCCTCTTTAGCCTTCTGTCTTGCTTCTTCTGCTTCTGCACGAGCTCTGAATAGAAAATAAAAACCAGCTGTAATAAATACCACAGTAGAGTTTTTCTTCTTTTCCTTTTTTACAATCATAGAATTAAACTTACTTTTTCAGCTCTTCTTCCAGTTCTTTATTCTTCTCTTCAAGCTTTTGTTTTGCTTGTTTTACAGCCTCTAAT
The DNA here is from genome assembly GCF_050655825.1 of Lonchura striata. Taxonomy (NCBI): domain Eukaryota; kingdom Metazoa; phylum Chordata; class Aves; order Passeriformes; family Estrildidae; genus Lonchura; species Lonchura striata. Next base: position 7,313,439 of record NC_140720.1, on the reverse strand, counting down.
TCACCTTGTAGTACATCCTTTTCACAGGTCAATTCATCCACCTTGGCTATTAAATCATTCTTCACTACATTCAGTGCATTTCTACACAAACATGGAAAACATACAGGTATAAGGATGGCCATGGCCTCACAATTCAGCCTGGTTTTATTTTTAAAGACCTACACATTTCTTATACAGAGCTGCTGTAAAAAGATACCGTTTTCTCAGAGGTCAAACCATCTACCCCCAAATCTCCAACATTCAAACACATTCACATCCTCTCTATTAGAAAAAAGTACTGATAAATCAGTTTGCTTTGAATAAATTCCCCAACAGTGCTCCAGTGAATTTGCCTCTGCACTTAAAGCTGTGTTTCTGACATGGAGTTGATTTCATCAGGACACAGCACTGCATTTTTTGGACTCTTACAAGGATAAAAGCAGACTTTTCCTATTAGATACTTAATTTCTAGAAGAAGACCAACTCAGACAAATACACATAAAAATTCAAAATAATCACACCCTCATTACTCTTAGAACTGAAAGTAAATTTGTATCATTTCAATGCTGTATCAGGATATTGAAGATATAATGAAAGAACAGGAATTCAGTATTTTTTACATAAACATTCTCACTTACTTTGTCTCCAGCAGCTGAGTGTTTTCCAAAATAAGGTTTTCAACCTCACGCCCCATTCCTTTCCAAAGGAAACAAACACATAAAATTAGCAAATAAAATTGATGTTTTTACCAAACTTATGTTTCGCCATTGTCTAAAGTCAAATGAATTTTATGTATAACAAACATGTTAGAAGTACTGTGAGCTATCTGAAGTTTCAGGTCCAACCTACCTTCTACAATTAACTTTCCCTCCCACCTTCTCCCAGCCTGATTTCAATTAAAAAAGCCCAAAGACGTCCCTAACTAAGCACAGGACAGTGCTGCTAGTCTGTATATTTAGAAGATGTTACAATACTAAATCAAAAACCAAACACAGCACATGTTGCAGAAGTATTAGTCCTCAAAATGTTCAGTTTAAAATGCTCAACTGTCTTTTACATCGTCACTTTTTGATCTTTTATAAATAGATTTTTATATACCGAAGTCTATCAGTTATAGACACAAGACATGCTGAATAAAGTTCAGATTGTGAAAGCCCTGCAGATTTCCCCAGAGCAAATGATACCTTACCAAAGAAATTATGGTCTTTAAAGCCCATGCATTCCATGTAGAGCAAAAACAAGAACAAGAAACATTTCATGTGAGGTGTAGTATGAGCGAGAAGAAATAAAAGATTAAGACTTAAGAAGTAAGAGTGAATTAAACAAAGCCACCACCAAAAATCTGAAGTGGGATGTGATGTGATTAGAAGCAGGATTTATACAGAAGACTGATGTTGAAGAATTTAAGTTTGTCACAACCATTTCCATTGGTTAAACCTCTTATAAGAATCAGTAACTTAATAAAAGTCTCTCATTTTCTAGAAAATAATTTAGAAGCACAGTCCTTGGAAGAAATTCTAAGCCATTCAGAAGCTTCCAATTAATATGCTCTTATGGAGAAAAGTGAACATAACTTTTCAAGTAACTACTTCAGTGTTACTTAAATTTCTGAAAATTAATTTCTCCCCCTATTTTTTGCATACCTAATATAATTTTCAGAATTTTAAAAAAGGTAATTCCAGGAGAGAATAATTATTTTGCACCTTGCATAGCAAAATAATTATGACACAGATAACAGCAGAAATTATGTTAATCAAGATTAACATAAATAATGAAAAAGGTATCTTAATGGTGGAGGCCTTTTAAAATACTTTAGGAACACAATCTTCTAAGGAACTTTGGCAGCACGAGACTTTAGAGATATTTGGATAACAAAAAAGAAAAGGCATCTATAAATAGACATGCAAGTCAGAGTTCCCTCTTTTGACGTTTCCCTCTCTGGGTTTTGGATTATAAGTAAATTACATTTACTGAAGTAAATTAGATCAGCCATGGTTAATTTATCAATATCTGGATAAATTCCCTATACTATCACCATCAAAAGATTTTATTCAAGTTGCTACTGCTTTTTAAACATTTTCAATATTCACAAATAAAAGTATGTAGGATCATGTCCAACAGATTTCAGGATCTTTTATAAAGCAAGAACAAAAACTAGAAAGCCAGAGTGCAACAGCAAAAAAAAGTTACCAAGCGGGGGAAAAAATGCAGAGAATGAAGCAGCCAAGAATGCCTAACTGGAGAAGCAACAGATTTCAAAGATTTTTTTGAAAAAAGAAGCATACACACCAGAATATTCCCCTGGGTATGCAGCCCAAGAGAAAACAGATTAGAGAATCCCAATTAACTATTTGAAACAACTCCATACTGAAGTTTAATGCTCACTTAGAACAGGTCCAAATGCTTCAAACACACAGACTATCCTGGATGCAGATGTGGCTTTTCAGGTTTTGGACTATAGTTGTTCTCAAAGCAAAATGATGATTCTAAAATAAATTTTTCAGACCAACACATCCTGCATAACAAATGCAGATTTAACCCTAGGCTTAGTGTGCACACACTGGTGTTTCCAGCAACAGATTTACAAAAAATGGTAATAAACTCACTGACAAGCCTTAAATAAGTTATACTAAAAAGTGTATTATTTCTTGCCCATGAAAAACAAAGCATTAGAATCAGGACATCCTGACAACAGTTTGATTTCTTTAATCGGTTTATCACAGCTAAGGGATGGATGTTGCTCCATGTTAATACTTCTCCAGTATCTGAATTTTTGCATGCAGAATGTGTGATTAGTTGTCCCTGTGAGAATGGAATGACAGCCAAGAGTTTTAGATGGAGTGTGTTGCAGTAAGGATGTGGAGAAACTCACTGCTCAGAGTGACAACAAAGAAAAACTTTCTCAGACTGGAAACAGGTCATTACTCCTAGTAATACCTGCAGAAATGTCACTTGTTTGATATAAAAAAAGTTTCTGGAGGAACGCTGAACAACCAGAAATCCATATTGCACACAGGAGTTTTAACAACCCTAACAATCTGTATTTTTGCAGGGTCAGAGGACAGAAGCAAACAAAATGCTGATTTTCTGCACACAACTCATTTTGAAAGCACCTGAGATAGTGTCTGCATTTTATACATTCCACAGTACCAGCTTTCATTATTTCAAAATGAGGCCTGAACAATTACATAGTTAAAAATATCTTGCTATATTGCTTACAGAAAGATTATTCTTCTGATGACCTTTTTGATTTCGGTCAACTCAAAACTCAAGTTTATTTCAGTCAGCACAGAAGTAATAGCAAGCTGCTTAGGGGAAGGAGAAATGTGGGCTTCCCCTCCCCTATCAATTAACAGTTTGATTCTCAAATTACCACCATTTCATTTGCTGCAATTCTCTTTCAAGTTAAAATCCCTAAGGAGGTAATAAAGACAGGCCACTACAGATCAGGCACGACCTGAATAAAAATACCTAAAACTAGTTCAAGACAAAAATCCTTCCTTGAGAAAAAAATCGTTATGTAAGAGAACATACAGGAAGAAATGGAGAATAATGTACAAAGTGCCCCAAAAGATTAAGATCATTATACAGAGAGAAAGAACAAACTTCGGGTTTTGCATTCCAATGACTACCTTAGGATGCTACTCAAACAATTTTAATGCAAATGAAGCCTAACAACAAATCCAGCAAGACTAATTAAGCACTTCCAAAGAAAGGAAAATTTCTGTATACAGCATCTTTCTTACCCAGTAAATCTGCACCTTCATCCACATCTCCAATTAGGCCAGAACCAGCAGATGACAGCTCTTCAAAGAGTGACTCTGTGTTACGGTCAAATGCTTTATTCTTGATGCCTTTGGTGGGAGTGCTGGGCAGAGAATTAAACAAGACATGAAAAAGCAGGGAGATAACACTCCCACAAAGAAGAAAAGCTTTCTCTGTATTTTTTGTCTAGAGTTCATTTGTTCCCTCCAACAAACTCGACAAGTTTACAGTTGGCTTACAAGTTCTAGATTCTATTTTCAAATACTGCCTTGACATCAAGATCCCAAACTTAAAGCAGTTGCTGATACTGAGCTGGACAGGATTGTAATAAATTAAAGCATATCAAGCTTTCGCCTATAGAAATTCAGTTGTGTCAGGACTTAGCCCAAAAGCCTAAAGAATAGACAGCTCAGCTAAACTGGAAGTCATTTAATATAACAAGAATGCAAGATAACTGAATACTAGGAGGTCAAAATATTCCTCTGGTCAGAGAAGGGGCTCCTTTCACACAAAACTCTTCTTACACCCTTAAGATTCACCATACAGGGTAATTTTATCCTTCTCATCACAAGAATTAAACAAAGACAAGAAAAGGAAAATTCCCATACACAGCATTCAATTCCCATACACATGCATTTAATTTAAATAACCTTCTAAAATTTGTCTTCTTCCTCAAATCACAACACACAACCTACCTGGAACCCTTATATCCACTGAGATCTTTATCCATATCCAACTCTGGAGTTGACTCAATAATTGCCTGAACTTCAGATTTTTCTTCATTTTCATTTCCCCCTGGGGCAAAGCAAGTGGTACATGCCCATAAATAAAATCATCATGGCATATTAACTACATGTAGTAGTTCTTAATCAATCACCAACTTAAGCTACTTCTGTTCAAAGACTTATCAAAGTAACTAAATTAAAAAAACCTGCAGTTTTGATACTCTAGTGCAGACACTGGAATTTCTAGGTCTCTCCTGAATTTAACACAAGACATCCAGCAGCACTTATTTCCTACTACTTCTGCAATTGAAACCAAGATGTCCAACACTTCACAACCCTATTGCCAAAGAAAAGTCATAAATAATTCTGATTCTGAAGCACAAAAGACTAAAGTCACCAATAAACAACAGATTTATCTCTGACTAATATTCTGTACTCCTTAAAATACTGATTAAAAGCCCCATTCTCATTTGTGGCACAATAAAAGATAATTAATAAGTGATCAAATATGAGGTCCATAGTAACCCTACATGAAGAAGTTAAAGCAGCTCACCGGTGCATACATTTCTTGTCTCTTGAGCTACCTGTACTTCAATATTCTTGCTTACATCCAGTTTCTCATTCAACATCTCAGTGTCCTTTGCATGCCCTTCAACATTTTCCTTTTGAGGGGTTTCAGCAGGCAGCACAGGAACATCTGAAGCAGCTGTGGATGCTGGCGTAGTACATTTGGAGCCTGCTTGGCTAACATCAGAGAGCTCATCCTAGAATTGCACCATTACCAGTAAAAAATGAACACAAAGTGTTATTAGAAGAGTTGGGGCATGTAAGCTAAGGAACAGACAATAAAATCACTATATTTTACTGAAAATTATGCAAATGCAAAGACAAATTAATAAAAATTATATTTTAAGCCAGTACAGTCATCTTTAGCCTATGGTTGTTTCACTCTTATTAAGTCAATTATAGCTACATAAAAATGACTTTATTTTTAACAGTAATATTGGATCTCAGTTGATAATTCTAGTCACTACTTTTCTGTGAAGGCTTCCAGAAAACAAGTAGCATTCTCATTCTAAGAGTCCATCTAGCTGCACAATGAACTGCCTAATCTTCCCAAAGCTGTTACAAAATTAACGGTTCAGAATATGGTACCTTAAAAAGCAGCCACTGAAGAACTGATGCAAACTTGGATTTAACTGATATAAAACTGTAGTAATTTATTGAATCATAATTACAGAATGGTTTGGGTTGGGAGGGACCTTAAAGATAATTTTGTTCCAACACCCTGCTGTGGACAGGGACACTTTCCACTAGACCAGGTTGCTCCAAGCCCTGTCAAAGTTGGCCTTGAACATTTCCATATTTGCAAGCACTTCACTCAAGTTTCATGCGCTTTCCAGTCTGAACTGTGAGCGCTGCTGACACTGGGAACGGGACTGGAACTGCCACAAATCCTTGTCCAGTTAGATTTCAGGAACATCAGGAAACAGCTCCTCCTCAGAAGCTGATTCCTGGCAACAATTCACAGTGACAGTGTCAAGACCCATAAGTATGACATTAATTAGGATTTAATCCAGCTGCTGGACTCCAGATTGGGACCACCACTCAGACAGAGCTGCATCAAGCACTGTGTGGGAGGGCAGAGTGGACTGAGTGTGACACAACCAGAGCCACCACCTGAATATACCAACAGCCTTTTTTGGCTCTTCTCTCATCTCCTTCATTCACATTTTACTGCCCATTCATGCCCAGACCCACATCAGATGTCTGATCTATGACTTAAGCAGCACATGACAGTGAACAACAGCTCACTGCAGAGGAAAACAAGTCTGCCTGTTTAGGCCAATAGTTTCTAACACACACCATTAGAGGAATCTTGTTGGGGAAAATAAAGATGAAACTTGAGGCTGCTGTGTGCAAAATGGAGGCAGGATGGTAACCCTTGATAAAAAGTTCTTGTAGAGTTTGTTTGGGAATCAGAGGTGAAAGCAAGGCTCCTGGACAAGTCTGTGACATTTCTTAAAGAGAATGTGACTGAACTTGTCAAGAACAAAACAGGTTTAGATTTTGCAAAGCACAAATTCACTGCATGCCTTTTTGAGGAAGGAATAAAACTGAATTTTAAAAAAACCCTGCATTTAGATGTACACTGTCTCACTTGTACTTAGCAAATAAGATTACTATGAATTGTAACTTACAGATTTCTCCTTTTGGAACTTACTAAGGCAAAAATTTTATTTGTGTGGGGACAGGGAGGAAAGCACACATTTATGTATATCAGCATAAATGTAAAGCTTGCATCCTATAGTAACACCTCCACATTGAATTTGCAAGCCCTAGAAACAAAAATACAGCACTGACTTCCTATCAATTATTGACAGTTCTCATTGTTTTATAGTAAATTTCAGAATAACCAATTATTAATATTTGGTTTTCTGTCAAATGTATTCAGAAATACAGACACCTCTAAAGGAAAGAAAGAAAAGAAAAAAAAAACACTCTACAATTTACCCAATTGCCTTCTGAATGGGTGAAGCTGAGGCACTGGCTAATGGGTCATACTTGAGTGAGCAGATACAGAAGGGAGGAAGTGGTGCCCCTTACCAAGGGCAACCAGAGCTCACACAAATGAGGAATAAAACCTCAGCAGAGCTGCTGGCTCTGTTTAAACATTTCTACATCTTTGTATTCCAAGACCATCCACTAACTGATGCAGCACAAACCGATCACTGAATTTCACACACAAAGCTCAAGGAAAATAGCTCGATAGCACAAGAAAAAACAGGGACTAGAATGGTCCTTTCCCTAAGGGAATTTCAAATCACCCCATATATTTTATATTTCTGACTTTATTATCTATGGTATTTTCTTAGCTTACGCTTGGAAACCACACAAATTAAACTATTACAAATATCTGTTCTAGAACTAAAGAAAAGCAAAAGCAATTTAATTAAATGACACTGAATTAATCAGAATATCTCAAAGACTAAACATTTGAAATTCAGTGCTGTGCTGACTTAGCAAAATTGACTTTTTTCATCAAGTGCTAGACAGGTATTAAGTTCACTTAAGAGGAAACTCCTCTCAGCTATATGCTTTTCCAAAAATAACAGTACATCCCAAAAAAAACTCAAAGAAATATATACTGGGAGGATTTACACATTCTGGAGTTCTTCACCCTGCAGATCCTCCTCCTGCTGTGCTGTGAGTGCACCCTAGACTGCCAGACTCATCACACTCCAACACCACTCCCCCATTCTTCCATTCCTGCAGATTGTTTTATTCCACCCTCTCACAGTTGGAATGTAGAACAATTGCAGGAATTATAGCCAAGCTACAAGTAAGGGAAATCATGCTCACAGACTAATTTAGGAAAGTTAGGTCATTCTCAGCTCTGTGGTCTACCTGCACCATACATCTGGTAGTAGGCAGAGGCTGCATGAAGAGCACTGCCCATGTAGTAACCAAAGCTTTCCTTCTAAAGCAGCATTAATAAAGCTAATTAGACTGGTCCCACTACCTAGTAACATATTTAGTGTAGAAAAATGAGTTGGAACCTTTGGAAATGGTCCCTAGTCAGAATGAAAAGACCCACTACTGAGAATAAGAGAAGAACTAATCTGTATTATCACGCCTATGGAAAATACCTCCAAAACTTTGTTTCTTGTACAAAGAAAAGCTCCCTCAAAGTTCACTGGAGTAAGCAATGCATTTGGCTTATATAGAGATGTTTTAGGGGTCTACATCCCCCTTTCAATTTGGTGGCTTTTTGTTTTTTTCCATCCTCCCAAAGATCTACCATCTGTTATGGGAGTTTTTCCTGCCACACAAGGCAGCAGGGCTGCACTCACCTTGAGGCTGGTGTGGGACCGTGGCTGGCTCAGCTCATGGAATTTCCAGTGCTCTGCTGCAGGTGTTTCTGCCACCTCCCTCTGAGCCTCAGGCGTGAGGAGAGCATCTCCTGCAGGTAATGGGAAGATGCCCAGGGATACTGGACGCTCCTTCCTGTTGTAAAGACATGCAGGGTTCATCAGCCACCTCAAATGTCCCACAGTTTATTTTCCTGCAGGCCTCTGAAATCAGCAGGGAAGTGGTGAAATTCCAGGTTCAAATATCCAGACACTGCTCCATTAAATGCGCAGTGCAGCACACCCAGACTGTGCCACAACACCCAATAATTCTTCATTTCACAATTGCCAAGTCAATTCCATGGCTTTAAATAGCAGTTATTGATTTACACTACAGCTAATCTGTAGCAAACAAAAGTTTTATAGAAATGAAACACCTGTTCAATAGAAGTATAAGACAAAAGTGTTTCCTTACTTCAGATTGAAAATAGTTTTCAGCAGCCACTATTAAAAATACCATTTTTCACCTTTTCCTCCAAGATATAACCACATAATTTCCACAAAAGCAAACAGCTAAACCATCAACTGAAGCATTTGCAAAATTGTAAACAGTAAGCCTCAAGCAAATCTTCTCAAATCATTTGGTATTTTATTCCTGAAGATCACAGAAATGGATTTCTGTAAGAGAAAAGAACTGGGTCAGGGAATTACCAATGTTACAACTGGCTCAGCTAAAAATTGTGTAGTTTTACCCAAGATCAGTTCAACACTCTACTTCACCCTAAAACTGCACAAAGGCTTGTGCCAGAAAGCAAATTATTTCATCCCAAGTTTTCACTTCTTCACTCTTTCTACTTCCCTATAACAAATAGCATTTGGAAATTTTAAAGGTTTACGTAGTAACCCTCAAAAGAAACAAAAAATCCCTAGTCAGTAGTGTGCTCAGTGAACAAAAGGATTCGTTCTTCCTGCTAGCAAGAGACAAAACCATTGTGTGCAATGCCATTCATAGGATGCTGTGGCCAGCCCTGAAAAGGAAAAATACCAGCCAGGCCTAGAACTGAGATAAGCAAAGTGTTTGTTCAGGCAGAACAATGTAATGCAGAAAAAAATCACTATAATCAACTAGCACAGCTTTAAGTATAGTAGATGGAGAAGATAAAAGTACGTACAAGTGACAGCAGAGTTTTCACATTTTAGCATTATAAAAAGCCAAGACACAACCACACGTGCTTTCTTTCACAACGTCCTTCACAAATTAAACATAACCCAGGCAGAATTAGTATCTGCATATAAAATACATGCGAATATATGGCAAGCAGTGCTGAAAAGCAAAAGCTAAGTGGTTTTGGACATATTTTTGATTTTGTTTATTTACTTTGAAGAAATGTTAGTGAAGAAGGGATTTTATTTACCAATTAATCAGTAAATTCCCTTTGGTAAATTTTACATTGTCAAAATCACAATGTTCAAACAACAAACAATTTGAACTGGCATGAACTTTTCCAGTCCAAGTGTACAAAGATGCTCCCTGTCACAAAAACCTTTGCACCTAATTCTCACATTGGAGCAATCATGGCCTTTCAGAAATATTATTCCAAATTAAGTAATTAATTGTGAAGTAGTTTAGCACAACAAAGTGAGTAAAGCAAAATCAGTCTGGGTTACAAAATTCAAAACATCAGATAATGTTCCAGCATCTACAACTGCTGCAATGAGAAACCTCACAGTGGATTCCAAGGATTCCCACTATTGTAACAGGTCCTGCTTTGCTTTCGATTTCCCACAACTCTCAGGCATGTGGGGAACAAAAGACAGGCCACAGAAGCTGAGATTATGTCAAAAGAGGGGCTGAGACTATTTCAGTGGATAAGAAGTGCAGGAACAAAAAGGAGGAAGAAAAAAAACTGCCTTTCAGTGGTTGATAGAGCTGCATTGTGAGGGTCCAGCACGTTCCTGTATTGCAAGACACGCCACAAAGCTGATCAGCTCTGCAATCCTCAAAAGAAAGAATATTAAATAGGTGCAGTTTAAACAGTTCACACCTGGCATCACTTTTTTTTTCAAGATTAGTTTGAAAAAAAATTATAATAAGCATGCTTTCATGTGTTAGAACAGAGGTCAGGTGCATTGAAAGGCTGCATAGTAAATGAAGTTTGCAAAAGAGGCTAATTTTGGAAATGAAACTTATTATATGAGTGTCTGCAATAAAAGAAATTATCCAGTTAGACTGAAGCAATTTCAACTTATTTCACTGCTTGTTCAACAGAAAGCAAAAAGCCTCTTCTCCCTCCCCAGTGCCCAAAAAATAGCTGAAAATGCCACAATGAGCAGAATGGAAACGCATATTTTAAAAGCCTAAACTAATATTCTGAAGTGATGCACTGAAGCATTTGCAGGAACCTTTAGGAACTTTTAGATGCTCAGTTCTAAAATCTGACTAGTGTTTAAAAACAGGAAAAAAATCTTCTACAGTTACATTCCTTCATCTTATATTTGTATCTCTTTTTTAAAATTAATAAAGATTAAGAAAGTAAATTCTAATTCATGTAATTCCTAAAGAAAATTAGAAGGGCAGGAAAAAACACAGCTTCCCCAAGCCCCTCAAATGCATTTGCTCCGGGGGAGCAAAAGCACATTACAAAAAAAAAAAAAAAATCTATTTCTCAAACCATCTGACTTGTTTAAAACTTAAAAGTAACTTGTAAGTTATTGAATATGAAGTTCTGTTTTGGTTTTGTTTGGTTTTAGAGTTGGGACATATTTTTTCTGGGTTTGGGTTTCTCCCTCTTTTAAACAAACATAGCTTTACTAACTAGGTCAATCTACAGAGTTTTACTTGAAATTTATTTTATTTCTTCATACTGAAATACTCATTCAAGGTTTTTATCAGCTTCTGGTATAAACTGCTATTTTTTTCCATCTACTGATTGCTTTTAACCTTTGGAACAACACTTCCAAGCTCGCAGACCCAAGTTAAAAACATACTACCATATGGAATCTACATGCACCGAGTATTAAGAAGGAAAAAGTCACATAGCTGTTCAGAGAACACTAATTTCCAGCATTTTTCCCATTTAAAATAAAATTTACTATTACGTCTATAACCACAGGTAAAACATGTCAAGTTTTCAGGCCAGAAAGCTGCATTTTAAAACTTTTCCATTTGTAATTATGGTATTAAAATGTGCCAAGACTACTTTTGGCCACAATATTCTAAAGCATTTCTGCCTGCTACTGCTCCAGGCACACAGGACAAACAGAACATAACCTGAGGTGGGGGGACAGACAGCTGGCAACTTGCCATACAAGTACTGAAACAGAGGAGAGGGCAACATTTGGCTGAACAATAGTGAATAGGCTTTAAGAGCTCAAATGCTTAAATAATGGAAGATTTTTTTCCCCACCAACCAATAATCAGATTTCTTTAAAATAACGTGATCAACTAATTACTGTGGTTTTAACATCAATTAACTGATCTTACATAAGCCTTTTGATAAAAACAGGTGCAGTTTAATAGTACAAAGCCTCAGCCTGCATACATTTATGCAACACAAGATCAGCCAAGTACCTGACAATACACGGAACGTGAGCTTTATCCCTGACATTAACATTGCAGCTTTTGCAGCAGGTTATAATAAACTGATGTTAAAGCTTTGCACAGGAAAGAGATACATAAACTGACCTTAAAAGGCAATGAAAAAAATAGATTGTATCTCCATACATAGACACATCTACAACAAAACCTGACATTTATACATCATTTACTTCTCTAATTTGTCCCTGTTTGAAAACGCAGGATAACAAAGCAGGGGAGCATCGAGAGCAGACGAAGATGGGGTTCAGTGGGTCAGAGTACCTGAGGATCCTTGGGAGGTTCTGCGTCAGAGCTGGCACCCCAGTGGAAATGGAAAAGTGCACGAGCAGCAGAACAGAGAGCGACACCAGGATGGCTGAGTTAATGACCACCGCCCCGCCAACGAAGCCAAACACAAACAGCAGCATGCAGCCCGGATTCATGGCGCTGCGCTGGCATGGTGGAATGCCGGCTCCAAGGAGGCTACGCAGGGGCCAAGGGGGGATCTTTGCAGGCAAAGTCTGTCATTCAGCCGCCACCACAAAAACAATGCCATCAGCAGCAGCAGCAGCAGCGTTCCACTCTTCTGCAGCAGCTCCAAAGCAATGACATCACCGCCCTCCTCCCCCTCGCCGCTCCTCGCAGCATCGATGCAGCAGCGCAGAAGCACAGCCAGCCCCAGCGTGCTTCTCCCTCCTTCCACCAAGGGATCCCAGATTCCAAAGGTCCCAAATCTGCATAATCTATTCCCTGCAAGCCCTGAGGACAAGCAGGTACCACACACGCACACAAAGACGCAGCCAGACCGTGGCCATGCTGGGACAGTCACTGATATTTTCCCTGCCTGCCCCAACACAAACACTCCAAAAAGCTCAAATTGTTTAAGCCTAATTAATCTATGAGGTCTATCTCAACGCTCAGCCACACAGCAGCAAAAGCCGCTTTCTACGGATTTCTGTGCTGTCCTCTTACCACGTTCCAATCGTACAACAAATCTTTCTGATTCAGCCCAACTGTTGTTATAGGATTAAAGAGCACAATCTTGCAAATACAAATGAACTGAATTTTTTTCTCATTTCAGGGTGAGAGAAATAAATAGCTTACCTAATTCTACTATGTGTTGTGGATTCTAGCTGATCACCCCCTGTTAGCTGATGAAGTTTGGTTCTTTCCAAGTGCTCCATATAATTGTGTATCATCTGTTTAAAAGGACAGAAACAGCAAGAAATATTTAGTAACATTTACTTGTACTACAACTGCATAGTTCTTGACCAATATACTCTCCACCCTGTAATGCTAAATAGTAAAAGCATTTAGAGGCATTAAGAAAATAAAGAAAGAAGAAAAATTATACAAAGTGTAAAACCACAAACCAGAAGCGAAGCCCATAATAAATTAAAAATATTGGAGAACTTCCTTGTACATTCATGCACAGGAAACATCCTAAGGGTAAAGAAAGTGCATGCAATATTTCAAACACGAGTTTGGAAAAGAATTACCATGTTCAAATCCATTTTGGAGTCTGAGATCTCTATGTCCAGCAGATATAAGCATTTTTTACATGATACATAATAGGCACTATAGGCCTAATTGCAGAGTACAGTGAAGGTCAGACAATATGCTCCTCAAATATTAAAGACTCTGAATCCATAGGCTAATAATCAGATTATTTCTGTAGGCAGAAATATGAAGTCCCCACTTCTCCTTTTTTCTTCTAAAACACAAAAAACTTAAGCTTTCTGTATTTTCTACAAGGGAAGTTTGGTTTGAAATTATCTAGGCTGACATCTCATTAAAAGGACAGAGTGGCTGTGAATTTTTAGCACTCAAAATGAGTTCTGCTTGCTCTTTCTCACAAGAGACAAGCACAGGCCAACATGGTATTCCCACAGCCATTACTTGTTTATTGAGCCCCAACTTCCATGGCCAAAGGATGCTGCTTTCAGCATTTAACATGCATGGGGAGAAGGACCAGGTATCACTGCATCATTCCAGGGGCTTCATTTGGACACACATATCTGAACTTAAATTTGAGAACGCCTGAGAAGCCTATGTACAATTTCGTATTTTTGGCACTTTCAACGTTCATGTTCACATTCAGGTCACATCTTAACAGCTGCCTCTAGGGGGAAAAAAAACAACAAACTATTCTTTAAAACTGTAATTTCTTCTGCTATTCTACAAAGGGTATACAAACACTTCAGAATAGTGATATTCCAGGCATTTGTACACATGAGTACTGAACTCAGCAGGACCTGGAAACCTACATTTATGTGTTACTCTCAAGACAGGTTTGATCTTCAGATCCCACCAACCTCAGCTAGTTCCAGCTTCTCAAACGCCATTTGCCAGCATTAGCTATGCAGGAATAAATATTCTTAGTTTCAGATTTTTCTGATTAAATAAACTGCCTTAAGACATCCTGACTGATGGATATTCTACAAATCAGTAACTTATGTTAAGTGCTGGTTATATACAGATGTTGGTTTTCCCAGCATTCACCTGAACTAATAAATATAATTCGGACCAGAACAAAATATCATGCTATTTTCAGAGAAACATTATATAATATACTTAGACTGCTGTCAAAAGCTTACAACATTTATCCTCCAAAAAAATGCAGTGTTTCATCAGACCATCCCATTTGTTTTCTGGTTTTTAATGCTTGCTCACACACAGAGACAAACAAAAGGCACAAAAGGCCTGAAAGCTCCACCTTCAACCATCCACATTTGTTTTTTTCCATTTTAACCAAGCAGCCAGAACTAGGTGTTCCACTTGTTCCTTTGCATAGTTTTACACAAATTTATTATAATGCAGATAGTTTAGGAATTCTGGGGAGACGGGGAGGGGATGGGGACCCCCAAGAGTGTATAACTTTGAAATGCACATTACACCATTCTGTATCCTGTTCATGTATTCCCTCATCATGGGAGGAAGATGTTACTGACCTACAAACACTCCCATTTTCAGCACACCGATTGGTTTCCCAACCAAAGTTAAATTTTAAATAGAACAACTGCTGTGTTTTCAACCAGTGAACAGAAGATGAGTGTCTAGTACCTCTCCAGGGAGCTGCTAACACATAAAAAAAAATAATAGGGTCAGTAAAACCCACACAACTTTCAAGTTTTGCAAAGGACATGATTTTAACCTACTCTCTTTCCCTCCTCTAAGTCTGTTCTTTTGTTTACTGAAATGTCTCATCACATTCATTACCCACAGAGGCTGGAGGGCAAGTCAATTTAAAGGACTATTCAGTTTATACTGTTCTGCAGCTGAAAATGAAGCTGATAATAAAATAAGCAAATCTATAGATCACATACTTCAGCACAGTACATATGAGCTATAGGAACCAAAAAAATAAAATGAAAAACAAAATGTGCAGTGCTGCATGGCAACTGAAGATTCACAGACTCATAAGTTTCTATGTGCATGTACAGCACAACAGCAATTTTTCCACAGATCCAGGCTATATGTGCCTGTGGTGTCCAAAAAATCAGAACAGTGGTACCACCATGTAAAGCCCACTGAATGCCTCAAGTCAGGGTCCCAAAAGTTGATAATACTGTTATAGTGTCCCCAAGGAAAAGATTTCCTCACCCTCCCTTCCCATGGAATGAGCAGCTCCACAGCTGGTGCTATAGAGTCATAAGAAATGGTGTGTGGATTTCCAACTTCCACAAACTTAATTTGAAGGTAAAGGTAAGTAAATACCTCAGCTTCTTGAGAAGTAAGCCCACTCAAACTGCTCATCTGCAATAAAACTTTGAAGACTCACTCCAAAACCACTGAGATTTGAACCAGATGACATTCAAAAAATCTTTTCAATCTAAATGACCCTCAAGCTTTGGCATATCCATGATGTGACATTCTGACCCAAAAACCTGTAATGAATTAAAACACTAGAATTCTGAGGGCTCAAAATCTGACTAGAAGTTCTGCTGTTTTGAGATTATTCCACTGTTGAAATAAAAAGGTTTTAATATTAATGACAATTTAAAAATAGACTTAAATGGATTGAATTGCTCTCTGCTCATCACAATTTTTCCTGAAGTTATGCTGGAGCACAAATGATAAATAATTGACTATGTCTACCTGTCTTCAATACAAGCTGCAGTAAATATTTAGTCATCCATAACCTTTCACTATGGACAACTCACTCTGCTGCCCATGAAATCCACAAGTATTTTGAATACAACCAGTTGTTCCTGGGCATACATATCACAAAGACAGAACACTTCAGCATTGCTGTAATTAAACACTTTACTCAATTTTGATTAGCTCAGGAGATTAAAGATGAACTCAGAACTTGGAAGAATTACCTTAGTTAACAGCATTTCACAGTTCAGGTGTTAATGATTTTAAGGTACATGTACAAACCAACTACAACACACTTTTGAACACATTACAGGGTGAACATGTAATCAATTCCCTTTGAATGTAATGTCTTTCCACCTCATAAAAACACTCAAATTGGTATCCTCATAGGGCACGTGACAAGTTTTACAACTGCAGAAGTGTTACAAGGTTTTTCTACATCTTAAACTTCAGCACTCAGTAAAAGACAATGAACATCCTGGCACTCATTTCAATTTCTACTTTTACAAATACAACCACTCCCAGTGTATACAAGCCTGGCACTTGTCACAAACAAATGTGGATATGCCATGTTGGGGATGTTGTTACCTGCACCTTTGTCTTAACCAGGTTGAGAGAATCTTCTTTATACCTTCCTTGCTCTTTTGCTCCTCCTTCCTTTTTGTGTCACTGCTTTAGCTCCCCCAGACAGGTTTTAGTAATTCTTTGGCTGACAGACCAGGCTCAGTGCTACAGACCCTGCTGCTTATCCTGCAGATCCAATCAGGCTGGGCACAAGCAGCTCCTCCCTTTGGGAATGTGCACCCAACTGTGTGTATATAGATCTTTTTCTGTTCCACATAATCTAGATTTATTGAGGTAACAGATATTTCTAGAATCTCCTTGATTCAGTATCAAAGTCCTAAACATACTTCCATGTAAGTACCTTTTTTCCTTTCAGGGCTTATGGTGAGTTTCTCACCTAAGCAAAAGCACCATTCCCACTGGAGAGCTTGATGCATTCTTTATGCACACACAAGATGGTATTGCTGGCAGATACATTAGTATATAAAGATGTTTTAAAGATGTTTTATAGATCAAGCTGTTAATGCTCAACATAAGTCTTTAGAAAAACTATTTGCTTGAATTGATATCCAAAGTCTAATCTCACAGACAATGTGACAGCTGCCCATGCTTTGCTGTAATTGTAAATAGACAACTCCACTAGCCTTCTCTTCCTGTCCCCTCCCCAGGGACTTGCTGGGGATATGTTTATCCTAATGAACCTGACAAAGTCCATTCCCAATGCCAGAGCCAGGCTCACTGTTCTGTCACATTGTATCAGTGCAGAACACTGAGAAACTTCCATGGCCCAATTATGCTTCATTAAACTAAGCCCATATTCTGTGTGTCAGGGAAAGATATCGAACCACCTCAGTCTAGTGTGTCCCAAAGGAAAAAAAGAATAACTTCCCGAAATAGAGGAAAAAAAAAAAAAGGTTTCTTTCAGAAACCTGTGCAGAGAGAGGCCACAGGTCAATTCTCCAGGAGATCTCAAGGATTGCTTTGCCTCAGTTTCCCAAAAAAGTAATAAATATAAAAGCCTTAGCCAAGTCTTTAAAAGCCAGTGCCATAGTTATGAAGTTATACCCTTTAGCTCTGCAGAAAAAAGAAAGATCCTTTTACCTCCTACTCACCAGGCAAAAACACCCTGAATGGTTTGCTCTGAAAGAGACAGTGGCAGCAGTACATCTCAGCAGCAAAGGCAAAAAAGCCCTCACAGCTACAAAGAGCAGACAGGCCTGTTTTATCCAGGAATGAAAACAAGTCAGATTCTATTCTATCCAGATTCTATTGTATCTGTTCTAAACAGAACAGATACAAGAGGTAACTGACAGAACTCCTTTCTAATTCAAAGAGCAAAGACTTGAAGACTTTAGCATTAGACCACCATAAACCATTCTGCTTTCCAGCACACTGCCTTTGGCTGTATGATTGCTTCCTGCATCTGGACCTGTACAATCAGAGAAAGATGGAACCAAGACTTTGCATAGTTAGATTCCAGAAGTTCCACCTCAGGAATTCCAGCACACTGCTTTGTCACTCATCTCATCTGAGTGTTAGAGCGGAGTATGAGCAGCACAAGATGAAAAACCCACTGCAAGCACAGGAAAGACAAGGAACCAGAGCACACAAGTCAGAACATGTTCAGGCTGTTCCATCTGTTCTGTTCTGACCAAACATTTTATCCTCTTCACTACCTGCTACACCCCACCTTCCAATTTGCCATCTCAAATGTTCAGGTTCTTATACCCTAATCCATTTAAAATCAAGCCAGCTAGCCCAAGTACAGTCTTAGTGGGAAGGAGGCTTAATGGGATATCCTGCACTCCCACCAGCCAGCCCACTGCCCTCTCCAGAGAGCAGCGAGACAGACACTGATTTAACAGAAGGCTGATGGAGGGTAAAGCCTGTCCCCAGAGCTCTCCCCAGCCAGGGCAGCCCTGCTATCTCTGCAGCTGCAGACATTTGATTGCTGGGCAGGCTGGTGCTGGAACTGCAATGCAGACCCTGTCTCTGTCAGGCTGAGTTCCAAGGAGAACTCGCAGCTCTCACCACAATACACACACTGAAGAGGAATTGATTCAGCACTCTGCTTCACATCCCTGGTAGAACTCCCCAAGGTGACTCAGTTTCAGAAGGTCTTGGTCCATTAGGATTGAAAATGGGTGATATTCCCTGGGGTGCTGAGCCAGCACCTTTGCTGGGCAGTGAACTCTAGCAAAGGCAGCAAACTCCAGCTGCCACAGACAGATAATAGGGAGGGCTGAAGGGTGGGTATTGTGAAGGACATGGATACAGAACCTCAGGTGAGGAGTTAGAAGAGAAAGACATCCAACTCTGAAATATTAATCAGTGAAGTAAAGAATACGGGAGGGTGGGAGGTGGAAGGAAACAAATAGTGAAGACAGAAGAGAGAAGAACTGCTACAAATTCAGATTGCACAAAATGCAGTAACAGTGGATCTTTAACATGAATCTGTCAAAGTAAACATCTTAGAGCTAAATAAAAAAAAATTTCTAAATGCTCTGTTCATTATTTGGTCACTGAAAAAAAAAACAATTGCCATTCCAGTAAGTACCAAAGATAGATCACTTGTAAAAACAGTGGACTCAGAAGGAAAGAAGTATCCCTTCCTAGTAAAACATGGAAGAAAAACAAGACAAATTTAAGTTAACAAATTAACTTTTTCCATCTTCATCAGCAAATCCCATTTTCAATAGCTATCAATAAAGTATGGCAGGGAATTCTTTTAATTACAAATCCCAGTAGGCCAGGTTTTGAAAGGGCTTTTTCCTTCCATGGTACAAATAAAACCAACACAGAAAATTGACAGAAAGTGTATGAAAATGTAATTTCATTTCTGTTTCTTTGAAGCTTATTAGTGAGTTTTGAAGAATTGCCACTGAAATATGGAAAAACAAATTCCTTTTTAAAACTTCTCCATATCTGACAAAACTATAAAAATGACAGGTGTGTAATCAAACATTGGGACATAGTCACTCAGATGTGAATGAGAAAAACTACATCACCAAATGAAGCCTGGTTACAACACAGCGTACAAACCAAAATAATCAATAATTTTCCCAATTGCTCAAAACACAAGGTTTTCCACAGATATGCATTTTTACAGACACCCCAAAATCCACTTGATGTTACAACCTACCTCTGTATGTCTTGAATGAAGTGCATTGTATTCCTTCTTGAGTTCTGCCTCCCGCTCCTCAAGTCTGCTAACTGGAAGAAAAAAAAAGAAAATAATTAAAACTAAATTCAGAGTTCTAGTAAGTGAGACTGACTTGCCTGGGACTAAGCAAGCAGATCAGAGTATTCCTAGAAGTGAATAGCACAAAGCAGCATAAAAAGTATGTCAGTGTTTTTGTTTTTAAGCTCTTATCACTGAGCTTTCCAAGTACATCAACAGCAGCACAATATTGCAATTTGCATTCCCCTAAAGAGCCCAAGTCCTATTTTCCCTTGCTGATTGCTAGGCCATCAAGAGGGGATTTTTCTGTTCAAGGCCAGCTTACTGCTCACCCCATCCAGATTGTTTCACATGGAAACTGCAGGATGAGGCAGAAACCACGTCACTCAATCCCAGATGAAGCCATGGGCTCCAGCTAAAGTCCTACATCAGTTCTCTAAAACACATCCACACAATTTCCAGAGGCATTTAAATGAGACAAGCATAAGGAAGGTATCTGCTAAAACAGGTTCAAGCCCTACATGATACAGAAATTAAATTTTCTGCTGGCATTCACTCACACTTCACTGGCCATTAAGGCAATAGATTTAAAGAGAGGAAACATTTGAATACTTCTGTAGGTATTCCAAGAAATTAAAAATACATCTAGCAGATTTGGGAGAACTTTAAACAGTAAGTTCTTATTAGAGGGAGATGAAACCAACTGAGCAGCTCAGTTTATTTCTGCTGTCTTTCAGCTCAGATGAAACTGAGCAGAAACAAACTGTGATAGCCCAATGCAATTAATGTGCAGAACCTAAATTCTAAAGATTTAGAAGAATTTAGAACCTTCTAAACACAATTTATTGTGCCATTCAAACACAAAACATTTTTGCGGCTTAGATGTGAATTCTATCTTTTTATTAAAGAATTTTTGAGCACAATATTTATGTGACATAAGCACATATGTCATATAAGTATCATACATACACATATGATGTACACATATGATACATAAGTATCAAATTGTGTAACTGAGCTTATTCTACTTGCTATGTTTAAATATCCCTGAGAAAGTTCAAATTTACAGTTCCATGTTTCCAGAGAGTCATTGCTAGACACACTTATCTGAAGACAAATGCCAAGATCTTCTATGCTCTGTGCATATTTTTGTGTTGCCAGCTGGGTCTCCTGAAAATTAATACTTCATATATAATTTCTTTTTGATCCATATATCTGTATTTTGGCACAGTGTTTTATCATAAGCATGTTTTAATGGAAAAAAAGACTTTGTCCATGTCAAACGCTGGAACCAAAATAACTGTCTACTCACCCAAATCTCTGTAAACATTCTGCACTACTGATCTAATCTTGCTCTTATAAGAACATTACGCTCCTTGACACAACCTTTTGCAGTCCACCTATAAATGTCTGGCCAAAATATTACATCAAATAATATTTATACCACTGCCAGATCAAATGTTTCCATTTCTGCCCTGTTATCAAACAGAACAAAAGCTCTTTGGGTCAGAGAGCAGCAGGGGGGACACAAGTATCTATAACGCAATATAGAGAGAAATTTATTTTACAGCACAATGCATGCATCTCAAAAATACCTATTTATGTAATGCAGAACACTACTGAATAGAAGAGTTCCATTTATTGTTTTGAGGCACAAGGTGTTTTAAGTCTCCTTGTCCATTTGAAGTGTGGTTTTATGGAAGCCTTTGGTAAGACATTACAAAAACAAAGAGTCAGAACTTACAATTAACAAAGCTATGAAGTGACAGACCATATTTTATCCACTATCTTTGCCTAATTAACATCCTAGTCATGAGTTATGAGATGTTAAACAGCTGCCCATCAGAAATACTCAGCAGCTCTCACGTGAGCACACTGTGCCCAGGCTGTGTACCACAGCTCCCAGAGGATCTCCCTTGTAACCTTTCCACTGTGCTAAACCTTCTTTGGGAAAACAGGAGATCAGAAAGTGCAAACTGTAAGACTGATGGACCTTGTATTTGCTGAAACCAGCTCCCTCTCCAACAAACAGTGTCCAAGGAGCCTCCCTGCTGCTTCCTGCTGGGTGGTGAAGTCACGGCTCAATTCAGCCTCGCCCAGAACTCCCACACACACCCGGGTGATGCACCCAACACTGTTCAGCGAGTTCATATCTGGACAGTGGAGCAAATTCCAGGGGTGAATTCTGCAAGTGCATTCTGGGAGAGTACTCAACAGTACATTTAATGAAGATTAACACCACATCAGGTGTTAATCACACCCTTCTTTGCAGCTGCCCAAAACCAGCCTTCAGGAAATCCAGAAAAGCATTTCCCACTTTTACAAACACAACACATGCTTGCACAGGGGCTGAGGTTCCATAAAGAAGCACACCACTTTTTCCATCTGTGAAGAAAGAAAAGCTTTACAATGTTTTAAAATTCTAATGGCCCAGTTATAACAAATATTGAAGACAAATTTACATAGCTAGTGATGCTGCATAGTCAAGGGGGATATCTCCATGAGATCTGACCACTGTTTTCATTAAGTACAAAGGTTAAAACAATTAAGGGCCCAGAAGATGATATAACTGACATTAAGCACTTTCTTCTGGAAGTCATTTCCAGCTGTGCCATACACTACACTGCTAGAGGTAGAAGCTTCAGCAAGAAGAGAATGTACACTAAGTTACATACCCTCAACAGACACCACATCAACAGTCCTCAGAACTGGTTTTTCCAATACCAGCAGGATGAGATACAGCATCAGAAATCTATTCTACCCAAAATATGCCTCCCATCAAGATAAGATCTTGCCAAAAAAAAACAACGGAATACTTTCTTTTTCCAATTAAACACTGTGCAAGAGATCAGATATTCCCCAAGGATCAGAAATCACCACTGACTTGATCACAGAGTCAGAAGAATTTTGAGGAAGATTCTCACCCTAAAAGCTTTGAAAAACTTAAGTCACGATTAAAGGAACATTTCCATCAGCAGTAACAGGAAATTAAATAGGAGGGCAAAATGCCTTTCTCTGGCATCCAGAAACATTTTAAACCGAATTGTTGCCAGTTCCATTTTAATACACCAACATACAAAGGAGTGGAAGTCTGGCCCTGATAACACCCCAAGAGGAATGGAGTTGTGTGCTGGCACTGCCTGCCACATGCTGAGCCTGTCAAGTGCCAACCAGACACAGCTCCTATCAGACTTAAGTAACAATACAAAAAGTTCCTCTGATATTTCAGTCTCAGACTTTTTTCCACTAACATGTCAAATTCCTATGGGTGGCAATAAAATTAGTTTGATCATAAATACCCTAGAAGCAATAGTATCCATTGTGTCTGTTGCAGTGTGTCTTTACAAAGCCATTACAAAGCCTTGTTACATCAAGGAGGATCTTACATTGCAAAATTACATTGTTTATGGTAATACATGTGCAAAATATAACATGCAACAAAAAAGTTGCACTACTCACTCTTAGAAGCTTATGTAGAAAAAATACAAAGGTCTTCAAGCATCATAAGTATGAGCATAAAATGCAAATATTCTAGTGCTTTTAGGCTGATGAGAAAGAAGGTATTCCCCCTGGAACATCACCACAAACTCAGACCCAAGGCCTAGTGCAAACTTCTCCAGCACTGTCTATGTTCTAACGCCTTTAATGACCTGAGATACCAGTCTTGATCACAGTTCTCTCACAGAAAACCAATTAAGCCTAAAAATGGGATATTAAATGTAATAGTAAACTAGAGAAACTGGAGTTTCTGTCTTCTGACAGCATTATGAGGAACTAGGCAGCCAAGCTGCCCACCCTGCCTGTTCAAAAGTCAGAGCTTACCTCCCAAGTCTGATGGCTTTTACCAAGTTTGGAACACCCTTCATCTGTATGTTGTCCTCTGCCTCAAACTCCTGATAAGCCTGAGGGGGAGAAAGAGAAACAGACCTGCTAGAATGGCAAATCCAACCAGTGTGATGCCTTCAAGAGGAATTACAAGTTCTTCCTATACAAGCCAGGACAGAGATCCAGCTCATTAACAAGCCCTTCCTGGCACCAGGATTGTCTGAAGACTCTCCTTGGACAGCTTTCATCTGGCTCTATTCTTTAATGCAGGTACCACACCAAAGTTAAGATACAGATCCAGAAGGGCCTTATGACCTCCTAAGTTGTTGCCAAAGAGCACACACATCACTCGTGGACTGACAAGAGGACTAAGCTATCAAACAAGTGTTTAACCTGGAAGTGGTAAGACCTGCAAATCAAACCAGCACAGAAAACTAATTTGTAAAACAAGTGAAAAATTCAACCCCTTGACAAGACCAACATGTTCAAGTAGCTCTTACAATGTGAACTACAGTTCTAGATCTCAGTTTAATAAGTAGGGCACTTGAAATTATGAAGATAATTTAGCTGTCAAGAATGCTCTGTTGATAGCAAATATCAACACATGGAGCAGCAATGGTCTTATCCCTGCACTTCTGGACTGTTCAAGTTTGCACTATGTCTCAGGCAAACAGAATCCCTGCAATTTGTTACCAAAAACCTGAAACAAAACTTCAAAAAAACAAAACTCTTCAAACATTCTGCCACAACATTTAATATAAAGACAACCACATGCCAGGACATTCCTCACACAGGCTGAAACACAAACAATCAAGAATATATACTAGAAACTTCTACACAAAATCAAGCCCAAAATCCAACTTCTTGCCCAATCTCTGCAAAAGAGGTGTTTCACTGAGAAAACTTTTGATTGACTGCTTTGCAAACAGTGGGATGCTCCATTTATACACTTGGTTATTGAAGCAACTTCCTGTCTGATAAAATCCACATCAAGTCAGTGTAGACACAGGTTTAGTAGACTGGATTTGTTTTAGAAGCCAGTGAACTTGGGAATGTAAGATTCCAAAAGACATTTAAAGTAATTTTCTTAAATTACTGCAGTATTTTGAGCAACAGAATCACTATAACAACCAAACTCCAGCACATAAACTACAATACTTCCTTAACTTAAAAACACACATGAGCAGTTAATTATACACCAGTGGATTTCAAGCCCTTCTCACCACTTTGCTCAGGTATATTAACAGCTAAGCTTAAAGCAGGCCAATCATCGTTCTAATTTCCTACTCCATTTTATTTCAGCCTTGAGTCCTGTAGCTTGGCTCGGTGCCTGCTCTGGAGCTAGCTGCTCCATCTACTGGGCTCCATCTAGTGGGCTGCTGGCTCCCAAAACCACACAGACAGCAGGACTTTGGGAGCAGAATTGGGAAGCCAGGAAAGGCACTGTGTAATGTACAGTCAGGAGGAAAGCCTCCCTTTCCAGCACACCCTGGTATTCACACTTCTTACAGAAGGATTTTTCAGGTGTAGTGATTGATACCTGAGGCACAGTGTAGGAAAGGGCAGGGGGAATCTGCCTGTTAAACAAACCTGAGATGATTGACATCAGAGATGAAGAACATCACACTGAGAACACACTAGCAGACAGTTCAGTTCCACATCTGCTAATCAAGAAATACAAGAACTCAAGCCATTCTGTTCCTCCTTTGCTGGAAATTAGATTAGTTCTACTGCTGTCAGTCTGTGCAAATGAAGCAGGAACAATCCAGACCTCCACTGAACAAACCTGAACTTTTCAACTTCTTTCCAGGACCTATTGAAAAGCTTTCTTGTATTCCTCGAGATAAACACCAGCTGAGCCATCCCTAGAAGCAGCATTTACTGACAGAGCTGTTTCACACCAGTTTAGTTATTCACATCACCATCTGTGCAGATACACAAATCAAATCTCATAACAATTTTCTGGGAAGTTTCTGTTAAACTTCACAGCTGAAAGTTCACATCAGAGTCTTCCTGTTAACTACAGATCCACATGAGCTGCATGATATCCCATGTGCAAAGATAACTCAGATATTGGATGCCTTCAGATTATCCAAGAGTGGCTGTCTGCCTGGGTTACATTACAGCAAT
Source organism: Lonchura striata (assembly GCF_050655825.1). NCBI lineage: Eukaryota > Metazoa > Chordata > Aves > Passeriformes > Estrildidae > Lonchura > Lonchura striata. The sequence goes on along the minus strand of NC_140720.1, from coordinate 7,287,741 downwards.
GCTGCTGTCCCGAGAGCTCAAAAGGAAAATCAGATATCAAATAACATCTGCAGAACATTCACAACAAAACCTGTCTTGCATCTTCTCTTGAAGCCAATGAAAGCAATAGTTCTGTTTAGCTTATGAGAAAAAGAAATGTTTTCAGGTCAGCTTCCATAGCATTTGTCTCATATACCAAATAAAACCTTCAGCAAGCAGTATCTTCACAGTGTCACCTGACATGGGAAATACCATCCCAAGAGCTGTGTCGCAACATTTACAGCTCCAAAGCCCAAGAGCTGTTTCTTGGGATTATATTTATTTGGGGTTGGTTTGTTTGTTTGTTTCATTAGGTTTCTCTCTCAATGCAGTTTCCCCCAAATGTAATCTATCTGGCACACAAAGCTCAGGTTTGATATAATCAGGTAGGTAGATATATCTGTTTTGTTGTCAAATGCAGTTTGTTATCTTGGTTGTACTTTAGCACTAGGCAGATCCAGAAAAGGAGCCAAATCTTTCAACTCCCACAGCCTACCACCTCCATCAGAAAGCAGTTCAGTCATGCAGACATTGTGTTTTTCAGATTCTCTAATAAATATGTTACTCCAAGAATGATTCCTCCAGAAAGCTTATGCCAAAACTGTTCCATTCCTGTAGTTAGTCAAAATATACTAGTCATTTTTTTACTCCTAAAAATGTAACTTATAGCCTGAAATACATAAAGAAAACTGACATTCCCAGAAAGAGACAAGGAAGGAAACTAAAAGAAACCTCAGTAGCCTCCCCCCACAGAACGCAGTGGAACATCCTGTGAGCTCTGAGAAGATCTTATCCCTTCCTGTAACTGGAGACTGAGCACTGTCCCAGCAGTATCATGTGCCTTCACAGAGCCCTGCTGGACAAATGAGCTGTGTATTGCTATTACAAGTTTTTAACAGCCCTCTATTTTCCATGTCCAGGGTTGACATTTCAAATATTTTAATGCTGCAAACAAATTACAAGTAGAACAAGGGGGTCACACAACAGCAAAGACTTGAATTAATATGGAAGTCAGGTATTTTCAAATTCTTGTAAGAAATTAAAACTTAAGATTATATCAAAGACTGGTGACGGCCTCAGATATACCACATTAAAACAGAAATATGTTATTTACTGAATATGTGGCATTATCATGTTCACAGGTGCCCTCTGCTGCTGAGAAGGAAAAAAATACATGAATTCTAGGTAAGTCATAAACCAAAAAACAGACATTTGCCAACACTCAGTAAAAGTTGATTGTAGACCCACAGCAAGAACTTCTAAAATCTCTGCCTTTACCAATACCATTCCTAAACAAACCCCCAGGAACTTTGTGCTATTTAACTTGCTTAAGCTTCCACACAGCACAGGCACTGCCTTTCCCCCCTCTGTCCAGGTACTGCTGTGACCCACAGCCACACAAGGGACAGGAGCAACCCAGGGAAAATTACAGCCAAGAGCAGCAGTGCAAAATAAGATGAAAAGCTGGATCACAAGCCAAGGAGTTTCATCAGTGCTGCCCATTCCTGTGCTGAAATAGAAGCCACAAACCCTTATGCCTCTGCTCTCCTTTAAGCAGTTCCAAAGGTTAATGAATTTATCCCAGGGTGCCACATACTGCACCATTTTTTTTGCAGCAAATTTAACTTAGGCAACCACCACAGCCCATCAGCTACCATGACTGAGTGCTACACATCATGCAGGAGTGGTAATTCCAGTGCATCTGCTCCCACGATCCAGGATTTCATCATCTGCTGGCCTCACAGTCATCCCAGAAGTGTTTTCCTGGCATCTCCCCCTCTCTCTACCTCCCCCTAAGAAAGAACAGAGCACTTCAAGGTAGTTCACTCATCTGGCAGCAACTGTTCCAATTTCTGATGAGGGGAAAAGAAGTCAGTGAACCATAGGAACTTAGCAACTGGTTGATATACAATAACCTCCTGATCTCAGTTCAGGAATTTCAAACAGCAGCTTTATTCCAACCAACCTGATTGAACACATAGCTAAGGATGGAATCCCACAGGGTAAATTTAAGTGCAAAGAAATACTTCTTTTTCTTTTGATTTAGTATGACAATCACTTAGACTGCACAAACAAGTACTTAAAATTCAGGACATAACCATAACTTCTTGAGCAATTTTAACTGGCACACAGATTTAAGCACATACAATGAAGCAGAACTCAAGCACGTAACTTAAAAGCTGCCCCAGCTGACAAGTCTTCACTAAATGCTCAGCACTTCCAGTGTTAAAGAGAATGAGTCAAAACTTCTTAATGGATGAAACTTGTTCTCATAGGCTTTGCTTATTTGAGGAAAATACACAAAGCACAGGCAGCCTACACAAAGCAAAAAGTCTTGTAGGTAAAGTATGACCCAGCACCATGTATTACCTGTTTTCCATTCTAATCTATTACTCAAGTCACCAACTGATGCTGTGATCTCACTCTGCATTCCAGACCCAGGTTTTATTTGGTTACTTGCTCTGTGCCAGACATTTGCAACTCCCATTACCAGTGATGACACTGCCACTGTTTTGAATGTCAACGTGGTAAGACAGTTATCAAAACCACAGCCTAATTTAGATGCACAGGCAGTAGTATAGGAAGTAGAAGAGAAAAAGAAATATAGCTAAAAGACTTGGAGCTGAATTAAAGTGATATATCAGTGATTTGGATTGTACAACATGCCAGTTGCCTGGTCTGTAAAACAAAACAAGGTAATGCAGTAAGGTTAAGCTGCTTCACAAATACATACTTGTATGGTTTTCATATCTTAGACATTTAGATCACCAAAAAAACAGTTAACTTGCATAATATTAATTAGGTGTTCAACAAATGTGCTTATGTCCCCTTTGATCTTGCTCTGCATCAGCAGTATGTCAGACCTTCCCAGCAGCCTTTCATGCTGTCCCAGATAGCTTACCAAAGCCAAGAATAAACAAACTTAGTGTTTAACCCAGCTCTATTGTTTCTCCAAATATACAATTTTGGCCATCACAGAAGATTTTTCTCCAATACAAAGATGTTTTTTTTTCTCCAATAAATAGATTTTGGAACTGTCTAAAATCATTGTTCTATCACTAGAGCTTAACATAGTTATGGTAACTGTTTTTAGCAACATTACTTCTTACAAAAGAAGTAGTTCTAGCAACTCTCCGTGCTTCTACTGGAACAACTGAGTTTCTTGAGCAAATGCTTTCATTATTATCATATATATATACACACATATATACACAATATATAAAGAAAACTTTAAAATCATACATATACTTGAAGGCTTCAAAGCAAAAAGAATTTCACACCAAAAGACTCACAGAGCAACATAAAATGTTGTTATCAATACATGGTAAGTGTAATTTCTATCAGAGAAACTCCAGGTATGCTGCCACATACATTGCCAGAAATCCAACTGATTTTTATTTTTCATGCAACCACTTTGTCCTTTGGATTGCATTAACAGAATAAAGCCATGGCCTACAGGACAGGATGCAATCTTGATCCACAGTGTTCTTGTCAGAGATCAGGATCTCCCGTGAACAAGCTGTTTGGGCTGTATGTTTAGAGCACAGGCCTTCTAGAAACAGTGTCTTTGTTACCAAAACAGACAACTTAACTCCTGCTATACAGTTTTCTTTTCCCCTCCTGTGACACTTTTAAATACACACACAACACTGCTCCACAGGAATCTAAGGGTTTCTGGTACAAGTCTCTACAATTATCCATTTTAGCTTGATTTCATCTGCAAAGAGACCATTCTAGGAAATAATCATCCTGGTCTTTGCTAGGAAAGATTGCTTGAAGTGCTCCTTCATCCCTGCCTGTACAGAATCTGGGAATATTTGAACAGTGGATAATGAAGCACGTGATGCCTCTAAGATTTGCCAACAACATTCTGTTGGAACTGTCCAAATTTCAGTCAAATTCTGCCCTAGATGCCACCTACATTAATCTTAACACTCCAGACTAATACTCCTGCCCTGCTATAGACTCAATCATGCCACTGAAAATTAAACTTAGCAGGAAAAAATGTAGAGCTTCAGCTGGAAAACAGCTGTAACTTACTGAGTTAGGGGCAGGAAATGTGGCTGAGCAGAAATAAAGGAAGAAAGAGTAGTGAAAAGGGGTACTTTTATGACTGGCACTGCTTTTAGAAACTGGTCATCTCTCAGCCTCGTCACAGTCTCACTTTACATTCCTGCAGGGTCCAGCAATAAAAGCTCGATATTAACTGATGAACACATCAGTCTCACATCAACAGAAGATGGTTTAGAAACTTGAAACAAAAAAGTAGAAAAACTGATGATGAAGTTTCATTCAATGACTGTGTGACTGGATAAGAAGCAGCCCAGCAGAATGTCTAAACTACAACATATGTAACTTCAAGTGTTTCAAGACAATTGATCACTATCATCTATTTCCAAAGTTTCCAGAAGGTTTTTTTTTTTTCAATTATATAGAACATCCCTAAAAAGAGAAGTGTTCTCCCTAAACTTTTTTTTAATAAAAACTAAATGTCTCCTAGAAATAAATAATTCAGCAAAAATTATATTAAAGTTAATGAGAATCACCATCAATGCTCTTCTCCCAGCTGTGCTTCTAAACCTGAAGATTAACCTTATTTTAGCACAGACAACTGTTTAATAGGAAGAAAATATCATCACTAACAAGGAAGTAATCAAAGCACCTCCTGAAAAAGTTGCTAAATGTGAAAAAAGCGCTGTCTAAAAGGCAAGCAATACAAGCAGGATACCAGAAGAATCAGATTACAAGTCACAAGCTCGTATCTGACTTGTTTGCTTTAATTCTAAAGAAAACAGACTTGCACAAGAGTTAAACCCAGTTATCTAAGTACAGAAATCAGAGGGCATAGATACTTCGCATATGTATTATCACTTTACAGAACAAAAATTAAAATGCACTAATGCCACTTACAAGGAGTGCACCATGTTTTACTTACTTTGATCAGCATAGTTTTTTGCTTTTAGTTCAAGTTGTCGAGTTTGTGACTCTAACGCTTCCACTCTGGTCTGTAAGTCCTTTTTCTCTTGTTCTTGAGAATCTTCAAACTCAATGAATTTCTAAACAACAGCAAAATAGTTAAGTTAGACCAAACAACTAATTACAGGCTTTACAGCAGGTAGGAAGCAACACAGCAGCCCTTCACAGCAGGAAAGTACAAGGTGGTTTCCAAAACAACTGAATAGATCCACATTTAAACACAAAAATATTTCAGTCCAAGTCCATCAGTCAAGCACCCAGTATAGGTTATATTGTGCAATAACTTTCAACCAAGTGCCAGCCACTCCAGAGAACCTGCTTGGGATTAACATAAATATGAATGATTTCATTATTGTCTAACTTAATGTACAACAACTGCCAACAGTGCATGTGAACACAGGGAGTCTTGGTATCCTTAGTCTGACTGATCATCAGTGAAGCTATTTTCACCCACAAGCCACAAAGGTACAAACACTGTAAAAGGGAAACACCAACAGTAGTGCCAACCAAAATTATTTTATATCTTTTCCACGCCCACCCAATTCTGCTATAAATTCTTATTGTCTTCATCAAATCCTTAATAACAATCTACAATCTGTCAATTGGACAGAAAACTGTGCTGATCACCACCACCTTCTGTTTCCTTGGTTTACCACACTTGTGACTCCCCATAATCTGGAATTCACTGGTGAATGCATCAGTGTTTACATTCTCTAACATAAGAATTGCCAACACATCATTATAGCAGCTTTGAAAGCATTTTTTTTTTTTTTTTTTTTGCTATTTATCTTACTCAAGAAGTCAAGAAATTCAACATGTATTGCTGGCACAAAGAATACTTCTAAAAGCCAAGGATGTTTTAGGTCATGCAGTACTCTATGCTCTGCATTGCAAGAGAAGACAAGGCCACCAACACAAGTGTTGCAGAAGGCTCACAGAACAGGGAGAAGAAGCAGACCAGAAACCTCTGCAGGAAAAAAATCCCAAATACCCACGACAATTAAAGGGGCAAAGACTGCTGAAGACCACGTGAAAGAACGGAGACAATGAAGGCAGCAACTTGAAAACAGTAATTTGATTTGAGTATCTTTTCCTATGTATTGTTAGGAAAATTTAGTGGGAAAAATATTTCTAATGGTCATATAGTAACTCTTATTGAACTATTATTACATTGTAGCCATTGTGTTTTAGAGCTTTTACAAAAGCAGGAATTCATAACCTTATGAAAAGGGCTTCAGTTGAACAGGGTCATCAGAAGAAGTTCTGACTAAAAAGTACTTCAGATGTAGAAATGCATCAAAACCTATGAAGTGAAACAAGAGTTCCTTTCAGACAAGCTCTGCACAGCTATCACAGGACTGGGCATGGTGCTCATATGACTGCTTGAAACTAAACCACAACAATTGAGGAACAGCTGACATAGCCCAGGTAGCTCCGCCTTGGGTGCTGCCATCAAAAAGTCCCTCTTCAAACACAGATGTGCAGAAATCTTTCTACCCCCTCCACACAAAGTTTGGAAATATTAATTAGTCAATGTAATTTGAAAACCTCAATGTTTAAGCTTGTTTCATGTCTTCTTTGTAGTAATTGATTTAAGACTTTTGCCCCTTTAATATTCAAGTCATGTCTGGCCTATTCTTGGCAGACTCCCTTTTCAAAAAGGGCTTCAAAGTAAATTTGGCACTGGGGCTGAAGTTACACTAAACATGGGAAGTTTGTTACACTAAACATGGGAAAACATGAAATAAGAATTATAGAACTGTAACATCTTTGTTTAGTTGTTTCTCTGATGATTTCCCAAAAATGTGTCATAGGTTGCTAAAGGCCAGGGACAATTATACTCATTAATAACAAACAGCCATTCAGAGCCATTAATGTCACTGTTACTCATGAAACTACAGATAGATATAATTTTGTATGTCCTCTCAAGCTCTTCAACTGCAAGTGGAAAAACTACTCTTGCCTAGAAAGGTTTTGTTACCTTCCACTAGTTTATCTTCATTTTATTAAAGTTCAAATCTACTTTACTATACTTTAAAGCATTTCTGTAATTACAGCTGAATATTTTTCCCTCCCCTGCTGTAAACTATACTTGATCAGATCATGGGATTCAGAACTTTGGACTTTGAATATTTTTATTTGGTTTCATTTCTCTGTCTGGTGATAGTATAATCACAGGTACAGCCCCAGCAGATTGATCATCACACCCTGACTCAGCCTGCGTAAGTATGGCAGAGAACTAGTGAGATAAATCACCACAGCAGCCAAAGACAGCCTGAGCACTCATATTAAAATACTTTTTTTTTTTCATTTACATTGACAATACACTCAAATACTACTTATCTCCTGTACTGTTTAATGTAAATCCAGCAGCATATGTAGGAATACGTTAGGTACTCAACAGTCATCCTCTCATCTCAACCCCAGCTACTGGTTATTCAAAAGACTGAGGCAGACAAAAATCTAGCTTTCCCAATTTAAGTGATGTCCTTACAACCCTTATGAGAAGTGTGAGAAGTGAGATTTTTGGTACTTTTTTTTTTTAAGAGCAAAGCTGAAGGACACCAACGTGTCTTTAAAACAATCAGACCAGATTATGTAAAATGACAGAAAATACAGCTGGAATAATCCTTAAAAGGTCATCTTGTTTCCAGGTTCTGATGCTCAGCATTGGATGTCTGGATCCTAATTTTGATTAGGCTATGTTGAGGTGTAACACAGGATGTGATGCACAGCTCCTCCTGCACGTGCCTGCAACTGAAACCCAACCTGCAATACCTTCATCAGGCATGTTTGGCAACTCCCATTTAATCCATCCCATTTTCTCCAGGTAGGATCACATGTGTCATTTCAGATCTTTGTCCAACCTGTTCTTAAAGACCTCATATAAAAGGTGTGAAGAAGTCCCTCAGAAACTAAACTCAAAAATCTTTATGTGATCAATTTTAAACCTACTTGAAAGCTTGCAGAGATTTCTGGAATAAATAAGAACTCAGACTACACAACAGCCCAGCACATTTGGAACCCTCTGTCCTACACACAACCACAGAAGCACTCAGTAGCACATTATTAGCCAAATGAAATATCTCTTCCTATATTTATGTCATCTTATGTCTCTTCATATCTTGACTGTTTTTCCTGTCACAGGACCCAGATGCAATGCCAAGCAGATCTGATGTCAGGGCCTTGGCAATCTTTACTACTTGGCAATCTTTACTACTCTATGACACGTCCTTCAGCAATGTGTATTGCAACAATAACAGATTCTCAGCCAATGGCAAGTTCTTCTTGGAGCAGGAAGGAAAAAAAATCACCTAAAAAGCCAGTTCAGATGGACATGGAGGACAGAAAAACACATCAAAATGAAAACAACCTGATAGCCATAAAATAGAGTGAAAGTTTTCTGTAAAATGCATCTCGGTTCTGTTCTCTTAAATTAAAAATACTTAAACTCTTACTGCACAGTGTTTACTCAACATAAGATTCTAAAGAAAGTTACCTCTGGGAACAGCAGAAAAAGCAGACCTCAAGTTTATGCTACGACTTAAACCAGTTTTAGTAGTGGTAAATCCTTTTTCACAGTTGCCAAAGATTTCAAAAACAGCTTAATCCCACCAACAGCAGAAAAGCTAAAAGATATCCCAATTTGGCATAGCTAAATGGAGTAGATTTTTATCCTCTTCCCAAGTGCACACAAAACACATGCCAGCTACAAGTGCAGGTCTGAAACAGCACATTGCTGCAGAAGTAACTCTTATCAGGGTATACAATAGCAAAAGCACAAATGCTGGTTCCTCTTCCACTTCTTTGGGGCAGGCCTCACAGACTACCTCAGAGTCACCAAGTGGAGAACAGCAGAGCAGCTGGTTCCTCCATTCCTTCAGCGATATCAAAAAACCTACCAAATTAAAAGGCAGACAAGTAATTTTGCAGCAACTACAAAGATCAAAACTGTACCCAGAGGGTTGAGAAGTAGGCCCAGAACTTCTGTCAAGGTGATGGTAAAAAAAATTATTCCAGAAATTCACAGGCATCAACTTTTAAGATATTTCCTGTGCTTAAAAAGTTACTAAAAATAAAGAAAGCAAATTACAAAAATGGGGTAAGGAGACACCTACCCAAATAGTAAACTATTTAATGTGCATTAAGATACTGCCACAAGTAAATTTCCTACAACAACAAGCAGAAAGTAGAAGAAGGTGTGTTAATTGCCCAGAGAAGCTGTGGTTGCTTCATCCCTGGATGTGCTCAAGGGTAGCTGGACAGGGCTTGGAGCAGCCTGGTGTTGCAACAGTGTCCCTGCCTGTGACACAAACTTTAAGATCCCTTCCAACCCAAACCATTCATTGTGTGATTCTATGAACAGGTGACATTAAACATGGAGCTCAAAATTCTCAATTTTGCCACCACATGACACAGGCAAACCCCAAACGAAAGAAATGTGCTAAGCCAATAACTTTTTGTCCAATGAAATATTGTTAAATTTCTGTTCCCTCCTTTTATTTCAATCACATTGCACCCATCAGGTTATCTCAGCATCAAAAAAATAATTCAACAACCATGCCTAACACATATGCCTCTCCTGAATACATCAGGCTGTACCAAACACTTCCACACCTGTACAGTGCAATGACCTCAGCACATCACAAAAATGACCTTTGTGCTTACCATGAAAATACAGTCTTTGGTCTAACTGCACTTTGGAAAGCATCAGCCAGGTGTCTTGCAGTATGAATGCTGGTTCTTCAACTGCACATAGCCTGTTCTCTCAAGTTAATTTATCATGACACAGAGAAATGAAGATGGCACTGAAGCACAAAACAAATACAGGCACATACAGTTCCTGAAAAGCTACAACAACAAACTTAACCCCATGATCTGTATCCTCACATAGGTACGGCTTCTGTCCTGCTGCCCAAGATCTGTTTCTGATCTTAGAAATGCTGCCTGCGCTTCAAGCCTGATGGATTTTCTCATTAATTAGTTCAGAAAGTATTTATCAATCCCTTCCTATTACTCTCAATGTAAACATATTTTCTAAAAGACCCTTTTACATTGTGCTAGAAATAGTGTGGCAACTCCAGTCCCCTAACTGGAGTCTATATGGCATCATAAAACCACCATGTGTTTGACAAGGAGGATGAATGACCTATCAGTCCAGGAGCTGGACCACAGTCCTTCACAACAAATGGAGTCCTGGAATAATCTGCAGACAACATTTTGCACTCACTTAGAAACAAACAAGTATTTAAACAGGGCTAATGTTTTTTAAATTAAGCTTTCACCGTTAATATTGTGTTCACCCTCAGTGCGGTTGTTCTTCTGATTTTTGGAAAATTTAGAAGGCAAACACAACCAGAGAGATTAGCACAGGACAAGGGGTCTGGAAATACACTTGTAAGATGGCTTGTTAATGTTAAACAGATAATGCTGCCAATCCAATTTCCTTCAGGAGTTTGGCAAGACAATGAGCAGGAGGAAGTTATCCTGCACAGCTGCTTCCCATTCTATTGCTTTATAATATCACATTAGATAATGCCTCACAAGCTTGCTTATGCTGAAGTGATTCTTGGTACCGACACTGAAATAAAAACATCTAACATCCAAAATCAGAGTCGACGTCACCGGAGAGTCCACACCACCTGTTGCTGCCTGCAGCTTTAAGCAGCAGCTCTGAGAGCTTCAGCCTAGACACTGCGTATTCCCATGGTTTTTGCGACGTGGTGTCACTATTTCCGCAGAAATGGACAACCCGCCTCCCTCCGCGGCCGTGACAGCGCAACCAGCGCCCGGTTCCGCGCTCGCTCCGCGGCCCCGGCGGCAGCGCAGCGGCTCCCGGGGATCCCTCCGGGACGAGCGGCTCAGGGGATGGCAAGCACACGGAGCCGCACGGAGCGGGAGGGATTCCTCCCTCCTCATCCTTCTGCCGAGCCGCGTCTGGAGCCCAGCTCCAGCAGCCCGGGGCTGGCCGCCCGCTGCGCCCCGGGCAGGCCCGGGAGGTGCCGCCCGGCCCGGCGCCGCGCTCACCTCCTCGGCCTGTTTGCGCAGCGCCTTCTCCCGCTCGTACTGCGTGAGCAGCTGCTCGTTATCGTCCCGCAGCAGCTCCAGCTCCACGCTGGTCTCCTGGCTGTGCGCGCACACCGAGTCCAGGTTCTCCAACACGGCCACCACCAGCGGCATCAGCTCGGCCACCACCTCCTCGTCGTAGCGCCCGATGAGCCGCTCGAACTCGCGGTAGATGGAGCCCGCCAGCCCCGACACCCGCTCCGACATCATGGCGGGGCCGGGCCCGCCGGGATCCTCCTGGTACACCACGCCGTCCGCCAGCTCCATGGCGGCGGGGGTTGTGCGGGGCCTGGCGGGGCCCGGCTCGGAGCGGCGCCCGGCGGCGGAGCCTCGGCAGGGCCGGGCGGGAGCGGCGCGCGCCTCTGACCTCACCCGCCGCGCCGGGCGGGGCTGCCGGGACGGCGGGCGGGGCGGGGCGGGCGGGGTTGTGACGTCACGGGACGACAGGTGATGTCACGGGGCGGGCCCGCGTGAGGGGGCGGGCCCGCGTGAGGGGGCGGGCCCGCGTGAGGGGGCGGGCCCGCGTGAGGGGGCGGGCCCGCGTGAGGGGGCGGGCCCGCGTGAGGGGGCGGGCCCGCGTGAGGGGGCGGGCCCGCGTGAGGGGGCGGGCCCGCGTGAGGGGGCGGGCCCGCGGCTGCGTGTGGGGAAGATGCGGGCGGCGGGAAGGGCTGCGCTGTGGGAGGCGCGTTAGGGGTCACCCAATCCCGGCAAATCACCCAATCCCGGCAAATCACCGAATCGTCGGGATTGGAAGAGACCTTTAAAAGGGCAACAAGGCTAGGGAAGGGTTTGGAGCCCGCTTCCCGCGAGGAGCGGCTGAGGGAGCTGTGGGCAGCTCAGCCGAGAGAAAAAGGCTCAGAGCACATCTTATCCCTCTCTGCAGCTCCTCCTGTCAGGAGGGTGCAGCAGCTGAGGCCGGGCTCTGCTCTGAACCAGGGAGCGAGGACACAGCCCTAAGCTGTGCCAGGCCAGTTCAGGTTGGACATTAGGAAGAAATTCTTCACAGAATGAGTGATTGTGCATTAGAATGGGTCCCACAGGGAGGTGTTGAAGAAAAGACTGGCTGACAATCTGGCTGACAAGGTGGTGTTGGGTCAGGTTGGACTGGATGGTCTCAAAGGTCTTGTCCCACCTAGTTCATTCTGTTCTGTCACCCAGTCTGACCATGCACCTGGCACTGCCACTGTAACTCCTAAACCAGTAAACCACATTGCACAGTGCTGGGTATGCCTCTTAACCACTGTGGTGATTCCACCACACCCCTTCCAACCCCTGACCACACAAACAGTAAAAATAAAATTTTCTAATATTTAATCTGAATCTCCCTTAGCTTAAGACTGTTTTCTTTGGTCTTCTCTCTGCAGGCACAGCAGAGGAGCCCCATCCCCACCTCACTACATGCTCCTGTCAGCAGTTCTAGAGAGCTGTGAGGTCACCACTGAGCCTCCTCTTCTTGAGACGAAACAAACCCAGCCCCATAAGACGTTTTCTAGACCCTTTACAAGCCTTGTTCCTCTTCTCTGGACACACTCCAGCCCCTCAATATCCTTTTTAAAGCAAATGGCCCAAAACTGAACACAGCAGTGCCAAGAAGAGACAGACAGTCACTTCCCTGGTGCTGCTGGCCACACTATTCCTGATACAGGCCTAGATACCCCAGGTCTAGAGTGAATATCAAAGTGAATGTTTAGAGTGAATATCAAAGCCCTGGTGCCATTAGTGGAGGCTCTGGGGGGCCCTGACAGCAGGTTTGGTCCCTTTAGTCCCTTACCGTGGGACCAGGATGGGGAGCTCTGGTTGGATTTTGGGGTTCCCTCTGTGAATGGCAGATGTGAGGCAATGTGGTCTGACAGCTCCCAGGGTATTTGTTTATCACACCCTTGGAGGCATAAATAGACCCAGTGATTCACTGAGGGATGACTGAAGGAGTTAGAATTTTAGCTCCTGCATTTTGGGACCCCACAGCTCTGTGTTTGCTGGTGTCTGGCAGCAAAAAGGCCTTTCCTTTCTAATAAGGTCTCCAGATAATATCATAAATCCTGTTTTCTTAACAATAATACAGCTTAGAAGGCATCTTACACTTGCTGAGAGAGATTGATTTTCCTAGGATTTGGAACAGGGAATTCCATTCTGGATCATGGATTTGGAAATTCAGTTCCATTCTGGATCATGCATTCTTTCATGGGAACAATGGGAGCTGTAACAGACATTTACAGTAAACTTGAAAATACTTACTGCAATTGAAAATTTTCCAAGTTGTTTCACATCATTAACCCCATTAATGGGTTTTTTTAAGTTGGGAAAACCCTTTAAGACCATCAAGTCTATCCATTAACCCAGCACTGCTAAGTACTAAACAATATCCCCAAGTACCACATCTGCAGATTTTTCAGATGCCTCAAGAGAGGGTAACTCCATCATTGCCCTGGGCAGCCTCTGCCAGGGCTTGACAGCACTTTCAGTGAAGATCTTTTTCCTAGTATCCACTCTAAACCTCCTCTGGTAAAACTTCTATCATACAACTTGGACTTGGGGAAATCTATATTTTTCATTAGGTAATATCACATGTACAGCAGAGGAGCCTGGTGGCCCAGCAGCAGTCCAGAAGCAAAGAAATGAAAATGTGCTTTAAAAAAGGCAGAAGGCTTGAGAAGAGATGGAATTGTAACAGTGGAGATTGCATTCAGCTCCACTGGAGAGCAGCAGAGCCTTGCACTTATTTTTCTCTCATTTGGCCTGGTTCTAAGGCAGGAACTGTGCTTTAAATACATGTGCTGCCTTTTACCTTCATGTACTGAGCCAGTGAGTCTGCGCAGGAATGACAAAGAAGAAAATACTCCAGCCCTGTATATTGGATTTATTGTGAGTCTTGTTTAGACATCGTCATCCTCCCAAGCTAGTATTTAAAGTGCTTTGAAATAGCCACTCCAGAGGAAATCTATGCTCAGAATCCAAGGGACCTCTGGACCAGTCACAATAGGAGGTTTCTGCCACTGCTTCCCAGTCAAACTCACTTCAACTTCCAACGGGGTCAACTGCTGTGATCCCCCTGTCACCCCAGCAGTAAGCAGGTTCTGCTCCTGATGGGATTAACATGCACCAGTATCACCCAAATTTCATATTTCTGTAGTTCTGATGTGCCAGGCCATTGGGTCCACACATCCAAAAGACACAATTCTCTCATGCCTCTAACCCCCCCCACCAAGTAAATTGATTTGTAATTTACCAGGAAAGGAAATCAGCCCTTGGATCACTCCATGTTTAGAAGAGTTTAACTGGCACTTTCCCAGAGGAAGAAATTTTTGTGAAAGTTTAATTCTATAGTGGTTTATACCTTAAAGCAAAACAGAAATCAATATAAAGACTGATGAATTATAGCAGCACTCAGCTAAATGAAGAGTAGGATATCCTGAAGCAACAAAGCATGTCAGAGTTAGGACTCTGGTTACAAGGAGCAAGAGGGACACAGAATAAATTATGAGTTTTGATGAGAACCCCAAGTATTCTGGGTGATAAAAACAGAGACTGTGAGCTGAGACCAGTCTAAAGCTGGGGCCAAACCAGCAAAGCGGGAGCTGTGTTAAATTCTCCTGAAGTCTGGAGACATTCACAGTCAGTTCTTTGTCTCAGGCCTGTTTTAAAAATTTCTACTGGTTTTAAGTAATGTGGAAGTGGTTTGAGCTCAGCAGTTACACTTAGTTCACTCACTGAGAACTCTGGAGGTGTTTACTTCTCTCCTGTGGTCAGTCCATTTTTTGGAAATTGTTTGTCTAGACTCTACTTCTTCACATTTTAGATAAACATGTAATTTCCAATGTAATTAAGTGATCTTGGTAAAATTTGCAACCACCAAAAGCTTATTTATACAGTAACAACTTGCTCTGCTAATCATGGATTAATCTCAAAAGTGGCAGAGTTAACCTTTATTTAATGAGGTTAAAAGACTTGGCACAGATCACAGAACAGACCTTTGGTAAAGCTGGAAGTCGTGCTTGCCCACCTTCGGGCAAGTCCTAAGCTTTAATCATTAAATTACGTAGATTTAACAAGACTGTAAATAGATGTCCTATTGCTGCTTTAAACTTGATATATTTGTAAACATCCTGTCTCTGGAGACCTTTCCTCTATTGTTATGTATTATTTTGCCATAGTGAGGATTACAGCATTAGAGTTTGTTTAAGTAGTATGAAACATCTTAAATAAATATGTATCAAAGCAAGAGAATAAATTGGATTTGTATTGTCAGGAGACTACTCAGAAACTCTAATTCCAAAATAACCTCAAGGAGGACTTGCTAGAATGTATGACATTGGGATTTTTAAAATATCAAATCAGAGCTCTTGGAAAGTGTGATGGAAAAAGACCCTTAATACAAGAAAGCAAGTTGGTTGAATTGATGCTTAGGTCAGATCTGGAGTCTCTCACCAGAGCTAAAAGTACCACATGGATGTGTGATGGACTGTAGTGAAGACAAGGGATCCCAAATAAGGAAATCCATGGTACCAAAAAGCTGAACTTTTCCCTGTCAAGCAGCAAAGTAATGCCTCGAGGGAAGTAAAATCTTCATTGTTTGCTTTCAAGAACAGCCAAGTGGAGCCCGGGAGGTTCTTCTCAGTTTGGAAGCAAAACCAGGACAAGCATGGATTTCCATCCAGATCCTTTATCCTCAATTCTCTTGAAGACAATAAAATGCTCAGGGCAAAGCAGCTCAGTGAAATGGTTGAAGGGTCGTTTGACTCTAAGAGCTAATACAGTATAACGAGAAAAAAACCCCAAACAACCTTAATTACCTCCTTTTAAGAGGAAATACAAGCAGAACAGTACGATAACAAGATTTTTATTACAATAACCTTACGTGTCTTTTGTTAAATAAAAACCGTGATCCAGCAGGCAAGGCTGAACTGCTGGAAGGGCTGAGCCCGGCACCCCGCTCTCAGGGAAGAGGCGCTGGATGGGTGCGGTGTTCCCCAGGCGGGGGTCGGGGCAGGGATCGGGGCAGGGATCGGGGCAGGGGTCGGGGCAGGAATCGGGGCAGGAATCGGGGCAGGGATCGGGGCAGCGATCGGGGCAGGGATCGGGGCAGCGATCGGGGCAGGGATCGGGGCGGGGATCGGGGCAGGGGTCGGGGCAGGGATCGGGGCGGGGATCGGGGCAGGGATCGGGGCAGGGATCGGGCAGGGATCGGGGCAGGGGTCGGGGCAGGGGTCGGGGCGGGGATCGGGGCAGGGATCGGGGCAGGGATCGGGCAGCGATCGGGGCAGGGATCGGGGCAGGGGTCGGGGCGGGGATCGGGCAGCGATCGGGGCAGGGATCGGGGCAGGGGTCGGGGCGGGGATCGGGGCAGGGGTCGGGGCAGGGATCGGGGCAGGGATCGGGCAGCGATCGGGGCAGGGATCGGGGCAGGGATCGGGGCGGGGATCGGGGCAGGGGTCGGGGCAGGGATCGGGGCAGGGATCGGGCAGCGATCGGGGCAGGGATCGGGGCAGGGATCGGGGCAGGGATCGGGCAGCGATCGGGGCAGGGATCGGGGCAGGAATCGGGGCAGGGGTCGGGGCGGGGATCGGGCAGCGATCGGGGCAGGGATCGGGGCAGGGGTCGGGGCGGGGATCGGGGCAGGGGTCGGGCAGCGATCGGGGCAGGAATCGGGGCAGGAATCGGGGCAGCGATCGGGGCAGGGGTCGGGGCAAGGATCGGGGCAGGGATCGGGGCAGGGGTCGGAGCAGGGGTCGGGGCAGGGATCGGGCAGCGATCGGTCCCCGGTCCCCGCGGGAAGGGGCTGGGGGCGGTGGCGGTGCCCTGTGCGGGCGGGACACTGCGGCAGCCGCCGTGCGGGGGGGGCACGGCTAAACCGGGTGAGAACCCGCGGTGACACGGCTTGACAGAGCCACCGGTGGAACAGCGGCGGACGCGGGCTGCGAGACACAGCCGGGGCGCAGCGGAGTGTCCGGGCTGCCACGCTCGCCACCAGCGGGGGACACCGCTTGCCACAGCCACCGGGCCACCTGTGGGTAAGCCGAGTTGCGGGGCCGCGGGAAGGGTCCCCCTGCCCCCGGGCAGTGTCACCGCACCCCCGCGGAGCCTCCCCGCAGCCCCTGCATCCCTCACCTGCCCATTCAGGTGTGCTCCAGCGCGGGGCTCGGAGCCCCTCTGGTCCTGCTGGTTTCCAGGTGAAAACTCTGTGTGCGTACTGATTTATTAATTTATTGCACGGCACTGGAAGACGGATCCGTGGTGATCATTACCTTCCTTTCCATTCAAAGTTTTTCTGATTTCATTATTTGCTGATTGTTCCTGCACTTGGCACTCTTCCACTGCTTCAAACTCAGTCCTGCAGGAAAACCTGTGTGTGGTCGCTGGTTTGTCCAAACATTGAAGGCCATGGATTACTGACCCTCAGATGCAGGAAATCTAATCACACTTATAGCAGACAGGGCTGGGATGGGCTGGGATTGCACAGTCCTGGAATAACAAATTTTATTCTCTCCCTCCTCAGGATCATGGCTGCCATAGAGGAGCGCACCTTCATTGCCATCAAGCCCGACGGGGTCCAGAGGGGGCTGGTGGGGGAGATCATCAAACGCTTCGAGAAGAAAGGATTCAAACTGGTAGCCATGAAATTAATACATGTAAGCTCTCCTCAATTACTGTGTCTGCTTTTTTATATTTGAAAGCTGTAGCCTTCAAATACAGCACCGTCCTGTAACAACAAATGTGGCCTCTGTAACATTTAAAACTGAAATTTTGAAAAGTTGTACTTGGGATGTTTTTGGAAAAGTTCCAATTCCCAGCTCCGGCTAAATGCTTTAGACATGCTAAGCAGACTAATTTTAGTAACCTGATGCCCTTAGTCTGAGGAGAGTATTCTTTCAGGTGCATCCTATGCCAAATAAATATCTTTGAGTATCTCTCACAAATCCCAGGTCACATAAACTGCCTGTATTGTCAACAAAAACTTTTCTAAGTTAGTTGTGGTTAAGCAAACAGTTAAAATTCATATCAACCAAAAGTACTCCTAGGAAGGTGCTAGAAATACTGAATTTTTAAGTGCATGCAAGTTCCAGCATTACCAGTGCTCTGTGGTTTATCTCTGTGATTTCACTAAGCTCTTACTGTAAGCTTTTTTCTCTGTCTGTCTGGTTTTTAAACCAGGCCTCTGAGGACCTTCTGAGGGAACACTACATCGACCTCAAGGACCGGCCATTCTACGATGGCCTGGTGCAGTACATGCACTCGGGACCTATCGTAGCCATGGTGAGTTGCTGGCAAGGAAAACCACACTGCTTGATTATCTTCCCTGCAATGAGATTGTGTCACCTGTTGAATGCTAGTTTATTTTTTAAAGGATTTTAAAATCTGGATTCAAATACTGTGATTAGGAAGATGTGCTGTTGAATATTTTTCTTTAATCGTTTCTCATAATCTTTCTCTCCTCTGAGTCAGTTTTTTGAAGAAGAGGGCAGGGGAAGAAAGGAATCACAACCAGGACCTTGAGAAACAGTAAACCTGCACAAAAGTCCCATCCTGAAATGCCATGTATTAAAGAAGCTGAAAAAGGATGGTGCAACATTTAAGCTTTAGCTCTCTTTTTCTCCTTGATAATGTATTTGTAAAATAGTTGAGGCCAAGCTTTCCCATGAGCAGACAGCTCTGTGAGACTGTCAAACTGAGATGGAAAATTGTTCTCTCCCCACCCTAGGTGAGGAGGGGTACTGAATAGAAGGGGACCATGTGAGCAGATGCTTCAAGAATCTGACAGAATAATTTAAGAGAAATTTCTCTCACTGTGATAAATGTTCAGATGGTGATTTGTGCCATGATGGAGAGCCCTGTGTTCTCATGGATTGTATAAGTTATCTGCTGCTAAATTTAATAATCTGAATGGATTTTTTTTTTCTTTAAGGTGTGGGAAGGTCTTAATGTGATTAAGACTGGAAGAATGATGCTGGGGGAAACCAATCCATTCGATTCCAAGCCTGGCACTATTCGTGGGGACTTCTGTGTCCAAGTTGGAAAGTAAATTTTAAAACATTTGTTATCATCCAAAAGCACTAAATGCCAAGTGTTATGTCATGATATCTACAGGAACTGTGCTCCATCCTTCTCTGTCTTACACATGGAGCTGCCATTCCCTGTGCCCATGACATATTAGTATCTAAGGATGGGGATCAAATAATAGTTGTTCCCATTGACAAAAATAAGCAAAGCTGGAACTGCCTATGCTGTGTCTTTTCCTACTTTATTGTTACTTAAAGCTTCTGTCCATATTAGGAATTACTTCAAAACAAGAAGCTTACTTTACTTTAAGAATTCCTTTACTCTTTTATTCACCTTTTCTTTTCCTAGGAACATCATTCATGGCAGTGATTCTGTGGAAAGTGCTGAGACAGAGATCAATTTATGGTTCACTCCTGAAGAACTGGTTGATTATAGAAGCTGTGCTCATGAGTGGATCTATGATTAACACCCAGCCTGGATCTTCTGATATTCCCATGTCCACAAGCAGCTGCCAGCCTCTAGCTATTCCAAAGAATTCCCTGGTAGAAACCTCAGAATACAGTGAGTTTGCTCTGTTGTGGACATTAAATAGAGTCGGTGCTTGCTGCTCCTTTGATTTAAAAGCTGTCAAACTATAGATGAATTGCACATTTTAAAAGCTGCTTCCGGGATTGAGAAATATGAGATGAAAACAGAACAGATAACATATATTTTTCTGAAGCATTTGATAGTCACAGAGAATGTTTTGGGAAACAAAAAAAAAATGGGTAAAAATTTATTTGGTAAATAAATACACAAATGGCTCAGAGTCAGAGGTTAACTTTTCTAAAACATTAGAGGACAACTAATGGTGTGTAAATGCATTGATAATATGCTCAAATGTTGAGGATTTACTTAATATCAAGTGTGTCCCCATTCCTAAAACAGCTGCAGAAAAAAGCCCATTTCTCTCCCCAGAACATGCTGTGCCCATAAAGAATTCAACTCTGGCTAAAATGACAACTGGCCTCCACACTGACACTGTTTCAACTCGCTTTTTTTTCCTTCCACATGGGATTTATGTAGTATTTTAAGGACAGATTAACCAGCCAGGCTTGATGAAATGTCCTTTTATGTGAAAAGAAGATTAATGTGAGGATGGATGAGGGAGATTCTACCTTTAGCCACTTCAGTGCAGCAGCTCTCTGATACTGCACAGAGCAATAAGTGGTGTTTGCTCTGCCAGCTGAACAGCTGATAGTTTAGTTGTGTTCTCATTACTGTTGTTTCCTCAGTAGCTGGAACTACAAAGCAAATGGTCCTTGGATAAGTTGTTTCAGAAGTGACTTTATAATTTTGTATTTATTTAATGATGTAAAGAAGTAAAGTCATAACAATGAAGAAGGTGTTTCAGTTTCAACAGCAAAAACTGGATGTACTGGATGAGGAAGTATGGATTGATATTATGTATTTATTTCCCTGCAACATTTTATTCATTAAGAGCAAGAGTTTAATGAAATCGTTTGCTCAAGCTCTAAGATTTTTCTTCCCACACAGTGAGTTCTTGCATCTGAATACTGAACTATGCAGTGAAAGTTGAAATCTTATGATACCTTATGGTGGTATTGAGCTCCTAAAAAGAGATGGCACAAAATAAAACAATATTTGCTGCTTCTTAAGGGAAATAAAATAAAATTTAAAATATTTTGTCTTATATTTAATTCATTATTATAAGGAGGGGGAACAAATTTTCTAACTATGAAGCTGTAGGTGAGGCTGTGAGCTTCTCTTCTGAAAATATTCAGTGTTACAGAAGATAAATCATTAGGTTAAAAGAAGCTGGAGGAAAGGGACTATGTGACAAACCTAAGCATGAGATGAGTAGTCTGCAGTTTAATCTTTGCTTGGAACGTTACTTGAGATGTCTCAGTTCTGCAAAATAAAGAAATGTGGTTTATCTGGAGGTATTGGGGCTGTCAGGAAGCTGCTGATTAGTGTTTCTAATGCGATGTGACTGGGAAGAGATGGAGGCCAGCATTCCTGCGTGGCTGAGGTGCCTGAGCAGGTCCAGTGGAAACCACTAACTGACCCTGAGAAAACACTAACTGGCCCCTCAATAAGAGACAACGCAAGGACTGCAGAACTTCTTTCACTGATGTTCAGCTGCAGTGATGGTGTGTGATTATAACTTGCACAGGCAAAAGTGCTTTATCAACTAGGAAAGGGCCAATTAGTAAACATCATAAAAAGCAACAACACGCTCCCTGCTTAATGTTGTGACACGGCTTCAGGGACTGTGCGGTTTTGACACTCGGCGGCTTCATCTTCCCAATAAAATTACCAATGATGTTCCTGTGTTACAGATTCCACATTGCTTTTCTGTGATAAATATTCTTTCAAGGAGCTGTGGCCGTGCTGTGCGCTGCAGCCCGGTTGACAGGACCAACCTTCAGGCCGCGGGGGTAGCTGAGACCAGCCAACCCAGCAAAAAAATCCTAAAAAAATATTTAGTTGTGTAAAAAAATTACTTAGTTGTTTTAGGCATCCGCCGTCGTTCCAGTGCATTACAGGCTCAAGCTACAGTTGCTGCGTCTGTAAATAACCTCGAGGAGGCGGAGGCGACAGGTGCGGCCGGGCCTGGCCGAGAGCCGCCGCTCGGCCGCGGGGCCCGGCAGCGGCCGCTCCCTGCGGCTCGGCTCGGCTCGGCTCGGCTCGGCTCGGCGCGGTGCGACCGCGGCCCGGTCCCGCCCGGCGCTGGCGGTGCCGCCCCCGAAGCGCCGCCGGCCCGGCGGCTCCGCCTCTGCGCGGGGCGGGGGCTGCGCGGCGCGCCCGCCTCCCCCGGCCCTTCCTGCGGCGGCGGCGGCGCGGGCGGCAGCGGCGGCGGCTCCGGGCAGGTGAGGCCGGGCCGGGCGCTCCGGGGCGCGGGCGGAGGGGCTCGGTGGGGCCGGGCCGGGCTCGTGGGGCCGGGGACGGTCCGCGGCGGTGCCGCGCGGCAGGGCGGTGCCGCCGTGGCCGCCGCCGACCTTGAGGCCGCGCGTCCCGCTGACGGCGCTGCCGCCCGCAGCGCCATGGCGGGGAGCGGCGAGCGCACCTTCATCGCCATCAAGCCCGACGGCGTCCAGCGCGGGCTGGTCGGGGAGATCATCAAGCGCTTCGAGCAGAAGGGGTTCCGGCTCGTGGCCATGAAGTTCGTACACGTGAGTGCCCCCGCCGCGCCCCCAGCCCCGGCCCGGCGCGGATCGCCGCCGCGCCTCCTGCGGCGCAGCCGGAGCCGATGGGCGCATGTGCCCGAGCGCCTCGGGCCCTCCTTCCTGCCCGCGTGGCTTCTCTCCGAAAGCACCGAATCTTCTTCAGAGGTTTAATGCAGCCCGATTGGGAGCTGGAATGGCCTTGGCTGAAAGGCTGTGTTGGGATCCTGAGCTCTGCTTATCGCAGAGGCTCGCTGCCGTGCCAAGAAATCATATTGACAATCCCCAGCACAGCCACAAAGAACTCCTTTAATGCTACAGCAGGAGCTCCCACTGATAGCCACAATAGCGCTGCAGCATTGTTGGTAACATTATTAGTGAATCTAATCACTAACACCACAGTCTTACACCTGTAAAAATTTTTGTTCAATGATATTCAGAAAATTATATTTAAAGTTACATCTGTCCTTTTAAAGGCCTCTGAAGACCTTCTCAAACAACATTACATTGACCTGAAAGACCGCCCCTTCTTCCCTGGTTTGGTTAAATACATGAACTCTGGACCTATTGTGGCCATGGTAAGTTGATTTTCATTTAAGATTACTTTCTTGAATATATTCGTTTTGCTCTGTAAATTATTAAGAATATTCAGAGATACTCTGCAAACTACCTAATTCCAAAAGTGGCAAAAGAAAAACTTAATTAAAATTAAGACAGTGAAATTACAATATAATAAGCAAAGTGCACATATAAAATGGGTATTCAAATACCTAATATATAAATTTATAAAGCAAAATTCCTGAAAGCCAATCTTCTACACCAAAAAAATCTGTTTTGGGCAAAATTTTTACATTCCCTCAAAACAAGGTATGTGTTCTAGTAGCATCTCCTGTTGTGATAATGAACTAGGAGAGAACACTCAGCAGGGTGTCCTGGTTCCACCACAACACAAAGGGTTGGGAGTTGGCTTTGTACATCAACTCTGAGGCTTGGTAAAGTATCTCCTTCACTCCAGTAAGAATGTTGATAGTCCTTTTTACAATTACTTCCAGTTATTTTTTTCCCCTGTCACCTGTACAAGCCCAAGAGATAATCTAGGCGAGGTTATTATCTTTAATGGTAGAGCCTTTGTTTCTTTGCAAAATATGGTAGAGCAAATATGAATTGTCAGTATTTTGCATAAGCATGGCTGAAGAGAATTTTTGTGTTTTTTATCTTAAGGTATGGGAAGGACTCAACGTGGTTAAAACTGGGAGAGTCATGCTAGGGGAAACCAACCCTGCAGACTCCAAGCCTGGCACCATCCGTGGTGATTTCTGCATTCAAGTGGGAAGGTTTGTACTCAAGTCTGTTAATTGATACTAAAAACTCAACAACTCCTACTCACTATTTACCTGCCAACACAAAAAGCCAAAATTGGTGGTAGAGACCTCAGTCTGATGGTATTTCATTTGCAGGTCACAGTGCATACCTGCTGCTTAGGAAAGTGGTACAAAGCTGACTTTGTTTGCAGTCCAGCTCCTCCCCAGAGCAGCATGTAAGCTCTGCCAGCAGCTGTTGTAGAACAGTAGAGTGACCCTGGTAGGCATAATTAGCTCTTGGAGGGGTGAGGGTATTGGAACACTACCTGAAATAACAACTTAGTCTCCCTCTCTAGATGCTTCATCCACGTTTTTGCAAATGGAGAACAAGGCTGCTGGAAGCGTATTTTTATAGGGATCAATGTTTGTCTCCTTCCACAGGAACATCATCCACGGCAGCGACTCTGTGGAGAGTGCACAGAAGGAGATCAACCTGTGGTTCAAACCCGCAGAGCTCATCGACTTCAAGCCCTGTGCACACGACTGGATCTATGAGTGATGGGTTCCCACAGTGATTTGTGCCTTCCAACACCTCATCTCATTCCAGCTGCTGCCCTGGGAGCAAGCACAGTTACCTTAGTGCTCAAAGTGACTGTCAAATAAATGGGTGTGAACTACTTCCTTGTAGTGCATTCACTTACAATAGACCCCTGTTCAAATACTCATAAATTCATTTTAGTCATTCAGGAGCCACTGACAGGTGACCCTGCCACAGCTGTTGGACTCAAGCAGTGGCAAATTTGCAGAGGGAGAGTTGAAGGGAGGGAAGAGCTACTTCCAAGGCAGCTAGAGGGGAAAAAGGGATACCACAAAATTTTCTTCCTTACACAAATATTAACACTAAATGAAATGAGACTGAGTGCAAAGCTTGCTCTCTGAAACACTTATTTAATTCACCTTATCTAACCCCTTACTTTGTGCTCAGGGTCCTATACCATTTGTCACACCAACATACTTTAAAATTCTGTAAAATACTCACGTTTTTACAGATTGTGGGCATTTTTAATAGGGTTAAGAGTGTTTTAAGCAAAACGATCACTATTCAGAAAAAGACTTTTAATCATTTTTATTTTGTGTAAAAAAGGCAAATTTAGTGAATTATTTTCATCTTGTACACAAAGTTATGATTTTAATGCTTTTCACATCCATGCTGAAAATCTGCAGTCTTGTAAAAATGAAAGTAACATTAATTTTTCCAAAAGCATTTTTTCACTGAGTTATGTACATTGCATGAGAAAGCTTTAAATACTCTCTCACTGACCACACAAATTACCAAGAAAATAAAAGATTAAATTTGTACAGATATTGATCTATATATCAAATACATACAGAAATTATGTAAAAACCCATTTGTTTATTCTTGATTCCTGCCCCAACATTTTTCTAGGGGCCAAAGCTGATGCCTTTTTTGTATAAATGGTTGTGGCTTTTCATTTTAAATATGAAAAAAAAATCAAAAGGAAGAAAAATTCATCTGAAATCACAGTTTTAAAAAATCCCTTCCCAGTAAAGG
Organism: Lonchura striata; assembly: GCF_050655825.1. NCBI lineage: Eukaryota > Metazoa > Chordata > Aves > Passeriformes > Estrildidae > Lonchura > Lonchura striata. The sequence continues at coordinate 7,262,644 of NC_140720.1, read as the reverse complement.
ATTGTTACCAAATGTATTAGCACCATCGTACAAAGATCAAGGGAGGGTATTCACATCACAGAAAACAACAATAAAAAAACCCAAAACAAACACTGAAACCCGTGTTAGTATCTGTAGAACAAGGAATCAATAACTGCTGTAGCTTTCCTCAGATGCAGCAAGGAACAGGTTAAGAGAGTTCTACTGAAAATAATGTAATAAAGATCAGCAGAGAGATCTGGAACAAGAAAAGAGGCAGCAGCCAAGTCAGGACAGGGCTTGGGCTGCCTCATGGTCAGGAAAACCTGCTGTGCCAAATGCCAGAATTAGTCCAACCCCACTGAAGGTTTTAGGTGTCCAACATTTGCTGCTCTCTCAGGCAGGTACCACAGCTTGAGAGCCAAGAGAAGCATCCCAGAGCCACGGGAAGCTTTGCAAAGCCAGGGAGCTGCCGCAGGAACAGCCCTCGGGTCCCTGGGGCTCACAGCCCCGGCAGCACCTGCAGGTTCTCCCGAGCTGCTCCTCAGCCCAGGACTTCCAGCAGCTCTTCCATGGTTTGCTCAGCACAGGTGTCGCTGCTCCTGACAGTTACACAACTGAGGCATGTTATGAACTCAGAGACACAAAAGGCATTTCACCAACTGCTCAAGTCACATGGGTACCCGAGAACATACATCACCTCACAGACTTTAGTGTTTGATGAATAACAGAATATTTTAAAGACTGACAGACTTTAGAACAGATTCTTACATTTCTCCCAGCACAGGAAGTATATTAAGACTAATTTTCCCTCTTGACATTTAAAGACTGACTCTAAAATCAGGGATGAGCCTGGGCAATATTCAGTTTAGTGACTGGGCAATGCACCTCACTCATTAACTAGCCCGACCATCTACATTATGGCACACTAATTAATGCAACAGTTTTTCTACTGAAGTCAGAAGCTGTTGATGAGAGAAGAAAGCAAGACTCTGAGAACCTTGTTCCAGCTGATAGGACAACCTGCAAGTTGTTGCATTAAAAAAAAAATATATATCAATAGTGCTATACTTACCAAATGAAATCAATGCTTGCAGAGCTGGATTTTACAGCAGATTAAATTGAGAACACAGGAAAACAATCAAGGCTCAAAGTGTCACTACAATGGTCTCTAATCCTAGTTCTCCAATATAGGCTGTTCAAAATAAACATCATGGGTGGGTCAGAATCTGAGATAAGCTATTGAAGACTACCAGGTCCAACAAAGTCCTTTTTATGGCTATTTTAGGGAGCTAAAATGTCTTTACCATCTGAAGTTATAGATTCTTGTAATCAGAGTAACAGATTCTGTCAATAGAAGAAGCTGTTGTTAAAACCAGGCCATTATGTAAGAAATTTTACCAGTAAGGGAGAAATGAATTCCAGACATTCCTACACTATACAGCACGTTTTACTTCCAGTAGTAAATACAAAACTTTACATAATTAATCCCTCTTGCATAGAATGAGGTAAACCTGTGTATATTACCAATACTATGTACCTAAAGTTGGAGCAATATTTTAGAAAATAATCAAATTGCTGGTTTTCAACTTTCTATGCACTTTTTTTTTTTTTAGCTCAAACAACAATATACAAAAAATGGTCTCCCGGGGCTCTGTGGGTTGATATCCTTAAAGCATTTCCTTAGGCTGTAGGATACAAATCTTAGTAATTTTTGATCAATTTTTTTAAGCCCTAATTTATGGTCAAGAGTCAGATGATCATTGTACTGCTCTGAAGGGGACCTGTGAAGACCCAGAAGCACTTATAGAACTTATAATTCCTGAGAGTTTAGTTAATGAACCTTACTGGTAAAAGCTAAAGCTCTTGATACACAATCTTCCAGTCACAGCTCTGCAGGGCTGATCAACTACCTCACCAACTCCATTTAAAAAATGTACAAAAGTTAAAAATATGGAAAGATAAAACCCAAATTATGAAGAGCTCCTGCAAAAATACTTTGTGTTTAAATGGTCGTGATTTTCACCCTTTTAAGTGACTTTTGCCTTGTAAAAATCTGGAAGTTGACCAGTTGGGGCCAGTGGGATGCTTGACATGAGACAAGAATTCCAGGCAATAGGCAAATCCAATTTATGAATTACAGACTAAAACCATGTGATTTTGATACTGTTCTCAAGTCCCATGTTACACTAGGCTATGCAGGACTGAACTAATTTTTAACCCACAATGTAGGGCTTCTTTCAGATCTCCTGAAACCATGTGGCACATCAGTTCTGAACGACCAGAGATAAATACTTAAGATGGTAAAGAAACATTAAAGGCTTTCTGAATGGAAAAAAAAAAAAAATCATAAGAATACTCACAAGTTCCTTCCCACTACCAAGGGAATCCTTAGTGACTGTCCATCTAAGCTGCTTCTTCAGTCAAAATTCAGAGCTACAACTAATCTTCCAATGAGAGAATTTTCTGAAGTTCCAGTTTGGCATAGGGCTCTGTAAACATTTGCTGAAGCATTCCATGACTACAGACATTCATATACAGACAAGAGCTTTATAGAGCCCATCCAATGCCCACTGCAGTCGGCAGAGACAAGGCTACTGATATTCATGGGCACTGAATCAGACCCTAAAGAACGTTAAAAAAACAAAAACCTTATACAAAAAAAGGGTCTTTGAAACTAAATAAAAACACCTTGAAAAGTTAAAATCTTCCTCAGGCGATGGCTCCGTTGCACTTGGGGCTACTCACTGAGTAGAGCTTTACAGGACTGTCTTCCGTATATAATTTATGCCTTTAAATCAGGGCTTTAAAGCCTTATTTTCACAATTAAAAAACCAGAGGCATGACCAGTGCAGTTCACAAGAGTCTAACAGTCTCCCAACTTGTACCAAAAAGGTTCATTTGCTATGACAGTTCGTTTGTATTTGCAACTATATCTTCCTCCAACTGCTTCCCACAATCATGCTGAATAAACTTTAATCTTACAAAAAAATTAGAATTTCAGTTCTTGTTAACAATGCACAATAAATCTGAACTTGAAAATATTACAAAATTCTTTCAAAAGCTTCAAATACAACACAAAAGTGTCCTTTGTTTTTTGTTTTTAATAAATTGAAAAATCTTTTTCACTAAAATAGTTTCCCCGCCCTTCCAAAAAATTCTGGACTGAGTCTAATTCATCTACATTTAGCAAAGCACCCCAGGCACAGTCACCTGAACTGCACCATCCAAGTGGGAATAGAATCAGTCAGTGTTGGAGAAAGGTTCTTTTCCTATCACCAATGCTGTGCCCCTTGCTCCTGCAGCTGCCTCAGGGCTCCTGTTTGATGTAGTAGCTGGCAGAGCCGTTGCTCTCCTGGTCAGAGGTTCCCTGCAGGAAGCTGTACTCCTCCCCATCCAGCAGCTCCTCCTTCAGCTGTAACGAAGTCACTATGAAGCAAAAATTCACATTAAACATCTATATCATTTATTGGGAGCATCCCAGATTCCCCATTTTCTTACATGCTGCATTTTAGTGATGCTTTAACACTCAGGATCCCACAGAGAACAGGCACTTTGTGAGTGCAGGTGGAATCCTAAGTTATGCTCTAATATTAACAGATTTCAATTTACAATAATATATTCTCTACCAGATTTTCTCAAGAACTGAGTATTTTAAACCACTTTAATTTTTAAACCACTTTGCTTTCTATTTAGTCTTTACACAAATGAAAATGAAACTTTAAATGGCCAACAGTTAACCTACAATTCAAATTACTTAGCCCAGTTATTGCAAACATTCTGAGACAACAAAACATATTAACAAAGATTTCTCAATCTATTAATAAATTTTTAAGATCACAGAAGTTAAGTTTAATTAAAGCAAAACATTTTTGTCAAAATAAAATAGAAATGAGATTAAGAGAAAGATATGAATAGCAATGTCACAATTACTTTTCCAGTTTCACTAACAAATAGATGTGATTCTCAAAATATGAGCACAATGAAAAGAACACTGAAAACAAAACATGTTCATTAAAGGTGCAGTACCCACATTAAAGGGTTGATTATACAAAAAAAAATATTCTCTATGACCAAATGAATGAGAAAATTATCAAAGTTTCTAATTATGTAATATAAAGTTTATATACCTTGTCAATTTGTCTTGAAATGCAGGAATATGCAGTGAAAGGAAACCAGCCCAATCCAGAACCTGCTGCTACTGACAGCCCTGCAGTAATTTTTAAACTATAAGCTTACTGATACCCTGCAGTAATTTTTAAGCTATTTGATTATTCTTTTAAAAGCTCTTTTTAAAGCTCTTGAGCTACATAAAAATAAAATATGAAAATCCAGATAGTAGAAGATGTCAAAGTTGCTGCAGCATAATGCAAGCTCTCCCCATCTTTCTTTAATAGGCTCCTCCTCCTACCTACAGAGCCCACAATGCCTTCCTTATTTTTTTCTCCCAAATACTTTTCCCTGCATCATGCCCAACTCTAACCAAGATTCCTGATCCCTGGGGGGCAAAAAAATGCTGTCTAAATGATAAAGACACAACTGGCTACTTGGTCAGAGTGGCTGCAATGCCTGGAGCAAAGGCTACAGAGAGGTCAGGGATACAAACCAACCCACCATGCACATTGTTTTCCTTCTCTCCCCTGAGCAGGAAACTCCTGCAGGCAGAGAAGTAACAGCAGTTGCCATGATTTGGATTGTCTCTGGCTCACTTGAACCAAAGTTCTAACATTTAGATATTTAATGATATCTTACTTTGTTCCTATTATCCAGCTTTTAACTACAATCCTCCATTAGAAAAGCTGAGTTACAGCTACACACCAAATTGCTTGAAACAAGGAAAAGGAAAACTAATGGAAGTCATCCAACTGAAGGAAAAGGAATGTAGATTGGGCCAGGTACTTCCTTTCTATATCATCTCAGTGATTTGCCAAGACACAGAGACAGATTGTGTCTGATACCATGACATTCAAACCTCCCAAAACCAATACAAATAGAGCAGTATGCTCCACAGTTGGGTGAATCTCCAGGAACAGAGATTCCTCTCTCCTCTTCTGTAAGGCTAGCTGTAGGTTCTTTTAAAAATGAAGCAGTCCAACAGGTGAATTTCAGTGCTCAAGAGATCATTTCAGATGACTGAAAGATGCAAAGCACTTATGTACCCTAAAGCAGCATTAGGAATTTGCTAGAGAGCAAAACCACTTCATACAAACCAAGGTGAAGAGCTGAACCTTTCTCCTGTGCTCATGACAATACAAAAGGGGAAAGAATTGGGTTTGAACCCTTACTGAGATCTCCCATGGACAAGAAGCTTCAGAACAGACACTGTTTATTTACTAATCTTCCACTGACTCCACTCAAAGCTATGCAAACATCCCCTGCACTGTGTCTGCACGTGTCCTACAGCTACTCCAACATCAGGCAATGAATTATGCTGAGGAATATGCACATAATTAATAATTGAGTTCTGGCCAATCTCAAACATGTTCTAAACTCATTAGATGGTACCAAGGTGATACCTCCTTCCAAGAGACTGAAAAGGTATGGTCTTGCTGGTTTCAATATAAACACAAACATATTTGGGCAATGACAAGGCTAACCACACCACAAACAAAATTAATTTTGTCCAGCCTTACCAAAACTCAGTGTTGAAAAGTTGCCCTCAATTAATCATAATCATCCCCTCAATTAATCACTGAGTAGCAGAAACCAAGGAACACGGGGGTTTCATAGGAACTGTGAGCTCTAATGACACAGAAATTCAGACTGTGTGTCTTTGCACTATAGAAATGCAATGCAGGTGCAGGTTTGGCACAAAAGAACAATTGTGCAGAAATAGATGTTCCAGAACACTCTCCTGTAAGCAAGGCTTCTCTTTGGCATTAAAGGCTCTGTTAAACATGGCATGTACATACCAGTAGGAACATGAAGTGAAACTAAAGAGGTCCTTGAGAAGTGTTGAGAGGTACACAAAATAAAAGTTTTCCTCAGGGCCTAAATGTGGGCTCCTTTTTCCCCAGTCTGTTGATGGATAACACATGGACAAGAGAAACTGTTCTGGATGTATTCCAGAGTCAGTAGAGAGTGCTGACAGGGCAGCCTGTGCAGACTAAGGCAAGCTTAAGGGAGTAATCAAGCAAATCTGAAGCTAAATCTGTCAACCTGGCAACTGTCCTGCAGGGAGAGCATCATCCAGCCTGTCTGACAGCTCCTATTGCCACAATATGTTTGCTAGCAATAATTTGCTTCATTATGTTGCCAGAGATATCAGGAAAAGGGAAGAGAAAAACTACCAGATCCTTGAAGTGAACTTGTATAATTCAAGATTGCATTATGTAAACTATACTTAAAGAAGTGCAAAATTTTAATCTACTTCAATATTGCCAATTAATTTTTAAGAGTTTTTCTCTGCTCACTCATACACATGCACAATTACACTGCTTCAAATATATTTTCTTAGTAATCCACAGAATTTCAAATAATCCACAGAATTTCAAATAACATATTCCAAAGATATTTCCCAGATAACTGCCTTTTTCTGATACAAAGACAAAAATAGCATATAGTTATTTTCTCTGCAAAGGATAATACACAATAATGACCTACTTACATCCAATATTCCCAGATCTACATTACCATTCAGTTTTACAGGGTGCATTTTTTGTATTTTAACAATCTGCAGAGCCCCTCAGGGATTCTCAGTAACCCACATCCTTCTTCCTCTGAAATTCTAAACCAGCTGCAACCCTCTGCTATGAGTAATTCAATGACATGGTGAATCAGTGAGAATGAAAAGCTCTCTAGCAGAAAAAAATTAAACCAACTAAAATTCATAGGAAAAAAAAAAAGGGAAAAAAGAAAGATTGGATGAGTCAACACATGACACCCTGGAGCACAGCTTCCCACTCTGCAGTGACACATTGCTGTGACCAGTTACCTGTCTGGAGGCTAGGATTGAACTCCTGGCTATTCCTGGGAGGCTGGAGGGCCTCGGGGGCTGTCTGTGCTGGAAGGGCTCAGTATGGAGGAGGAATCAACTCATCATCCCCAGAGAAGCTCCTCTGCACCTCACCTGCCATGGGTGGGCTGGACAAACTGACAGGTTTCTTCCCACTGGTTTATTCCTCTCTAAACATCAAGTCAAACTAAAATAAATGCTGGAGTTCAAGTGCATCAGGCAACTCTGACTGTGCACTGAGAAATGGCTCTGATTGATATTCACCCAGTCTCAAAAACTAGGGCCTGTGCAATGGCACCATTTAGTTATTATTGGGAGTATTGCTCTCAACAGCCACATTGTGGTCCCTGATTTCTAAAGGCTATAAGGTAGGACTACAAGAGCATTGCTTAATATCATGATCCACTTATTTCATGCTCTATCAATGAAATACAAATGCTGTGAGCTACTTCTGCTGCAGCTACACTGCACAGTCACATACATTCCTCTGCCTGGACACCCAAGATATCTTGGCTCACTTTCAGGCTGCAGTTGTTCAGTGTGTGTGCCTAAGAGACAGAAGGATGGGGAAATAATCCTCTCCAGACAAAGTTTAACACCTCTAAAAATACATGCTCTTAATTCCCTTAGAATGGTATTCCCCCTGTTTACAGTCCCTTACAAGCACAAGTAACTATTTCAGTGTGTAGCAAAAAATCTTCTAAAATGACCCTGAATTATTAAACACCACATTTATGAAAAAGTGTTATTAAAACATTTCCCATACAAATTACCATGTTTCTCCCTTATCACCAAGATGCTCCCATTCTGTACTCAAGGCATGTTCTCTGTGGTATTGAGGGTACAGGATTTGTAACACAAATCAATGCTTTCAGCTACAACAAAACTGCAGCTGCTGATGTTTCAGTCCTATCAGCACTGTCAGATAGACAAACAAAAGCCCAGCCCTAAAAAGTTAACTGATTATGCATATTCTAAAGATATAAGAATATTTAAGCAAGCTGATAAGACAACTTTAGGATGAGCCTTATAGAGAGATTAATGAGGCAGAATAGTGTCTACAGAATCCCAACCTTGAAAATACAGAGGTCAGATTATCATTTCAGTAACCTTATTCTGATATACACACCCAAGAGGAAGCAGATAATACCAGCAAATATTGCATCTTCATTATTAATTAATTATCTGGGCATGTGGGCAAGTTATCCTTCAAGAAGTCACCTGCACAGCCTTCTGAGCAGCAGGCACACAGCACAAAAGCATACTGACTGAAACAAACACTGTCAGAAAGGGAACTGGGGGAGATTCTCAAGTATCCCCAAAAACATTCCCAAGGTGTTTATGATGCAATCAGTTCTGCTTTGAACATGTGCACTCCCACTGCTCCCAGGAAGGAGGGGACACTGCAGCAGAAATCTGCATCATTACACACAGCAAAATGACTCAGTGACATCCATGACATCCTGGGCTGTGTTGTGAGCAGATGAGAAAAATGGATGGAAATAACCTTGCCCTGCTAAAACGAACCTAACACAGTTTTTTGTTAATCATCTGTGGTGACTTTACAAGGTACCTAAAAACATCATGGCTGCATTGTATCATTTTGTGACTGAATTCCTTTACAAAATAACTTTCTATTTTATTTACAAGTGCTGAACAAGAAAAAGCTTCATAAGACATTTTTAGTGTTATTTCCTGTGACTCAGCACTTCCATTGCCATAACCTACTTAGGAAAAAACCTATACAGGAGGCAGCTGGCTCTAACTGTTCATGATGTCATTCTCTCATCTTCTGGTGATTAAGAGGATTTCTTAGTATTGAGCAAACAGTCCCAAACACAATCAGAAATTTTCTTTGCTACCACAGGCAACATTTACCTTAGGTTAGTAAGAAGTGAAGAACAAACTTCCCTAGACTGAATTTTCTAAAGCTATACTAAAGCTTCCTATGCCACTAAGTAAGATAAATTAATTTTCCAGGTTTGGGTTACTGTAAGACAGATAGCAGAGGCATAGGAAAGGGATAAGGTAAGAAGTATGATGGTCTAGAACAGCTTGCTAAACAATATCTACTCAGACAGTGCAGAATTATCCAAAAACAAGTGTCTTACACAAAGGTAATTATCATTACCAGAGCTGAATTTCCCTATCTTAAAGCAACAGCACTCACAGCTTTCCCTGGATATTCTCAAATCAGTTTTCCAGTACCTGAATTCTATTTTAAAAATACTGCTGCAAAATTCTGAAAAGGATCTGGATTTTACTGTTTTTTCTCCTCCAACATGAGAAAGGAAAATCAGTGCAATGTTTGAGGCACTTAACAGGAGGTTCTAAGAACTTCCAAGACATCTGTTTTATCTGTGGCACTCACCAGCCAATTTCTTTTCATCCCCAAAGATCAACATAGCACAGGCTGTATTCTCAATGACTGGGGAAGAAGGTTTCAATTGGCCTTAATAGATCCATTCATAAACTCACCAGGAAAACAAGGTTTTAATTCCCCACATTAGTTTGATACAACAACAAAACACTATGGAAACAGGATTAAATTAAGCAAGCTAATTTTATATTTCAACAACTTGATTCCAAGGGAATGAATTACTGTGGAAAGTACCTGAACACTGCACATTCTTAAAAATGTCATTACTGTATTTTACTGTGACAGGAACAGCCACATACAGCAATGCTGTTTGTTTCTGAAAGTAATAATACAAAAGCTTAATTGACATTGATGCCTAAACCAAAAAATCTGGTAAATGAGTAGCTTTTTTGTTTCAAAGAGAAGCCAGTTAGATGCTAATTTAAATTTTCTACACCTCATTCCAGTAACTTGGCTCTTATTCCTTCATCTGTGTTGCAGAGAACTGTGTTGATACCCAAGTATTTTGTACAGCACAGTAAAACTACCAATACAATACACAGCCAATACATTATTTAACTAAAATTATGTCAGAATACAAAAATATTTTAACCACTGTCCATCTACAATTCATAGATTATTATAATTAGCAATATCTACCCTATCAAGAGTTATAAAAAAAATAGTTATTCTCAATGAAGAAGTTCCTTTTGTGGCATACTGCACCTTTAAGCATAAATAGAACAGGGACTTAGGTAGAGACCACAAACTTTAAAACATCAGGTAAAGTGCAAACACTATTTTGTCACCCACTTTTCTTATGTCCTTTGTACTGTTGTGATTTAGCTTTTTTCTTCTGTTTGGATGAACTTGACTGGCTATCTCTTGATGCTGCAAAAATGAAGAATTCAAAATTTATGCTTATTTAAAAAAAAAAAACACTTTAAAATGTGTCAAAGCTGCTACACAGTTACAGAATTTTTCCTTAGTGATTGAACAAAGAAAGAAATTTACTGTGGAAAACCAATTTGCATTAAACTACTTCACAAGAACTTGCTCATTACCCTCTTATTAAAAAACAGTTCTTGAAATGCATTTCATCAATTACTTTCACTTGATCTGACAGGACAAGTTGTGATGTAATAAATTAGATACAGCTTCTGCAGAGGCTGAGTTCCACCAAATTCAGGAGGTGAAACAGATGCACTGGCAGTCTTAAAGAAATATAAATTCTCAGTGAGCTCCTCCAGAGCTGACAAGAGTTTTTTTCCAGGCATCAAATCAGCATCTTCTGGCATTGAAAAACAGTAAAAAACTCAGACTAGTAAAGACTCAGAAGTACTTTAGATGTCAAAGTGGGAAAGATTGGAACTGTGAATTAGAACTTCCAGGCATTAGGAAGAGTTTTTTCTATTTTTGTTGTGCCTGGGGACCTAATTGGTAAAAATTAGGAAAATGAGCCCCCATTAAGTTCATTCTCACTATTGCCAAAGCAGAACTCACACTGGGGCGCTGGAGGCTGGAGCTGGTATCCAGTGAGCTGACACCATCCCACAGGATACAGATCTGGAGACTCACAGTCCACCCACTGATCATACTCATCCTCCCAGCCATCGAAGTGGATCCGCAGGAGCCGGTGAATGATGCGCGTCACCGTGGCCACGCACACCAGGCGAGGCTCCATCAGGTCCACGGCCTCCAGTTTCATGCCAACATGAAACCCATGGTTTGGAACTTCCTGGGGAAGCAAAGGCAGCAAACGTCAGTAAACAAGACATGTTCATCAAGATAGTTTAAGCACAGTGGTGAAACAGGGATTTCAATCCACTTCATATAGAAAAAAAATGTATAATTGATGAAGTTTCCTGCACCTCTGCATCTGCTCAACATTTCAGAGATACCAACTGTGGGAATCCAGGGCATCCCTCTGGCTGCCCTGGAAGGTCTGGGACCCTGGCAGGGGTCAGGAACCCCCCTGGACAGAGCCCCCAGAGACACTGGCTGTGATCTCTGTCCATGGAAAAGAGTTTTCAATCTTACAGGATGAATTACAAGCTCTGAGTGTTTGATATAAGTAATAATTAAGTGTGACATGGGTGCAAAACTAAAATGTTAGGATTCTAGCTAAGGGGTCCAAAGGGGACAAAATGGAGGAGACTGGGTGTGCCTTGTCCTTTTTCTCCTTCTTCATGGCCTCTATGTTTCACTGTGGTGCTGGCATTTTTCTGTTGGTTCAGGCTGGGGACACACTGTCCAACGTAGGTGACAGATATTGGCACGTTCTTGTAAATCCAGCCCAGGGAGTTTCTGGTATTTAATGTTTGTCACATCCCACTGAGGGCAGAGCCCCACACGCTGCCCTGCAGGACAGAGCTGGGCAGGGCAGCAGAACATGTGAGAGATAAACAGAATAAACAACCTGGAAACCAGCACAGACCAATTATGGCTTCTGCTTTGGCAGCGGGGCTGACAGACAGAGACTTTCTACAATCTTGGAATCAATACCACAGATTCCTACAACCAACTTTGTTTACTCAAATGGTTCTTATCTCTGAAAGTTTTTGCTTTTCAAAACCGTATTTAACAAATGGGTCCATCCCATGCACTATGCAAAAATGTAAAGAAAATACTAATTCCATAGAAACATGCATGATTTCATTACCTTATTGAAGAGCTTTACTGGTGCTGCTATTGAGTCAGTTTCCCTGAGGTAGTCAAACCATTTAAAAGGGAGTTTTGCATAACCTGTGAATTTTAAACATTTTCATTCATCAACTGCAAACTTCATGTGTACTAACAACAGCAAAAACAGCACACTGGGAGTGTGTTACAGCTAAAAAACCAACAAAAGTCAAACATCAGTAGCAGAAACTTCCACTCTCTGAGCTTTGATCTAAGGGACAAAAAGCCACCTCGACATAGCCCATTTGCAACTAACAAGAAGAATGAAGCACTGGGTATCATAAAAGATATCATTTAAGTTAAGATTAATCACTTAAACTGGAAGTTTTTTGTCCACGCAGATTCTTATGTCTACAAATGCCCTACACAAATGACCCAGAACAGATCACAGAATTGAGAACAGTTTCTTCCCTGTGGGGAAATAGCTCCACTACTGAAACACTTAAATTGTCAGGAACAGAATGGAAAGAATAAACATGGATATTTTAAAAGTTTAATAAGGGTAAAAATAGCAGTAATACGTAATATGGAAAATTAGAAGATTTTTTAAAAGCTATTATAAAGGGAAGAAAATAATCTCTCAAAAAGATATGTAGCTGCTACTGAATATGCATAAAACACAGGAATATCTTTTCCTTTGAGCAACTATAACAACTTAACTAATAATTAAACTAATAATTCTCTAATTCTAGCTGGAGAAACAATAGCCTGGAGGATTTCTGTGCAGCAGTGTGCAGTGATGGACATCCTGAAAATCTGCAGTGCACTGGGCATAGTGTGGGAGCTACAGGAGAGGTCTGGATCTCATCTCTGTGGGGGCAGAGGGCTGCCACTCTCAGTACCCACAGCCCAAAAATTCAATCCCATCTCTCAAAATGCCTAAGCAACTTCATCTTCTACTGATTACAGCATGGGATGAAGAAGTCTGGGAGGAAAAAGCTTTGCAAAGTCCAATGATTTCATAGAAACTGAAGTTATCCACAATACTAAATGCAACTTGAATAAGAGTGCTCACACTGGCTATGGAATATCTCCATGAACAGATGCAGCTGCAGTTAATTAATAATGGCAATACTGTATCAGTTCTGCATATTAATGATTTTCTTCTCAATGCAACATTCCTCTGCTACACTAATATATTTGTACTCAAGTTCATCACACACAGGAAATGTGCATGTGGGCCTTGTCAGACCAGGCAGAATTAAGAGGCTGTCCATTTTCCAGCCCATAATTTGGAAAGCAAAGTACCCTCCTTGTTAGAGCTAAGGAGCTTTGATCACTTTGGTCCTATTAAAATTGCTAATGTGCATTATGTTCTGTATTTTACTGCTAGTAATTTATCTTCCAAATAACTTTTAGATTATTGCACGTGTGATTTATAATCACCTCTCACTGATAACACAGGACTTAGGAAAAACTGCAATAAAAGTGAAAATGTACATGGAGGTAAAGAATTAGGTTGCCATGATACAAGAAACACTATAAGTATCACAAATGTGCTAACAACAAAATCCACATTCTGAAAGTAGTGTTTCAGGAGTGAAACCAAAAGGCAAGTTTTTCTCCTATTCTGTCTCATCAGTTCCATATATGTGATTGATATGTATTGATATACAAGCATTTTCTCCATAAAAACTTTCATAGCAAGAGTCTGCACCTCAGATTTTTGAGGGATACTGGTGCCCATGAGTTTCTAGACAATAAATTCACTAAATGAGTTGACTGAAAAGTAAAACTAAATCTGCATGACTGCACTTTCCACACACTCTAGGGTGACAGAGTTGTCACTGTACCACAACAAAAATGGTGTGAAATTATTTTCTTCATACTGCATTACACTGTAGTTATTACCTAGAAAAAGAATTCATTAAATACAAGTAGAAGTCTGTAAGAATGAGAATGGAGGGAAAAGGCCATAGAAAATCATTGTCATCTGCTGTTATACAGCGATGATCCTCTTACAATGTGCCAGACCAAGGCAAAAAAATGGGAAAAGGGAGGCAAAGTCTTCTGTAGGCACATGTGCTTATGAACAGACAGCTTTTCCTCACAGAGGGGTTTATTTACTGTACAGTCCTGAAGTTCAAGTTTGTATATAGCCTTCCAAAAATTGACTGGTGTAGTTGTGAATTAGCCAGAGATTCTTTAGTGTTCATTAATTGTTTTTGTGGCCAGGACTTCCCAACCAGTGACACTTTCTGAAGAGCCCTTTTAGTGACTTCCACATTTTCCATTGACTTAGTGGAATCCTCAATTTCTGACAGCAAATGCAAATTATTTCAGCCAATAAACAATCTAACTTTTACTAAATGAAGAGTTGGTGACGTCTGGTTTAAATTACTTCAAAGTAAAGCTGTTGTATTTGTTTCAGACTCAAGAAAGTCCTAAGAAGTGACCTGAATTTTATAGGCTGAGTTAAGAAACAAAGCATATGGCACATACAGTATCACTGAGTAGTATTCACAATAAAAGGTGTCAGAATGCTACCTGTACCTCTGGGTGGAGTTAGTTCAATCATGTTAATTTCACAGAAACCAACAGGGAAAATAGAAGGGGAAGTGGCATGGTAACAAAACCAATCAGACCCATCTGCTGCTTCTGAGCCATCAATCCCAATCATAAGATAGCCATCTGCTAACACCTTGGTAAAGAGAAACAAAATTTCACATTAAATACCTTCAGCTGGGTGAGAAAGCTAGAAAGAAAGCATGCCATGTTTCAAGAGTGAAAGCAACTCAGTAATAATGGAAGGACACTTAGAAGGACATTAAATTATAACAAAACCCCTCCAAATCATACCTGTCCCTAAGACTGAATGCAACTGTTATATGTACCTTTGATAACTGCAGAGTTATGAGATCAACATTTCCTTTTTCTGATCTCTAGTTTACTTTTCTTGTGAACATCAGCTGTACTTCTAAAGTTTTATAACTCAGTCTATTCTCCAGCTGGCAAGGATATTCAGTATACCATTACTCAAAATCATAACAAATCTCCTCACTGGAAATGTTAAACAATTCAGCTAAGCTGGTTTTTACAGTTTCTCTTTTAAATCAGATTTCACATGGATTGGCTCCCTTTCAATCAAACTAAAAAAGGACAGCCTTAAAATATCTTCATAGACTTCTGCAAGTCAACAAAATAAGGTCTAGTTTTGAACAGTTGCAAAACACTTGGTACAATTAACAGAATATTTTCCTGCAAATTCCTCTCAAAAATACATTCTTATTAAAGGTAAGGCTGAATTTCCAGAGATTAAAGTCAAATTTACATGAGCACATTTTCATAGAAGTTGTATATAAACAATTTACAGATATACCCCCTTCACTGTGTGAATGAGCTCTCCTAATTTTGGTTTTGAGCTTCTTGTTTCATGCCTGAATAAAGGTTAGGGGAAAAGGATTACTCTTTGCCTCCCCAAAATGCACATTTGCTTTCTTACCTTCCTGATAGTTGCCACACATATTGCTGAAAGGTTTAGGGGGTCTATAGCTTCCAATTTCATTCCTTCTTTAAACCACTCTCCAGCTGCATCAACCTCTTTTACCTAAAGAATCACAGAACAGCAGCAAAAACAAAGAATTTAATGAGTCAGGAACAAAACATACCCCCACACTGCCAAAGCAGCAGACTGAAATATCTGTTCTACCATCTCTGCTTATATCAAGGAGGTCAGATTGGAAAACACAAGCAGAAATACTTGGGCTGGGCCAGGATGTAAATAGAGTTTCAGGTCTGGTTTACACACAGCAGGAACTAAAGGTCCTCAATCAACTCTCCAAAGAGTGTTCTAGATATTCAACTCACCTTCATAAATAAGTGTGGGGGTGCATCAAAATGTCCATCCTGTTTCTTTGTAATATCTACAAAGAATAATAATAATACTATAATATTGTTCAGAAGTTTTGTTCACAGAGCACACAATGTTTTTCTGAATATCTTAACCAACAGCACACAATCACTGGTGTGGGAGGCCCACAGTTTATTAGTAACACTACCACGAAAATCAGGAGGACATAATCCTTCCATTTTCCTTGCTGACTTCAACCTGAGCTGCCTCTATAAATCAAACATAATTTATGAGAAAAAAACAATATCCAGTATTTACAAGACCATTTGATTATGTCACAAAATTGGTGGAAGTATTACATTGAAGCTTTTGCAAAAAACTGGCAGTTAAACTACTTTGCACTATGCTATGACAGAAAATTACATTTTTATATAATTACATATAATCACTTTATATATATGTCTCTCTATATCTATCTGTTTATAAATTATTTCAGAGAAAGTTGAAGCATCAGGAAAACAGAAGGCATTTCCCTGAAGGGAAACCTTGTGGAATGCTTTACAGAAATTCTGTCTCTGACAAGGGATACCAACTCAAAGGAACACAGAAATAATGAAAAACCCAGACTTTTTTTTTGTTTAGAAGCCTTAACTATTTCAAATTACAATTGCTTTTGTATTTTAGGTAGCAAAGGCCTTAATTGTGTCCCTTCTATCACATTGTCATTTCACTTTCCCAGCCCATTCCCTAATGCCTTCTAAATCATATAAATATGACAAAATGAAGTATTAGACCATCTTTAAAATTGTCAGTAAATAGAAACTCTGTATCTACTGGGATACTTGTCCATGTTGTATTGTACAATGAAGAAGACAGATGTGAAGAAACCAGGAGTTTGTGGAGTAGGGCTGTAATTCCAGGTATCAGCATGAAAAGTGAAGTTTACTGAAGTTTACCAAGCTTGAAATGTGCATTAAAGGTTTTTATGCCTACAGTTTGCTGGCCTCTGTTTATCATTGAATCTTCTAAACACTAGAAATCCACTTAAAGGTTATTGTGGCTTTTCCACTGCTGTATAATATGTTATTTATAATTTTAACTGAGTGTCATAAAATTGGTAAAACTCCTGGGCTACATTACATAACATTTTCAAGAATTATATTCAAGGTAGTTTGATGAATTGTATATAGCAACAGAACTGCTTAAGCTACACTCCTCTCAGCCCACACTGGCTACAAAACTTCTAACCCAACCCAAACTTACCAGATCTTTTGAACCTGTGTCCTATACTGCGAGACCAGCCAATATGATGAATGAGTGGGCTGTACATATGGCACCAGAAGTCATCAGTTTTGTCTTCACTCTCTTCATACACCAACCTCAGGCGGCCCCCAACAACGCTGTCCACCACCGCCACCCTCGTCCGGCACAGATGCGTCTTGTCCACTACTTCCACCCTCATGGAGGTTTTGAACGGGTACTGCATACTCTCAGACACCTTGAAACAACACAAAACACACATTCTGTAAGAATAATATCCTCTGGTTTTCCATTTCCTGTCTTTTAAAGCACAGTATTGATGCACTTGTCAGTTAACTGAAGGACTCGTTAACCAATCTGGAGAAATGACGCAAATTATTTGTCTTCGATTTCATTGTAACAAAGTATTTCAGAAAATTAAGAACACATCCTAAAATGCTTTAATTTTTTCAAGGTCATCCCTTAAGATGAGATACAATTCTCACATAAATTCAAGGAACTTTCCATTGACATAATGAATGTTCGTTCAGTTGTTAACAATGGGTGAAGTTACCTTGAGAAACAACTTTAACCAGAAAAACCTCAAGATCTTTTGTTCTTACTTTGTCATCCACTCAAAATACAACATTTTAAAAACAGGACTAAATGCTTCATTTTAAGGAATGGAAAATAAACCTTCAACATAATTAAAACTGGCCATTTACAAAAGTATTTCTTCAAAATACACAAAAGAAAGGAAACAGATGTTAATCTGCTTTGTGAAAACAGACTGTATTTAAAAATCGGCATCTGTCACTTGCTATCTTCATGACAAACTCTCCAAAGGACTGATATTTTGCCAATTTAATTTGGCTTCTAACTGAGCCAATTTTAAAATAAAAATCAACAACTGCAGAAAGGCATTTTGGTTGGTTTTAAAACATTACATGCAGTGTAAAACAACAAATTAAGTCCCATATTTCTACTAAGAACTATATACACCATCATCTCACAGTATTGGCAAGTAAATTTCCAGCACACCATACAGCAGCTGCCACACCTGAAGACGTGACCAAGACAGAAAGAAACCTAGTCCAGAGCAGGAAAAGATTTAAAAGTATGCTCTTCATTCCTTCTACATCCATGCTATATTAACATATTCTGTTCAGTTTCTTGAAATAGTTCATTAAAAAAAAAAATCCTGAATTAGAAAAATCAGTTTTCAGTTTTCTTAAATAACACACTCATAAGCGCTTCTGGGTTTTCTGTAGATTTTTTAAGTGGGGTATTTTAAAATCAAAATAGACCAACTAGTTTTTACAGAGAGCTATTCTTTCTAGAGCAAACAGTTTATCAAATACATACTGACAAGTGTGGACATAACTGGAGAAAGGATTCCAAAGAAAACTGTACCTAAGGGAAGAAATTACTGTACCTCCTTCATTGCAAGAGGAGCTAATGTGCCACTGCAAAATATTTCAGTTCTTCACACTGTACTGCAGTTTTCCTTGCAGAACATCATTGATACTGGATCAGCCTTACCTTCTGAGAAAAGTCAGGAGGAAGTGTTTTGGCACCAGTAAGTCGTTTCACTAGAAAAGCTTTCCAGTTTGTGTATTTGTGCTGGATGGCTGTTGCAAATGAAGGGGAAAAAAATAAGCCACTAGTTTTTAATTGCGCCTGGTAGAGACAATATTAGAGTCTGGAATATGTAATGAAGAAATCCCAGATTACTATTAAAAGGCCTAGATTACAATAGTGACAAAAAGGCTCTTAAGAGAATGAATGCTATCCAAGATTAAGTTTATGGGCCAGGGTAAACAACTTAATAACAAAGTATAAATAAAATCAGTGCATGTTCCCATCACTGATTAGCAAACTGCTGCCACACCGATGTTAAAAGCTTTGAGTCACATCAGATGGGCTGCTCCAAGAAATATGGCATCAGTCAAAAGTTAAAATTATTAATTCTTAGCTGTTGAAAGAGTTATGGTAAAAGAATATTTTGATATCTGGACAATTAGCAAATTTAGTTTAATAAAGAGACTTTGAAATCAGTCAGTAAGACTGCTATTTACATACTTCGAGGAGGAACTAAGGGCTTCCCACTGGTTGCACACCAACCAACTGGGTGAATGTCAGACCCACAAACGTTGCACCAGAAGTCAAGACTTGAATCATTTTCAAAGCCTTCATATCTCAGCAGAGCATTGTAGCCTGAAAGAAAGCATTAAAAAAAAATACAATAATGAAACAAGATTATAAAATACATATGAATATTTCCTGACCAATCATCATGTACATTACATTGGTTTTCTAAATGTAATTTTTAATAGCAAGGCTTTTATAGCAAGGTTATTTTTTGGATGCTACTAATGCACAGAATTGATTACTTTGATAAATGTGCATGTATTATCCTGTAAGTAAATTTAAATAAGACTAAAATCCTTGAACTATAAAGCTTTAGAAGTTGCACAAAAGAGCCAAAATGAATTACGCACAGTATCTGCTTTTTCATATCTTAGAATTAATTACGCACAGTATCTGCTTTTTCATATCTTAGATCTGTAATCTTGAATTTCTAACTTTTTACCCAGAAAAGTAATTTGTATAATGAGGCTTCCTGACAGCTCTTATACCATGTCTCCTTTCTGCTCTGCTCTGCTCTTACTGCACTCTGAGGCAATACTAAAAAAACCAAACCAAGGAGAGACATTCTCAAGCATCACAGTAGAACAGTGACAGCACTACAATGTATAACCCACAGACACAGCTCTGCCAACCTGACCAGTGTCAGCATTACTCTCACCACGTGATCACTGACTAAAGTACTTGATCTCTTCACACAGTTCTTTTGATTATTTAATTGCAACTAAAACACATTTACCTGCTAATTTTACAATTCCAGCTATCCAGAAGACTTTGGTAGGTAGGCTGCAGTCAGAGTTTGGAACCTCCACTCGCACTCCTTCTGCAATATCACCCCAGCAAGTCCCCATAGGTGCCTGTCAAAGTTGGGGTTAAAAAGTCATCAGCTCACCATGTGAAAATATTAATTTTCTGTTATCTCAGTGTGCTGCAAGCAACTTAAAAAGACAAAACATTCAATATACATATAACAAATACATGGTTAGAAACCACTGTTTCTATGAGAACCTACTTTTGTTTTGATTTGACAACTATGCATAATTCTGTAACTGTATCCAATTATTCCTGTGTATTTACTGAAAAAAAACCATAGTATTCCAAGTTTAAATAGCAGTTAAGCACAAACTGTACATTCTCAAAGGTCAGTTTTATTCTATGATGTTTCAATTAGGAAGAAACTACTGATGTTAGTAAGAATGGTGGAAATTGCTATGCAATTCTACTTGCAAGAAAATCATGGTACCTATAAGCACAGACATCAAAACCATTAAATTCTGCAAGTCATGCATGCTGCTGGAAGAACACCTAAAAATTATTTCTTTAATATATTCTGATGATTTATTATGGTGGGGTTTATCACCCACTGTTCACCTCCTCTCAGAGGAACAGGCTTTCACATCACCTGCAAGTGATCACTCCGTGGAGCAGACAAAAAGAACAGAAGGCTCTGAGTGGCACCTTTTTAATGAACACCAGAAGGAAAGGCACAGCAAGATCCCTTACATTGTGAGGAATATGTTAGGAACAAGAAGAAATATCCACCTGATGAACTTGTAAGGGTTTGCAGAAGCTGGTGATAGAAATCACATTTAGTTTGCTATCTCCACAAGAACATTTTGTTGAACAGAGCATAACAAAATGTCAATCAAAGATGGTATTGTAGATAAGAGAAATGCACAGTGCTGAAGAACCTAAATTCTTAACAGTAAGTCAACACAAGTTATAATGTTAACAAGCTAGAAAATTTCTCAGTCTGCATTAAACTTGAGACTACCCAGGAGAGAGATTCATATTTTGGGTGTTTTATAACAACAGCCACAAAAATTCTGAGAAAAATTAATTCTTATCTGGGACTGATAGGAGGGATCCCCTGGCTCTGCACTGTCTCATTCACAAAACTCTTGGTGACCCCAGAGAACTGAATTACTCGGTGGGAATAGCCTCCAACTGCATAGAAGCTACAAGTGAAGATTAATCAATCTGGATTAATCCTGAATGACTGAAAATGACAACACTGGAATTTTGCTGGCAATCAGCAATTGCCATTAGCAGCACTAGAAGCTGAATTTATCTTAAAAAAAGGAAACCCTTCACTAGTTGAAGCATTTGAGGTTATACAAAATTTAAAACTAATTTCAACTCTTAAAGGAAATGTAGGCATGCCAGTTTCTATTCTTGAAGCCTGGTCTCTTCATGTTCTGCTATGTCCCATCTACACCAGTCTAGACCACAGAGCTCTCTTCTGCCAACTGCAGCCAGAGAAAAATCCAACTGAAAAGATGATGGCTTATTTTCACAAACAAAATAGGCAGCTACAACTTAGGTCCCATCCTGTGATCACTACCCTCCCTAAATTGACATGTGTAGGTTTTTGAATTGAATTGAGGAAATAAACTTTTCAAACCGTGCATTTTAGCAAATCTCATTGCCTGTAAAGAAAGATGAGGCCAAACAATCAAAAATAACAGTGCTGACTAATTTCATAATCCAGCTGCACTGAAGTGAAGTATATTTTATTGCCTGCTCATCTATTCAGTTGATTCAGAGAGAACAGTATATCAAAACACTTCTCCTGACATCAACCTATAATGGAAATTTCATTTCCAGAGCGTGGATTGGTATAGACGGAAATAGCAGAAAGTTAAATTTGTCCTTGTCTGTGAAAACATTGGTTCTGCTAGTTCTCCTACACCAATCCATATGGCTCACCCTTTCAAAAAGGAAGCCATCCTGTGCAGCATCACTGCTGAAATGTCAGACAATGACACTGTCCTGAGGGATGGTTTACAGCACACCTGCTACACTGCACTGTCTTAGTCTCCTTCACTCATTAGGGACATTCCTGAAACAGGAAGACCTGGATAACCCAGGGCTGTGACAGCCATCTTCCTTCATCTCTCCTCTGTCTCATCTGATTAATCAATGTTCAAAGAGTGCTTTTAAAAACTCCAAATGCACTAGAGAAGTGTTAAGTCTTACTTATCTGCTGGCTGGAAGGTGACTGCAGTCTGGATTGGCATAGTGTGAACTAGCAGAACCATCATTTACAGGTAAGAACAAATTTACCTTTCAGACTCATGACGAAGAGATCCACTTCACATCACTCCCAAACAAGGAAGAGCTGGTTCCTGGCTTCCTGCTCCGGGACATGACCTGGGAGGGCTCTATCTGTGAGCACCAAGGGCCTTCTCTGCAAGGTAAGGTGCAGTCAGGAAGGGCCTGTTTGACAGGAGCACCTAAAGGCCAAGTATTCCACATATGCACCTGAATAAAGAGCTCACATGGCTTAAATAAGTGGCTTCTAGAAGTTTTGGATGGCATCAACACTGCCATAATTCCAGAATTTAAATTAAATCAGGATTTTAATGGCAAATCCTGATGGTGATGCTACCAGTTCCTGAATTGTATGGAATGCTGAAACCTCGTGTGTGAGCAGTGCCCCAACAGGTAATGCCAGAGGAGAAAACATGCAAATATGATTTAAACAAACACCGCCAAAGCAGAACACTGCCACCCAGTGTAGCATCCTGGAAATCCTCCCTTAAATCACTGGATATAGTTTAAAAACAGATGAAATCAAGAGAATGAAAATATTTCAGCTCAGACTAAAATTCAGGTGGAAGAAAGTACTTCAGTAAATGTGCCTCTCATTAGAAACAGAGTGAAAATAAATAATTGCTCTTAATTATGCATAAAATTTTCCAGTAAGTAGTACTGAGAAGTAACTCAAACCACTGTAATTTGCTTTCAGTTGTAGGAATGGTTTGAACTAATAAAAGCAACTATAGAAAAGAGTAAAACGTGTTTAGAGGAGAAAAAGTGAATGCAGGTCAGCAATGAGCTCACTGTATGTGACTAAGCTATAACTCAATATTAAAAACATTGAGTTTTTCTCCTTGCAGCAGCTACTGCTGTGTGCCTGATTAATGCAATTTGACAAAATAAAAAAAGAGGCTGCAAGGTGCACAAATGGGAATTCTGGCATTGTCATGGGCTTCCTGTAGGATATAAACCAAAGCAGTTCCCTACTTCAGTTTACTGAAAGCTGAAGTCATGGGCATGGCGACTCTATTGCCACTGAATTTCGTTAGTGTTGCTCAACACTCAAGTCTGGAATAAACGTAACATGGAAGCACAAAAAGCACATCAAAATACTTTGAAATTAATCCTTATCATAAAGAGAAAGAACTTCCCAAGATTTAGATACTTTAATTCTAAAATGTAGCTGTTTTAAATTGAAAGAAATAACTTCCCAGGAAGAAAACAAAACTAGAGAAACTGATGTGTGAATTCTACATCAGACCTGAGATACTGAAATATGCCAGGTTATTAAAAAAAACAAGCAAAATCTCACATCTCATAATTCCTTGAAATTTTCTTTAATATTGATCCTAATGTTCCCTATCAAATATCCATAAAGATATATCCAGTATAACCAGTAAATTCAATATATTTTATTTAATGATGAATTTAAGGGTAGGTATGTCATTTTACTGTCGACTCAAAACTTTGATCTTGAGCAGAATAAGCTTTATATATTCCATCACACACATACAGGTGTATCAAATCCGTAATATGGATGGTGAAGAAACATCAACTAATACAAACTTTTACAAATCAAAGCAATACAGTATACAGAAAACAGAAATAATCTTTCCAGAAAGTCAAAAAGAATACTGTTTAATTATCAGTGGAGAGTGGGACAAAGCGAAGGACCTAACAAAAGAGCACTGACGTGTTTTTCAGATTCTGACTGGTCTAAATAATGTATTTTTCAAAGAAATAATTACAGCAAAGTTAAATGCAAATCATACCCTTATAACACTAACTCATATCCATCAAAGAAATAGAAATCTCCAAAGAAAACTGCATGATTTGCATTTTACTTGTATGAAAAAGGAAAATGAGGACAGAAAAGAAACAACTTAAAGGCTACTTGGTAGCACTGTTGCCATAATCTTGTGAAAATTTTTGAGGTACAATGTGACCATGAGTGTGGTCTTGGTTCACATTACTGGGGCAGTGTGCAGATGAAGCGGTGAGAAAGATACAACTGATTTTAATAAAATGTAACGACATAGCATAATTTACAAGTGATCTAACAATTGTAGCTGTCTCTAATAGAGGATGTCACCCACAGTGAGATGTTTGTAGATAGAATAGCACAGCCCATGTTATCAAATGATACTTTTTGATATGGACTATGAATTCACTTATTACATGTACATAGCTGTGAAAGCACAGTGCAAACATGCTGACTCAAGCACGTGGAATTTGATACAAACTCCCCAAGTTCCCCTAACGCAAGGCTCTGTTCTGGGCAGTAGCTGAGGCCTCTGAGCATAAAGGGCACTATTCACAGAGTGCCAACTGCCAGGAGCCCTCAACTCCCACTGCTTTATGATCTGAGAGGGCTCAGCAGGAATTCCTGAGCAGGAGAGAAAATATTTCTCTTCTCTCTCATGGACAACTTCCATGAAGCAAAATGTTTGTTTTGATTACAACTTTCAGCACATAATTTAGAGCAAGACAAAAATTTTGTAATACAGTATGCTTTAACTTCTCAAATTAAAAAATATGCTAAGAAAACATCTTCTGTCAACTCTTTTACTTAAGAGACAGAAAGTACTGACAATATTTTAATTGTTAGTCTAATGTCTAATTACTGGAATTTTATAAACACATTAAATACAGATGGCTCTAAGTATTTTCCCAACCCCTTATTTCCTCAGTCATTAAAGAATGTCTTTTTGCCTGAAATTTCTGAAACTCTAAAACAAAGAAAACCAACTTTTTAAATTTCAGATTTCTAGACAGCCTTAATTTTCCCCTATACTAGACTACCTGTCAGCATGACTGACAGGGAGAATCTGACTAAAAATTAAGAAAGAAAGCCCCAAATATAAATATGCAATGAAAAGATCAGTCCAACACAATATAACAAGCCTGACTTAACCTAAAAAGCCTTCTGTAACTGTTTTCAGTACAGCTTGACTTGGCTGGTTTGTTATTCTGCAATACACAGGATGATTTGTGACTTGGACATAAGAAAAACAATTCTCAAGTATGTAAGAGCCTTTTTATTTATGAGAGTGTACATAAGATGAAAGTAACTGATGGTGTTCAGAATGATTTTAAAGGACAGATAAATTACCTAAAAAGTAATCATATTCAGTTATATTTCATAAATCATGAAAAATTTTGACATGAATGTTTTGAAAAAATGAATTCAAGAACTTCCACGGACTTGCTTATAGACACACAGAGAAGAAGGAAAGCACAAACTGAGAAATACTCACGTGTTTAAAGCAGGTAACAGGTGCTGCTGTAAAGCTATTACTATTGATGTAGTTACCCCAGCTGAAACCTTCCACAGGGACAGCTGCTAAGGGAAAGTTATTTCAGTTAGGAAGCTGCTCATGATGCACAAATCTTTCAGTGTTTTTGTTTCAGCTCCATTTATATGCTGTTACCTGCTTTTGTCTTTGCCTGGTTTTGTAAAGTTGCTTGGTACTGGGCATATGCTGCTAATTTAGCCACTAAGGGCTGTTTTTGTAGAACTTTAGCCTTCTTTGTTGGAGGTTTACCCTAAAAAAAAAAACAAACAACCCAAGTCAATAACATCTTTCTAAACTCCTAACAGGAAATTTCCACAGGTCTGCAGCTATCTTTGACAGATTTAAACTAAAATCAGAAGTACACAGAGACTAAGTATCACACATGCATTATAAAATAAATTTAAAAACCAGTAGTAAGGAGTGTCCAAAAGATGACTTTTGTACTACTATCCCAACTTGAACAGCACTATAGATTCACTGTTGTTTACCTGAAAAAAAGATATCTCTTAAAAGCAGGTCAAAAGGAAGAACTCTTAATCTAACTTATAGCAAATGAAATTTCTTGGCATTTATTGCAATGAATTTGAGACAAGGTATAATGATATTTCTTGACATTTCTCTATCTTTTCTTGAATACTCAAACATGCCTTG
This sequence comes from Lonchura striata, assembly GCF_050655825.1. Taxonomy (NCBI): domain Eukaryota; kingdom Metazoa; phylum Chordata; class Aves; order Passeriformes; family Estrildidae; genus Lonchura; species Lonchura striata. Next base: position 7,236,524 of record NC_140720.1, on the reverse strand, counting down.
ATGATTACTTGATTAATATTTAAGTCAATGGACATATACCTATTTTGCAACTCTATAAAGAAAACCCTCAAACCCAAGAAAACTGATCTTAAAACATGCAGCCATCTGTACAAATACCCAATTTTACCACCAGAGAGGACAGAAAGGATGTAAAGAAAACGGTGTCTGTACCGCTACCTGAAGCCTGGCCAGAATGCTGGCCTTCTTGGAGTTGGAGGAATAGCTTCTGGAGCACGACACGCTGCAGAAGCGCTTGGTTTTAGAGTAAAAAGCATCCCGGACACCAACCATCCCACACATCTCACACGTAGCTAATCAGAGGAGAGAAAAAAAACCTTAAAATATTAAGAGTGTAGTTAAAAATCGCAGTAAAAATTCAGAACATAAAGGAGAGAATGAAGGTCCTGGAGGTGGCACCGTCAAACAGTTTCTGAGGGCTCGACCCCAAAGAAAATTGCACAGGGAAAAAAATTTAAAACACCACCACTAATAACAGTGAAACAGCAAGAACCTCAAGTTCATTGGTGAAACAGTGCCTCTTTCTGCTCACTATTAATTTCACCCCCATGCAAATGAATGACCCAGCTAAATCAGCTCAAGCCGATTTTTGGTTTTTCACTGTTTTCAAGGAAGCATCTGCTTTGAATCTGGGCTTGCCAATCTTGGTTTCCTCTAAATATTGAATACTTCCAAACTGAAATAAAACCAGATCTACTGTTTGATTAATAAATTAGTGTATCCCAAGTACTCCAGCCCACTAATGGTTTTTTTCTGCCTAGAATAATGTTTCAGAGATGGACAGCATCACCCACAGTGTATATGGGTAAGACTTGGAGACCAACTAATGCCAGTCAGACAACACCCCAATTCTGCCCAGAGAAAGCTCTACACTAATCACTAGGATTTCACATAAAATATTCTTCCCTGATAAAAGAACTCTTCCCTTTTAATTTATTTTTCTAGTATTCTCCAGCTCACAGCTAGTGAGGAGTGAACAGGTAAACACTAACAGTTTTTATACCATAGCAGTAATGAAGTTTTCCTAGTATAGGAAGAAATATTTAAATGTATTGTACCTGTAACATAAAGGGTAGAGAGAAGGCATGCCCCGGCATAGACACAACACACTGACATTTTCCTCAAAGCTCCAAGAACAAAACTGATGCACATGAGAATACACACATGCATGTGCAAATACAACAACATTTAACAGGAGGGCAGATGTTCCCATACTATTTCCTCCCTGACAGCAGGTTTCAAACCCTCTCTTATTTCAGTTTTGCAGAACCCAAAGAATTCCCCTTCCCAGAACCATCCAACTCCAACCCTTTAGCTGCTTTGGTCCCTTTTCAGTGGGACCAACATTTGGGATGGGACCCTCACAACCCAGCTCCTTGCACCCACACAGTACATACTCACCCATGCCAGATTTGCCATCTGGATAAGTATAAACTTGCCCATTGTTCTTGATAATTGGGAGACTGGATGGCAAAGGAGCAACCTCCTCCTCACTTTCATCTGAACTGGAGCTGCTGCTGGTGTCCTCACTACAACTATCATAACCGTCAAACATCCCGAACGAGTCTTGGCGTTTTCTTTCCACTCGGGAACTATGTTCTGTCTAAAAATTAAAAATAACCAAACAACAACAAAAAACAAAGAATAGCAGAATGTTCTGAATGGAAAGATTTCAAAGTCAAGCTTAAAAAGTTTCACAGGTCAGTCTTCAAAAGCAGATATTCTAAGGCACTGCTGTATCAGCACAGACATGAACCATGTATTGCCAATTATGTGAGCATTGGTATAATCAAAACTGGCCAATTTTTGGTGTTGTGATATACAAAAAGGAAAAAAATCTTTCTCATGATCCACTGAAAATACACAGGAGCCATCCATACATTTAATTTCCTTGGTATCTTTATAGTTCATTAAGTCTGATGAGCTGAACACTGACAGCCACACCGATCTTATATGCAAATGAGCACATTACAGATGGCTGCAGCTAATTCCACTAAAATTCCTTCATTTGAGAAAGCTGGGCAGAGAAAAGACAGTTCAATCAAGAGGGCACTTATACCACAGCAAAAGGAATGAGAGGCTCTCTGCTCTTATTGGCTGGTGGGGTTATCCATAAATCACTTAGCTCCCCTATGATTCCGTGACTCCCGTGTGAAGCAGGAACACCTCTCCAGCTCACAGGGCTGTTCAGAGGATTAATACATTAACCATTATGAAGAGCTCAGTTACTATGGCAATAGGGTCTGTACAAATGCTGAAAGAGAGAAAGGTGACTAATTTGCCACTGTCATATACAAAAAACTTGTTACATAATAGTTTTTCTATAATAAAAAAATCTGAAGTAGGATAAAACCACACAATTTTGCAGCACACATGACAGTTAAGCAATTTCCAGCAAAGACAGTGAAGAAGCAAGAGATTAACTGATGCACTTTTTCTGAGGCACATCCACCACATACATTTTGATAAAGTGACAGCTTTCACTTATTAATATCTTACACAGCTCTATTGAAGCAAGACTACTCCTATGTGAACTGCCCTCATTAAACTAAAAGAACAACTTTATATTATTTCCATAATCTTAGTATCTACTAAGTTTGGGAGGAAATAAAGAGAAAAGCACAAGTTAGGGGAGTGAAGTATAGACAAGAAAACAAGAAAAATTAGGAAAGCCTTTGGCTCAACTTCCCTTTCCAAGAGCTAATTTTACTTAAAAGTCAGTGTAGAGAGAAAGGTAATGTGATTGGGCTTTTCCTTCTTAAATTGCATTTGGATTCATAGCTTCAAGATTTCATCACAATTCCCCAAATCCCTTTCCTAGAGCATATGCCTGAACATCTTTATTGTTAGATCTTGTTCAAGCCTTTTTCTGCCATGTTGTGCCTTTATTATAATATATTCTACTTTGCAATCTAAATAAATCCTATTATGGAAGAATTTCCTAATAGGTACAAGGGAAAACTGATTTCCGCACTGACCCAATGCAATTATTAAAAAAAATTCTCAGAAACCCAGTAAGCACAAAAGCTTATGCAATAAGGCAAACACTTTAAACACACTTACAGTAATTCTGAAACAAAACAACCAAGTCAGTATAATGTTAATTATGATTATACTCTCCAGCAAAAAAAAAAAAATTAGAATTGTATTAAATCAAATCAAATTTAGGATAGGTCATAACCTGAAACAAGCCCATGGGATTGTTAGAGGAAACACTGAGCCATGGCAAAGCTCAGCCCTGACCCATGCTGGCAGCAGTGTCACCTGTCCCATCTGCCACCTACATGCATGACCAGTGACTTGTTTGTGTGTGCACATGTGTGCAGCTTAAGGCAGAAGATGAGCACAACATCGCCATGGATACAGTGTCCTGCCAACACTGCCAGGAATTTTCAGAGCAGAAGATGAAAACTAGTCATCTTCCTCAAGATTTCAGGAACTCCTTAATATCTCACAGTATTTAAGCTCTCTTCACCACAGTCTCTGCAAAGATATAAATTGTGATTCCATATGAACCATTCCCAGCAGTACTACCAAAGCACTGTGATGCATAGGAGGTTTCATGGACAGATACTTGTGGTGTTTCAAAGCCCAATGAAGGATCTCCCTGCTCATGTCCTCATCCTCTAAAACAGCTGCTCTGATTTCACCAGGAGATTAGGGCCTCATCCTACACCGAGGTGTGATCCTATGGCTTCAGCCCTCTTACAGAGCTGCAGTACAAGCCTGTCTCAGGATATCTCTTCCCACTCCAGACTGGAGAAGAACTCTGGACCTATAAGGTGGTAACTTTGCTCAGGTCTTAAATGCTGTTGCCACTAAGAAGGAATTAAAGTGCAGCCCATTCCCAGTCCTTCCAACTCCCCAAGCCAGCTCTGCTCCCACTGCCAGGGAAGGTGGAAGAACTGGGAAGCTGGGGGCAAGGTGAAAGACCAGAAGCTGAAGCACAGGGCAAGGTAACTACAACAGTGCACCTGGCTCTTTCTGTTGTTCTTTTGCATCACTTCCATTTAGTACCTCATTATTACTGCTAAGCTCTCTTTGCCAAAATATCCACAGATGGGAAGGAAAACAGCTTCTCTTTGTAAATGGAAAGTTGGGTGGTCAATTAGGAAAAATCATTCTTCAGTTTTATACAACTTCAGTAGTAGCAATCATCAAGTTTTTGAGTTTAACTATACTGTCAAAACAAACCTCATGTATTACCTTTCCATTTACTTAATATTCAGCCAAACTGTTCCAATTCAAAATTACTGAATAACAAATCTGCAATTCAAATCAGTTGTTCTGCTTATCATTTTAAAATAATACTGTAGTTTTTATAAAAAAATTGTATCCCAGCTCTTGTCAGATAATTTATGCAGGATATTCTTAATGTTAATTTGTAATTATTATCTGGATTGCAATTCGGGAAACTACTCAAAATGTTTTGTGAGATTTCAAAAAGGCAGAGTTTGCAGGAAAGAAACCAGCATAAGTAGGTGAAAGTTAGGGAAGATGATATACAAATCCCTATGCTGGAATTTTGTTAGAGCAGATCAAAACACTTATATTTTGATAATAAACACCACAGAGATTCTTTTTAACCCATGTTGAAACACAGCATTTGTAAGGAAAAAAGTGAACAAGAGGAAGCTTTGATAACCCTTCCTGCAGAATTCAGATGAACAAAAGAAAAGGAGCTCTAACATCTGGAAGTGAAAAAAGTAGGAGCACTGCTTGAATTCAAAGGTCAAAGACACATCCTTATAAAAAGGACAATGTATACTTCAAACAGAATTATAACCAAGATAAAGCAGCTGCTTCAGTACAGCAGCAGCCTGCAATTTCTGCTGAGTTCTTGCTAATTGGTTCCACCTTTTTCTTTTGAAAATTAACAACAAATCTTCCCCCTTTCTGATTTTCTAGGACCTCAGTCTTCTTCTAGAAGCTCTCAATCATGTCATCAACAGTTCCTGAAGTGCTGGTGGCCTCTAATACCCTATGGTGAGCTTCACTAGAGATACCAGGAAATTGGAACCATCTACTATGCACACATTCTCCCTTCGTTGTTATCCCTCCTATCTTTGGAAAAGACAAAAGGAGAACCCAGGAAATGACAGATCAAAGAGCCTCAGCTCATCCCTGGTGAGGTAACAGAACAAGCAATGTTGGAAGTCATTTCTAGGCATGTGAAGGACAAGCAGTTCTTGACAAGTCCTTTTAGGCATCACAGATGACTGCAACACCTTGTCTGTCCAAAGCAGCATCTCCCCACAGAGCTGCAGGTCCTTGGAATCAAAAAGAGGTGTGCAAAAAAAAAAAAAGAAAAAACCTCCAATCCTTAAATCAACATAAAGCCAGCTTCCTACTCTTCAAAGCTGGACTCAGCACTAAAAATCACACTGAGGAGATTGTCTTTTCCTCAAAATACAACCCAAACAGTATTCAACTTCTAACAAAGCAGGGACCAACCTCTTGTCTATCCACAGAAACTGCTTGGAGCAGGAGCCTGGCTTGCTATGAAACAGAACCTTGCAGCTGGTTAATGCCAAAAGAGCAGCAGCTTGAGTAACTACTCCAGTAATAGAGTTTATCTGTACATTAAGCAGAATAAATGCACAAACAAAAGAACAAGACAAACTTTCAGGCATTCTGGCTAAGATTTATTTTCCTAATAAGATTACTCATTCCTCAACAGAGGTTTTCAGTCAGAGCACTGTGAAATGTATCATGAGCAGCACTGGCAAATTACCCCAGACTGTTTGCTCGGGGGGGATTCTTGCATACTTTTCTTTATTGAAGTGATGGGTGGAGAAAGGAACCCTTAAGAACTGCTTTCGTATTCTGCCCAACTTCCCATTTTCCTGTTCTTCCCCTCCTCCCTGTGAATACTTGACAACAGAATATTTTTAAGAAATACTCTTAATTAAGCATTACATGAGGCAAATGGTATGAAAAAGAACATAGCTAAGGAAACTGGTTTCCCTGAGAGCAGGAAGGCAACTCTAAACAAATCAGAAAATAACCAGTTTCTCACTCTAAATATACACTTTAATATACATATATATACACACACACTGAATTTGATCAACACATTATAGCATACATTCTTTGAGTTTAGTAACTATTCTTACAACACAAAAAATGGGCACAAAGAGTGAGCAATCCATGGCAAAACCAGAAACCATTTCATCTTATTTAGACATCAAACACTTACTTAGGAAATGGCTTTAGTGTCTTGATGAAGACTAGACTCAAGCATTGGCAAAATTTATGCAAAAGAGTTTTGAAGGTAAGAACTTGCACAAACAACACCCCATTGTTGTGTAACCAAACCTGTTGCCCCCGGGTAAGTGCAGCTGGCCACAGGAGGAAGATCCAAAACAGCAACAGAAAGGTTTCAAATCACTCCAAATGGTTATTGCTACTTTTAAATTCAACCTGGGGTTTGAACTCAGAATGGCAGCAATTTGGAGCTTGGAGTACAAGGGCTGTAGCTCAGCAAAGGTACCCCAGCACTTGAACAGAGGCATCACTTCCCATATTCAGCTCCAACCCTCTCAAATGGGACAGAACTATGGACAGATGGGTCAACAAGGTCAACAATGAGGTCACCACAACCTTCAAGCCAAGGGTCTGGCATAAAACAAATTTACTTTAATCACATATCCTTAATGGATCCAAGGGTATTTCCAAGTTAAATTTGATGCACAGGTTTTGTTTCCAATAGTTCATTGATGCTTTATGCTACAAACTTACTTTCAGGTTTGGATGCTAAGGAAACACCACAACAGAATTAATTTATTTTGAATTTATCTCTTTTGAATGCAAGTTGGCCAAAATAATTTACAGTAGAATAGTAGCTTGTCCCTGTGGAACTGAGTTGTGTTCTGAGGCCTAATTGTGCCTCAGAAAATAACCAAAAAAAGAAAATTCAAACATGGTACCAATTTAAAGAAAACACACTTTCAGCTTTCATTAAAAACAAACAAAGACCCCAAAACTAAACATCTTGGGATTCTTGGAAATCAGAACCAACCAAACTTACTTTTTTTATATAAGCAACTCACCTCTATCTGGAAATGTGCCTTCCACTCTTATTATAAGTAAAATCTCTGCTGGAAAATTACAGAAATGTTTTTTCCTGTCTCTTCATTTGCTATGTATGACAGCATTTTGTCTGAAGCCAGTTTCTGCTGTTTGTCAATGGTTTTGTCCATAGCCTCTTCCCCAGGGGGTTTCACACAAGAGGGGAGACTCTTTCATAAAAAAATATATCACATTAGCAGGAAATTTTGGAGGGGGGGTGTGATGATTAATCTGTGAAATATCTGAGTTTTGATAAAACTAAAAATCTGTTACAAACTCTTTTATATTTCTACAAAGCCCTTACAGGAGTATCAGGAAGAGGCAAATATTTCACTTTAAACACTGTGTTACCATTAAAACAAACAAACAAAACCCCAAATGAAACAAACAAATTTAAATATAAAGAACCCCAAAACCACCACCAACCCAAAACCAAAGTCTTCAACACCTGAATTCATTCCACGTGCTCAGAGCCAGGCTCAGCAAAGGATCCCACATCCCCAGTATGTATACCAACTTACCTGAGAAATGAAGGAATGCAGCAGTGGTTTGCAGGAGATATGAAAAGCCTTGCAAAATTAAATCAAATTTTAGAAGGTAAGAGAAATGAAAGCTAAAGAGAAGGAACTTTTGTGCATATTACCACTGCTGCCAAAGGCACCTTGTTCTTTAGGGAACAGCAAAGAGAATTCTTACTTTCAGTTTGCAATCTTTCTGCATGTGCACAAGCCCAAATATTCTCAAAAACAACACTCAAACTGTTCTTGGGAGACAAGATCCCTCTGCATAGTTTCCTACAGCCCACATTACACACTTCTAAAGACAATTAACCTACCAAGTTTTATTGCCTTCTTAACAGAATATATAATTTTAGTTCTCATTGAAGGCTCCAGATTAGACTCTCATAGCCTTAATCCATTCCATTTAAGTCAAAAGCAAACTGTTGAATACAATTAATAGGTAAATGCAGGTCCTCAAACCTGCAAAATAATTTTAATTTTAAATACAAGAGATTGCCCTGCAGCTTTCAGTTTTGACTAGGTTTAGATTTGAAAAATCACAACAGTTGCCAGTCACATTTTAAAATAAATTGCTTTTTCACACACAGAATTTATCACCATGATCAGCATAAGATTTGTAGCAGGACTTCTAATTTTCAAAGCCACGCTGGGCAGAAATTGCTACACTTTCAAACATTTCCAGCAACAACCTGAAAGCGAAACTGGTTTCACGAGTTTACTACTCCTCGCAAAAATAACAAAATCACAACATCAGAAGACACAAAAATCGCACGGAGAGGGGAGGAAGTGGCCGCAAAGAATCCAAAAGTTTTGAAGTGCTGATAAAAAAGAAAACTCTCAAGCACTTATCGTGACCACGCTGAAGAACTTTAAAAGGCTGAAACAGCAGGAGGAAGTTACTGAAACCCGGCACGACAGCGGAGCAGGGGGAGAAGCAGCTGGAGCTGAAAGTTTTCTCGGAGGCAGGAGAGGGGCGAGGGACAAAACCGGAGCCCGCAACAAAGGGGCAGAGCCGGGCCGGTGCCACGTGCCCGGGCGGACCCCGCCGCGGCTCCCGGGACGGGACCCTCCGCGGGCCCGGCGGGCACGGCCCCGGCAGCCCCGCACCCCGGCGGGGCCCGGCCCCGCACCGCGCCCCGCGGGCGGCCCCGGCCCCCTCCCGCACGGGCACCGCGGATCGCTCAGCTCCCGCCCCCGCCGCGCTCCTCCCGGCCCCCGCGCCGCCTCCCGCGCGGCCCGCGGGCTCCGGTACTCACCAGCTCCTTTGTGCTTTCCATCAGGCCCTCATGGGCAGGAGCCGCCCGCTGCCTCCGCGCGCGGGCGGCGGCGAGCGGGGCGCGGCGGGGGGGCGCGGCGGGGGCCGGGCCCGGCGGGGCGGGGACGGGCCGGGCGGTTCGGCCGCTGCGAGCGCCGCGGGCCGAGCGGGGCCGAGCGGGACCGGCGGCGGCCGCCGGTACATCAACAACACGAGCGCGCGGCTGCGCAGGCGCGGACACGCCCCCGCCGCCGTCGGGCTGCGCGGAGCGGCCCCGCTGCCATATTTCTCCCCCCCCGCTGGGCGAGACCATTCCTTACCGGAGGTGGGCGCTCCGCGCCAAGGCAGGGACTGCGGGGTGTAAGAGCAGCCGTGTCTGGCAGAGAGAGGCGATGCGCACGGGAGGTGCCGGTGGAAGGCTAGGAGCAGCCGGTGAGGGACGCCTGTTGCCTCCCGGGTGGGGGATTCCCCCCCGCGGGTTCGCAGTGGTGCGGCCCAGGGTGGGCGGGAGCTGAGGGAGAAGGGAGGGGAGGAAAGGAGTCACGTGACCGCGGGTCGCCGCTGGGGGCGGGGCTCGGTCACATGGGGGGGTGTTGGCGTCCTAAGCCAATCGCGGGCGGGGGCTGGGGATCACGTGATCGGGCGCACGTGTTCCGGTTCCGGGTGTGGCGCGCCATGCGCGGGCGGGCGGCGACAGCGCCCGGGAGAGCGCCCGGGATGAAGGCGGCCAAGAAAACGTCTAAAGGCGCCAGAGCGGCTAAAGCCGCGAAACCGAAGCGGGCGGCGAAGCAGCTGCGGGCCGTGGCGAATCAGGCCGCGGGCACCGAGGCAGCACGGCGCGCCCGGCACCTGAAGGCGCTGAGCCGCGCGTCGGGCGCCGAGCGGGAGCTGGAGGAGCTGGTGTTCGGCGGCAGCCTCCCTGAGGAGGAGGACGAGCTGCTGCGGCGCCTGGCCGGGCCCCGACGGGTACGGCACAGCCGAGAGCCTGCTCGCTGCCCGGGCTCCGGGCCGTGCCACTGTCACACGGTCCCTTTGGTTGGTTTCAGGTTGCTGCTGCAGAGGGGAAGGGCCTCCAGGATGACTCTAGCGATTCGAGGGTGAAGAAAAAAGCGAAACGCGGGTTACTGCTCAAAAATCCCGCCTGGGTGGATGAGGATGATGAAGCTGAGGAAATGTAAGTTCAGGTTAGGTGATGGGAATTGTGTATCACACTTGGGAGCGCTTGTAAGCGGCCTTGGTTTGAACGGTATTTGTGTTCTGTTTGTTTTTCTCCTCTAGTGTTGATATGACCCATAAATACAGGAAAGATTTAATGAAAAGTGATGCCGAGACAACGCTTACTAAGAAGAAACTAAAGAAAAGACTTGAGGAACAGTGAGTTTCATTAATGTTTTTGTGGCTGTCTGTATTGATCTCATGATCATTGCTCTCCAAGTTGGGTGCCAGAAGGATGTTGCCAGATTCTTCAGTGGCACATTGAGCAGGACAAGGGGCAGTGACCATGAACTAAAACACAAAAAGTTCCATCACAACATGAAGAATAATTTTTTTCCATTGAGGTTGACAAAGCACTGGAGCAGCTGCCCAGGGAGACTGTGGAATCTCCCTTGGAGACATCCCAAACACACCTGGACATGTTCCCACCTGCTCCAGGTGACCCTGCTGTAGTGAGAGGTTGGACTGGATGGTCTCCCTTCCAAGCCAACAATTTTGTAAGCTAAAATATATTTATGTGACATTCATAGTCACTTTACTCTTTATCCACTGTGCTTATGTGGTCTCTTTAAAGTCAGGGCTTCCTGCAGTATTTGTAGTGTTACTAAATAACAAATGATACCAAAAATAGTAAATTAAATGTGCGTTAGCATTGTCTGGATTAAGTTGTTTAATACTTATATCAAAGTGCCCAAACTAATTTGTTTTCTAGGGAATTATGCAAGAAACAATGAAATCTTAATTTTTTTTTTTTAGGAAATTAAAAAACTTGCATTGTGTTCTAAGTACAAGTAGTCCTGCAAAATTCTGACTGTGCTTCTTCTAAATACTTAACTCATAGAAGGAAATTACTGTCTCACAAAAGTTATGGTTTTTTTTTTCTCTTTCTCCTTTTCTCATAAGGTTTCAGAATGCCATGGGAGGAGTTCCTGCCTGGGCTGATCTAGAAAACAGGAAGAAATCGAAAAGGACTTTGAGTGATAGTAAATATTCCCAATGCTATTCTGATAAGAGTTTTTGTGATTCCCTATTCAGCTTGCTAGAAGATAATTACTTTTGATGTCCTCTTAGTTTCAGTGGTATAATGATATGCTGGCTATGTCAGCTTAGTTCCTTCAATGTGCTTTAATTCATTTCAGTGAGGTATGTGTTGATTTTGCTGTGGGTGTTTGTGCAATTAGCTGATTCCACGTGCTTTGGTTTAATGAGGTGACACTGATGAAGATGATGATCTGCTACGCAGGACTGGCAATTTCATAACCAGCTCAGAGTCTCTGCCAAGAGGGATTTTGAAGGTAAAGACAAACCTTATCCTGCCACTTCAGCTGGATTAAATGCACACTTTGACTCTTGTGGTGTATAAAATTAGTGACTCTTTGAATTTGTTTCTGCAACTAGAAGCTTTAGAGGATAAGCAAATTGAACAATTCACATGAGAGTATGAAACAATAAACTGAGGTGTGTTGTTTGACATAAGAATTTTCTGCACTCTAAATAGCATCTTGTAGTAGGATTTTAATTTCTGCAGAAGGATGGAATTCTCCTACAGCATTGAAGTGACTGATAAGATCTTTAAGAAGACAGCCTTAAATGAGTATTTCTCACACTGTCTCCTGCAGCTATCTCAGATGAGTCAGAATGCAGCTGGTTTTATATTCAGTTTTAATGCAGATAGAAAGGTTGGTGAATATAGAAAGGTTGGTGAATATAGAAAGGTTGGTGAATTCAGCCTGTATTATATTGGAGCAGCTCCCTGAATGGGCTGTGTGTGCTCTGCTCACATCACACTGCCCAGAACTTCATCACAGGGCTTGAGGTCTTGTAAGCATAAAGAGTAAATGGCTTTTTATTCAGCATGAGTGATTGTTGGTGGTTTTTTTAACTGTCTGATCTGTGTTGTAGATGAGCACCTGCCCTCCTGCAAACCAGGAACGTTTTGCCAATGGAAAACTGGTGACAGTGCAGTTTCATCCTTCAGCTCAAGTGGTGATGGCAGCTGGGCATGATCGCTCTGTGTCCCTCTTCCAGGTGAAAGCTTCAGTTTGTACCTGCTGATGGTCACTAATATAGAACCTTTTCTTTGAGTGTACATGAAATAGCCTGGAATGGTAGACTTTGTTTTCTGTCTTCCTCTGCACACCGTCAGGGCTTACATAATGTCTGTGGTTACAACGGAAATTCCTTGGTTAAAGGCATCTTGGAAGGAATTTCCACCAGTGACTTCACACCAAGCATGTGCAGAGTACTGGCAAACACTTTGTCTCAGAGTTTTTAGGCGAAGATTTGTGTTTAAAAATGTTTGAAGGTTTGCAAATGACAAGTGCTAATGAGGATTTTTGTTGCTAAGTGGTTTGGAGAGCCTGTAGTGGGGGGAGCAGCCCACTTTGCTTTGAGACTGTAAAATTGCTATGAAATCATGTTGGGGATGGAGAGACTGTGCTGCAGGAAGATGTTCATCCAGAGACACTGCCAGGCTCCTCTGAAAACTAAAGATCCTAATTTAATTTAGGAATTCTTAGCATGGCCCAGGGTCACTGGAATGGTCAGACAAGTGGAATGTGATAGTCTCACAGAGCCACAAGAAAACCCAAATCAAAGCAGATGTTTCCATTTAGAAAAAGCACAGTAGAAGTGATTATTTGAACAAAGCAAGAAGTGTGAGGTCTATCAGAGAGGCAGAGTTACATCAGATAAGGAGCTAAGAACCAGATTATTTGTAGGAGAGGGGAAGAGTTTAAGGCTTCACAGTGGTGTACCTCTTATTACTTAAGTCTCAGCTGAGAAGTGAAAAAGTGTTTGATATATTCCTCAATATAACAACCTGGTTTGTTACTTTCTTTTTTGAAGGTGGACGGTATAAGGAACCCAAAAATACAGAGCATCTATTTAGAGAGTTTTCCAATTTATAAGGCTCGTTTCAGTGTGGATGGAGAACAAGTTATAGCCACTGGTACTCACCACAGAATGTTCTTTGTGTATGACATGATGGCTGGGAGTATCATCCCTGTCCCAAAAGTACGAGGTATGTTTTGCAGCTCTGAGTGTCTGGGCACAGTTGAAGCTGTCTGAAATAGAGATGGCACATGAATTTGCTTTAAAACAAAGTAGAGGGGCTTGTTGGAGGTTTTATTTTTAACTTATCTTCAAGGAAATAAAGTACCTTTAGTGTTAATTGTCTGGGATATTAATTATCACACACAAGCAAGGTTGAGTTCAGCTTCTCTGTGACAGCATATTGCAGAAATTAAGAGCTGGAATCAGGTCTTACTCATATTCATCCTATCTCTAAATATTGAGGCCAAAGAATAAATTGCACCAATTTCAAGTTTCAAATCTCTTTTTAAAGGTGTGGAGGAAAAATTCCTCAGAAACTTCGAACTCTCTCCAGATGGATCATTTATGCTGCTAATTGGAACTTCAGGGTACCTTCACTTGCTGTCCATGAAGGTACGTTCTCTGCATGGTCTGTGTAGCTTTGCTTCCTTGGTGCCTTTCCCCTTTTGAATCTGCTTTTATTTCATCTGCAAAGCAATCTAACTTTCAGCTGAAGCCAAAGTATGACACATACTGTAACAGCCCTCAAAAATGTGCTGTGGAATCAACCCACTGCAGCTTTAGGGAATTATTTTGGACTCTCTGAGACTTTGTTTCACAGCTCCATGGGGCTGGTGAAGCTCAGGGCAGTTCTGTGGGGTTTTCAGCTTGAAGAAATTGTGTGTCAGTGCTGTATTTCAGCTGCTTGCACAAACACTGTGCTGGCAAGAGGAATGGAAACGGCATGGGAACAGGCACCTGGGGGTGGAAGAAATACAGGACTGCTTTTTTGGGAGTCATGCTAGTGCCTGCTGCTGCACTATGTTCATGAATCATGCCAAATACTGATTCATAATGCATAGAGCAATCTTTCAGCTGAATTTTAAAATGCCTTATGATGGCAGGTGGATTTGTTTTAAACTTTCACAGGGAAAGATACTTTTAAAGGAGAAAGTTCAGTTTTATATAACTCAGGCCCTTCAGTGAGGGAGCAAATGAGTGTTTGTTGATCCAGCTGCAGTTAGACTCAGGAGCTTTTGCTCTGCAGGCACTGAAAATGCTGGTGCTGTTCTCTGAATCTCAGGGTAGATAACTTAAGGTTTTTGTGGGACAGGAAACAACTCTTCTGTAGATTTTTGGTAGAATCTCTGCCAGCATTGTTCTTCATCCTGCAGACAAAAGAACTGATCAGCACTATGAAGGTGAATGGAAGATGCACTGCCTCTGCTTTCACCCCAGACAGCAGTAAAATATACAGCTATTCAAGTGAGTATTGCAGCAGCTCTAGTAATAATTCCATTTAAATTGCATGAGTTCTTAGAAGTCACTTATAGTTTTAGAGAAATAATTTCAAAAATTTATGCTAGTATCTCTCCTAAAAATACAACCAAGTGTTTAATCATTACAGAATGGAATTAACTATTTTATTGTGCCTTTAATAGTTGTTTTTTTTTTTAAATACCTTATATTTGATAGCTGTAAATTAACTTCTAGTTGTCATCTAATTATTTTTTTTTAATCAAAATGTACTAACAAAGTGATGTGTATGTGTGTTTTCTCTAACATCTCTCATTCTGCAACCAGAGGAAGGCGAAGTTTTCATTTGGGATGTGAGAAGCAGAAGGTGTCTACACAAATTTGAAGATGAAGGTTGTTTGGAAGGAAAGTGCATTGCTATTTCAAAAAATAACCAGTATGTGGCATGTGGGTAAGTGACTGAACTTTGACAGCTGCTTCTGCTATCATTTTGAAGTTCTTCAGTGAACCTATGGGTAGCTGGTGCGAGTGTAGGAACATGGTTTGGTTCTAATAAGCTTAGAGTAGACATAAATAGATTAATATTCCCTATTTTATGGTAATAATTTGCTTTTCTCTGTATAAATATACCATAGTACACCTAAAACAATAGGACTGATACTAGTATTACTATTGCCATGTATGGGTTCAGCAGTTAATTTTGAAATCACCCTGACTAAAATCACAAATTCTATAACAGGAATGTTGATTCAAGGCCTTCTCCCTTTTCTAGTTCTTTTCCCTGTACTCCGAATTTGGCTTCTGCAAGGCACCATATTTGCCTTTCAAAAGTGGCCTCAACTTAAAGCCACAAGCTGAAACTGTTTCTCCAAATTTACTGAGATGCAGTTTCAGCCAGGGTCTGGATTCTTTAAATGAGAATAGTAAATAAATAAAGGAATACAATATATATTTTCCTAGCTCATTGTAGAAGAGGATTTTAAAGTGAGCTTTGCTAAATTATGAAACAAAACCAAAAAAACCCCCACCTTGAAGTTATTTTAGAATATTTTGATACCAAACTCTGCTTGCTTTCAATTCATCCTGGTAAGAGATGGGCTCATCAAGGCTCCCCACAGTTGAGTCTCTTATTATATAAGAAAAAAGAAAATCCAATCCAGCAAAAACTTAAACTCCTCCACTAAATACTGTTGTAAGTTCCAAAGGCAAATCAAGCTCCAAACAAAATATTATTGCACACGCCAGTAAATAATTGGAAATTATGTTTATAGGTGAGTAGTGGCTATAGATAACAAGACAGTATATACTGGAATAATACTTTTCTAATCTTTGTTCATTTTGTTCTTTAGTTCATCTTCTGGAGTTGTAAATTTATACACCACTGATGCCTGCCTCAAAGAAAACCATCCTAAACCAGTTAAGGCCATAATGAACCTTGTTACTTCTGCTACCTGTGTGACTTTTAATCCCACCACAGAGATTTTGGCAGTGGCTTCCCGTGACACTGATGAGGCTGTCAAATTGGTATGTTCAGCTGCTTTATTGCAATATTTCTTTTGTATCTTGCTAGAAATACTGCTAGTGACATAAAAAAAAATTATATTAAGCAGTTAAGATACTGCAAAAAGTGTTAGACCAACGAGATCAGACATGGCCAAGACACTCTGCATTTACAAGAGTGTAATTTTATCTTCTTTAGTAAAGTTACTCTGAAAAATAAGATTTTGTAGTTTAGTTTACCTTTTTTACCTTTTTAAAATGCCCTCTAAAGTGTCTGGAAGTGTTAGAGCCAGGTTGGACAGGGCTTGGAGCAACCTGGTCTAGTGGAAGGTGTCCCAGCCCTTCCCAGTCTGTGATTCAATTTCAGAGCTGTAAATATAGCTCAGCAACAAATGTGAGTTTTCAGCAGCTGGTAACTGTAACAATAGTATTATGGGGTTTTTTTTTGCCAGCCTTGTCAGAATTCTGGCCAACAGTGGAACTGTTGAATTAACCTGAGGATTTGTAGGTCTGAGAATTGCAATAATTGGTTCCATGATGTGTTCCCTGCTCCTTTTCCCCAGCAGAATTCTGTATGTAGAATCATAACTGAACATTTGAGCTTAACATTGAGCTTCAACTATGGATTCGTAGTTTAATTTTATTTTCAGTGGGTTTTTTTTTTACAAACCTTAAATTCTGATCTATTTCTCAATAGGTGCACCTTCCTTCATACACTGTATTCTCAAACTTCCCAGTGTTCAGAAGAAAACAGATTTATCTTACTCAATCTATGGACTTCTCTCCCAGAAGTGGATATTTCTCTATAGCAAATAACAAAGGCAAAGCTTTGTTATTTAGGTAGGTACTAAGTTAATCCCAGACACCATGTTTATGTTCTGTAAGATGGAACAGATGGCTGTAAGTGATAAAGTGATTCCTGATCTGCATTACACGTGATTAATTACTGGGGTGTGGAGCTGGCTTTCCCTGATGGAGAGCAGCCCTTATTGTTTCTCTGATTATGCAATACATCCTGTTTGCATACCTTCTGATTTTCCTCTCCTGCTGGTGTGGTCAGGGGTGAGGAGCAGGGCTAACTTTAAGCAGGAATATTTTTGTTTACACTCCCAACTTCATGGTGCTTGAAAAACGGATTAACTTTAAGATGAGATTTTAATGATTTACCAAGACAGACAGGGAAATTTTATAGAAATATTTGGAAATATGTATAAATCTTGTTATTTGTCGTTTATTTGAAATTGAACTACATATTATAATGGCACTTAAGTTATTCTAGCAGGTGGATCTTTGCTATCTTTTACGACATCTATTTTTCAAATTATCTGAAGATACTCAATGACACTGCTGAAGAGCTATTGTTTCTTTGTGTTGTTCCCTCAAAAGATTACTGAGAAGTTTTAAATCTCTCATTTTTTTTTTTCTTTAGGCTGAAACATTATTCATCCTTTTGAAAGAAGATACAGGAGGAAATGAACCAGTAACTGAGGTGAAAACAGCACTAGAACTGTTCGCAACATTGACTTGAGGAGCCTCAAAATTTTCATTTTGCTGCCTCCACTTCTTTAGAGATGGCAGGAAGAATTTCTTAGCCCTGTGTGATCTGTCCTGCCTGGTTCACTCTTGGGCTGGAGTAGGACTGGCCTTGTCACTCTCAGCTTTTCTGGTAATGCAGAAAGTTGATAGTTCAACTAAGAACTGCTGTCAGCTGGGCTGAGCTGATTATATTTAAATCAAACTCAGAAATGTTGATAAACAGCTGCAGGCTGGCAGGGACTTGGCTTGATCCTGTTCTGGAGCATTGTGAGCCCACAGAAGTCTGCATAATTTCAAATTCCTATTACAGGAATTACTGAAGTTTCAAGCATAGTTTGTGTGCAGATATGATTTTATTGTGCACTTAAATGTCTTCTTGGGAAATTGGGAAAACTTGTAGCCTTGACAATAATACACAAGATTGACAAAAACTGTGTTAATGAAAGGAGGCTGAATTTGTTTAGGCTGGAAGCAGCTCTGACTACTGCATGTTAAGCTTGCATAGAATTTTGTGATGGCTTGGTGTTTGGAAAATGCTAACAAAATTATCTCTACTGGTCTTTCCCCAGGTTTTGTAATCTGCAGATAAAGCGATGCTGACAAAATCAAAGCTTTTTTTTTCTTTTTTTTTTCTTTTTTTTTTTTTTTTATATATATGGAAGCCTCAAAATACTAATAGAATATATGTATTTTTAAATTTATTTGTTTTAAATAAATGTACCTGGTAAATTTCCAGGCAACTTGTTGCAACTTATTCAATGCTTCGTGTAAGCTCACAAGTAAGATTTTATTGATTGGCACTCAAGCTTGTGTCTTCCAGAGATGTTTGAATGTCTTAATTATTATTAGCATGTGAAATATTCCAGTGCTGAAACAGAAATTTTGTAGAAAATGGCCTCTGCTTCAAACATTTAGCAGGAGCTTTTCCATCAGCCTGGTTCACTTGAGGCTGGGTTGGAAACAGCATTTTGCTGCCTGGAGGAGCCCAGTCCCCTGAGACCCTGTTGATGTTGGTGTTGCAGTTCAGCCCAACTCCCTCACTGCAGCTTCAAGGTGCCCTAAACCAAGAGGTGAAAAAAACCCACCCCATTTATGCTTTCCTGCCTCCTGTGTCACAGAAACAACTGCATCTAACATGAGTTTAATTCTTAAGGAAGACCCCAGTCTTATTTTTCTGTGAAAGCAAAGAATCTTGGCTATCACATGATTTTTAAATCGGTGGTGGAATTGTAATACTATCAGGGTCCCCAAGCAGGGACTAGGGTAGGGTCTGCCACTGCTTCATCTGCTGCCAAATCCTGCCCCTCTTATCTCTTTCTGAAGTGGCTACCTCGTTTTCCTTAAATTAATGAAAAAAAAGGTTGAATGGGGACCTGCTACAGTAAAACCCTGATTTGAGAATAAATTGTGGCTCATGTATGACCTCTTCCCCACAATGGAATTTTTTGGGTGGTAACAGCTTAGTCAAGGTGCTCCAGTAACCAGCACTGAAGTAATGAAGACTTCAGTGAAAGTGGCATCCCAGAAGATGTACTCTGAACTTGAGAAAAATGTAATTGTATAACCATATTTGACTATAGATTTTGACTATAGGAGCCCATTGGTGAATTCTTGTCATGCTATTTTTAAAAATAAGATACCCTGTGTTCAGATATATTAGGTTTTTGAAGTGTTTTTGACAGTGATTCATTTTAAGATAAGAACTTGGAATTCACAAATCTTGGAAAAAGCAGAGTATGCTCTGGAGGTGTTAAATTGAGTACAGTAATCTAAGCCTAAACTGAAGACCCTAGGATGAAAGAATAAAATTAAAACATAAGCACACTGTTAAGATAATGTTCACTCTCATTTCCTCCACTCAGCTTCCCCAATCTCCACCTATCTATTTCCTAGACAGAATGAAAGTGATCATACTCCTGATCCTACTGAAAGGATTTGTGTTTTTAAGAAAACCACAATTTCTTTTACATGAAGTAAGCAGAGAATCCTATGATCACAACCAGGGAGCCCCTGCATGTAGCCAGGAGGAGGAGAGGGACCAACAGGTTTACTAGAGTGTGTTTACAGACTTTGGAGGAAGAAGCAGCTGTGAGAAGTAACACTAAGGGGAAAGTTGAGTCGGAATTCAAGAGTACTTCAGATGTCATTCTCTAGAAAAACAATTGCTCCCATTTCAAGTTGGTTTCATTGAAGGGCAACTGTAAAGTCCCAGGACAACCCCACCTCCATTTCCTAGGTAACCTGTCAACGAAAATATCAATCTTACAGAAGAATGATCCTTGATCTTCAAACAGAGTCACACCCCAAGTTAATCCCCAGCTTCATTTCAGTTTAATTCTTCAAAGTTACTTCCTTAAGGAGCTGATCAAAGTTCACCTTTCTTCTATAGCCTGAAGATGTGGCAATCATTCTTACCTGACAATAGGTGAAATCCAGCTCTAGCTCTAAAACAGGGCATATTTTGTGGGCATTGAGCTGGATCTCTGCTTATCTTAAAGCTCTCATCGAAACTGAAAGCTCCATTTGCATGTTACTGTCTGCGTCACCAACACAAAGCCCTCATATAGCAGATGAGATTTGACCTGCAAGAAGCAAAGTGAGTTTTAGGCAAAAACACACCACATTTAAACTTCAGGATCTGATTCGTCTGTTCATTTTCCTTCCCTTCTGCCGCTGGAAATTTCTCTGGCAAGAGGAAAAATACCTGTCTGATATCAGTGCTCCTCTTTGCTGACCAAGGCAGGTAAGCAGAGCTCTGTTATTTCTTTCTCTCCTGAGCAAGTGGTGAATGTGGTGCTGCTGTTGGGCTGGAAAGGAACGGATCTTTTCCCTTCATCCCAGCTGTGCACACAGGGATCAGCAAGGTCTTCCCATCCTCCAGGTCCCCTCAGGTGCAGGTGGCAAGAACTAGGGGCATCAGCAGCACAGCAGCTCCCGGAAGGGCTCAGAGAGGAAATGAAAGTTATGGGGAATGTTCATTTGGGGGAAAAGCTGACATATGGACTGGCCCTCTGAGTCTGATGTTTGTTTCCCAATGACTGTGCTGCTGCTGTTCAGGGGAGCAGGAGAGAATTCCCCCTCTGGAGAGGACAGGTAGACCCAGGGTACCCCCTTAGGGCAGGACCTTGAGGCAAAGTAGGACTAATGATAATGCTGGAACTTCCTTCTCGGTAAGTGAGGCTGGTTCCAAGTATGACTGCTTGGAACTCTTTCCTGTTGGAAGTTGAAACACTGGGAAACTGCCTTGATTTTATGATAACTCAGGATATCTCCCAGAGCACCCATGGGTCAGTTGCTTATACAGTATTAAGCTTAAAATTTCCTGATTAGCACCTTGAGTGATTGAGGTTACCAATTCATAAGCAGCAAGCCTCAGGTCATCATGGCATTGTCTTTGTTTACCCATTAAAATAATTAATTTCATAATTTCACAGTGTTCAGGGATCTTTGTGGATCTGACAGGTGTTGCAGAGTCAGTGTCAAACTCACTCCATTTCCCCTCCCCTGCTGTAGCACTGATTCCTGCCCTTATTTGCTCTCTATCCCCATGTGTCTCTTTAGCAGGGCTAAACGTGAAGCTTAGAGGGATGGAGAAATTCTACCTTTGTGTGTTTGTTTTTTGTTGTGTTGAGTTTTTTAGACCTATGTTCCCATGGCAGGGCTGATTAAGAGGGCTTTAAACTAGGTTTAAAGGGATAAGGGGATGAAACTAGGCTCTCCAGAAAGAAGCCCAAGGGTGGTAAGGCAGGGTGGAGTGAAATCTGCAGCCCAGCTTAAGTGCATGTACACCAGTGCATGCAGCATGGGTAAGAAACAGGAAGAGCTGGAAACCACTGTGCAGAGGGAAAGCTGACATAGTCTCCATCATGGAAATGTGGTGGGATGACTCTCATGACTGGAGTATTGCAATAAGTGGCCACAAGCTCTTCAGAAGAGACAGGTGATGAAGAGGTGGAGGGGTGGCTCTGTGTATTAGGGAGGCTCTCAACACCATGGAACTTGAGATTAATGATGATAAGGTCGAGTGCCCATGGGTAAGAATCAGGGGGAAGGCCAACAGCCTGGTGGGGGTCTGTTACAGACCACCCAGCCAGGATGAAGAGGTGGATGTACTAATCTATAAGCAGCTGAAGGATGTTTCAGGATCACCAGTCCGTGGCTCTTGTGGGAGACTTTAACCTGCAAGATGTCTGCTGGGAACTTAACACAGTAGAGAAGCAGCAGTCCAGGAGGTTCTTAGAGTGTATGGAGGAAAACTTCTTGTCACAGCTCTGATCAATGTTGGTCCCAGTCCTGTTCAATATCTTTATTGATGATCTAGACTGGGGGATCGAGTCTGCCATTAGCAGATTTACAGATGACACCAAGCTGTGTGGGAGCATTGATCTGCTGGAGGGTAGGAGGGCTCAGCAGAGGGACGTGGACAGGCTGGATAGATAGGCCAAATCAAACAATATGAGGTTTAACAAGTCCAAGTGCCAGGTCCTGCACTTCAGCCACAACAACTCCTGCAGCACTACAGGCTGGGGACAGAGTGGCTGGAAAGCAGCCAGGCAGAAAGGGACCTGGGGAACTGGTCAACAGCTGATTGAATGTGAGCCAGCAGTGTGCTCACATAGCCAAAAAGGTCAGTGGCATCCTGGCCTGGATCAGGAACAGTGTGGCCAGCAGGAACAGGGAAGTGATTCTTCCCCTGTACTTGGCACTGGTGAGGCCACACCTTGAGTTCTGTGTCCAGTTCTGGGCCCCTCAATTTAGAAAGAATGTTGAGATGTTCAAGCATGTCCAGAGAAGGGCAATAAGGCTCATGAAGGGTCTGAAACACAAGTCCTGTGAGGAGCAGCTGAGGGAGGTGGGGTTGTTTAGCCTGTAGAAGAGGCTCAGGGGAGACCTCATCACACTCTACACCTACTGTAGTCAGGTGAGGGTTGGTCTCTTTTCCCAGGCAACCAGCCTGTGATACTATGATTCCAACCCAAAATTTAAACTGGTGTGTTAAAGTGTCCATTAAATTTCACAGCAGGAAATAGGGACTGGGTGGAGCTTTCTCTTGCATTCCCTGTCACAGCTTCCTGGGAAAATGCTAGATTGAAATTCCTAGAAACTGAAAGTGTAATTGAGATCTTCAGAAGTTTTCTTGATTTCTGATCTCAGCTGTTCAAGATTTGGCACGTTCAGGAGTCACATCTGGTGAAAAGTGCCAGGAGAGAGATCCAAAGGGGTTGGGACAGGATTTCCCTTCTTTTCTCACTTCCCTTCTGTGCCTGTTCCACGTCAGCTGCGGGATTATCCCACCCCTTGGACTGCAGGGATGAAGCAGAGAAGATGGCTGCTGCTGGCTCTGCCACTGCTTCTGGCTATCGCTTTCTCAGGTAATGCTTCCATGAGCTGTTCTGCTCCTTTCTGGGGGATTCCAGCCTGCAGATGATCAGGAGTCCTGGAGCTGAGGGTCTTGGTCTCCTGAGCAGCCCTGATTTCAACTCCACAAGGGCCAGAGCTGCCCTGCCCCTCTGGTCTTGGGGATTACAGCTGTTTGAAGTCAGAGGTTCTCTCCCCTGGGGAAGCCAGGGAAGACCTAAGCCAAGACATCTGTGCCCTGTCCAGCTCTGCCCCAATGCCAGGGGCATTTCCCTGTCTGCATGGGCAGTTGGCATTGTCACAGCCGCCTTGCTGCTGGTGACACAGGCTGCAAAAGGGGAAGGCCAGCTGGGGAGCTGCATGAAATGGCTCTGGACATGCTTTTATGCATTTATTTTTTTTCCTTTTCCCCCAAATAATCCCATCCTGTACATCTTATATCATCCTGTTTTCTCCCTCTAATCTATTACTTTCAGTTGTTCCCTGCTGTTACTCCTAGAGCTGTTTCCTTCATACCACTGCCTTTTCTGATTGATTTCAGCCAGATGCTCACCCACAGACAATTTTGAGCTCACCTCTCCTGAGAATGTAGTTAGAATTGTTGGTCAAGATACAATCCTCCTTGCACCATGTCTTGGTGCAGTGAAGAAAAATCACAGATGGGCACAGAGAGGACATTTACACATACAGGCAGTTTGGAGGTGAATCAATGCAGAAATACCATGGACAGACATCAGTGCCAAGAGATGGATTTGACACTGGGAATGTCTCCCTGACACTGAAGAACATCCAGCCAGCAGATGAAGGAATGTACAGTTGCACTGTGATATCCAGGGACCAGATTGTTGATACGCCTACCAAGCTCAGCATTGCAGGTTGGAGACTTTCTGGGCCGGGTAGGGAAGGAGGGAAGCTCTTACAGAGGGAAAAGAGCTCTCCAAAATGACACTGTCCCCCAGCTGATGCCCCTCATATGACCCAACACGTCCGCTCCCCACTCCCAGCATGGGCCACCTGTCAAGATGTTCTGCAACCTCCATGCCCAGCCCAAGCCCTGTTCTGACCCACATGGAGCTGTAATAATCCCTGGTGGGGAGGCGTGAGGCCACCTGACAGACATCCAAGTGCTCAGCATCCCTGGCTGTGGGACTGATGGGAATGAAGCCCTTCATCTTGTGACTTCTCAGCTGGGGTAAGGGCTAAGGAGATGTTCTGTGCTGCCAGTTCCCCCCAGCTGGACAGTTAGCATCATTTGTATGCAGATATTGATAACATCAGATGGAGCTCATCAACCTTGAGTCACTGCTGAAGAAAAGCACAGAATGGCGGAATCAGGGAATCTTAGAATCAGGCAATGGCATGAGTGGGAATGGACCTTAAAGAATTTCTCATTTGAACTTCCCAGCCATGGGCAGGAACAAATGCTGACCAACCTGGCCTTGAACCCTTCCAGGGGTGCAACATCCACAGCTGCTCTGGGCAAGCTGTGCCAGAGCCTCACTCTTAGTCAAGAATATCTTCCTAAAATCAAATCTAAATCCCTTCATCCAAAGGGGATTAGAGATGCTTTTGGGAGAGGAGAGAGAAAAAGCTGCAAGACAGCACCCATTTCCTACTACTACACAGGACGAATTCCTATGAAATCCAGCTTTGACCGGGAGTATGACACTGAAATATGTGTGGTGCATCCCATCTTATCACACTGGTGAAGCTTTGGTGCAGTCCAGTGACCCATCTGTGCCCATCTGTAGTTCCAGCATGGAATGGGGAGGTGCCTGAGCTTTACTGTGCTGTGTCCTGCTTTACCAACCCTCAAAACTGGACAGGGGTCCTACAGAGCCATTCCAAAAGAAGAATACAAACCACACACCTTCTCCCTACCTGCTCCATGAAATAGTGGGGAGCTGAGCAGCAAACACCATAGTTCTTTCTAAGCCAAAGGAAATTTGGCATTTATGGCAGATGGAGTGCGGGATGACAGAAAGATCAATGAAAAGGTTGTGTGAAGGACTGACAGAAACTGTCAGGAAACTTTGGGTTAAGAAAGAGATGTGAATCAAAGGAAGAGCTGCTTTCAAGGAAACAAACTTCTCCCACTACAAATTCTCCTGTCTTTAAAGTACTGGTGAAGTGTCCATTGAAACTCAGGCCCCCAAGGGCAAGGGCTCAAGCTTGGTTGCAGATCACATAGATGTTTTCCTGAACTTGTTGTCCAGTGGGTTACTGAGGATGGGCAGGGGCTCTCTGCAGACACTGAAAGTAACCAGGACAGTGAGAAGTTCTTCAGCGTGTGTAGTCGAGTCACAGTTACAGGAGAGCAAGTGGGAAAATTCACCTGTCAAATCCTGACCCCCCTGGTGCAGGTGGAGAAGAAAACTACCATGCTCATCTCAGGTGAGTCCCATTGTCCCCAGAAGTCTTTGCTGGACTGTCTCAGGAGCTCTGTGAGGCCCTTTCCAGTGCCAGGGAAGGCAACAGCTCTCCAGTCCAGCCAGACCCATCCCAGAGCACCACGGTGGTGCAGGCAGGACAGGCTGCAGTGTGAAATGAGCAGGGTCCCTCTTGCCCCTAGGGATGTGACATCTCAAGGGAAGGCAGGCTCTGACCACCTGTACAGGACTGTGACTATTTCTCCATATATCTCCACAAAATCTCTTTGAGTGGGTGCTTAAGTTTAAGGGTAAGATTGAACATTGCCAGATGACACTCAGATTTTTTTCCCAAAGGTTCTGTTTTTCCAGGTGCATCTCAGTGGATCTCTGCCTCATGGATACAACTCTCTTTATTCCTTCTCACATTGGCTGCTGGTTCTGTTCTGATATTTCAAGGTAAGGCCTCCTGGTTCACAGAACCTCATGTTATTAGAAGTGAGGCTGCAGTATGTAATTTCTCAGCCTCTTGTAAGACTCCTCTCTGACAAATACGATGAAATACCATGTAGTCTACTTCTGGTTCACAGATATATTAGCTTCCACTCAGCTCAAATTCTGAGTTGTCCTGCAGGTAGAATTTTGCCGTCTGTCATCCAGAGGCAGAAGGGAGATGCCTCCACGTGCATTTGAGACCTTGGGTGGACCATGGTATCTACAGGCAAGAGGAGGAAGGAGGATGGGATCGGGGTACTTTTCCTGGGGTCAATTAGAAGGGTCCCTTCCTCTGCCTCCATTGGTCTCGTTCTCCCCAGTACTTCCAGTGGAACTCATTTATCAGATCTGGACTTTTTTTCCTAGAAGTGTTAGTGGTGCCTCCCACCTTGGCAAGGGCCTGTCCAGAGATCTCTGCCTCTGCAGCCATGGCTGGGGAGAAGTCTCATTTACCTAGTCCAGTGCCCACAGAATGGGGGACCTATCTTTATTTTTCAGGGCTCAGTTCTTTTCCAAGGCTGCTGAATTAGAAAGGATTGTCTGAGGAAAGAGAAATCTGGAGAGTGTAAATTAGAAATAGGCAGGACATGAGGAAACTGAATTGAATTTCTTGTGCCCTCCCTGCATAAAGAAAGAAAAAGGAAAAAAACAAACAGGTAAGCAGGGTCATTCCCCACCAGGCCTTTATAATTTTGGAAGCAAACTCTGCTCCACAATCAGAGTGACTTGTGAGTTAGTCCTAGGAGTGTGTGCCTTGTGAAGAACTTCCTTGGGAGCAGCTCTTATGTCCCATGCCAGTGGAACACCTTTGATTACTGAGTCAGCAACTGGAGGTGGTCAAGGTCCCTCTTCTCTCCCTTGTCCTTGAAGGCAGTGAAAGAACAGCACCTTCCTGGTCTTTTCTAGGAGGAAAGGCCTACGTCACTAGTGGAACAAGACCTTGCCTCAGGGAAGAAAAAATCATTATCTCTGTGACGCCAGTCTTTTTTCACAGGAAGGAGAGTGGACTCCCTGGAAACTGTTTGGCTGAAGAAACACCAGCACCTCTACCAAAAAATTCAGACTCTGCAGGAAGCTTTCCAGAATGAGCAGGAGTCCACACGGCATGATATTCAGCTCCTCAGAACAGACCTGAAGAAGGAACTAGGTGAGCAGGACCATTCCCCAGCAGGCCTCCTCCCTGGAGGCAAAAGATGCTCTACAGGCAGCACTAACCCAAATCCCTCAAACTGTCCCATGTGATTGCCCACCACAGCTCCTCAAAGCAGATGGAGAAGTAGGGAATAGCTTTTTTCATCAAGAATACTCAAAGGGAAAACCTGAAGAGATTCTTGGGCAGTGAATTTAAATCAGGACACTGCTCTCTCTTCCTCAGTAAGGTAATGAGAGTGTCCCAATTACACTGTTCTTTCTTTATAGGATTGACAATAGATGCAAATACTACAAACACTTTGGAATCTGTGTGGAAGGAAGACCTCCAAGAAGTGTCCCAACAAGTCCAAACTCTGCAGAAAGCTTTTAAAAGCACCCAGGTGTACGCACAGCGTGACCTTCAGATGATCAGAACAGTCCTGAAGGATGAACTAGGTGAGCAGGGCCATTCCCCAGCAGGCCTTCATCTCTCTGAAGGTCAATCTGGCTCTACAGGTAAACTGATCTGTGAGTTAATCCTTTGCCTTTTATCAGAATGGGCAGAACTTCCTTGGTAGCAGCTCTTATGTCCCAGTCATGTGGAACACCTTTGATGCTGAGGTGGCAACTGGAGATGGCCAAGGTCCCTCTTTTCTCCCTTGTAGAAGGGAGTGAAAGAACAACATCTCCTCGGTCCTTTTTAAGAAGGAAGTTTTGTGTCATTATTGGGACAAGACCTCACCTCAAGGGAGAAAAATAATTTTCCCAGTGACACCAGTCTTTTTTTGCAGTAAAGACAGTGGAGGCAAATGTCACAGGGAATATAGCATGCATATGGCAGAAGGACCTCCTGCAGCTCTCCCAACAAATTCAAACTCTGAAGCAAACTTTCCAGAACATGAAGTTTGCCATACAGCGTGACCTTCAAATGACCAGAACAGACCTGGAGAACAAACTAGGTGAGCAGAAGCATTTCCACTACAGGCCTTCATTCCTCTGAAGGCAAAGGCTGTCCTACTGTGAATTTGTCCACCACATCTCCTCAAGGGGGATGGGGAAAGACAGCCCTTACAGGGGAAACAGTTTTTGTGCTCTGTGGCACCACACAATCTTCATGCCAAAGAGTATTACCTCCCAAGAATACTCTTTGGAGAGACAGAGTGGGATCATTCCTGCCTTCATGCTTCCCAGGAGGCCTTGGGCAAGCCATTAGGAAGACCCACAGGGAGGGGGAGAAGCCTAAGAGAGCCCTAAGAGATGCCTTGACAGGGATTTTATATCAGAGCTTTTGGTCATTGTCATTACAGATCAATGGCTTCCCCTTCAAGAAAACCATGACTTTGTCCCAGTGAAAATATTCTTTCTTCTCAGGAGAGACAGTGGAGGAAAAAACAAGCACCTTAGAATCCAGGCTGGAGAAGGACCACCATGAAATCTCCAAACAAATTCAAACTCTGCAGGAAAACTTCCAGAACACATATGAGACCACACAGCGTGACCTTCAGATGATCAGAATACACTTGGAGCATGAGCTAGGTAAACCAGGCCATTCCCCAGCAGGCTTTCATTTCTCTGAAGAGAAAAGCTGTTCTACAGGCAAACAGTCCTGTGAGCTCATTGTCCACAGCTCCTCAAAGTGGATGAAGGAGAGTCCTCACATGGCAAACCAGCTTTTGTGCTCCATGAAACTGAAACACCTCCAAGTCAAAGCACCCCTGATGAGCTCCACCCCATGCTGACCTGCTCAGCTTGGGGGCATCTCCATGGCCAGTGCAGGAGCTGGGAGCAGGGGAGGGCACTGGCAGCACCCAGCACTCTCTGCCAAATGTTCAGGGATGTTTCCCTGGGCAGGCACAGGGCCCATGTCCAGTCTCAGGACCCACTGACCAAGGCTGAGACCCAGTGAACATTCCTGAGACCACAATGGGGTCTGAGGGACAGGTAGGGGATGTCCCACCACACCTTCCTCGTGACAAAGAGCATTGTTTCCCAGGGCCCACAGATGCTGTCTGGAGAGATGGACTGGGGTCAGTGCCATCCAGCAGGCCTTGATCAAGCCTTTAGGGAGGTCCAGAGGAAGTGGGAGAGTGCTGAGGAAAGATGCTGTGGCAGGGAATTTCAATCAGAGTTTTCAGGCATTGTGACTGCAGATTGCTGGTGTCCCCCTCAAGACAGCAGTGAGCCTGCTCCAGTGAGATGGTTCTTTCTTCACAGGAAGGACAGTGGAGGAAAATACAAGGACCATGGAATCCATGTGGAAGAAGGACCTTCTGCAGCTCTCTCAGCAAGTGCAAACTCTGCAGGGAGCATTCCAGAACTTGGAGGGGTCCACACAGCGTGACCTGCAGATGATAAGAGTAGAGATGAAGAATGAGCTAGGTAAGCTAGGTCATTCCTCAGCAGGCCTTCACCTCTCAAAAGGCAGGAGCTGCTTTAAAGGCAAACTTTGCTGTGAGGACATCCTCCACAGCTCCTCAAAGGGGATGGGGAAAGAGAGTCCTTAAATGGGGAATAGATTTGACATCCTTGCCACTGGAACACCTCCATGTGTTCTCTGCAGGAGCTCAAGGTCCCTCTTCTCTCCCTTGTCCTTGGAAAGAGTTTGAATTCTGAGTTCTCTCACTGTCTGATACTCCTTAAGGTTTCCCCTTGAACCCTGTCCAGCCCCAGGTGGGTTGGATTGGCCATCAGACTCAAACAATCTCACCAGAATTCAATCAAGCAATCAGCCCAGGTAAACAATTCTCCAAGCGCGTTCCACATGAGAAAAACAAGAAGCAGAAACAGAATTTTTTCTCTTTCTTTCTCTCTGTTCTGCTCTATGAAAAAATCCTGAGAGAGAATTGTGGTTGCCACAGGTAGGGGATGTCCCACCACACCTTCCTTGTGACAAAGAGCATTGTTTCCCAGGGCCCACAGATGCTGTCTGCAGAGATGGACTGGGGTCAGTGCCATCCAGCAGGCCTTGATCAAGCCTTTAGGGAGGTCCAGAGGAAGTGGGAGAGTGCTGAGGAAAGATGCTGTGGCAGGGAATTTCAATCAGAGTTTTCAGGCATTGTGACTGCAGGTTGTTGGTGTCCCCCTCAAGACAGCAGTGAGTCTGCTCCAGTGAGATGGTTCTTTCTTCTCAGGAAGGACAATGGAGGAAAATACAAGGACCATGGAATCCATGTGGAAGAAGGACCTTCTGCAGCTCTCCCAGCAAGTGCAAACTCTGCAGGAAGCATTCCAGAACATGGAGGGGTCCACACAGCGTGACCTGCAGATGATAAGAGTAGAGATGAAGAATGAGCTAGGTAAGCTAGGTCATTCCTCAGCAGGCCTTCACCTCTCAAAAGGCAGGAGCTGCTTTAAAGGCAAACTTTGCTGTGAGGACATCCTCCACAGCTCCTCAAAGGGGATGGGGAAAGAGAGTCCTTAAATGGGGAATAGATTTGACATCCTTGCCACTGGAACACCTCCATGTGTTCTCTGCAGGAGGTCAAGGTCCCTCTTCTCTCCCTTGTCCTTGGAAAGAGTTTGAATTCTGAGTTCTCTCACTGTCTGATACTCCTTAAGGTTTCCCCTTGGACCCTGTCCAGCCCCAGGTGGGTTGGATTGGCTATCAGACTCAAACAATCTCACCAGAATTCAATCAAGCAATCAGCCCAGGTAAACAATTCTCCAAGCACGTTCCACATGAGAAAAACAAGAAGCAGAATTTTTTCTCTTTCTTTCTCTCTGTTCTGCTCTATGAAAAAATCCTGAGAGAGAATTGTGGTTGCTGCAGGTAGGGGATGTCCCACCACACCTTCCTCATGACAAAGAGCATTGCTTCCCAGGGCCCACAGATGCTGTCTGCAGAGATGGACTGGGGTCAGTGCCATCCAGCAGGCCTTGATCAAGCCTTTAGGGAGGTCCAGAGGAAGTGGAAGAGTGCTAAGGAAAGATGCTCTGGCAGGGAATTTCAATCAGAGTTTTCAGGTATTGTGACTGCAGGTTGTTGGTGTCCCCCTCAAGACAGCAGTGAGTCTGCTCCAGTGAGATGGTTCTTTCTTCACAGGAAGGACAATGGAGGAAAATACAAGGACCATGGAATCCATGTGGAAGAAGGACCTTCTGCAGCTCTCCCAGCAAGTGCAAACTCTGCAGGGAGCATTCCAGAACATGGAGGGGTCCACACAGCGTGACCTGCAGATGATAAGAGTAGAGATGAAGAATGAGCTAGGTAAGCTATGTCATTCCTCAGCAGGCCTTCACCTCTCAAAAGGCAGGAGCTGATCTGCAAATGTCCTGTGAGCTAGTTCTTTGCCTCTTCTGTGTGGGTGCATGGGGCAGAACTTCCTTGGAGCTGCTCTTTTGTCCTATGCCAGTGGAACACCTTTGATGGTGAAGTGGTACTGGGAGTCAGTAAAGTCCCTTGTCTCTCCATCACATTTAGAGAGTGTGAAAGCACAGTGTCTTTTTGGTCCTTTCTAAGAAGAAAGGTGCAGTGTAATTCGTGGTACCGTACCTCATCTCAGGTGAGGCAAAACCACTGTCCCACTGACACCAGTCTGCTCTTACAGGAAGGACAGTGAAGGAAAATACCTCAAGGGTCTTGGAAGCCATGCAGCTGATGGATATCCCGCATCTCTCTCAAGAAATCCAGACTCTGGAAAAAACTTTGCAGACCATATCGTCGTCCACAAAATATGACTTAGGTGAGCAAAAGCTGCTTTACAGGCAAATTGTGCTGTGAGCTTCTTGTACATAGCTCCTCAAAGCAGATGGAGAGGGACAGACTTTCTTGGCACCTGCAAAGACATGTGAACACTGAGATGATGACTGCAGGTGGTCAAGGTCCCTCTTTATTACCTTGACTTTGAAGGGAATGTGTAGTGTGGGCTCTCTATGACCCAATACGTGGTAAAGAAGCCCACCTCCATGCCTTAATATTATCTTCTTGCTTTCTTCACTTCTCTTCCTCTTAACAAACACTGTTGTCTCCCACAGCCCATAGCTGCTGTTTGGAGAGATGGAGGGGGCTGATCCCAACCCTCCATCCTACCCAACAGGCCTTTCCCAAGCCTTTGGGACATCTCCCAGGACCTGTGCTCTTTCCACAGCCCTCCAGCAGTCAATCCATCCAAACCTGTGCTATTCAGCTGGGAGGGTCTTTGCTCTCCTTTTTCCAGAGCCCATGTGCCCCAGAGCACTGGGAGTTGGACATTTCAGGGCGGGAAGGACCACAGGAGTGTGAGTCCCAGACAAAACATAGGGGTTCAGGCCTTGGGCAAGCCCTGCTCCTCTTCCCCCAGCCCACAGTGCTCCATCACTTTGACAAGGGTTTCCAGGGGTAACTGGTGCAGGAAAGTCACCTTTTCTTCCTGGCAAGTCCTTCTCTCTGAAAGCCCATCTCCTTTTTAGTTTAGGATCTGGCCATTCCTCTGGCCTCTCTTTCCCATCTGAAAAGGAAAGAGAGGCTGAGCTCATCTCAGCACATTTTAGTCCTCCTCAGTACTCAGAGGAAGCAAATTGGAGCCACGTGCCCCATGTCTGGAAGACAAAATTATCACACACCCTGATGTACTGTTTTCTCTGGGAGTCTTTGACGAAATGAGAGTAGAACTGGTTAAGAGAACACTGTGTGTGTGGTGGGGGAATAGGAGAGCATGGGCGTGGCACGAGTGTCATGAAGGACAGAGGGATGGGTGTCATGTGTAAGAAATATCCTCAATCCCATTTTGTTTGGCCCCATTTTGGGGTGCTGTCAGCACCCCAGCAACACTAAGAGCCTTGTGTCTGACCATACTGTCAGTGTCAGAGTAGGGGAGCATGAGAGTGGCCTCATTGTCCCTGAGGGGGGAGAGCTTTACTTTATTGCCAGAGCAAGCCTTGACAAATCCAGTTATTTCCTGCTTTTCTCCTTTCCCACAGACCTGCCAGTCCTACGGTCCTACAAAGGTAAGCATAGGTGAGATGAGGAAGTGAGTACTCAGGAGCCTGAGTGCAGCTCTGGAAAACACACCCAACCCCCTCAGACAGCTCATTGGAGAAGAACACACTCAGGGAAGGGTGGTTGGATGACTTTTTTTGCTGTTACGTGCTGCCCAAGGCCCTGCCTTTGTTTGTCAGGAGCCTTCTCAGCTGTGGGGAGCAGGCACAGCTGGCTTTTCCTACTTCTGATTTGGCTCTTGGGCCTCTCAGGAAAAGTGTCTGGAGCTGATCTTGCTCCACAGCAGGAGCAGCTCCTTCTCCTTTCAATCAGAATTGAGCTGGAGGACCTCAGTTTGTGACATTGCACCTTGCTTGAGTCCTACCAGGGGTTCCTTCCATTCTCTGATGCATGTGGAAAGCTGAGGCAAGAAACATTTCCTTGTGGCAGAGCAGATCACAAATCCATGTGCAAGCAGGATCATACACTGGTGCTCTCCTGTTATTGAGGAAAAAAAATGCTTAAAACTTGAAAAACCCCTTCAGACTTTGGCAAGGAGTTAATCCAAACCTAATTCCATCTGCTGCAAACTTCTGGTCCTTTTCCTCAGGCCACCTCTCCTCCAGCAATGCAGAGATGGAGGCAGAGGAAGCTGA
This sequence comes from Lonchura striata, assembly GCF_050655825.1. Taxonomy (NCBI): domain Eukaryota; kingdom Metazoa; phylum Chordata; class Aves; order Passeriformes; family Estrildidae; genus Lonchura; species Lonchura striata. Next base: position 7,203,213 of record NC_140720.1, on the reverse strand, counting down.
GCACCACAGCCTCCTCCTTGGAGCTGCCTGCTGCAGTCCCAGGAGCACTGCAGGAGTGCCTTGAGGCATTTGGTGCGTGCTGGTTGCCACTCTCTGTGGCAGGAGGGGAGAGAGATGCTTGAGGTGTCCCAAGACAAGACCTGAGCATGGAGGTGGGGGAAGGGAAGGACAAATGAGAGAGGGATGAAGGCAGAGAAGGGAGAGGTTCAGAAAAGCAGAGTTCATGTTTTCTGCTCACCATGGCTTGACTTGACCATTGCAGGAGATGTCATCCTGGATGCTGACACGGCTCATCCCAGACTGGAAATCTCTGCGGATGGGAGGAGAGTGAAAGATACTGGTGTCATCAGATTCTCGCTCAGAAGTGAGAAGAGATTTGATTCTCATCTGTTTGTGCTGGCAAAGGAAGGATACACTTCTGGGAAACACTATTGGGAAGTAAATGTTGGGACAAGAAGAAACTGGGCCTTGGGTATTGCCTGTGAATCTGTGACTCGCAAAGGAACTTTGACTCTGTGTCCTGAGAATGGCTTCTGGGTTATTGCGTGTGTAGATGGGCAAGATTATTTGGCCTGCACAAATCCTTGGACCTGTCTGACTGTGACTGGCTCTTTGTCAAAGATTGGGATCTTCTTGAACATCCCAGCCAAGCAGGTTTCTTTTTATGATGTCTTTAGGGCAGTAGCTTTGTACACTTTAAACATTGCTGAGGGCAGCAGCCAGGAAGGCAAATTCCTTCCCTTCTTCTCTACAGGCCTTGCTGCTGCTGAGCCCGACACTGAGCCACTAGAAATATTGCCATTTTCTGATGATGATGATGAGTAGTTTACTCTGCATTTCAAAGGTCAATACTGTGATTGAATCACTTTGTAATCAGGCTGCTGATTTGTGTCTTCCAAACAAAAGTATTGAAGGAGAGGGCAAATTTGTCACAGTGGTCAGCTTTCTAAACTATGCATCAGAACAAAAAGTTTTTTTGAGGGAAATTTTATATTGTCAAGAGAAATAATTTTTATTTCATGGTAGTATGAAAAAAGCACTTCCTGTGGATTGTGAATTTTCCTGGAAAATTACTGTATTGGGATGGGTTTTTTTGATCTCATACAATTTTTTTTTTTTTTTTTTTTTTGTTTGTTTTGTGTCTGGGGTGGTTGCTGACCTGCCTCTGCCCCCCAGTCCCCCTGACTTTGGGATCATTGGGATGAATGAGAGCCGGACCAGGGTTTCCAGTGAGAACTGGGGGCAGAGTGAGGAGCAGCTCCTTCCTTCTGGCCAGGCTTTTTGGCTGGCTGGGCCCCTAGTTTCTCTGACTAGAGATACTGTTGCTCTGTGGGTTTTTCCTGTTTCTTTTTGTTTCTTTTCCTTCCTCTGTTTTTTCTGGATCAATATTAGTGTATCTCCTGGAAGTTACTGCCCTTAGGCATTCTGCAGATGCAGCCAGAGTCTCATGAGGTTCTTATTTCACCTCATAAAGTTTAGAACAATTGATTTCCCTTGGCATTGCATGTTTAAAGCCAAATAATATCCATTTTTGATATTTTCCCAGGAAATCCTTCCCTTCCCTGGTATTGGGGTCCCAATGGGGGTTCAAGGAGGGAAAGTGCTCTTCAGCAGTTCCTGGTAGCCTGCCCTGTGTGTCTATACTGTTCACCTCCCTCCTGGCAGCCTGGAGTACCATCTCTTTTCCTGTGGAAAAATAATTGACTAGATGATCCAGCAGAACCTGTATATCCAGTCAGTCTGGATCTCGAGAATGGTTTCAAATAATTTAGGTAGTCTCTCCAGATCTTCTCTATAGAGAAGAGGTGAGGCATCTCACACACACCTCAAGATTGATTGAAAGAGAAATGTACTTTTACCATTACCAGGAAATGAGAGACCTTCTGTTTACCCCAGGTTCACCCTAACACTGGCCACTCCTTTTGCAGTTTCAGATGGTTTTGCAAATAAAAGAATAAATTCACAGAAGGCAATTAATTCAATTTCCCTCTCTCCCTCCCTAAACTAAGGTACCATTCTCTGGCCACTTAAGCCTGGTGCTTTAGCTGGTATACTGACCACCACTGATGGCAATATTGGATTAGTCTAGGTTTACTTGGTGGGTCTCCTCCTATCTGTTTCCAGTTTTTCAATATACATTTAAATAGAGAATTGAAATCTCCCACTTTAATTTTAGAAGAGACCGGCCCCATTTGCAATAATTACAAATATACAAGCTATTATATCTGAAAGTTAAAATGGTATTTCTGGGTTTGCAATGGAAGGGGGAGTAGGGAAGAGAAAATAGACTGCCAAACCAGCAGTCACTAAAACTGACACAAGAGGGTGCTTCAAGTCCACAAATGAGATCTCAGCCACGCACACAAAACTAAAGCGACTCCAATACCCCAGCAAACACTCAGTCACACTCCAACACTCTCTCAGCAAATGAATTTTTATATCACGGACATCTCCATGTTGATATGCTGGAAAACCCAAATCAACACAACACTCTCACATGAACACACTTGCAGAGTTCAAGAAAAATGCAAAGAATGCAAAGGAATTAACAAAACTTCATCACAAAAGCAGCTCCAGATGAGGCCAGGACTGGGTTTCGATTGTAAGTGGAGACTGTTTTTTTTCCTTAATTCCTTTGCCCGAGTCAAGATGGTCGCAGCCTCTGCTATGAGACAGTGGAACAATGATTTTTCTTTAAACTACAAGTTTAGCTTGATACAATGATTCCTGATACCTCCTGGGGATATCCTCTAATACCTTGTAGGGGACTTGAACCCCGGACAGGGGAAACTCTGACCCCCTGAGATTGGCAACTCAAATCTCCCCACAATAAGCTTAGCCAGGGAATCAAACCCTGTTTGCAGGGACTCAAATCCTCCTTACCAGTAACTCTGTGTGGGGATTCATATCCCTTGTCAAGATAAATAATTTAAATGATGCCTTTACTTACCCCAGGGATCTTGCCTCGAGTTCCTGCTGGTCAGAAGCTGAGGTTCTCCCTGAGAATTCCTCAGAGCGAGCTGGAGATCTGTTGACTGCAGATTCATTGAAACTCTAGGCTGATCTTCTGTCTGGCTCTCCAATTTACTGTCACAAAATCTCCAGAGGGCATAATTTATTCAGAACTGAGGTTGCACAAAGGATACCTCTAACCATTCATGCACACATGATTTTACAAGTGAGTGCATATTACAATTTACCCATTACCATAAAACCCATGCCAAGTTACCAGATTCAATCTTTGTTTTGTCTATTACTACATTCTTGAGCCAGATGTCTTCTTATCTTCCAACTGTCCTTGCTAGGAAAGCAATTTTGCATGCCTTGTTTCTATGCTGAAAGTTCACAGGCAGAGTAAAAATTAAATGAACCCTTCTGGTATCACATAGGATGGCAGCCTCTCTCCAGCTTCTTTCCCTGAGTACTTCCATTCCCATGGAACCACCCTGATAATGGACCTCTGTGTGTTGGACATGGTGGCTGTCACCTTGACATGGCCAACACGCACCTGGATGGGCTCCTGGCAGGTGTCCAGGGTGACACGGTGGCACGCAGTCATCCCATTGTGTCACTACACAACACACAAAAGCATGACACAAGACACTGCTATTGCAAAGGTAAAAAAGAGGAAGTTTTATTTCTGACTCCAACATTTATACTTTTCCAAAGGTGACTGTGGGTCTCAGATTCAGTCAAAGAAAGAAACTGAGAGTTTCTATCCAGGCAGAAGCCTGGGAAAGAGTTGGAGAAGAATGTAAATAATTCTTTATCTCTCTTGTTTTTCACATTGTTTATAGTTAAGTTCTATCACTGTGCATCAAGCACTCTGCACCAATGGTGTGGGTTGTTTTCACTTCAGAACCAATAGATTTGGTCCTTGCAGAGCTCTGTATAAAAGAGCAGTGTATTTTGAATAAATAGGAGTTTTACTCTCAGCAGCCTTCTGAGTCAGAGTCTTCTCACTCCTGTCCTGCCTCAACAGCGACAGGTGACAGTGGACTGGAGGGTGAATGTGCCACCTCTCCAATGACACTGGCCAAACCACCACATCAAACCTCTCTGCCTTCATGAAGGAATGCAAAACAATAAGTTGTTTACAGAAAGTTGTGTGAGAAAGTTTTCTACAAGAATGTAAACTCAGAAGCCCTTAGAAAAATCTCAAAAATCAGGGCAACACCATTGGTTGGGAGGGGAGTGCCCCTCTGGGACATGTGGATGAAGGTGTCCTCCAACCTGCCCAGGTGATCTTTGAGCAGAATCACCTCCAGACCCACCTCCATGGGAAACAGGTCATAGTCCAGGGGGTTGGAGAAGAAGATGGCCACAGTGAAGGTCATGGCCTCGTAGACCAGGACTCCCACACAGCCACAAAATGGGGCCTAGAGAACTCACAGGAGTTGGAGGAGGCAGGGGCATGCAAGGGCTGGAGGGGCTGTGGCCACTGTAAAAGTAGACCCTGTGGAGGAGAAATCGAGGGGTGGGGTCAGGGGAGGATGGTGAGACTGCTGGGAGATTGTGGTGGAGCAAGTGGTAGGGGGTGGAACTAGTAGGAGACAGTCTCTCCACCACTGGGAGGTGCTGGAACCAACGGGAGATAATGGTGGGACTATTGGGAGATGGTGGGAACATTGGGAGACCAGCAGGAAATGGGCCAAACCCTGGGAGATGCTCCCACCATGGAATGATGACCCCACCCAAACCTCTTCCCCTGCACCCCCAGGGGTCCTCCCCAGCCCTTCCCTCACCTGGGGCTCTCCAAGGTGACATTCTGGGTGGTGTTAGCTAGCTGGATCTCCACAGTCTGCTCCAAGAATTCCCACATCCTGGCATAGGATTTGCTACTCCACAGGGTCAGAATCTTATCAAATTTGGGGTTTCCTTGGGAAAATCTCAAGGTTTCCTTATCACTCTCTACTACTCCCTCAAAGGTGGTTGTAATCAGGTGGGGGTTGGTTTCTTCTCCCAGGCAACCACTGACAGAACAAGAGGACACAGTCCTCAGCTGTGCCAGGGGAAGTTTAGGTTAAATATCAGGAAAAAAAAATTCACTGAAGGAGTGCTGGAATCATCTGCCCAGAGAGGTGGTGGAATCACCACTCCTAGACATGTTTTAAAAAAGACTGGACATGGCACTGTCAGTTATTGTTCCCTGTCAATGAAGTGAATTCCAGTGATCTGAGGGGTAGGTCTGATAATTAAAGTCTCTGATGTACACAAGAGTAGAAAGATCACCCAGCAGCTGGCAATAAGAAGAAACTAGAAGAAACTGTCTAAGAGAATTTTCATCTGCAATGATTTCTGCAGGCTGCAAGACTCAAATGATAACTTGAAAAAAAGTGTTCAATAGCATGCATTCAGCATTGGACTTATTGCTAAAATAATTTATTAATGCTATATTGCTTCTCTGAACTTGGGATGTGGTAGTAAACAAGTGTCTCATTACAATTCACATAGAGCTGTGCAGTGTGCTCCATATTCTCCTCCCTCTATTCAGAAAGAAGCTGAATGATACCTCTGGAACTTGCACTTAAAATTAGCCATAGTAACTCACTGAATTGTTTGAACATATCCTCCAGCAAATAGATCCTCCATCAAATCATGGCTTCACTCAGAACAATTAAACCCGTGGAACAGGACTTCACTCAAATACATTTACTGCTCTAACCCTGCCTTTGCCATATGCTGATTTCCCGCAGAGGGAGGAAGTCTGAGTACCATGCAAGATTTTCCAAATAGAATAATAAATAAGTGGGTGTTTGAGCTCTGAAAGGATGTGGAGCTCTGAAAGAATGTGAAGCCCTCAAAGTGGTGTAGCTGATTTGGTATTTTACTTGCATAGAGTAACCCCAACATTTTCCAGCATGTTTTCAGCTTGGAAACCTGTGTGCACTTATGTAAAACATTGCCAAGAACAAATGAAGGTGAAGCACATATGACAAATTAATGAACAGATGAGGCCTCTGCTATCCCACTTTCCCAGCTGTGGAAGGTTTTACTAACTTTTAAGGACAGTAATTAACATGTTTCTGCTGGAGGCACCCTAGGAAGGGGAACCTGTGCCCAGACTCTCTTGCCTGACATGGTCAGGGCTGTTGGTAGCCAAACCAGACACTCCTCATAAGGACACATTGCCCTGCTCCTGCCATAAACCAGCTTATTTATCCTGGTCAGATGCAAGGGATGTTATTTGGATGCTTTTCTGTGCAAGGAGACTGCAGAAGGACTGTCAAAGGGCTGTGGTCAAAAAGAAGGTTAATGCTCCACCAGTGATGCACCTCAAGACTGCAGTTCAATGTGGGGAAGCTGGTCATGTAGAGGGGAAACCTCATTTTTCCTCTACTGCTTATAGATAGCTTGATTTCCAGACACAGGATGTCTCTGGGCATCAGTATTTCAGTTATATATTCAGTATTCACCTGTAAAAATTGCAGAGAGCTGGTTCCACAGGCCTGGGGTGGTCCTGGATGTGTGTCCAGCTCCTGTTTAAATAAAAGTAGCATGGCCTGCAGCTGCTCCAGCCTGATGCTTTAAGGAATCCCCAAATTCATATTTTTTCCTGCCCTTCCCCCAGTCTATCCTCTGGGAACCTCTTCTGTACTTTCAGTCACTTGCAGAGAAGGCTGCAGGAAGTCTCAAGCTCAGCCAACTCCCTTAATCTAAAAATATGAGGCACGTAATTGCTGTCACCACTTGTAACAGCCTTAAACCTGTGCATAGTTAACCAGTGGCTTTAATGGGGCAGCTCTCCATTTAGATTATGTTCCTGATACTTGTCATTGCTTCATTACTCACTTCACAGTTTTCCTGCACTTTGATACCAAATGATCCTTTGCTCTCAAGGACACAGAGAACATGTTTCTGTGAAGCATGTGATAATCTCACTTACAGACACAATTTACTTTATGAAAGGCCATGCCACCTCCAGTGATCAGGCTAGTAAGAAGAACTAGGGGGGGAAATGTGCAAAAATTGAGTTTATAAATTTTTATGGCGATGAATTTATATATAGTGATGAAAAGGAAGAGATTGATATACTCCAGCTAGTAGTATATACTTCATTAACATTATTAGGCAAAATTACTTAAAACTTCAACAATATCAAGTGCTAGTCCCTGCCCAGAGTATTACCACAGCACTTATAATCACCATTAATTGCCAGTCCATATGCTTGCACACATGTAGTAGAAGTGACATCACTCTAAAGAGCTCAGATGTATATGTTTATTTATATGTCACTCAATTTCCTAAATAGTTGATGTACAGACAGACGACTCTTCAACTAATTAAAGATGAAAAGAAGGGTATTTGTTGCAGCATGCTGGACACATGGAATCATTTCCAAGTACATGTGCAAGGAGTTGCAGACTCCTGCTTTCTATTTATACAGAAAAGGTTTTACATATCTAAGCAGTTTCTAAGGACACATAATACATAATCATTACCTGCCCACTTTGTATTATAATCAGCTGAACATCCACTATGGCTGTGTGATTGTACTCCCTTAGTTGGGTCAGTGGGATTTTAAAATAAGGGAGTGGGTGTAAGGGAGGAAGAAAGCCATCTTCCTCATGGTGAACTCTTCACCCGTGGCCAGTTGACCAGGACTTTTGGATCTGCTGGTCACGGTCCAAACCTCTCCTAACTGTTTGATTATTCTTAAGGCAAGGTATTTCCATGGTCTCTGCTCCTTCACAATTGCTACATCTATTTCTGTCACTTCTAGCTTCTCCTTCCTAATGTATTTGGTACTCTTTAACTGAGGTACTAGATTCTTGCCACCTATATTACTAACTTAGCTTCTTAACTAATTTAAAAATCTTAACTAAAATATGCAATCTTCTACTATCCCAATTATATTCCCAGCTAGCCTCCAGATTCATCTACATTTTTTAATTATCCTAAATATATTTCCAGCTGACCCCTTGACTCATAGCTGCTGCTACAAGTGTTGAATTTGGTCACTCTGCAGCCAGTTATCCTGGAGGTCCTATAGCTTGGTTTTAGCCCTGGTGCATCCTCTGAGCTCTGATGTTTAGAATTGCACCTGGGTGCAGCTCTTTCTGGCAATAGTTTTGCTGATGTGGTTTCTCTAAAGCTAAAAGAGCACTGGATGGTTTATAAGCATGAAAAAAGGCCTCCTGCTTTGTCAGAAGAAAGCTTTCCTTAGGTCTGCAAAGGAGCATTGTGATTTCAGGTGCAAATATCTGGGAAAACTTCAGCTGAAAAAAATCCCATGTCAAGATTTTAATAAAAAGAGCCTTCTGGTGCTCTTACTCAGAAGAACCATATGCAGACTAGTTGGTGTGGGTAAGTGTTCTCTGTGCTGCACTCTACTACCCCAGAGAACGAGATGTTCTTTCAGGTTCGAATCAAAATTTAAATACTTCATATGTTCTCCGTGTCTAATACCATGTAAAAACACACAGCTCTAATATGAGGCATTTTTTCCCCTTTTTCCCTTCTCTGCTCATGCAGAAGGATTCTAATTCTAGTAAATCTTTACCCAACAGAATAAAACCATGATTTTTTTTAATAAAGACAGGAAGGAAGCAGTTACTAGACCTGTGACAGCATTTTGTTCTTATCTGTAGCTCCTGTGGGATTGGGCTGTTGAGGTTCCCTGGTCCAGCAGCCCCACCCAGGAGTGCTGCCTCTGTCATTCTTGATTCTGACAACTGCTGCAGAGAACTCATTTGCAGGGCTAAAGCCTTTTCAGCATGATAAATTCTATCTCCTCCCCCCCACCCCCTGCCACAACATTATTTTCCAGTCTCACTGTTTCCTTTTTAATATAACTAAGCCAAGTGAGATAAAGCAAGGAATAGGTTTCTGCACTCCAGGTAAAATTTACAGCTTTTGAAAAGCTCCTATGGCTCAGGATGTTAATTGTAACCTGGGACTAGAGCTAGAAGCAGTAAATCTTTAATAACCTCAGCTGCTGCTGCTCAGAAAGGGGGAAAGATTGAACAATCTGCTCCCCTAAACACACCACTGTGATGTCCCTTGGTGCCAGTTTTGGTAATGGCACAAAACTTGGAATTTAAAAAAAACCCCTAATAGTAGTCCAAGGCACACATATATGAACAAGGGCTGTCTCCAGATTTCTCCAGTGTTCAAGAAAAAATTGATTTTTCATGGTGAGAAAGGTGGGAGGACAGGAATCATGGATAATTCTAGGAAGGGGTGTGAGAGTTCAGCTGGGGAAGCTGGGGAAAGGAGCCTGTTCAAGGACTGGTTCCATGGCTGGATTTCATCCTCTTCTGTTTTTCCTGGGGCTTATCTTGTTTGTAGACACAAAAATCCATTTTTAGTTTCTCCCTTGAATTCCTTTCCCCTGTATAATTTTCTGTGTATTTAAGGGGGCATCTGCAAATCCAGTCCCAGACCAGAACTCCTCTGTTGTTGGCAAGCACAAAATGAAAACATGTTGTCTGCCCCAAAAAGGTTTGCAAGGTTATATTTTTGTAAAAGTAAATCCATTTTCCTCAAGTTTGTTTTTCATTCTGAAGTGGTAAGTTAATATATTCCGCTGTTTAGTTGTCAGTTAGATGTTAGAGACATTTGAAGAGTATGAAAGAGGGTAAAAAACACTGTAACAATCTTCTAAAAACTTAAAATAAGCAAGTTTCATGACCTAGCAGAATAATTCAGAGAGAATCAAGTGATACATGGCAGAGGTAAGACATCTGATGAATGGCTTCAGTACAGGAGGGCAGATGATGTCAACATCATTTGCAAGTAATTTTTTTTGTACATGGCTGGCATAAAATCTGCAGCAATCTAGCATTTCAACATGCTCCTTGGTACAAATGGGCAGCAAAAGCAGATGCTTTAATATTCAACCAGCAGCACTTCTACTGTACCTAATTAATTTATATAAAAGATCTATCTCCTGGAGACAGAGAGAGGGAGTGTGAAAACCACCATATAGCTGGGATGTTGCTGAAATAACTGATCTGCAATTTTTCTGATTTTCTAAGTGTGAGTTTATTTCTGGGCTGGACACACCAAGGTAGGGCAGGTAGTTCAAAACTGGCTAAGAAGGTAAGGCAAGCTATGGTGGAGTCCAAGTATTTGTCATTCTCTGAGACAATTTCTAGTTCATGGACAGAAAATAATCACCTTATGGGTGCTTGTTCTAGTCTGCAAACTAAGCTGTTGGTCTCATTTTGTTCTTTACAGACAGGTTTGCTCATAATCCAAAAATTGCCTACCAGATTTAGCACTAATTAATTGCAATGCTGTTGCATATAGGTAAAGCCTTGTAAAATAAGAGCCTTGTTACCCTTGTAAAATCATGGCTCAGGCCTGGTACTTCAGGTAAGTATGGCTAACAGCTGGCCCGACAAGTAACTGTGAGAAAGGAATGTGTAATGGTGAGAACCATCCTTGTACCAATGAAAAGGAATGTAAAGATCTTTAGGGAAGAAAGTTTTGGTGAGCACACTCTAGCAACTATTAACCAATGAACTGGGTAACAACAAGTTACTGACCAATTGGAATTAAACATGTTGCTTTTAGAGAACTGTATATACATGAGCTGTGAAAAATAAAGATGGGCTATTGCTGCATGAAAATGGTGTCTTGTCCGTATCTACTGTGATGCAGTGGTGGCTGTCTTTGCCCAGAGATGTAAATGAGAGGGGGATACAGATGTTAAAATAAACTTTTATCCTCAGATTTTGGTCCTTTTTGGTCCTTTATTGTACTTTCTTGTTGTGGTGTGTTTTTGTTATATTATTATTTTCAATAGTTGGTTTTGTATCCCCCCTTCCCCTGAGGCTTTGATTTAATCCTGGCTGTCAGTCCTCCCTCATACCTACCCCTTTTTCCAGAGATTTCCCTGTCATTTTTGTATCCTTCGGTGCCTCATTGGTTTAGTCAAACTGTTCCCCTCCCCTGTAACTCCCTATTGGTTTAAACATTTTAATCCCCGCCTTGTATTCCTCCCCAGTCCCTTTGTTATTGGTTCCCAGCCCTAAACTCCATCCCTGTCCTGTCCCTTAAAACCCACTGCCCAGCCTTTGTTTGTGCTCCTTGCCTCTGTTCTAATTGGGGTTGTATGGAAGGTTTCTTTTCACCCTTATGGTTTAATAAACAATCCTCGGATAAATAAGCAAGACCCGTGTCCTGGCTTGTAAGATCAGCATGGATTCTATTTGCCATCTGTTGGAGGTGGGGCAGTTTTCTTATCTCTTCCAAGAACAATGTCTCCCTCTGGGGACAGATCTTCTGTTAATGGACCATTTGATGTCTCACTGCATGGCTGGTAAAGTTCCATCAGCCCATTGCGAGATGCTCCGTCCAGAGGGAGGAGCCAAGCATTCCTACCTGCATAAAATCAGCATTTTTGGGACACCAGGGCAGTCCTTTCCTTTGCTGGATTCCCAGAGGAGCAGCTTTCTTCTCTGCTGGGTCCCCAGAGGAAGACCAGGCCCATCTACTCCATCACCAGACCTTCAGTGAAAACTCCACCCTTCTGCAGGTCCCCGCTCCAGCAGCATTTCATCTGCCCCTCCAGGAGGAGCAGCCACCATTTAACTGGACTATTACCAACACCCTGACTCCTCAGGGTGTCAGGTTTCTGACTCCATCACTAGTTTCATTTGTACTAATTACACTTAAAAAAAAAATTATTTAGTTTTTCTCCTAGTAAAGAACTGTTATTCCCATTCCCATATCTTTGCCTGAGAGCCTTTTAATTTTGAAATTGTGGTAATTCGGAGGGAGGGGGTTTACCTTTTCCATTTCACAGGAGGCTTTTGCCTTCCTTCACAGACTCCTGTCTTTTCAAACCAAGACAACCCATCTCGCAATCCTGTGTTGATCCATCAGCACTGCCTGGGAGGCTCAGGGTGCCGGGGAGGTGTCGCGCCCCCGCCAAGTGCACAACACCGAGCGCACCGCGACACTTCCTTCACGTGCTTTGTTGTCAGTTATGTCTGTGCACTGGGAAGATTAAGGAATCTGGCCCTCTGTCTTTTGGAAAAGTGATTTTTTGCAAGCAATCACTATTTTTTATGAAGCCTTGATAGTAGCGACGTCCTGTCAGTGGTTTGGTATGAGGCAGGGTGAAGCCGCAGGTGGGGTGATTGAAGCTGTGTTATGCACAAGAACTTTGTGAAAGGGGGAAAAAGACCTTGTATCCCACCTCAAGCTTGTTTGCTATTCTGCTGCTAGGTACAAATGCCTTCCACTGAAGAGATCTGCTGTTAGCAAATAACTGGGAACCTTGGAATAGATTGTTGGGATTCAATAATAGACCCATATATTGGTACATCTCTCGTTCTTCTTGATCCTTATAAATCCACATTAATCACAGGCTGCCTTTTCAAGTTTTGCTTTCCTTATGTTATCCCAAGTTTTAGGCAAATGTGGGGCTCTGTGGGCTTCAGGAGTTGTATGAACTGTGATGCAGAACGGGATTTAGATGTTGGTGATGTGACTTGATCATGTCTAAATGATGTGCTGTTGACTTAGTAAATGTTTGAAAGCAAGATATTTATGTAAGTGTTAAAACTCTGCTGACTATTTGATTACTTGAATAAAGAGCCTGAGAGTTCAAATCTCTATGTCTCTACATTTTTTCTCTGGCTGCTAAATGATTTTTATTGTATTTCATTTTATTCAATAACCTTATCACAGACTTTAAATGAATTGATCTCCTGCTTTCCCTCCTCAGACAGAAGCTGGTGAGGTCTCAATTTTTCAAATAGGCTTCACTTACAGTTGCAGAAACCTTTGAAAACTGAGGCTGCTTTCCTTCCCCCACTTGCAGTTCCAGAGAGCAAATGGAATGCAGTTGTATGAGCAACAGAGCCCAAAGATTTTCAATTAAAAGTTCCTATTTCCAGAGCTGGCAAAAGTATTTTGTCAGTGGAATAAGTACAGAGCAAAGCAATGGCTTTCCATTTTATTTGATCCAATAATCTGAGGTTCATTCCCAAGCAATACCCTTGCCCTGCTTGTGTAGTGGTTCAGCTTTTCACCATCTACTTCCAGCCTGCATGGAACTGAACCAATAACACAGAATGGGAAAAAGCACATTACTGACTGTAATGTGGGGGATGTATCCTACTTTATATAGCTCTTTGAAATTATTAAAAATGAAGAAGCAGTGAGTTTTAATTTGGCACTTTTGGGTAAAATGTGGACTGTCTTTATTTTCTTTAGTCAGCTATAATTGTGTATCCATGTGTTTCTTTGCTGCTACTTGGAAAGAGTCATATTTTTACGGGAACATAACCCATTTTCTCTTTATTGTAATTGTTTTGAAATAAGAAGTAATCATCCAGGACTGAACAACTTGCTCTACCAAAAATTTTGTTCTCAATCCCAGTAAATTGCTTTGAGAATTGAACAAAGCTCTGCTCAATCATGCAAGATATCCATTCCAAAGAACTCCAGGAAAGTAAACCTGCCTTAGCCCATTGAAATAATCTTTTTTACTTCTCAAAGATAAAACTGTAAGAGCATGATTCCAAATGCACAGGAATCTGCACTCAATGAAGAAATTAGTTTAATAAAACAGCTTCATGTTCCTCATCTAAATCCCCTAACCTGACAAGTGTTTAACTTTTAATTTACTACTAATAGAGCAATTCTGCTCTGATAGAACCCTCCCTCTGTGGGTATTCGTGTTTTGCAGTTAGGAATGAAGCTGTTGGGCTCTTCTGGAGGGACCTGCATGGGAAGGCAGAGTGGAGGGGATGGGGTATAAAACAGGAGCCACTCACTTGTGCTTTTTTTTGACAGTCTGTCTGTAGATGCTGCGTGTACCCCTGTGCTCCAGACAAAACCCCACAGGAACACTCTGTCCAGATAACGTCATTGCCTTCCTCCTGCCCCCCATTTTTTTTGTTTGTTTGTTTGTTTGTTTGTTTGTTTTTTTTTTTTTTTGTTGTTTGTGTGTGGTCTTTTTTTGTTTGATTTTTGTTTTTTTTTTTTTCTTTTGCCTGTAAATACCAAGTAGATATTTGTATGAATGGGAAAATCTCGTTTGAAATCTTTCCTCTAATGTGCAAGCACATTGCCTTTAAGATTGGAATTTCAATCTTTCAACTTTTTTTCTTTCTCCCTTTCCATGTCACTTGTTGGCTTTATTTGTTAGTTAAGTCAGAAATTGAGTGTACAGATTTCACACCATGTTCTTGTTCTGGTCACAGTGCAGCCACTGGCACATGTGCTTGCCCATCTTCTTAGGGAAGGAAAAAAGCAATAAAAGTTTTTATGGAAGTGATATTGGTGATAGTTTTTGTTCACAGAAATGCAGCATTTCTCAGAGTTGTGTGAAGGTATCTGGTACTTTATAATTTCTATTTGTATCTATGGGACTTTGGAAGTGGCTGCTTGAAAGAAACCATCCACCTATTGAGTAAATAATATTTTACAGTAAAGAGTTCATTTCCTATTTCTTTTAAATATAAAATAGTGAGTATGAAAGAAACAAAAAGTTTGAGGTTTGAAACCACAGGGTTGTAACAAGTTAATAATGATAGAGCCTTGGAAAAGGGCAGTGCACCTGGGCATTTTCAGAAGCTGTTTAAATACAATACAGTCTGGAGGGAATAGCCTGTTCTGCAAGGATATGTGTGTGTGGAGGGTATTTATGGTCACATCTTAACATATTTTTTTTGGCTACTGGATATGAGTGCTGGCTACTGTAAGAAGTTCTTTGCTTTAGGTCAGCTGAAATAAAGCTTTATGGAATAAAGCAGCCCTGCATGTTGTTTTTCAGGGAATTTCTGAAGCACAGATGTGGCTCCTGGCTGTTATGCTGCATTGAGGCTGTGTGTGCAGGGAACTGGGGTTTGGGGTGGCTCAGGGCTCCCCTCTGCCCTTTGCTACTTTGCCCCTGGGTTTTTGAGACACAGGCAGATCCAGAGTGAAATTGGGAGTGGCTTTTTTACTAGTTGCCTCTCAGCACAGCTTTGCTTCACTTTTCTCTAATGTACTGCAAACCTTAATTTTTCTGACAATCCAACAATCCAAGTTTCACAATGAGGCAAATCCACAGCTAATGTTCTACTGCTATTTTTTTTTTTCTTCTGTGAGCAAACTGAGTCTAATCTGAGTGTTATGGAGTATTTGTGCTACAGGAGGGAGATGCTCTAATTGGGTGGGTTTGGCTCAGTGTTGAAGCTCCCAGTGTCATAAGGAAGATGAATACAGAGCAACTGGGATTGCAGGCCAAGCTGGATGCTCTCACTGCTTGCAGAGGACATTTAGAAAAAGATGGGAGAAACTGTCAGGCTGAAGCTTTGTGTTTCTCCTCTGTGATCTTGGTATGATTGTGGCTCTCCAGAGGGGCACTGAGTAAAGGAGGAGGGAACCTCCTTTTTGTCTGTGTCCTCTGCTCAGCTTAGAGAAGCAGGGTGGCTCAGGGATGGGGGGCTGAGGGAGAGGCAGGTCCTGAAGAGAGGAGGAAAGTAGTGTTTGTGTGTGTATATATGTGTGATTATTTCTCTTTCCAATTTGCAACAGGTTTAGCTGTAGATTTTCCTCCCTCCTGTCTGTGGAGCAGGTAAAGGACTGCCCCAAGCACTAACACACTCCTGCTTTGTGTTTGGTGGGTTAGTTCTGATCTCAAGAGAAAGGTTTACCTGTTGGGATTTTTTTTCTTCTTTAAACAAAGAACTGGTCTCGCCCCCCAAATAATTAAACCAATGAGTCTGTTCTTTGTGTGTGAGCCTTCAGTGGAATGATTAAGGTGGTTTTGTTTTGAAAGCACTTACATATTGATCTGTGCTGGGAGACTGCAAATGCCATTCCCTGGTTGAAAGGGTTTGGTACCATTAGCAGATGTTTCTGCCTCTCCAGTCAGTTCTTTGGAAAAGAGGAGGCTGAATATCTCAGAATGAGGATTAAATAGGGAAAAATATATTGTGGTATTACGCTATGGACAAGAAAGGGTTAGATGTGTGGGTGCTGTAATTTATTGCAAGAACTGGCATACCTGGAAGTTCTAGAGGACACAAGCACTGGGGTAGAACAGACCTCAGGAGAGGCAAAGAAGAAAGATAACAGGTATTTCTTATCTGCATTTGGCCCTGTTAATACAATGAGGCCTTAGGATGATTTAAAAAAATACTCTATTCTTCTGTATTGCACCTTCCAGCACCTGTTAAAATAGGAATTCTTAAAATAAAAATCTCTTGTGGGTGGGTAAGGTAGATGCTTTCAGAAAATCACAATAAAGGGATTGTGAGCGACCATGACACAGACTCAGATGGGCAGGGAATCTGAATTGTTTATCCAAATAAACAAGCTGGTTTTATACACTTTTCCCAGGCAAAGTATTTCCTTACATGGTAATTCTCACTACGTGACCTATCTCACGTTGCCATGTCAGCAACACGTGTTCTAAATGTCCTTCTGTAGGGCGATTGAAATAAATTGATCATGTGCTGTCAGCCTCCAGCAGGTCCTGTCCTGTAGGGCTCTGCCACTGGCACCTCCTCCTGCCAGGGTCTGGTGGAGACAAAACTTCGTGTGCTGCCATGTGCTCTTTGTGCTGCCATGTTCTTCTGCAGGCACATCCCACAGCCCGCAGCTCAACTCCATCCCAACTCTTCCCACAAGGGATCAGCAAACTTCAGGATCTAGAACGGTGCCCAATTTACAGGGCAATTTGTAAGAGAGAAGTTGCTGTTGGGTTTGTGTGGGGTTTTTAATTTGTTTAATGTTTAACTCTTGTTTAGGAAGCCTTAAGGCTACCTTTCTGTTGAGACCTGTTTGGGAAATTTAAGACTGAATTACATTTGTCTCTTTAATGAGCATTCAAGAATTTGGGTAATTTCTCTCCCTCACAGTCCTTGCTGGGAATCTTTCCAAGCTCCTGCCGCTGGGTTTTGTGGTTGTTGGAATTACAAGGTACTCATATTTCATGCTGGAGTTGTGCTAAACTACACAATGAGTCTGAGAGCAAGGATCAAAATATTCCACTGGTGGCATGGATAAAATGATGTTTTGCATGCTAAACTTTATAACCATAGCAGAAAAGTCTCATTTGCCTTCAGATTTGTGGTGTCTCACTATATGAAATACCCTACGGTCATGGCAAGACACTCTGTGGGTGGTAATTTTAATAAATTTTTTTTTGTCCTTATGCTTTTAAGCTGTGTAGCAGTGTGTGAATCCTAGCCAATACATTCTGTAACGTATATATTAGAAGAGATGTAATTTTTAAAGATACTCATCAAAAATAGTATTTGGTGTTTATTCAATCAAGACACGGTAAATCCCACTTAAACCAACATACGTGCACTTTCCCAGGTGGGATCAAATACGGATAAAAGATTTTATTGCCAGAATCGCTGAATTCTTTTACTGTAATGACTTGCTGTGTGACCTCAGCTGTATTTCGTTAGTCATCAAACGATGACTTAACGATCTCATTAATGACAACAACCAGAGACAGTTTCCATGTGAGTGTGGCTCTCAGTGGCCACAGGATGGAGGTTCACTGCCACTTGTCCTGCTGGTGGAGCAGGGCAGACACACGAGCGGCCACCCCCGAGTCTCTGCCCAGCCTGCCGCGGGTGGCAGTGATCACTGGGGTGTGGGGAGCACAGCAGGGCACAGAGCACAGGGAAACTGAGGCAGAGGAGTAAGGGAAGTGATGTTCCCCCCCTTGCACAGCCCCCTGAATATCACCTAGCTCAGAGGTCCGAGGCTGTGAGGGGAGGAATATCGGGAGATGGCAAAGATTTTCAAAAGAGGCTCTTACCCCAATATATGTTGGTTCAGCTCTCGTTATTCTGTGGTGTCCAAGGGGAGAGCGGGGCAAAAGAGAACGAACAGGAAATATCAGGGGTCTGTACAGACTTCGGACACGGTGGGCTTCCCTGGATCTCCACCAACCCCGTTGGGGCAGGAAGGAGGGTCCAGGGTTATCTGATCAGAGTCACAGGGTCCCGAGGAAGGGGAAATAGAGTGCCCATGAACTCACTGTGACAGGGAAGGACACTAGTCTGAGTCTCCAAGGATTTAATTCCCAAGGGGGGCAGAGCAAGTGACAAGTCTGAACATGCAAGGATTGCTTTTAAAGGGTAGGTGGAACACGGGGAGGACACAAACTTTGGGCAATAGGAGGGCATTAGGGGAGGGCTGCAGGGTAAGGGCTCCCCAGCAGAAGCCAAGACGGGGAGGGAGCAAACCTCACAATCCAATTCTGCTACCAGGAAGGGATGAAAGGGAACTTCCAGAAGCAAAGGAGTGTGCTATCTTTGACAGACAGGGGTAAGATAAGGGAAGAAGGGAGGTATACAGGGAGACTGACAAGTGGATTGATATACATTTTGGAGAAAACTGTGGTAAACAACTCAGGACTGAACCATTAGAGAAGCCAAATGGGGGACATAGAATGAACCATTAGAACTTATAACAAGGAATATTGAATCATACTACAGAAGACCTGTGGGTGTCAGATTCAGTCAAAGAGAGAAACGGGAGTTTCTAGTGAGGCAGAAGCCTGGGAAAGAGTTGGAGAAGAATGTAAATAATTATTAATCTCTCTTGTTTTTCACATTGTTTATAGTTAAGTTCTATGACTGTGCATCAAGCACTCTGCACTAAGGGTCTGGGTTGTTTTCACTTCAGGACCAATGGAGCTGGTCCTCACAAAGCTCTGTATAAAAGAGCAGTGTATTCTGCATAAACTGCAGTTTTACTCTCAGCAGCTTTCTGAGTCAGAGTCTCTTCATTCAAGTCCTGCCTCGACTGCGACATCGACCAAACTATAAAATAGCAGACTACCACATCCATGCTCCTGGAAAGCAACAGTCAGCTGCTGCTCCTGCTGTGCTGAGGCTGTGGAGCACCTGGGAGCTACTCACCTTCATCCTTTCCCACCGATATTTAGGTGCACAGGGCTGGGGGTTTGGCTGAGTTGTTAACAAGGACACCACAACCCATCTTTTTGTCAATCAGAGCTCTAAATTATCCCTTACAGCTCAAGGAATAGGCAAAAGGTTGCCTCTTCCATGATGGATTTGTTTGGGAGCAGCAAACAGGGAGCAGGACAGTTTCCATGGCCACAAGATGGCAATCACAGAGCAAACATCCACTCTCTCTTTCTAAATTAGCCCTGGGCTTCTTCAGGCTGCAAAGATTCTGGTAAAATATAAATGGTCTAGCAGGTAGAGAAAGGTGCTGTGTTATGTATATGTAAAATGTACATGTGCTTGTTTGATTGGTATTTCTTCCCTAAACCCCACAAAATACCCAGTGCAGTATGTAAATACACTGTTTACTGCTCCAGGCAATTGCTGGGATAACTTCTTCTGGTTTATCTTTATCACTTTAGGGTTGTGGCAAGTGGAAGGCAGCAGTATTATTTTAATATATGTATGATGATTCCAGCATACTGTAGTTACTATAAAGCTGTTTAATAGCAGCCTTTTTATTTCATCTCTTTTACCAGAAGCTGCAGAAATTGTCTGGTTACTTTTATATTTCAGTCCTGAGGGCAAAAAAATAACTGTAAAAATTGGTTTGGAATGTTCCCTGTTAAACTATTTTCATGGGTCAGAGGCATGACATGAAATATTTCTACAGAGAAAATAACAAGTTCTGCAGTACGTCACTGCTACAGGCTCCATTTTCACATCCTGTAAAATAGCTCCTCTCCTTTCTCCCCATTTTTCTTACTGTGTGAATGGATATGGAAGTGTTATCAGAGTTGGCTGCAGTACTGTGTGCTGATTTTGATGGAGCTATTTCAGAAACAACAGTTAGTGTGAGCCTCTTCTGCAGGGATTCGAGCAGAGAGCCCACACAGTGTGATCACTGCATTAAAACACCTCTCTCTCCACCTGAATCTGCTTCTCTTAACCTACAGAGGTCAGGCACCACTTCATTTGGCTGCAGCAGTGAGGGGAATTGAGGAGGGGTTGCAGAGGATGATATCCTCTGGAGCAGAGCATGCTGATCTGGGCTGGGCATCCTTTTGGGAGAGCTTGGCTGGAAATCCTGCCTACAGCCAGCAGACTTCACGTCTGTGCAATGTTTTTTTGGTGCCTGTGCTTGTGCCCATCTATTTGGAAGGCTCTGGTCAGCCCCACAGGGTTGTTGCCCACCAGACATGGTATTCAGTCTTTCCTAAGTGCCTTCTCCAGGGGTGAGTGGTGTGTCTGATACTCAGGGCTTGCCCTGGGCCACCCACTGGTAGAAATGGTTGCAAAAGAAGTTTGTGAAAGCGCAAAGGAATACAGGAACAACAGGCTGTGCTTTCCCCTATCATCAGGGGAAAGATAGGAGAAGATAATGTTATGGGAAGGTAATTTGGGTCCAGATTGATTTCTAGGTACAGGACTCTGGGGTCCTGATATAATTCCAAGTGTTTGGTAGCACAACCATCTAATACACTGACAAGGGGGAGATATTGGGTGACTTTTTCAACTTGGAGAATAGCCTGAGTAACCTATATTACTACTAAACCTCAAAGCACCCTGTAGGGTGTGCAATTTGTTGTTGGATGGGGGCTGACAAAGTGGGATAGTGAGGACATGACCAAGATGGTGCAATTAACTGGACTAGGCATGTTTTAGGCAACTGCACTTTCTTCCAGAATCAAAGCAGGGAGTGAAGGGTTTCTACCCTCAAACACCACAGTTGCAAACATCCTCATCACCTTTTGAGGCTGGGACAGCAATTAATTATACAAATAAACAGCATCAGGAGACAGTCCAACTAATTCCTCTGGTATTTCTACTGGCTTGAGCTTGTGCTGTGGTCTAACACCACGTGAGGCTTTCTAGATCCTTTCCTTTAACTGTTGTCATGGCATTGTTATTTCTGTGGTGATGCAGGCTGCACAAGTTTAAGCTCATGCCAGACTGAAACCAGAAAGAATTACATTTTCTGCTTGTATCTGGAGCCTGTGTGATATTAATAGGCTAAATATATGCATGTTTTAATGAATACCTGGAAGAAATAATCAACTGATGGTGTGGCTGGCTTTTTATTGCCCATGTGGGTCTTTTCCTCCTCTCTTAGTGCTGCTTTCTTTTCTTCACTGACTACTTGGATGTTCTGGTCCAGGTATAAATGGAGAGTGGCCCGGAAGATCTTGTAGTGGAGTAGGGAGGCAGAGGTAGCTTTGTGGCAAGGCAGGAGTGCAATGAAGAGACTAGAGGGAGAAATCAGAACCCAAGAGATCAGATGAAGGGATGGGATGGCAAAGAAGCCCCTCTAGGCCTAGAGGAAAAGATGCATCTAACAATAAAATAGTAATGTGGAATAAACATTAGCACCCTCAATGTCAGCTCTTAATATTGATTTTTTTTTCTCAATAAAAAGCTCCTCTGAACTCTGTAAAGCTAAATATGAATAGAAGCAGTGCCAGAATCTCAATTTTGTTTTATAGATGTCTCAAGTTTAGTCCTGGAGAACAGGAGTCAAAGCATAGCAGACATGAAGGCCTTGAAAGAAATAGCTTTCTCTTGGTTGGTGTATAGCAAGTATGAAAGGATTACTTTTAAAGAATTAGTCTTGTGTTTTTCATTTCTTTGATTAAAAGGAATTACAAGAATAAGACATTGCATAAAATCCTCTTGATTTTTTGGGATCCAAATTGTCACCAAGGTAGGGAAGAAAAAATCTTGGATTCAAAGCTGAATGCAGAACACTCTTTAACTTTTGGCATATCTGCTGCCCAGACCCCACCTCTATTCTGTTTCCTTTTGACATTGAATGGAATGTGGTTGGGCTCCCTAATAGAGCTGGCACAATTTCAGGCTGATGTGGTTGTCCTGGCACTGTCAAGCCTGTCTTGAGCCATCAAGGTACAGTGACTCATTACATACTCATTTTTATCACCTCCTGCCTGACTCTGCTGGAAACATGGAGAAGAGGTTAAAACATGGAGCAGAGGTTAAAAACATCCTCTACACTGGGACTCCTCTCCAGCTGATAGGGGCTCCCCTTATCTCTGGCCCTTCAAGGTACCAAAGCCAGGCTGCTTCAGCTGGCACTGGCTTGAAAGGAAGCCTGTCCCTTGGCATGCTGCATCATTTATTCCTGTTTCTTTTTGATCTGTGGACTTGAAATCCACCCTACCTCCCAGTAATAAAGGTTCCACCAGATGCACACAGAGGGGACCTGTTGTAAACAGCAAAGTATCAGGAATCTTTTTTCACATGTGGTGACATTGATGATTTGAAATTAATCTGCAGCTTTATAATGCAAATACCTCATGTTGGGTGTTTTCAGTAACTGGGATAGTTGCTTATTAGCTCTGTTGGGCTGGCTTTTAATGGGCTGTGCTGTTATCATTCTGT
The DNA here is from genome assembly GCF_050655825.1 of Lonchura striata. Lineage (NCBI taxonomy): Eukaryota > Metazoa > Chordata > Aves > Passeriformes > Estrildidae > Lonchura > Lonchura striata. Next base: position 7,180,933 of record NC_140720.1, on the reverse strand, counting down.
ATTTAGGGCTGCTGGCAGTTAGCACTGTTCTGAGTCTACATTTTTTGGTTTTTTTGGCAAAAGTCACACATTTCTGTAATAAATTCCCAATTTGAAGTTGGTGGGGAGAGTGGCCTGAGGCTCATGCAGTAGGGCAAGCTTAGACATTACAATAAGAATGGCAATAAATGTAATCATAAAAGGATTTTTAAATCAGCAGTCACATTTCTCCATTCCCCCCCCCCCCCAACCCTGAAAATTTTTGAAGTGTTTTCTCAGTATTCTGCCAGAACTGCTGTTCAGGTGTAGTTTAGGACTTTACCTATGCTGCAGCTTGTTGATTTGAAATAAAAGCATTAAATTTTGTCTGAGAGGTCTGTTGGAACTCATTGCTTCACCACAAGGACTTAATGTTTGCAATAGCAATGAGAGTTATCCTGAAGACCCTTGAAAAGCTTTTTAAAATAGAAAAATGGCTCAAATTGGATGCTGCATCTGTTTTTCTGTGTTAGCTCAACCTTGTTCTCTCGTTGTCCATCACATAACCTGTGCTTGTGTGGGGCTCAGCTGAGCACAGCTTCCAGTTCCATGTGCATTGTGCTCACTGGAGCCAACGGGATACAGCTGTGCCTCAGTTCTAGCAATACAAATATGCTCTCAAGTATTACTTAGTGCCAAGAGTAGAGCTCTAGTCAGAAGCTAAATAAGGTACAAAACTTCACTGAAACACAATGGGATTAAATATGTGGAAGATCTGATTTGCTTCCCAAATATTATACTCTAGGTGATGACTTCTAGCAGTGGGTGGGCTCCTCTTGTGCTGTGGTATGGGCCAGACTCTTGCAAAGTGGTTTTTATTTATATGTAGAGGTAAGCTGAAGAAAAGTGAACCTTTTTTTTTTTTTTCAGAATATATTGATTCTTCCATGTAAGAAACTGATTGCTATAAAACCAGAAAACTAGCTTTTCCAACACTGTCAGATTTGCCCTGTGACAATGAATACAAGTAAATGGGTGTTGGAACTTTTTTCTGCTTAGGTTTTGCTGTAATGTGGATTCAGAGGGCTCCTGTAGGTTTCTGGTAGAAAAATCCTAAATCTTCAATGTAATATTTCAACAACGGTGACAAAAACGAAATCACGACTTTTTCCTCTGTGTCCTAGGGTGACGTTTTGTTGCTTGAATCCCCAGTTGTGTGTTCTGTTTATGCTGGATATTATATTCTGTGCCTTCAAGGCTGGCTCTGAGAGAGAAGGCGGGGAGAAGAAGCATGGATTTGTTATCAGAGATTGCACTCGGTTCTCCACATTCTGCTGGATGGGACAGAACAGGGCCCTCCTTTGCTTTTTAATTAGTTTAGCTAGCTGAGGCAGTTTTCCCTGGACTGGTTTTCTTTCCCTTTTCTTGGAGCTGTTAGAATCTGCTCTGGACTGGGACCTGGGGAGCAGCGAGAGCTTTGACTTTGTGACCTGCTCTGGGCAGCAGAGGGACTGATAACAGAGACCAACCACCAGAGAGACTTTCTGGATTTGTCATCTCTTTGGAGCAGCAAATGAGCTTTGTCATCTGGCGTTGTTCATTTTTTTGTTCTGGGGAGGGCTTTGCCTGTTAAATAAACAGGATTTTTTTCCACTTCTCTCTGAGGAAATTTTTCCCAGCCTGGTTGGGAGGAGGGGCTGTGTGGGTTTGCTTTCTAGGGGGGGCCACCTTTTGGAGGTTTTCCTCAAATTTGCCCTAAACCAGGACACTCCAGAAATTAAAATTTCTGTTATGCTGATGAAATTAAGTGCTCTGAAGTATTGTAGTGATGTTAAAGAGCACATGTGAACTGTAGGTGATGCCTTGGAGATTAATGATGTGTGTACAGAAAGATATGGAAGAGGGCTAGAAAGTGAGGCTTGATGACACAAACAGAATTCACTTGGAGCAAATGAAACCTTCAGTGCAGCACTTATGAAATGTGAAAAATTGTGATGTTTCAGCAGATTCTCTTTCAAAATCTCAATAATGATATTGACAATTACACTCTTGTTGGCAGTTTAGTCTTGCTCACCTCTGCTGTGCTGGTGCAGGACCAAATCTTCTGCATTGTGTGTGTATCCATCAGGGTCACACATCTTCATAGGATTTCTTCAAGTTTCCAGTGGCCTTATTTGAAGCAGAGCTTGATTTAGGATTTGAGCCTTTTACAGTAATTCCTTCTAGTACCATCATATACTCCAATTTCGATGAAAATAATATGACTTTTGTCTATAGTCATAAAATAAATCCATGTGTTTTTGTTTTTTTTTTTTTTTCTCCTGGCTAAGGAATCAGCTTTATTTATTTTTTTTTTTATTTTCTATTTTTTCCTTTTTCCTTTTAACAAATACAGTTAAATCATCTCATGCCAAGGCTGAAGAATGTATTTAGATAGAGTTACCTATTCCTGTACTACCTGGAGGAACTATCTTAGTGGTACCAAGAGAAGTATTGTTTTGTTTAAAGAGACAAGGTTGAAGCAGCAAGTATAAAATAATGTCCAACACCTGTACATCAACTGCTGAGCTGGTGGGCTCTGCCAGCCAAAGGGATTGCAAGGGGCAACCAGTGACAATATTAGGTGGGATCTAGTGGGATCCCTACCGCAGAAGAATTTATATGGATGCTTCTGGTCAAAAGCAATAGATTTTAAGGTTGTATCTTTTCTTGGTTTGGATCTTTCTGTAATTGTTCACCTGCATTCCAAAATGATTGTAGTTAGAGAAAGCATGGAACTTCATTGATACCAGACCAGAGATACCACCTGGATATAACCCACTGGGATGGGTTATGGATGAAATGGACTCAAACTCTGCCTTGGTAATTTCAGTTCTGTGAACTTGAGCAAGTCATTTAAACTGGTGGTGCTTTACCATCTCCTGCAAGATGGGGCTGACACCCTCTTTTGTTGAGGAAATGAGTGTGAGCTTGTATTTGTGGGTACCCAGGAAACACAGTGGTTATTTGTGCACTGGTAGCACGTGGCCACCTCAGGGCTTGGGTCAATAATTCAACTTTTTAAAAAGGCATCAGGCAGGCAGAGAAATGAACTTGAGCAGAGGAATTGAGCAGAGGAAAAGGAGCCTGGGACTGCATTGCTGCATGTTTCTTGGCACTTAAACTGATTGCAGGGATGGCAGTCTAGCAGTGCTCACTGTTTTCTTCTGAAATCTGAGCTCCTGGAGCCATGCGAATCTCAGCTTTAAATAAAGAGGGGGAAAAAGAAATCTAATCTTCATGGCTTTGCTCATGGTTTATAAATGGAGAGCTGGCTGTATTAAATTTGATGTAGCAATGTGTTCTCTTGAGAATATTAAACAAAATTTGCTTATCTCTTGTTAACTTTCTTGTGTTGTCATAGCACTGGGGTATTTTTTAATGTGCATGGGATTAAAGTTATTTTGGGACCCTAAACTGTGAATTCCTTCTCAAAAACTGTCAGAAAAATGTAGGCAGCCATTCTTTCTATGCTTCTAGCTGAGAAGAACTGGAGTTCTAAAAAATTTTTTTGTAATTTTGTAGAAAATAGACCCTTCTCTCTTGATGGTATTGTGTGGCTTCTCTCAGGGGTGGGGAGATGTAGAGCAAGGGTTTGAAATACCACCAGTTTGAGCAGCCAAATGGAGTTTTTCCTCCAGTGGTACATGTCTGCTGGGAAGAAACTCATGGATTGTTTGCCTTTGTATACCTCAAAAGTTAGACAGTTGTTATGCTTTCCTTATTGGTTTAAATTTCCTAAGGACTTTCCAACACACATTCAGTTCTCTCCTGCTCTGACCTCCCAGCAACAAGGAGAAGGGAAAATAGCTCAGGAGCTGGAAGAGATGGAGAATGGACCTGCTCCAGGAGTGCTCTGGGTCTGTTTCTTCAAGCATCTGGTTGGTACCACTTGAGGACTGGTGGATGAGGGATGGGAAAGGGCTGCCAGCAGACTGGAAAATGGTTCTGAACTACACTGGCTCACAGTCCTCTTGATTGTTAAGTGGAGGTATGTGTCAAAATTTGTGGAATCTGAATGCTTTTGAGTTGTGGAGAAAACTCAGCACCAGCAAATGTTGTGTGTTTGAAAAAGCACCCACCAGATCTTGAAACAAATCCAAACATGCAGCAGCAAAAGGCTGCATAGCCAGGCAGCACAGGGAGCCTGTGGTGTGTCTTTAGTGGGGGCATTGGACACAAGCCTGTGACAAACCTCTGTTTTTCTGCACCAACAATTTCCTGCCTCATTGCAGAGATCAGGTGAATTAACTCTAGGAAAGCTGTTACAGTTTCCAGGTAGTTTTAGAGTTCCAAAACCTGAGGGATCCCATCCTAACAGATATCAGTGCCACAGGAAATGCTGAGGATTCTGCAACTATTTTGTATAGTTTGTATTTCCTTGGAGTGCCTTGCTATGGGGATCTTTAGGTGCCTTAATCAGGCTTTACCCCCACGTAGTTCTGAAATTATGGAGGGTTATGAAGTGTTAGAAACCTGATTATACAAGCAAGGGAGGCCCAAAGGGAGGTTCAGAGATTTGACCAGTGGGGCACAGCAGACCCCCTGAGCCATGGAAGTGACTCTCCACTTCTTGATCCCATTTCTGTTCTCTAATCCAAAAACCACCATTGGGTTGAAAAAATAACTTCAGCAGCCTGCAAGCAGAGACATCTGCAGCTCCCTTTCATGTGTTGCTGCTCAGTCCTGTAGATAAAGGTGGCTGGGAAAGTTATTTGCTTCCCTGCAATAAAGGGGAATTTTATTCATGGAATTAACACAGCTTTTTATTTTGACCATTTGTGCAAAAGAATGGAAAGGGAGAATGGTATGTGAAATCTGAATGTGGTAAGCTTTTAATTGGCAGTAGAGAGCAATTTTCCCTGAATAAATACAAATGCTGAGGAAGGCAGTGAAACTCTCTTTTCTCAGTGTTTCTCCTTGTGGGCCTTTTTGTTCTCCTGAGGGACTTGTGGATGAGGCTGGGGAGGTAATTTTTGTGAGAGCAATTTCTTCTGCAGCAAAGGCTTCTGATGATCTTTAGGAGCTTCTGATGAGCTTTTCTCCCTCCACCTCTTTAACCAATAAGGATTGTCCAAAGCCATGTTATTTTTATTTTGATATGTATTGAATATATTTATTATATCTAACACGCACACACACACGTTATATATGCATATGATCTGTATCCTTTTTTATGAAGCAGTTAGGGACTATTAGCAGTGGTGGTCTCTTTTTCCATCACTTCTCTGCTGCTAATATCCTCTGAGTGCAACAAATATCAATATGAAAACCAAAAAATATCCAGCTGGGAATTGTCTGCCTGACTTCACTCATGAGAGGAATTTCTCCTTCACAGTTTGGAAGAGTTGTAATACATCCAGTCCTGCTGGGCTAACCATAAAGGAAAGCTTCATAAGAGCTGAACCTTCTGTGTTTATAATTTGTTTGATTAATAGATTTGTTTTGATGAGTGCAGCAATAATTATAAACCCTTTTACCAGGCATAGATTTGAGCCTCTCTTAAGGGACTGTTTTGGTCAGCTTTTATAAAAGGTATCATCACATGATAAAAATTGAGCATTTCACAAGCTTTTGTAATACTGGGAAATGAATTGGCTGCATTTCACTGAAAGGACTTTCATTTAGAAGTCTGGAATAGAACCACAAAATTATTTCAAGGGTTTGTATAGATTGGTAAATTTCTGGGAATATGAATAATATCACCATTTGAAATGAGGATTATCTAGTGGCATGGCTGTTGGGAAGCCCTCAATTCAGTGGGTTTTTGCTTCCCTCTTGCCCTCCTGGGGGTAGGATCAGCAGGGCTGTGTGGTGAGCTGTGCATGAGTTCCCTGTTTGTCCCACAGACTGCATGTCCTGGCAAAGGTGAGGAACTGATGGCCCTTTGAGCCAGGGGAAGTAACTGATAATGCAGCTCTCCGTGGGTGTTCTCAGAGAGAAACAGAAAGTTTCTAACCAGGCAGAAGCCTGAGAAACTGTTGAGAAGAATGTAAATAAGGTTCTTTATCTCTCTTGTTGTTCACATTGTTTATAGATAAATTTGCCACTGTGTGTCATTCACTGCACACCAATGGTTTGACTTGTTTTCACTGCAGGACCAATGGGATTGGTCTGGATGAAGCTCTCTGTAAAGAGCGATGCATTTTGAAATAAATCACAGTTATACTCTCAGCCTTCTGACTCAGAGTCTATTCACTCCTGTCCTGCCTCAACAGCATCAGCTCTCTCTATCCCAAAACCCAATCCTTTCTTGGTCTGCTTCAAACTTATAGGCACTAATGCAAAATCCATCCATGTGATGCCTGTAGTACTGGATTTTTGCTGTGACATGAGGGAACTGTGCAGGCAGAGAGAGCTGAGCTCTGTGCGATCCCCTGTGTTACCAGGGCAGAAAAGTGGATGGTGAAACACACATTGTGCTGTCCTAACCCACCACAACAGAGTTCTGAGTGTACACCCAGGTCTCAAAAAGAAAAAACACTGATGTTTGTCTCCATGGAGAATGTATATAATGTCTTCAATAGACTTTCCTTCTAAGTGATCAACCCCTTCAGCCTCCCTATACTAGAAATCAAGCTCTGCTCTTAGGGGCAGTGCTTTTCATGAGTCAGGCCTCAAAATCACAACCTTGGCTCTCTTTAAAAGAAAAAAATAATCATACTTACAAGCTTTTATCCGACAATTCTTGGTATTAAGAAGATACTTCGAATTTCTTTCTTGCTGCCCTCCACACACCCCTATCCTTTTATGCTGGTATCAACAACCCAGACACATCTGATTTTCTGTGAACAATGCTTTTTGATGTGATTTTTTTTACTCTTTTTAAACTTAAATTCTTTCAATTCTTATCATACTGTCAATTTTTCTCCAGATATTACTGTGTATTGACATGTAATCCACGTTAATTCACAGTGGGTTGAATGTTTTTGTGATGTTTTTCTAGTTGTTGGTTTCTGATCAAGAGTGTGCTCTGATATGAAACCAGGAAGGGTTTTTATAGACAAACTGAGGGGCAAGAAATAAAGGATGCTTAAATAAGAGTATAGCTCTGAAAATGACTGCACAGAACTTTATTCATAACCTCCAATTGCCCTGAAGGGATTGATTAAAATTCAAAGCATGCTGATGTGAAATCGGGGACTGATTTTGATTATATTTATATATAAATGTATATCTAAATTGTATGTTTATATACAGACAAACACTAAGTATTGCAGAGCAGATTGGTCTGTGAAGCTCCAGTCATTTACACTGAACACACCAGAATAAGACTTGTATTGATACAGAATCATAAATCTGGAGTACATGGATCAACCTATTTTTAAACTATGAGTTTCTTTAGGGTTTTTTGGAGCTGTTAAAAAATATACAGACTATTTCCTGTATGTGTAATAGATTGTGGTGAATGGAGCCCTCCTTCTCCTGATAGCTACAATGTGCTATGAATTGATGGAGCATGAAAAGCTATCCTATTTCTGGAAAAACAGGCTCAGAAGATATGCTGAATAGAAATACAGACTTTCAGAATTCAAGCTTTGCCAGTGGTGCTGATAAAGTAATGTTGCCATTTATCTCTAAGTATGAGAGCAAGACTGGCTTAAAACTCTGACAAAGTCTTCTATTGCTCCTCTGCACTAAATTCTTCCAAATGTACTCAGACATGTACCAGGAAGAGACTGAATCTGAATCTACTGTTAAGTGATATATTGAAAAAAAAAAGAGAGAAGTGTTTAAAAGGCCCCATGTATTGAATAAATCAAATAACATTAAATATTAATGGGAATATTCTTTTTCTTGCTGGTGTAAAATTTTTTATTAAATCCTGATCACATTCTAAAACTTGTGCTACCCATCTGGTGAAGATATGGTTGAAGAGAGGTGAATGAAAATGTTTGTTTCATTTATAATGGGGCTTAACACATTTCAGTTTCACTCTTTTTGTTTTCCATTTGAAGCTGTGTATTCTAGACTAGTGACATTGAAAGAAAACCTTAATGGAATTATGTATTTTAAAAAAAATAGAAAGTAAGGAAGGCAAATTTTCTCCTGTAAGTTCAAAAAGGCTTAACTAACAAAGTTCTGTTCACTTCTTTTTATTACATATAGCTTCCTGAGCAGGTTCACCAATTCAGGAGAATTTGTGTTGCCTAAAATTTCCAGTACACAGGAGAAGTTCATAGCACACCTCATGTGACAAATGTAAAACTCATGTTCTGTGTGTGTATATATATATATATATCTCCATATATATACATACATACATACATATATTAAAGATTTAGCTGAATTTAAAGCTCTGACTCTGAACAAGAAACAGTAAACTGGATGACAGTTATCTGACTGTAGTTGAAACAAGTCTACAGTTAGAAAATACAGGAAAATAAAGGGCAAAAATTTGGGTGGTTCAGGTAGTGTCCATGTATTTATGGATTTTATATTGCCCACCCTTAACTAAAAAGGTTTGGAAGGCATTCAATTATTCTGGCCCTAATCTGCATCTGGTTTTGTTTTTTACTTTTTAAAAATTAAACTTGTGAAGAACCTTTTCAAGACAGGGGTTATGCATCCCTCTTTTATGATAATTGGGAAATATTGGTGAAAAGTACTTTGTGCCTGAGGGATCTGCTCCTTGCAAGAGGCTGTACAGATCAAACAAGTTGTTATTAAAGACAGATTCTTGACTGATAATATCCACCATCTGGGAGCAGTGATTGCAGATACAAAATTGGATTCACCACGGGAGGTGGTTGGTGCTGCTTGATGTTGAAATAGCCTTTGATAGAATAGGAAGAAGAGCTGTTTACAGGGGATAGGCTTCCACAAATTTCTTGCATGAATCCATTAAAACTCTTTTTATATCCCGGGGAAGTGGGTGCTGAGTATTTTCTGATATAATTTCACATTGAAAATGAGGGAGAGAGTTTATATAAAGATGTTTTTTTCCCTTTTCTTATGACATTTCACTGTTATCCTCAAATCCTGGCAGAGGAGGTTAGAACAACCACCAGATTAATGACACTTAAGTAAATCTTTCTTTGTAGACAAAATCTGATTTTTTTTAAAGCACTGACTACTTAGAGCTATCAACAGATGCTGAACAAATCTTTGTGTGACTTATCCTTGTTTCCTGAGGCCTCAGAAAGACTTTGTAAAAGAAGATGAAAACTGGGGATTTTTGCATTCCTCTGGTGTCACTCCCAGCCCTGAAACCAATACCTTTATCCCGCTGCAGACTGTGGTAAACTTGCATTGGAATGACAAACATCATTGCTAGGAAAACCATGAATGCTTTGGTTTGTGTTCCTTCCCCTATCTTTTTATAACTTGTGTAGTTTCAATCAAACTTTTGCACAGACCAAGGGGTAATAAAACTTTTCCTGAGAGAGGCTGAACTGGAACCACCAAGCACAAGCCTCTTCTCTGTGTTAAATTCCTTTGTATATAGAACTTGATTTTGTCAAAGTACTCAATGTTTCCACTACTGCATTCATGGAAAATAAATCTTTTGGATTTTATGTATCGTGTTTGGGGGAGATGGAGAGATGACACAACATCAGAATTCATGCAGCAGAGAGAGGTTTAATGGTGTGCCCAGCTTTTATAGGCTGTTCAAAATACTCTGCATTTGAACCTGACTGCTTGTGATTTGGTTACTACCCAGCTCACTGCCCAATAGCTACCTGCTTATGTTCAGGGATTGGCTGGCTCACAGTCCAGCTGTTTGCCTGTCATATTTGTGTAGAAATCAAGCACATCATCATTTAATCCACATTATGAGGGTCATCTGCTTAAAGGTAGGTGGTCACCTGCTTCAAACTAAAATTACCTGAACTAACACATTACCAAGACACCGCCTGACTTGGAAGGTGATGGTCATGGGATAAGAGGGGAAGGTAGGAGGGGGCTATTAAAGTTATCAAAATCTAAAAATCCATTTTCTCAAGCTCACAGATCTACTCATCACTCCCAAGCATCCTGCTATGTCTCCAGCAGCAGGGAACCTCCAGCTCTTCCAGACAGGATTTTGGATGCCCCTCATCTTCCCATCAGCTCGTGTGTGAATCATCCCTCATGCCTTCAAAGGGGTCCTTGTGGCCTTGGCTGGCTTACTACCCTCACCCCAAACATAACTCTTCTTCAAAACTGGAAACAAAAAGGGAAATTGGCACGCCGAAAGAGATCATATACTGAATTTGGTGAAAATTGTGATAGCCAAGTTTATAATTGGAACAAAGCAAAGAGAATAGTGGTGTCACTTTTCTTACCCTGGGTGGCTGCAGCTAAGGCTCTTGGTGAGCTCTCTCACCCGGAGTGTTGGCTTAGCAACACTGCCTCCCCTGCCCTCAGTGACCTGCTTAGTGACCTGAGGCCACCAGGCACACATTGCAAAACTAAGCCACTGTAGACTGTTTACTTGCCCATGGACATGGCTGCCAAGACTTTGAAGGGATGTGCTGCCTTAACATCTCTTCATACTCAGAATCCATCCATCCAGAAGCTGAGGGAGCAAATAAAGGACTTAAAGGTGGAAAAATACCCAGATTGGATCAATGAACTTTTTGGACAATGGGATTTGACAGGATGGGTTACATCTTTTGTTAAAGGATTTTTTTTTATCGTAATGATTATTTTTTATTGTTTTAGTCATGCTTCCCATAGTCTGTATGCAGCAGTCCATTGGGGAAGTCTTCATAGTAAGAAAAAACAGGGGAGTTGTATTATCCCATGAACTCTCTCCCCCTCAGACAATTCCCAAGGGCATTGCCTTGGAAAGACTTACCATAGAGTTCATTCCTGCTGTGGGACAGCCAAGACTCCCTCATGGACCTCTTTCCTGAATTAGGCCAAAAAATAGAATGGAAAAGGCTCTGACTGGTGAGACTTGCAGAGCTGGAGTTTTAATTTTCCACAACAAGGCCCATTAGAAACAAACTGAATATATCAGTGGCTGCCCTTCCTTCCAGACATACTGGTAGAATGCAGGTTTCCAACACTGTTATCTTTGTACTTCCTAACTCTAAATGGACAGGATTTATGAGCACCAGAGGATGTAATGAACTGGGTCTGAGTTGTTTTGCTGTGCTTCTCATTAAGGGCAATGCATAGGCAGGGACATTGGAACTGCCCACAGATATTCAGACCTGCATTTTGCCCCTTCCTTTGGGAGGAGCTTTCCTGTAGTAATGTGATAAACTTCCAGAAGGGCAAAATATATAGCATTAATTGCTTCTGGAGATCACCATCTGCAGTCTGCTTCCTCTCTCTCTTGTCATTAAAAATGGTAATAGCCAAGGACTGTGCTTATCAAATATTCATGCAAAAAAAAGATCACTTTAGGAAAATGCAGATGTTGTGTGGTTTTAGAGCATTCTTCACTCCAACTTTACATATGAATGAAGGTAAAAAATATCTTGTGATTGCTTTGTATCTCTGCTTTCTTTTGGAATGCCAAAGCCATGAAGTTCCATTTAAAATGAAGTTATTTGCTTAAAATTCTCATGTGGATATGAATGAGGGGATTGGAATCAGCAGCATGCTTCTATACAGACCATTGGTTTTGCACTGGACAGGTAGTTAATGGTGTTCTAATTTACATTATTATGTAAATGCTGGAAATGACAGATGAAGTAGAATAATGCTTTGCTTTAAAGGAAGTTGCGAAAGTTTAGAAACCTTCTGATTTAAAGTTTCCATTTACTGTCTGTTTTTACCAAAACCTGTTTATTTTGCAATGTTCTGAGGGGGTGGAGTGACAAGGAAGGGTTTTTGGTCATAATTTTGCTTCTGAACCAGCTATGGTAAATATGCTGAAATATTTGCTCTATGTTTTTCTGAGATTTCCAGCAATCCTTACTATTGAGTGAGTTGGAAAGATGAAGATATTATATTATTCCTAATTTGCTTGAAGCTAAAGGTGTGTAGATGTGCCTAAACAAGGCAAAAGAGATGGGAAATTCAAAAGCAGTGATATCAATGTAGAGATTTTTTCTGTCCAGGCTGGTCTTTGTTGTTTATGGTCTTCTATTTTGAGGAAATAGCTGGTTAAATTGGTACAATAATGTAAGGGCTTTGATATAAAAATAAATATTTTTTCTTAGCTTTCAACAATAAGATGGCCAGTAGTAAAAAAGCATCACATAGGAATTGTCAAATTTTGGTAGAGATATCCTAACTCCTATTAGACTCTCAATGTGCTCCTAACAGAATGAGCATTTTTTTTCCTCTCCTAAAATTAAAGTCTTACCTCATAATTCTTTACCCTTTTAAAATCAATACCAATGTATGGAGACTGTGACAACTTGAGTTCCACATATTTTCTCTTTCCCTGATTCCTTGCATACTTTTATTTCTCTAAAATAAATGAGAAAAACATCTGACACCAAAGCAAAATGAAACAAGAAAAAACAGATCATTAAACATCACATTTGAAAATGTCCTTTAGAGAGAATAGAATAATAATTTATAAGTAGCAGAGGTATAGAAGTTATAAAGTATTTTGAGTCTTCCTTCCTGATTCTGTCTCTAATGCATGTTCCTCGTGTTCAAGCTTGTCAGTGTATTGTGAGTTGCAGCAGGGAACACCAAGAAAAGAAATGCATTTTTTTCCCCTATTTTTCTTTTTCTCTTTCTTTTCTGCATGTCACAGAGCACACTGCATATTGCTTCAAGGGTGCAATATTGAAAAGTTTTTGGGCCTCACATTCTGCAGGACTTGTCCGTAGTAGAAATTTGTAGGTTTTACTCGAATTTCTTTTCAGAGGTTCATGTCAGTGCAAAGTTTTACTTGTGATGAGGAAACGATCTGAGGGAAATAATGTGACTTTGCAGGGGCATCACCTCTCCCTGTCACCAAAAACCACACTCCCTTGTGTTTACTGAACAAATAAATGGTGAGAACTGCACACTAAACATTTATAAACTCTGCTCCTGTGTGGCACATGGCTGAAATTGTGGCACAGCAGCTTAGACTGGCTGAGGAATGAGGGAACAGGGCCAGGAGTGCCCAGCTTCTGTTAGCCTTTGAAAGGCAGCAACTTAAACCTCAAGTTGTTGTGGATAGCAAGTTTGACATTTTGTTTTGGATTAATTTTTAAAAAATATTTTCTGTTGCTTCCCACATGATTCACCTGCATTCCAATAAGTCACAAGGATACTGGGCTGCACCTCTTTGCACCAGAAGGTGTCTGTGGATCCAGTGTATCTGATGAGGATCCCTCATGGGGTTTTTGTCCACTCATGGCAGAACCAAACCTGTACTTTGCCATCCCCCCAAAAAATCCTCTTTAGGAGGAGGGCAGGCCTCTAAGGATGATGTGACCCTCTTTTACAAAAAACCAAAGTGTTTATTTGAGAGGAGAGGTTCCCAGGGCTTTCCCTGGGGATCTGGGTTTTGCTTTCCTGTCCTGACTGAGCTCCCTGCTTGCCTGTGCCTGGAATCTCTGTGTTTGTACCTGTATCTGGTTACACAGATACATTGAATTTTTTTGTTCCTTGTTTAATATATGGGACAAAGGAACGTGTGGCTGTGTGGCTGTTGCCTGCCAGCTGGTGAAGTTCAGGTGGAAACTGGGAAGGGGTTCCATGTTTTGGATATTGAAAGCCCCTCTTACTGCAGCCACCTCCTTGGAGAGGTGAATCCTTCCTTAGAGAGCTGGAGCTCCTAAAACTGGAAATGAAAAACCTTTGTGTACATTCTGACCCTCTTTGTCCTGGAGAGTGCTCATTATTCCCATCTTCTAAAGAAACCCTGCTTTCATGTCCCCTTTCATGTAGACACGTGGCTCTGTGGAGGGCAGCCCTGTTTCTCAGTGCCATTCAAAGTGTTTGGCATTACAGATTATACTGATGTTTAGCACCAGCCCCTGCAGCTGGGCTTGCTAAAAATAGCCTTGGAGAGAATTCAGTGAGGAAAAAGTCAAACTGTATAGAAGGATTTTATTTCTTTTTAAGGGCTAAACTAAAGTAAAATTTCAGCCTCTCTCTCTCAGTAATGCGCATTACTGAGTGCTCTGTGGAAATGGTGTCAAGTCTCTGGGTGCTATCAGCTAATGATTCCTACCCAGCTGTGTGTCAGCCTCTTCCAGCTGGGTGGGATGGTGTATTTACTGAAGTGGAGGAAAAAAAATCCCAAGACAATAGAGAAAAATTGCCATGAAAGGATCATTGCCTGCATCCTAAGGAGTTGTAGAGTCAGAGCTTTCCCTACCTGAGGTTTCCTTTGCTGTGTCCAAGCAGTTTCCTTATCCCTCTCCACTGTACTGGTGAGAGTTCTGCTCCTTTCTCCATCCCTGCAGTGGGTAATCAGCAGCAGCATCACCTTAGAAAGCCCTGAGGTGTAGAGAGAATTTTAGTGGATTCTGTTTTTTCTTAAACAGAAGCCACCTGGAAGATGAGTAGGTAGAATCTAAGCTTCTCTCTGAAATTTTTCTAGCTGCTGTTAGACAGGTTTTTGTTAGCTGTTGGTGATGGGATTCAGGGAGGTTCTGCATCTAATAAGTTTTTCTATATGACAAATGGGAGATTTCAACAGCAGCTCTGTGTTTGGGTTGTGAGTACTCACAGCCTCCTAACACAATGCATCCAAGACAAATTATTTGGAGGGAAATGGTTCTTGCATTCCACAATACTTATAATATTTTAAGTGTGATGACCCCACTGCTTTTGTTATGTGGGAGATCCACATTCCAGTCATAATGCTGAATAAAACAAGCTGTGGAAAACAGCCCATGCTCTTTAATTCCAAGGAAATGTCTCAGAATCAGACTACAAACAACATGATTGTGTTTTTGGTGTTAAATCCTCTCTGGATCAATTGCATTGATTTCATTAAAATACAAATCTGTCTGTTCAGTACAGTTATCTATTTGATTATGTTTTGTTGTTGCTCTATAGAGTTATATTGAATATTCAGGCATTTCCTCAAAAGATAATGTTACTCCTCATCTTCTCTTTGATACAAATCACTGTAGTATGTGAATTATAATTGCATGAAACATTCAGGAGGATTACTTTACCTGAAGATGTCTCACGAGTGGCCAGTAACTCTTTTATTTTTGTCTTTTGATGAAATAGCAATTTATTTATTTGGGTATCTGAGGGATTGATTTAGAAATAGCATGCAGACAAGAAAGAGCATATATTTCCCTCTTGACTTCTGAGGAGAATTGGTGTAAACAAGTAAGCTGGGGAGATCTCTCAGGGTTTGGTGCAATGCAAAGTCAGGGCTGTGCATTGAGCAGAAGGAAGGTTCTGTGCTCATTATGTGAGAAATGTAGGATAAAGCTCAGGTTTGGGCCATAATGAAGTTCTTACTCTTGATTACATTGGACAGATACAGAGGCCAACAGGGCTCTTGCTTTCAGTGCGAGCAGAATTTGACATATGAATTACATTTTCAGCTCTAAGGACCTAATTCTTCAAAGAGTTTAAAAGCTGAGGTGAGAGCAGGCATATTCATTGCAAAGGTCTGGTTTTGTGGAGTCCATTAACACAGTTGGAAGGCAATGATAATGCTATTAAACGAGTAGATTTGAAAATGCTTGGGAAAATTGTCTTGTTAACAGGAACCAATGAGCTGGTAATCTGAAATTAGACCAGTGGGACTTATTATACTTTAGAGGTACTTGGAGCTAGAGGCAGAAGGCTCAAGATTTCAAGCACAGATAATACATATTTTTAAATTCCAGGTGAAATTGAGAAAACATAATTACATGTTGTCTTTTAATATATCTCAACTTGCAAAAGTGCCTAGTTCTGTAAGACCAAAATGAAAATAACAATCTTGACCTCAAAGATTTCATAGCCAAGCATAAAGGAGCTTTGGCACTGGGTGATGTTTGAAAGAGATTATTGCAAGAGTTTCCTGATTTTTTTTTGTCTGTCATTTTAACTTTGCAGAAATGGTACCTCCAAAAATGCTTTTTCCAGGGAAGATCTGTTCTTTGCTGGAATATTCTGCAAGTTTGTTGGTTTAAAAAAATAAATTCAGAATTATGTGAGATCTAGAAGTTGTCACTACTATACTGCACATTAGGGCAACTTAATGTTTTAGAACTGTGCAGAAATAATGGGGAAATGTACTGATTTTATATAAGTGTTTCATGAAGAGAGAATCTAAAAATATCTGATTTAGTTGATTTATGTTTTTTTATGGATGGCATTTCATAAATGAGTAAATTTGGCAAAGGACAAATGGGTAAAAAACCAAGAAAATCAGCAATAAATAAATTATCATTTTTGTAGGGCTAGGGATGTTCAGCTCTGGTTTTCTGAACAAAAATAAACAATTTTCTTAATTACAGAGAATGTTTGATGTTAAATGAAAAATTCAAATAAAAGGGACATGGATAATGTGCATGATTATATTGATAGGGTGTTGTTATGACACACCTGAATAATGAACATATGATGCCATATGCTCCTAGCTAATTAATATTCTTCTTGGCTTAGTGAGATTTGATCTTAAATAGATAAAAACTCAATATAATTTAACAATATTTTAATAATTTAAATATGGTTTATTTAGATTTAAATTCTGAGGAAAGGGAAGTTATAAACAGTGATGCTTCAGGCATGAAGGAGACAGAAAATGCAAGGTTTAAGGGTGGGTGAGTGTTTTACATTCAACTCTGACCTGGCCACTCATCTGAACCACAAAGACAATTCTGGCCTCCCAAAACCTCTTGTAAGATCTTGGCACAACATTGCACCTACAGGGACTTTGGCAAAATGAAGTATTTTTGGACTTGTGGGAAGGAATTGCTACCTGGAAGGAAATAGGAATATAATTTCTTCTCATGGAGCTGCCTTGTACCTTTCTGCTATAGGAATTACTCTGTGTTTTTCCTAAATCTCACCAGATAAAGCTGTAAATCTTCTCAGTGCAATTTTAGACTTTCATTTAATAACACATGCAGCAAATCTATAATTTAATTTATGTACCTATGGAGGTCGTTAAGCAAGATAAACCCTCACATATTAAAATCATAATAGAATTTATGCAAATCCCTATTTCCTGCCTGAAATAGTGGGTACTATTTGTCAAACCACTTTTTCTTTCCTTAACACAAGATCTGTGTTGCTGCTGTTTTTCATTTTGTTGTTTTAAACCAAAGTAGGAATCAAAAATAATTCCAAACTGATTTGATGCTTAATTTTTCATGTAAAAAACCCTCACAAAACAACAACACCAAAGCCTATGGTATGAAAACAGTAATTCTCAAAGCAACAGCCTGAGCCTCTGCCTGAATGTTCAAACTTTAAATCTGAATTGTGCACTCTGGTTTAGGATGTTATGTCTTTGTTATACTAATGGAAAAATAATGATATTTTGGCTGGGGAAATGCTTGTATGGCCTTATCCTAGGCTTTGTCTCCTCCCCCTTTTCTTTGCTTATGCACATTTTAAGACTGGGTTATTTTCCCTTTTTTGGGGAGGAGGAAAACTCTTTCTCTGATGTTGTATCCCTGGATATATTAGTAGGAATGTCTTCCCAATTATCTTTTTTTTCCCCTACCAAAGTGAAAATTCAGATAGTGACCCCAGTGGTCTAAGTGTTGTGTCATGCTGAGATCTTTCTCCCAAGATCCCAGAATCCTGGTAGTTTCTGACACATGGGGTGAAATATTTGGTGAGAAAGGTCTTTTATTAACAGGGAATGCATGGAAGTGCTTTATTTTCTGTTTCCTGTAGTTCTGCTTTGTGATTATCATCATGGCTTGTGTGAATGCAATTTCTTACATCTGTGAGCTGTGGTCTCCTTAACCATGGCTAATGTCAAATACTCACTCTTTTATAGCATGATCTCTAAAATAATAGGATATTTTCTTTGCTCTAGAGATAATCTAATTCATTCTTTTCTCAAGTTGTGGGAGCTTACTTTGGGTATTGCTTTACAGTTCTGCACTAAATTGGCATGTGTTTATCTTTTTTCCCCCCTGAATTTATAATCTTTCAGTCTTTAACAATTGTTCTGTTATATTTACCAAACTTTGAAGGGCTCAGTTTCCTGTGAAGGTAGAAGAGTTAAGTTCATCTTTTCTGTACGTAAAGAAGTTTTTTAACAGGGAAATGCCCTCTGGAGTGCTGCTTGCCTGCTTTGTTTCTGAAAAGCAGTAACTACTTTAGGGATTCTATAAGCTTCTGATTTAATTCCTGGATTTTCATTGTAAGTGAGGGATGAACAAAACAAAAAATGGGTCAAGCTTTGGAGAAATTCAAACCTAGATTTGTTGAAGAAAATTCTGCTTTGTTCTATGCATAGTTCCCTAGGATTTATGCCTATGTGAAGTGTGGGGTGGAACTAGAATGCCAAAATTTTTGAGGTTTTCCTGTATTTCCATAAGCATTTCTTGTGCTCAGCCCTCCTTATCACTGAAATGTCAGCGATTTTTAATTTTTTTTTTTTAATTTTAATCACATTTTAAAAGGTGACTCATTGTGAATGCTTTTATTGTATGTTGGTCTAGGAAGGACAGATAATGGAGTTTTGATAACTAAATATCAGAAAATAGAGGAGACCTCATTATTGCAGGAGCTGAAAAGTTAAGATATTTATTAAAGTTCTGACAATTGTGACAGTCATCCTTGCCTGCAAATGTCAGTGCATTGTAAACTTCCATAGCTTCCTCCCTGCTTCTCAGACTCTTGTCAATCACTGCAATTATCACATAAATCAAAAGTCACAACATAAACTTTCTTCACTTCCCTGCTGCATCATTTTTAGTCTTAACATATGATGGAAGCTGTGATTTTTTTTTCCCTAGAATATTTGACAGCTGCTTGCTATTAATAGAATTTTTTTTGAAAGCACTGCCTTTGAACTCTGCACACTGCTCTGAATGCCCAGCCACAGCAGGGGAAGCCTTGCCTGCATTTATTGCTCTTACTGCATCTGGATTTTAATGAAATATTGCAAACAGGGCTATACACAATCTTACATAACTGACCCAAAAAGGGAAAAATAACCACGAAGGGAAGAAGTTATATGATGAAAGCTTTGAGAAGGGGGAAAAAGTTAAATGTAAAGAAAAGCAAGTTGCCTTGTGGTAAAAAATTGGGCATCACAGAACTGGAGATGTTCATCTTTGTGCATCCTGGGTACTTCAGTCTGTTTTAAAGACAAATCTATTGCGCACCATGTTCTGGTTGCATTTTTCTATTCCATATGCAAAATGCTGAATAATGAGATGCTAAAGACAAAACATGCTGGGGTTTCTTCAGCAGCTTCCAGCTGTGGCAAAAGATAGAGCTCCAGCTTCTCTATCAAAGTGTGTTTCCACTGAACGGACTACGAGTTTGGATTTTAATTTCTTCTCCCCCCTCACTTTTAAACTGCCTTTTATATCTGTGCTGAATAATGCATCTAGAAATCTGAAATAAATGGGTTGCAGTAGTTGAGTTATTAAATTCCTGATGGTGCACAACTGAAGTCAATGGGGACTCACTACTTATATCTGTGAGTGCAAGCTCAAACCCTAAAGGAGGCTATTGCTGCTGGAACAATTCCATGTATCGTATCTGTTTTTCACAAGTACATATATCTGTATATAAATATATTTATATAAAAACAATATATACATATACATATACATATACATATACATATACATATATCACACACATATATAGAGTAGCAGACACTCAGCTGTGTCATTAATGGCTTTTGTGTTGCTTTATACAATCTGATGTGTTTGGACAAATAGCTCTCAGATTTAATTCTTTTCTGTTATTTGTTTATGATTTCTAAGCTTTAAAACAAAAATAAACATTCAGGACAGTAATTAACAAGTCATTAAGTTATTGTTTCATTTTAGTGTTTATTTAGGAAGTTTTTATGCTTTTCATAAATTGGTTTCCCAGAAATTAGTCCTTCAGTGTTATTCTGGCAAAATCCAGCTGGCAAGGATGTCTTGAATTGGCGCTGTATCCTTCTGTTCAGAGCTCTAGCTACATTTGTATCCAGAAAGGAAATTATAATCAGACTAGTTACAAATTACCTGAATAAAGGCTTAACAAATCCCTCCACTGCTTGGGTGTCTCAGGAACTCAGTGGTGTGGAGTTCCTTAGAGCAATTTCCTTCTTTTTCTTCATGTAAAGTTTGTTTTAGTCTGGCCTCAAGTAAATAATGAATTGATGGGAATTTTTGTTCATGTTTGGTTGGTTTGTTTGAAATTTCAAACACATGTATCTTATAATCTCCCAAATTTAAATGTATGCAATAAGGCCTAATTTTAATGTAACAGTCAAAGTGATTAATAACTTGATTAGGTACGCAACTTGATTAAGGAAAGATGTTTATTTTCATAATGAACGTGGATTATAAAAGCTTTCTCCAAAGACTGAAATGCCTTTTCCAGAAATAGACAGCCTGAATTCCATGTCTGTTGTTTGCCTGGTTTTCCCCTTTTGTAGTAATTGAATTATTTTTTTGGCAATATTCTGGAAGTCAGTCTTTTCCTTTTAGCAGGAAATTCTATGACAATATCTCATATTTCTCATTATTTAGGCATCCAACATCTTGTTCAGGGCTACATGGATGCTTCCCTTATTTTTCACAGTATGGCAGCCTTTTAACTTCTGATTTTATTTTTTTGAATTTTCCCTGTTTTCTTGGCTATAAGCATTATGTACCACAAAATAAGTTTGTGTGCACAATAAGTAGCTATCAAAATGCAGATAATTAAAATATTAACTATATTTTGTGTCTAAAAGAAATAAAATAATTATTGTAGCTTGCTTCAGACAGAATGCCTTTCCCATAGGTAAATGCCAGTTTGTATTTTCTGGCTGTGAGGAAAAATGCATGAAGTGAATTAAAACCAGCCAGTTACAAGAAAGTGGATTTTCATACTGCCATCCATGTCCTTACAGGTTCTTCTGTTCTTGCACAGGCAAATCTACAGTTGATAGAAATAATTTCTTAGGAGGCCACTTTCTATTTATAATTTTTGCTTGATAATAAACTACTGACACCTATGACAACAGTGTGCAAAATCAAGTTAGTCAACTTTTTATTATTTGATCAGAAATTTCTGCCTTTTTGCTTGAAATTCTAAAACAGAGCAGTAATATCAGTGACTTGAAAGATCTAGGTTTGCTTTATCAGAGTCTCCTTGCTACCCTTAAGTCCCAGCTTTATTTGCTCTTCTTTTAGTCCTTCTACAAACCTGAGCAGATCCATGGTGTCTGTGTTCTTGATGAGCCATCTGAAACTGTGAAATTTGGAGGATCTGTAAGTGCTGGGAAAATTAATTTCTCTAATAAACATTTCTGCTAAACTTTATGCCACTGTACTACTGATTCTTTATACCTAAAATAACAAACTGATGTTTTATGAGGCTGAAGTGATTCCCAGGAAGTAGCATCACCTGATCACCAGAAATGTGGATCTTATTGATGCACCATATGGGACAAAGATATTCTCAAATGCTACCAAAATAAAGACTTAAATATGTCTTTCATGTTTTCTCTCATCCACTCTTATTATTGAAGTTTTTAATTCTTTGCTTTCTGTGTCCAGCTGAATGAACTGAAGTCACATTTCCTATTTAGAGAGTATCAAGCAATCCTGCTCATACTCAGGCTCTTCTAAACGAATACACAACATGTTTTTTTTTCCTGCCTAGATTATTTTTTATCTTCTGTAAGTTAAACAAATGTTAAGTGCTTTGAGAGGATGATTAAACAGACCATTTTAGTAAATGACTCTGACCTTGTCATTTACTTTTAAAATCAGGCTTTACATCCAGACTGCATTCTTGTTCCATTTCACTGAGGATGTTCTCAATTTGCAGGCTGTGCAGATGTTTGTTTTAAGATTTTCCAGCACTTTGAAAGCTGTGTGTAAATTGCTGCCTGTGGAGGAAAAAGATTAAAAAAAAAAAAAAAAAAAAAAAAAAAAAAAGAGGCAAGACATACTTTTAGGAAAGTGGATCATTGCCATAGGTGCATATTGGAACAGCAGTGGCAATTGTGTGGTTGTCTCCCACAATTATTTAAAATTTAATTTTCTTATTTTTATTCCTAAATCAGAATTGAAGCTGTAGAGGTGAGGAAGAGGAAATGTGCCCACTTTCTGCAAAGCTGTCCATACTCTGAGTGTTGAGGCGTTTTTCTTTATAAAGAGCTGCAATATAACTTCTAACTTTACTAATTGTATTTTGGCTTTAGGTAGAAAAACATACTTCCAAAATACACCATTTCCATAAATACACAAATAAGATGTTTTTATAGTACATTTCCAATGTGAATTAGCATTCCATATGTCATCTGTTAACGTGGCAGTGGCAGCATTTAGTGAAGAATAGCAACTGCATAAAAGTTTTAGGCTTTCCAGGACTTCTTGGTGTTACATCTTCTTTTTGGTGTGTGTGTTTGTGTTTTGTTTTCATTTTTATTTTCCTCCTGGACTTACCACAAAATATTAAATCATTTTATGCTGAAGGGTTTGCTTGCTCCTGTGAGCCCTCATCACTCTTGGTGTTGATCCAGCGTGTTGTAATTTATTTTTCTCAGACTTGGAGAAGTACTTTCTGTGCTATCCAATAGATCAGTAGGATCTGGATGATGAAGGAGGAGCTGTCTATGAGATCCTAGTCCTAAAGGTTGTTTTTGGTGGTTTAAAGGACACTTAAAACTTGGAACAAGTCTTAAATATGTGTTCTGGGATGTTATGTAAGAGCAAGATAAGCACCAGCAGTGGTGCCTGGTCAAAATTTACCATTAAACTTTGTAATTTATGCCTTTTATTTTAAGTCCATATTCACCGTCATCTATGCATCCCAAAATTTGGATTTCACAGTAAAATAGATTGTCATCATAACCAAAAGCATGTGATATAACTGTTCATTTTTTCTTTCCTTTCTGTCTCTACTTGCTACTACTGCTGTATGAAAATGTTCAGTCTAAATCAGCTGGAGCTGGAATGGAAATAGCTCCCTTTCTCTGCAGCCATTGTAATAATAATAATAAAAAAGATATCTATAAAAATTAATAATTTTTTTTGAACAGCACTGTAGTGCATGTAGCCTAAAATATTTGAAATCATGTGATGGGCTCTATGTGTAGTCAAAGCCATGAGGAAGACTTTAAAATAATGCCAAAAGGAGCACTGTATCTTCATAAAGGCTTTTTGTTAGAATTTATATATTTAAAATATGCATTTTGACATATGTTGATGTAGTCTTTATTAGGCTGGCAGCCTATTTTACCTTCAAATCTGTACTGTAGATTAATACTGAACATGGCACAAGTGTAAAGAGAATTACTTACCTGTTTGTGAGTGCCCACAGGCTGAGCAGGAGTTTGGTGGAGCACCACGGGCAGAGCAGGGCGTGCAGGCAGCAGGTGATTCCCCCGAGTATTTTTACCTTGTACCCTCTGCAGAGCCAGGAGGGTTTGAGAGGAACAATTTCCAGAGCTGTGTACAATGCTCTCCTCATCTCCTGCTGCTGGGAGCGCTGTCAGTGTGGAGCAAAATTTACAATTCCTACGAGCTCAGAGGCTTTCTGGCTCTGCAGCAGGGCACAGGAATGCTGGGGTTGCTGCCCCTTGCCTGCAAAATGGCAAATGTCCTGGAAGTGAGTTTCATTTAGGTGCTGCAGGACTTATCCTTTGTCCCGTCTGCATTTTTATTAATTTGTAAAGCTGATTGGAATTTTAAAGAGAGGAGTAGTCCTCATTTGAAAGAAGAAGTGTCCGTTTTAATTCACCCTTTATTTTTTGGAAAGCATTAGTTGCAATTAAGGACTCTCCAACCAACTAAATTAAATAATCTGGCTGGAACTCCAGAGGTAATTACTACCAGTGTTCATTATTTTTCAAATTTCCTTCATAAATTTCTTAAAATAAAAATGACTTACTTATTTTTCTGAGGGACTCTGATTTCTTCAGTGAGTAAACACATTGTGGAAGCCTTTTGAATAAATACTTTAATATTTCAAACTCCATGGCTGCTTTTCATTTTATTTGCTGACCGCTTTAGTCAAAATTAATTACAATTTCTTCCTGAGCCTAGAAATCTAAGTGCCTTTTTGTATCCAGTTTTTGGTAACATCTTGTTCTACAGCTAAATTATAACTTCAGTTCTTATTACAATTAGCTTCATCTGATTTTAAGAATGTTAAACCATTAGAAATGCTCCAATAGCTTAGAAGATTATGTAGCATATAAGCCAGCTGGCAAACCCTAAAAATGGAGTATCTGTTATGATGCTCTTAGAAACAGCAGAATCCCTCTCTTGTATTTGGGTGCATTTTTAGGATTCTGATTCCTCCACAATAAAGTGCACAAGCCATTTTAATTGAAACACTTTTTAAATTTGGAAATGTTGGTGGTTTTTTTTTTCCCATTTTAGAATTTTGAACATTTGAGATGTGGAAAACTTCCAGCAATTGGGCCGTATTCCCCTTGTGTGCTTGTTTGTTTTTTTCCTGGATGACCTCTGTATGTCCTATCCATAACTCACTGGTGTGCTGCTGCCTGTTCAGGTTTTTCCTGTTGGATAAACCTGGCAGAGCCAGTGTGAATGAGACTCACTTGAATTTGTGAATGAAGGATATTTTAAATCACAAAAACCAAGCCAAGCTGGGTAGCCCTATTCAGCTCCGTTTAGGCACTTGACAGGTAGATTTTGCTCAAAATGAAAACCATTGCTTGTCCTGAGTGCTCCCTCATTGTGAAAAGAGGTAAATTCTCAGTTCAATCCACTGCAATAATAAAACTGCTGCTTATTTATGTGGGAGGGCTGGCAACATTGACTGTGTATTTATTTTATCCACTTGAATTCCTCCGTGACTTATATGTGTGAGTCTGATTATTTGTCAGTTGTGATCCAGGCAGGTCATGAGCTGGTTTGTCTTACAGTTGTGCACAATCAATAATGGAGCAAGCAGCTCCTGATAAATATGAAAAAATTTTGGCATCTTTCTGTTGGCAAATTGCTTGTGAACAGATGGTAGAACTTTCAGATTTAGTCAAAGTTTTTCCTGTTCTGCCACCTGAAACAATCAGATCTGAAGCCAGTTGAGTAAGTGTAAATTTACTGCCAATGTGTGGTGGAATGATTTATGCTCTTCAGTTTTGTAGATTACTTGAATGCATAAACATCAACTTTTCAGTGAAGGAAGATATTTTCAGAGTTCTCTAGCAGTGTGGCTGTTGTGTTTGTTAGTTCAACTTGTGGTTCAACTTGTGAACTTTGGTTCCTAGTTACAGTCTGGTCTAACTCCCACTGAATTAAAAAGTCATTATCTTTAATGAAAAATACAATTTTTGTGGTGTTCTCTAGTATGTTCACTGTCTCTGTGATGACACACCCCAGATCTCTGAGGTGAGTTTGCTGCTGAGTGTGATGGAGGAGTAAAGCACCTGTGCCCTGAAAGTCCTGTCATGAGCTGAGATCTATGGTTTTAGTGGCAAAATATTTATTGACGTGAAATATACATCAAGTATATATATATATATATATATATATATATATATATATGGTTTATGAATAGGATACAAACAATGAAGATAGTTATGTAAAGTTAAATAAACATTTTTACCCTGGTTCTTCTGTAAATAACAACATTTCAACCCTATTCTTTATCAGTGTATTTTGAGGATTTCATTTCAGCCCTTCATTTCCACTTGCACCATTCAAACAGTGCTCAGGGACACAAAGAATGCAGATGGAGATCTACTGCTGCACGATATTTTGATGCGAATTTTTGCTGTTTTGATGAAGATTTTGAATGAGAAGAGAAACAGTTTGGGATAAAACATTGGCAGGGGTGGTGTGTTGCATGACAGCGTTTGAAGGTGTTACGTGGGATTTGGCATCAGGACCTGGGTTCTGCCTGAGCTCTTTCACTCACGGTTTTGTCCAAGACAGTATCCAAAAAACCTCTTCAGTGAGATGATGTGGATGTGACAGCCTGGTCAGAGAGTGAGAAAATGGAATTTGTTTTCTCACAATGGACTTGCAAGACTTTTCAGGGAGTTGTAAAGACATGATGATAACTTGTTAGTGTAAACAACCTGCAGGTGGTGTTTTCCTACTCTGTTCTTCTGTTCTTCTCAAGGACTGCTTGTGAGAGAAATGTTTTTGTTAATTGGCCAATCAAGTAGAATGTGTCAAACCTAGTTATAAAAGAACTTCTGTATTAAAAGTGCTGTTGTGTGAACCAGCCTGCTTGTGGATTTGTGTCATTTCTTGCTCTACGGTGAGATGATTTTAATTGCTAAGCATATTTTTGTGGTTTTTTTGTGTGTGGGATTTATTTTTTTTTTTGTTTAATTAATCAACAGAGTAGGAAACTTCCAAGAACTATATTATTGTATAGTTAGGAGAGGAATCAAATTTAAAATCAACCAGATTTTTATACATTTTTGCATTTACAGGGGGTTCTGTCCAGGATCATTGTCTCCATTTCTGATTTACCACTGAGTATGGAGTAATGGCAAAATAAACGTAGTCACTGAGACAAAAGTAATGCATGTGACAGGTGGATTTAGATGAGACCAGACTTGAAGTTACAGACTTCAAGACTAAACTAAGACATTGTCTAGTGCTGAGGAGAAAACCAATGTGGAGATGTCAAGGGAGAGTTTCACAAAGCAACTAATGATACGCATTTCCATTCTCTCCTGTTCTTCTGTGGACTTTAAAGAATCTCAGTCTTTTAAAATTCTAGGATACATCCCTGACTCTGCATGATAAATTTGTGATTATCTAATCCAATTTATATGGTAAGAGGGTAATTTCTTCATTCTTTGCATTACAATTTGTGTCCCTGACTTGGTAATTCCCTGTAGAGGACAGGTTCTTTTATAGGGTGCTTAAATCTGATTCTAATTTAACATAAAATATGAAAGAATAAGGAAGCTTTTAAAAGAATGCTTGATCACTTGCAACAACCACATGGATTGTTTTAAAGGGAATTGTAAGCAAATTTTTTTCTGGATTACCATAATGTAATGAATATATGATAATGAACTAACAGTGTGTTAACAGGTACCAAAACAGCAGCCACCTTTTCCCTCTTCCAGGTTACTGCTTATCTAAACATTGTATGAAAATAGTGTTGTTTTTCCTGGAGTTTTAACTTCTCTAAAAAACCTAAAACAAACCCTGCTGGGTACTTTCCCATTACATTCTCCTCTAAGTAACCAATATACACTTATCTTGTACTTACAAAAATGTAAAGACTTTATCTTCAGTGGAAGCTTTGAGGGGCTGATCTCTCCTATTTGAACTCAAAGAAATAAGGATGGAAAGTTTTTGTTATTGTGTGGGCTCCAAACCCTTAAAGCCTGAAAGAAACATGAAAGAAATGTGATGTGTACAGCTGAGCACCTTTACCCTCCCCAGCATAAATCTCAGGGAGTGTGAGCACTGATGCAGCTCTGGGTGCCTCAGCATTCCCAGCAGGATGATTGATGCTTTAACATCATCCAGATGTGTGCAGAGGACATAGAGAAGCTATTGAAAGGGTGGCTTGGTCCTTTCAGCTTTACTGAGGATTTTCTGGCTTTTTTAAATGAGGTGATAAACCATGCTGAGCAAGTGATTTATAGCAGGTGGGAGTCCAGCAGGGTGAGTATATCTAGCACTTGAGGGAAACAGAGGGCATGGATATAAATGTGTCAGAAAAATAATAAAATGTTTTGTGTTGCTGCTGATAGATGTATAATTACAAATGCCACCAGCATCACATTCCTACAGGAGGGAAATATGAACATTTGTGAAAATCTTGCTCTATAGAAATTCCCCAGCTTTTCTCTTCCCTCATGATCCTGCCATTTTTCTTTGTAATTAAAGGGAATAAAAAAAGGTTTTCTCTACCACAAATGCAAAGTAAATTAATTCAAACCTATATCTATTTTCTTTTTCATAAAATAATAAAAAAGTGAAAAGACCACAAACTTGACATCAAACTGTCAGCTGTGGTGAAAATGTAACTCACTGTCTGTTATTGGCACTGGGATTATTTTCCATGACTGTAACCTGAGCAGTGAATTTGGATATTAAACTTGAAAAATTCTCCTTGCTGAATGTAGGTAAGTGGTCCTGCCCTTCTGAACCCTGAGCTAGACATGAAGCTGACCAATGAACCCAAAGTAAGCTGTACCTGGAAGCCCAATCTTTTGGCTCACAAATCATCTTATTCCAAGGTTTTTGTGTGAGAACAGATTGTAAGAGATCAGAGATAGTGCTGCAGGCAATCTCACCCCTGATGAGTTGCAGCTGTACTAATTACTAAGGAGTGCATGCAGCCTTGCCCTTAGTGGGTCCCAGCTATGTCCAATAAGGGTGGGTGTTACAAAAAAGTGAGTTAGCTGGGTGAAATTTGCTGGCTGTGCTGTGAGGAGGAAGGGTTGGGTGGTTGTGTGAGGGACATAAAGGGTTGGATGGTTGTGTAGGGGACAGGAAGGAGTTGGCTGGTCATGCAGTTAGAAGTAGAGAGGGAGTCAGTGTTGAGTGGTGCTGCCCAAGAGAGAAGGTGTGAAGGTTTTATTGTAAGATAAAAAGGGACTGATGCTTGTGTTAGTCATCAGTCCAATGTCAGGTCTTTGCCTCAACCACAGAACCACCAAAAAAGGTTTTTATTCATAGCATAGCAGAGACCACTACAGTCAATATTCCAAGTGAAGAAAGATTTAGGCTTTTGGGAATGTTAGTGTGTCTGTCTTTCTCTTCACTGTCCATCTATGCTTAAAATCAGTAGCCACCCAAATCTCCTATTTCAATTTTTTTTTTCCTGTTCTTGACTTGAGTTTTCCAACATGCTGGAATGAAAGATACTCATCTGGAGTTCTGGCAAATTAAAATGTAGCCTTTGTGTAACCTAAGTTTATCCATACCCAGAATTCATCAGATGTTTTTTAAACACCTTTTTGAGGCGACAACAGACAAGAAGAAACACCAGGGAGGTGTTTCAGGTGTTTACAGGAATCTGAGTTGAGATCCTGGGAAATCAGCCTGAGCCTCCTTGCCTCTGGTATTCCAATATCTATCTGAATCTTCTGTGATCTGAATTTGCCAATGCCCTTGAAATCAAGATGTTTGATTACACACTGCAAATGTTTTGCCAAAATGTATGGTTTACACTTTTATTTTCATTTTGCTGGATGAGGTCTTCAGTAAAATTGGGATCTAATCAGTGTTTATGAAGATTTTTCAAAGAAGTATTCTTTTTGCTGTTCATAATTGCTGAAGCAGTGACTACTTTAGGGAATGCTGGAAAAATCTTTCAATAGTTTTTTAATACAAAACAAGAATGCAGCACACACAACCTTGATGCTTAAATTGCCATTTATGCTTGGCATGGTACCTTGAGTTCTGCATGAACAATGATTGATTATATTTGAGATTATGGTTAATTTAAGGCCTGAATTTAGGGAATGTGTATATATAGTGTTTTAATGCCATATAGCAGGTGGATTTAAATTGAGGATTGAAAATTGAGTTGGTCATGTGAGCCTGTGCTGGAATTTCTCAGTGCTTTGAGGTAGAACAGGAATGTTGGTGCTTATCTAGTGTGGGCTTTTTTTCTGAAAAGTATTGCCACATTTTTCTGTCTGAAAGTGAGAACAGGTGGGATAAAGAAGGTGGTTTTAGGTATCAGTACATTGCTCGTGATATTTATGTTTTATCTGCTGGCTTACCTTTTAGGACACAAAGTTATTTTACTTCTTGAAGAGCGCTTTTAAAAGGGTGAAGAGACGCCCTAGATTCTCCTCTTCCATCATCTTCCTGTGGAAGAGAAGAATTAGATCCCAGCAAACTGTTTTATTTTCTCCAGTAATCATTTGTAGCAATACTTAGAGCTTTCAGAATATGGTTTTAAGGTGTCAGTTTTGCTGCAGCCTCTTTTGATTCACTCTCAGCTGTATTTACTGGTTCCTTCAGTGCCCAAGAAATGCTGCCTTCCCTATTAATTGTGTTGAGTATTACCTGTACACTTACTGGTATCTTAAGCATAACAGCACTATATCATACAGTCAGATAGACTTACTGTACTAATAAAAAATACATTGAAGTTATGATGTGCTTCAGATCCTTTAGTAGCAAGAGACGTTGTATTCGGAATGTGAAAATTAATATCCAGTCTGCATACTATTATACCCTGTGTTCTTCAGGTGTTAATAGTTAATAATTAATTTTAATGATGTATACACTTTTGGAATTGGAAAGGCAATGACCTTGCCATTACCTTTCCTATAATAAAAATATTTCTATAAATAAATACCCTACAGCTTTAAGGCTAAATGTACTATCTGTACTCAGCTGATCTGCTTGGTGAGTAGGAATGTGGGGTTAGAATTGTTTGATCTTCCTTATATACTGAAATAACCAACCTAGCTGGATTAAATCACTCATTTTTAGTTTTAATTAAAACAAGCCTGTGACAGGAATTGTGTAGCTGCTGAATTATGGCAACACAAATAGGTACTGCTTAATACCTGAGATCTAAACTTCCTTAAGAAAAACATGTATCCCACACCATGTTTGTGTATTCAAAAGATAAAATATAAATTTATGTTATAGAAATATAAGTAAATATAAATAATTAAGATCTTTATAATTTAGAAGAGATCATCTTCTACAGTGATCATCCCCTCTTATTCCCTAAACACCTTTTAAACTTTTATATTTGTACCTGTAATGGAAGAGTGATTCCTACTTCAGTTGTATGAAATTAATCAATAGACTCTGCTTTTTGGAGAAATTATGTGACCCACTCCTCTAAAAACAAACAAGACCAAGTGCTTACCTTGAAATAAATTGAAAAATGTGCTTCTTTGATCCTCCAGATTTTTTGCTGGGGAATCAACGTTGCACCCCATGGTGTTCAAACCTTAACACTAAAAAGATTATGGGCATTGAGTCATAGGTGGAAATTGATGGCATGAACTTTTCTGAAAGGGAATAGCCACAGAATCACAAGGAGAAAAAGGAGGTAAGTGCAAAAACACAGAAGATTGAAGGTCAGGCTCATCAGACTTTCAGAGTATGTAAAGGAAAAGGTATTAGTGGTGGAGACTTGAACTTTTCTGGAGGCATAAGATTTAAAAGCCTTAATGGTAACATCAGTTTTGTGCTCTGCACAGGGAGCATGGTAATCCTTCTCATAGATGTGCATAATGTCATCAAGGAAGGAGACATTTAGGCATCAGCAGCTGTAACTTTAAAGGAATCTTTTAACTTACTGTTTAGACACGTTGAGAACAGTTTAGTCCAGGGGAATTTTTAACTGAAAAGAAGAGATTTAGGCAGATGTTGATCCCAATAAACTGCCCAGCCTGGATCCTCTTCCCTAATGCTGCTTTGGCCCACCCCACACTCCCATGGACGTGTCAGCTGGCATGAAATTCAGGCCTTTAGGATGGATTTTTGCTGCTGTTTAGAGGAAACAATTTTGGTTTTCAGCAATGTGTTCAACATCTTCTGATCAAAATGCATGCTTGATGCATTTTGGAGCAGCTTCAGCCATTTTAGTTCTTATTATAACTTGGCTACCTTAAGCTGTCTAGGTTAGTGATAGACACAACCTGATGTGCTTTTCCAGGTAAAACTCATGTGAAACCCTGGTGAAAAATCAGGCCTTTAGGAATGTTCCAGAAATGATAGTTCAGTGCTGGGCTGGGGCCAGCATGTGAATGGAATTATTCCCATTGAACTGGATGCATTTAGCCTGAAGGAACTCACAAAGAGTTGTCCACTGCTCTTGCTTCTAAACAGAAAAAAAAAAAACCAAATGATTGCCACCATGGGATTATGCTGCCTAGGAAGTGTCTTCATAAATATTGGCAGCTGTCTTTGACAAACACAGATATGTGTGGTACAATCTGCTTTACATGTGTCTAAATGCCTGCAGTAGTTGATGGTTACATGGTAAGAAAAGTTCTGCAAGGATTGTCAGACATGGACTCCACTTATGCCAGCAAAGCAAAGCCAGTTTATTACACAGTTTACCAGTATTAAAGGTCACTATGTTCATACAAAATTTTCCACTCTGACCCCTTTGTCCCCTTTAGAAACCCAGTCTTCTGATTATTGTTCTTACACTAGTAATGTACTTTGTTATTTCTTTCACCAGTCAAGTCCTTGTTGCATTTTCCTTTGTCCAAGTGGTCAGCATTAGAGGGTCAAAGTGACCAGACATGATGTCTTCACTTCTGTTCTTGCCTTGAGTTTATCTCTCCTTTGGCTTTTGCTGTAGCAGGGCCAAGAGGTCTGCAGTGCTACCCAGTTCAGCTTCTGACAGTGAGCCACAATAATTACAGCTTTTTTTAACAGAGAGAGATGGGGACTGTTGAAGTCACTAGGAGGTGATGAATGTTCTTTAGAGTTGGAATTTTTTTGTGGTCACTGGAAACAAAGATCAATTTTCAAGTAGCACTTTTTAGTGGGCTTATTCTGCAGCTGAGAAGAGGCTATTTCATAGAAATTGCTTCATGACTGAAAAGCTCTACCCATTCCTTAGTAAATAAATGGAAGGGAAATAGGAAGATTTGATTACATGTGGAGACTTATCCTACAGGCCCTTAATATTGCTAATTAGACATCGGATTATTAACAAACTGTGAGTGTTTAGTGGTTGTCTTGACAAGTTTGGTTTCAATTAAATACCTAATTTGTTACTGAATTATTGCTTTTATTCTTGAGGACTGGTCTAATCTTCTCACTGATTATCTTACACTAAAATCTTCTTCTACCTGCATATGCTATTGATATGGGTTTTTACAGGTAGATTTGATATTTGGACTCTGGTTACGTTTTGCAGTCAGTCTAAAGAGTTGGTTTGAGGAAATGTCATTTAAGTTTCTGTGTATTTACTGCTCTTTTTCTAGAAATTCACCCATAGTATTTTATATTATAGTGACATCTATGATGGAGAGTACTAAAGTACTAGTGCTAAGATATGATATTTATAATACGTAAATATAATTTTGCTATGCCATGGAACTGCATAGAAACTTTGTTTAAATAAAATAATCCATTGAGTTTTCAGTCCTGGACTGAAAAGCTGGATATTAGTTAAAAGACAATAGGCCATATGAAAATAATGTTTTGTTGGACAGGAATGACTAATTGTACTGTAAGATAAATAAATTTAAATGCATTGTCTCCATTGGATTTATTTACACCTTAAAGGCTAAATTATCCTTCTTATAATCTGAAAATCTTTAAATTAACTGAGGGAGAGAAAATAAATGCATAAAAGGTGAATTCTTGACAGTCTTGTCAATACATGCTTGGAACTGACAACAAGAGAAATTATGGTATCGACCTAAAAAAATGGAACTCCTCAGGGCTCTGAAAACATGAAGATGATAACATCAACATGCCAGAGCTATGATATATGAATCCACCAGCAGTTACAGAACAATCAATGGCTGCCACATATATGACACTTTGTATGTGTGTATAAAAATGTATAAATAAGTGTTACAATGCTCTGAGCTGCAGGGGAGAGAAGAACTATACATTTATTGACACTGTTTCTTGGGCAATGAGCACAAAGTTAAATACAAGAAACTCTCACAGAGTTAAGAGAATTCTGCTGCAGTTTAAACCTAAATGTACTTTAGGTGCAAGGCCATAATATAATGAGTTTTTTACAAACATGTTCATCTTGTACATGAAAATAGCGGGGAGAATTTTGGAAAGGTGTTTTAGTTTGATGGAATAAAGAAACATATTGGAATATACAAGGGGAAGAAAATTTTCTACTAAAGAAATGAGTAAATGTAATTCCGCTTGCAGTGCCCAGATAAACTTCAAATATTCTGGCTCAAGGGTCTTTATGTGAGGATACAACTCTGGTCTGGCTCAGGTTTTTTTTCAACTGTGGACTGTTTTTGGGTTTGTGTTCTGTAGTGTAGACATATTGTGGTGGCTGATGTGAGAATCTTCTGTTGCACCAAGTCTCTGAGTCTTTACACAGATTCTGCAGAGTTTTCAGGTGCTTGGGTTTTTCTGTCCACTAAAGCATCTTGAAATAAGTTTTGGCTGACTCAGTAAAGGTGGAGAAATAAAAGCGTTTCTCTCTGACCTCTGTTTATTTTTGGTTTCTGCCTTTAGGACTGAAGCTCCTGCTCATCATTACAAAGCATCAGAAAGCTGAGGAGATTCTTCCTTGTGTCCAGACAATAGGGCTGGGGATACCATGCTGATTCATCAGGATTCAGCTCCCTGCAGTAACATTGCTCCTTTCAGCAATTTTGGCACTGGGATTCATGAGACTCTGAGGTCAAATCAGGATCCTCTTGCTGGGGATTCCACAGTGCTCTGTGAATGGTGACAATTAGGTTATCATGTCTTTGCTCTTTGATCTCTTCTAAAAGAAAGGCCTGGCCTAGGATTTCCCTGTACATGGATGAGACCACAGTTATCCCATGAAAATCTGAGGGAAGAAAGTGGCATCAGGTTTGAGGCATTGCCTGTAACCTAGTCACTGGGAGCACTGGCTAGTCCTGGCTTGACAGGCTTTTTATGTTTTATTCCTATACTCAGCAAGCTCTTTCATCATCTGCTTATCTATGATACTTTAAAAATAAATACAAGCATTGTGCTGGCTTTGGCTCCATTCTCAAGTGTTAAATGAGTGAACTTGAGAGAAGATCTTGCCTGATTTGTCTCCCTTGTGTTAGTAGAGAAGGTGAGTGCAGAACATCTGTGTCCCTTTCCAGGTCTATGGATGTTTGTAAGGGAAGGGATGTGGCAGTGCAATGCCCAGGGATCAGCTGGTGAGGTATCAGTGATACAGGATGTCTCCATGATGAGATTCTGTGTTATTTTTCATTTAGCAAGAGTGACAGCAGTGCATGAGATGAGATGAGATGGGTCAATTTTAGCTTGTTTCTCAAGCATCTATAGGCACACAGAAGATTTGTGTGTGGTGTCTGGGGCCTTGCACCCAGTTTCTGTCATTGCCATTTCCAGGTGGGCTGGGAGGGTTCTCTCACAGCCCATCTCTCATGCCCAAGTCTTGCATTTCTGTATGACCTTCTATTTTGAAGAAGCACAAAATTACTAATTAGAAGGGGTCTAATTAGTAACTAATTAAAGTTTCTAATTAGAAGGGGTCTATTCCCAGAAAAAACAGTGCAGATATTCCTGGGGTGCTGGGATGCATCTGGGAGGAAGGGGCACTTCATCTGCTACAAGAAGAATCAAAATGTTAGGACACTGCTTAAGCAGCAATAGTCATTGCACAGCTGCTGACAGAAAATAAACTCAAAAGCAATTATGACAATTTGTGAGAGAAGGCTTTTTCAGTCTTGTCCAGGTGAAGAATGCAGTAAATAAAAAAAAATCAAAATAATGCTTAGGGCTTTGGGGAGGGATGTGACTATACAGAGTATGATACCTCTGTTTTAGAATTACATTATGTACATGCTGGAGAGCGTTGGTTAAGCAATTGTTCATGCTGAGGCACTCTAATGAGTGTGATGCTTCATGCTTTGCTTTCACCAGTAAGTATTGCTCTGTAATTTGTTTTTGCATATTGTGTGGTCTCTGAAGTCACCAGCAAAAATCGATCATTGATGAACTTGGGCCTTCAAGTGCATGCAAAAAAAAAAAAAATCTGGCAATATTTGTCTCAAGGCAATGGCTCTTCAGGGCATGAAGGATGATGCAGGGGGCTCGAGAAGAGATTTCTTTGTTTCACAATACACAGGTGTGGTGGTTTTAATAGCTTGATTTTTGGGGAAGATGGAAAAATCCAGCAATGAAAGTGATTTTCCTGTGAGGAGCTCATTGCAGCATTTTAAGAAGTATTATTAATTAGCCTGAGTCATATCACTTATAGTGGTCCTCTTGTTAAGCATTGAATTTGTGTCCATTTTCTATTTGCTGTCAGACACTGTTAGTTCTGCCCTCTCTGTACTTTGCCAGTATTCAATGTTGATAGAAACATTTGTTGCTGTTTCACTTCGGTTATTCTGATCCACAAGATAAACAAAATGTTCCTACTGTTTTTATTTTACAGTTGTTTCATTTCACTATTTTCTCTCTCTTTTTTTTTTTAATCCTTAATCCTACATTCTTGCTTTTCTCATAATATTTTGTTTATCTTGCTGTTTGTGGAGTTTATACGAGTCTGTTCTGAGCACTGATGAAACAGACCTTGGGTATAATATTTTTTTTTTCTTTTATATGTATATTTTTTTACACAGTCTGATCCTGCTCAGCAAGGTTTTCAGTGTGCTTATCTTTGTGTTCACTGTGGGGAGTGGGAAGATGCAGAGAAAAATATGCAAGGAGTGAAATGGGTTAGGAATGAAAAATAACAATTTGAAGTTGCAGCTTGGCCTCAGAACTTGGCATTTGGGTAGAATGACATTTTTGAGCAGCCTCTGTACCAGCCACTGAAGTCCACCATGGTTACACACCTGGAAAGAGTATCTGGAAAATTCACATAATTATCTAAATGCTAAATGTTGTTATCTAAACATCACTGGCTGTGCTTTGATAGCTCAGCTCACTCTGGTCAGGCAGACTTAACAATTCCTCAT
Organism: Lonchura striata; assembly: GCF_050655825.1. Classification (NCBI taxonomy): domain Eukaryota; kingdom Metazoa; phylum Chordata; class Aves; order Passeriformes; family Estrildidae; genus Lonchura; species Lonchura striata. The sequence goes on along the minus strand of NC_140720.1, from coordinate 7,144,419 downwards.
GGCAAGGGAAGGGGTTGGGGTTTCTCTCTCCTTGTGCTTGGAGGGATCATTAAATAAACCCCAAACCACCAGTAATGGGAAATATTGCACAGTTGTGGCTGTTCCTGTGCTGCAAATCCATCCCAAACTTTATAAGGGCTTCCATTGCTGCAGCATCTGAATTGTTTTTGAGGTGGTTCCTACATCAGCCCTTCCCTATTGTACCAAGGCTTTTTTAAAAAAAAAAAAAAAAAAAAAAAATTATTTTTTTTTTAGGTGTGAACAGAGACCTAAGAGGGGCAGGGATTTGTCACAGTTTCCAAGAGCAGCCTCTGGAAATCTCAGAAAGTTGATTAGTACTTCCCTTAAATGACCATATTTCCTACTGCAGTGCTTGTCAGCTTCTCAGTTTGCAAAATTCACATTGTACGTAACAGTGCAAAGGTGGAATATTTTAAAAGATGGCCCCTCTTGTTGATGGCTAATGAGACAAGTCAGCTCTTTCATATTTTTTTTTTCCATGGGTTATTTTTTCCCCCTGGATTTTTTTAAATCAATATCTGTTTTTCTAAAATATTAATCATATTTGATCTTTCTTTTGCTTTTAAGTTACTTTAAAGATAAGAGGAAAATTATGAATATTTTCATGAGTGAATGTCTTGAATTAATGTTCTTGTCATTAAAAAGGGTAACAGAGTTTTAGGTTAATGTATTTATCTGTGCATTAATGTAGCCTCAGCACTTATTTTGCTTGCCAGTGTTTCTAAGTAGCAATTAGAAAATATATTCGAAGTGAACTTGATTTCTAGTGACTGTGCATAATAAATGTGCTAAACATAATTACATATTTAAATGCATTAAACTGCAAGAATGATTTGGGATATTTCAGCAAAGCTCAGTGAAGAAGTATGGGAACTATATGCAGTAATTGCTCTAGATTTAATTGTACCATTAAAGACATGAGTGTTTATATTGTAACAATATAATCTGATTTAGGAAGAACTTGCAAAAAACATGGCAAGTAATTTTAAGTTTTCTATAACCAGTACTATTTGTGTTGCAGCACAGTGCTAGTAGTAAGAGGAGAAGTTCCAGTAAGATATCATTTATAAATATAAAGAACTTATTTTCTGGAGGCATAACATGGTTGAGATAGAATGGATTTGATTTTTAGATCTTCACATAAAAAAATATCCTTGGGGGGCTTTTCTTAAAATCATGCAGAGGAAGATGGTTGCAGAAGAAAAACTATCTGACGAAAATGTTACCAAATAATCTTTGTGTAAAATTTTCAAAAGGTAAAATTTAGATGAAAAAGTTTATTTTTTTTTTTCTTCAATTATCCAGGTGAATGGCCTAAATGATCATCTTAGGAACACTTATTGTATTTTTAATTGAGCTGGAATGACTGATGTCCAGGGATGACCCAGTGCAGTGACATGGCAGAAGCTGGCGGGGTCACAGCCCTCCCAAGAGTTTCTCCCTTAGGGAAAGGCAGGAAGCTCAGGACGAGCAGCAGAGGTGGAAAAGCAGCTCAGTGGATGGAGAGGCAGGAGGGGCTCTTTGTAGCAGGTTCCAGAGGCAGTTCATCAGCCAGCACACCCAAAGGGCTCCGGGACACAGAGCCAAGAGCAAAGCAGGGCCAGGGCTCAGTGCGGGCCGAGGGAGGCGAAGGTCGGTCAAGGCAGTGCAAAGGGGGGTAGAAATGAGCAGGGTCTGTGCCTTTATTCGTGTTCAGCTCTTTATTAAAAAGCCACCTCGGCAGGGGGGTGGTGTAGCTTCTTCCAGTATCTGAAGGGTGAGAAGGCTGCAGAGTCTGTCCCTGGAGTCTCTGTGCAGGGTCTGTCCCTGGGGTCTCTGTGCAGAGTCTGTCCCTGGAGTGTCCGTGCAGGGTCTGTCCCTGGGGTCTCTGTGCAGAGTCTGTCCCTGGGGTCTCCATGCAGGGTCTGTCCCTGGGGTCTCTGTGCAGAGTCTGTCCCTGGAGTGTCCGTGCAGGGTCTGTCCCTGGAGTGTCCATGCAGAGTCTGTCCCTGGAGTGTCCATGCAGGGTCTGTCCCTGGAGACTCCATGCAGAGTCTGTCCCTGGGGTCTCTGTGCAGGGTCTGTCCCTGGAGTGTCCATGCAGAGTCTGTCCCTGGGGTCTCTGTGCAGGGTCTGTCCCTGGGGTCTCTGTGCAGGGTCTGTCCCTGGGGTCTCTGTGCAGAGTCTGTCCCTGGAGTCTCCGTGGCACGCTGGTAGCCGGAGGTGCAGAGGTGTCCAGTCTGTATCTGCAGTCCCAGCAGACTGTCCTCTCTCCATTCCTCCTGGCTTCGCCACAGGGTGGGAGATGTGCAGAGCCTGCTGCCAAGATCCAACAGCAGCTCTCCCTCTCCTTCTCTCCTGGTAACACCAGGTAGATTGTCTGATTCCTTGTGCCTGCTTCCCACAGCCCAGTCCAGTCTGGTCCACTGCAGGTCATGGTGACAGGTCAAACACAGACTAGGGATGGGGTTCCCTTTTCCCCAACCTGCACACCCATCCAGCCCCCTCCACTGTGCCCATCTTTTTCATTTTGGGGTGTTTTTCATCCCCAAAACCCCCTCCCATGATTCCACTGGATTATTTTGCATCCCAGTCCTAGTTTGGGTGGGGGTGTAGGTGATTCCCAGGAGCAATTGGCTAATTAACATTTCAGTGTCTGTAGTTAGTTTGAGCCAAGTGTCCCAGCCAGGCTGTTTTGTTCATAACAGGGGTCAGAGGGAAACAACCAGCAGGGATACAAGGGAGGAGCTGCAGGGATGGGAACAGGGAACATTCTAGAACTGGGGAGGGGACCAGGGGGGATGGAACTGGGGCCATTAACACAAAGAAGCCAGGAGCTGTGGGAGAGGGCTCACCGTGTCACCCTGGCTCCAAACTGAGCGTTCTCCCAGGGCATCCCAGTGTCTGCATCTTCCTCACTGACCTGGGATGCAGCGACCCAAGGCAGCAGCTGCAGTGGGGAAGTGCTGGTTGGTGAGAGGCTCTTGCACAGCTGGGTTGGGAGGTTTTCACAGCACAGAGACACATTTCAGCTCCAGGCCATGCAGGATACAGAGAACTCCAATATTAGCCCTCAGAATCAGAGATACTTGAAACCCAGGCGAAGGCTGCTTGAAGTATTTCAAAATGCCCTTTTCTGTGTGCACAGTGCTTTCAATGTGCAAACAGTCTCAGGAAGTAGATGATGCCACTACTTGCTTTTCTAAAATAAGCTTCCATCACTTTTTTTAGATTGGATACAAAACTGGGAAGCAGAACAAACAGAAAGACAACTTGACATAATTCTGAATTTCAGTACTATGCCACTGAGACATCAAATAAGCAATGGGAGCTTTTTCTTTGTGTTCTTTCTTGTTTTATAACCTATTCAAGGTCATGGGTTGAATAGAAAAGTAATTGGATTTGAGACACCATATGTTGTGGGATGCTTATGACATCCCTAATGAATCATATAAGGGTACTACTTCCAAAAAACTGTTGACATTAGCATTGTAATGATTGGTGACATTAAAAGTTTTATTAAGAGAAACATCTTTAAGTCAGTGTCATCTGAGTATTTTTTTTCTTTCTCTCTTCCACCCATCATGATAAAAAGCCCACCCCTGAGACACAAAGGGCTTTTCTTACCTTGCCAGGCTCCAGCCTGTCACAATCACTCACTGGACTTTACTGCCCTTTCACAACACTTCCTGATTCACAGTGACAAATTCTACACTATAAAAACAACCAGATTGCATTACTGTGTGTCTCTTGTTAGTAATTTCAAAGTATTTATGGTGCTGCTTGCACTGTCATAGCATGGGTCCCCCTTGGGTAATAATTAACATTGACTCCATGGTTCCAGAAGGCTGATCAGTCACTTTGTTATACTATATTTATTAAGAAACCCATTGCCCTTACAGACAGTCTGATGCAGTTTTTTCTAATTGGTCCTTGATTCCAAGTTCCACTTTTCTCCAAGGAGACCTTTTTCCCCAGCCAGTTAGCAGAGGGGCCACTTAATGTTTTTTTTCTAAAGGAAACCCTTTTAGAGGTTTTTCTCCCAAAATTACCCTAAACCAAGACAGTCCCCTATGAAGAAGTTCTCTCTGTAGACAAGCAACATATAAGGAGTGCAAAGAGTCAATTTCTGAAAGCTGAAACCTGGAATTATTCCACAATTCTTCCTCCTTTGTATTTGGAATTATGCAGGGATTCATCAAGACTTTTAAAAGCCCAACTCCTGTTGGTCTGTAGCTTGGACTACATGATTTAACATCTCAAGAGGTGATGCTTGCAGGAGGGCAGAGTCTCAGTGATTTAAGTGTCTAAGTTGCCCATCTGTGTGGGAGGAACATGGGGAGCAGTTGGGTGAAATGTTTGTCAATGGAGTTCAATTTTTGTATCTTTTCTGCAGCTTGAGGAACACACATATAAATAAATAAATGTTTAATGAGAGAGGCCGCCAGTATTGTGAAACTTTGGCATGAATGTCTGAAAACGCCATTATTACTCCTAGTGCTGTCAAATTCAAATTATGTCTGAAGGGAGGCATCAAGTTGAAATCAGCTTGCTGCTATATTGCTGCAATATTAAGGAGAAAATTCAGGGCAGAGGGAAAAGATCGATCTTTTCCCCTTGTGATTCTGCCAAATTCTGTTTTCTGCCATTGTGCTTATGACTTTCTGTTTTGTCTTAACATTCCTTCATAAGATTTTAATGGCATATTGGAATATTAATATGGTATCTCCTCATAATGTTGAAGTATTCCATCTCTTTACCATGTGGGGTTTACAATTGTTTTCTCATCCACCACATTATATCTTGCATTTATGCAGGGGTCCTCCAGGGCAGCTTTGCAGGGATAAACTTCCAGGGAATCTCATAAAGCTTAGGTGGCACAGCAGGACAGCAAATGAAGCAAGCATGAGGTATTTCTGGTGATTTCTTTGCAGAATCCTTGAGAAAGTTTCACAAAATCCTTGAGATGGGTTCAGAAAATCCTTGAGGAGGCAGATCCAAAATGGCCCTTGAGAAACTGGGAAGGACATTCTGACCCTGACTTGGCATCAGCTTCCCTTGACCAAGTCCAAACATGGTCCTGGTGCATTTGGACATCTGCCATGGGTGCAAATACCTGAATGCTTCAGAAAGTGGGATGTGAGGTGTTGGCTGTGTCCTCATGCTGGGAATACCCACCCAAGTGTGAATTTCATAGCCTTGACCTTCCTTCTGGGGCAACTACACTATTTTCTGCTGTAACTTTGCTCCCCTTGGATTTACTTTTGGCTTCAGCTCTTTCTACCCTAATGGAGTGGAAGCATCTGCCTAAAATCATAAACTGTGTCAATATTTTTTGCTGTTTTGCTAATACTTAGAAGGATTTTTTTCCCCCTATTCAAAACCTAAGTGTTATTTTCCTGTCCTTAGAAGATTTATTATCCTGTTTTTCATTTTCTGTTCTGGGTATGTGTTTGACACATCTTTAGTTATTAGAATAAAGCCTGACACTGTAGGAAATAGAAAATGTTTGCCTGCATTACATTTAATATTATAAATGGTGCTTGTTCTTTGCCATACAAACAGGTTCCTTGAATAATTTTAGTGTGTTGTTAAGAACTGTGCTGAGCCATTTGCCAGTAAATCAGTATCTTGTACAGTAAACTCTCCAGGCTTTGTCAGCCACTACATCTGGGGAATAAAATCTAATAAAAAAATCCAAACATGGAGCACTTATAGCTTATCTCGCTGAAAAAATTACAGTGTTTTGTGGTTAAGAACCAAATACCTGGTGTTTTTTGGGGTGCAGTTGTTGTAAAGCTTTGAGATGTAAAGTAAAATGTGCAAAACATCTACTTTTTGCTGCAAATCTGGTATTTGCAATAAAATACATTGTCCATTTACAGTTTTCCTTTCAGCTCCTTACTTTTGGGGAAGGTTCACCTCATGAAAGCTGTAAAACTTTCAGCTTTGTGTGTCAGTTTGGGACAAATTAGGAGGAAACATCCTGAAAGGAATGTCTCCTCTAAAGAAGGCAAGATTAGGCACTCCCTCCCCCACCAGTGATACTACAGGAATTTCTTGAAGGAAAGTGCAAAAAAACCTGTTTATTTAATACACAGAGTGCATGCAGGCATGGGGGTGGGCTAGAAATAATAATGTTAGATATTAAAACCTTGCTGTGAAGAAAGCTGGTGGATTTTAGAGTTCTGTTCAGCTTCTCCCAAGGTCTGGAGCCAGGATGAGGTGTCCCAGTGCCTCTGTGCCAGCTCCCAGTGATGGTCTGTTCTCAGACTGAAATAAGCTGAGTATTTCCAGAAGAAGCCATAGAATTCACCAGAGAAACTGTATGCAGTCCTGGGAAACTTCTAGCCTCACCTAACAAAAGGAAGCTAGCTAAAAGGAAAGCACAGAACTCTCCCTCTCTCTGCTGAGAAAAACAGAGAAAGCAGAGGAGGATCTGTGTTTGAACACAGACCACTGAAGGAATTCCCCTGCGCCTAGGTTAAAGTTGCATTGTTGGGGAATGGTTGTTGGAACAAGGCCATGATTCTATGGAATACCTGCTCCAAAAAATCTCTGTTTAAGACCCCAGAATCAGGCTTTGTCTGAGCTTGGGAACCAGTCTCTGTTTCGAGGCCTGAGAAACTGCATAGTTGTACAAGGTGTGGGAATGAGATAATAAGGACATGCATAGCCTTGAAGACAAGTTCTGTCCTTGGAAGACATGACTTAGAGATGAGAAACTTGGCTTGGAGAACTTAGCTACATCTGTGACCACACATAGGAGAAGTAAAACAAAAAAATTTTGTAAATGAACCAATCAGAGCTTACTGCTGACTATGCTTGTAGAATAACCTATATAAGCTAAGGTATCTTTGAATAAAGTTGGAGCTTGCTTCTAAATCATATTGATTTTGTGCTTGTTTTCCCCACCGCCCGCATCATTACAGTGAAGTGATACGTGGAATAAATAAATGGGCTCCACAACTTGGGGTAGTTATGAAGTGGGTATGTATGTCAGTGCTTAGCAAAAATGAGGTATCTTTCCAAAAACTTGTGCCCCAAGCCTCAGTCTGACCCAAGCCTTTATTCCCAAAGGGGTTCCATATGCAATACGTTACACAACCTTTCATGCATATTCAACCCCTGTCCTTGCCTCTCATGCTAAATAGGTCCACGCCCTTCTGGGCACTCATGGTTTGCTGTGGTGGTCTTGTGGGGGTCTCTGGTGGTCTCTTGAGGCTGAAGATTTTGGTCTTCCTCATGATTGAACTTTAGAACTTTTCCTCTCTGTGCGTACGCTTTTGGTCCTTTGGTGCTTATCTGAGCATGTCTGTCAGTCTTGATGGGCTTGGAGACAGAGGAGCCTCTTTATCTGGGTTCTTTGCATCCAAGATATTGTTATTTATGCAAGAAGCTTCAGAAATTTGCATTTTTCTATGCCTTTTGTACCATGGTAGAGGTTTCTTAAGTAAAAGGTTAAAATTCAGCACATAATTTTACCAGCTAAAATTTAAATGCCTAATTCATTTTGTTAAGTGAACTCCAAAAATCTCTATTTCAACAGGACCCATTTTTGGGCTTAAAGCAGGCAATAGGGGAATACAGTACCATACAGTCACCCCAAGACACTTTGATTTCAGATTGAGATGGAATGTTAATGGTAGTATTAACCCTGACTACTTTAAAAAGTAAAATAAAATGAAGGAACCTCCTCCTCCTTTAATGTTAAAGATCATGAGGAAAACCCTAAATGTTGGTAGGGCTTTCTTTGCCTTTTGATCTTGGCATTCTGGGTACAATCAGATCCTCCTTTCCACCTTGTCTTAACCAATTAATAGCTGTACCAGCTCATTTTGTATCATTACTTAAAATTATTTGTGGCTGCTGACATGTGTTGATTCCAGTGATAGTGGGTATCAAGAAACAGGCCAATTCTCATATGTTCATGGCAGCATTGTGATTCTGTGGGATGAATTTAATTTACTGCATTCCTCAGAACTTCTTTTGTAAGAGGAAGTACTGGTGGAAGTAATGAAGAGTGAAATCCCCAGAAAATGAAAATAGGGAGAGCAAAGGCAGGTCCTGTCAGAAGCAGGAAGGATTCTGACATTTTATCCTGTTTTTTCTTTGTATTATAATAAATGTCTTGAAATATCCTACTGTTTGACATACAAAGTATATAAAAATTATTTCCACCAGGTCCACAATGTCTCTGGTGCCTGACAAACTAATGTCATGTGAGCAATAATTAGTGTTGGCATTTTTCTAAGGCCAAGATGTGGAACACTCAGAGCAAGCAGAGCTATTCATATAAACAAGAATTCACAGATTTTGAAGTTGTTCTGATCTTTTCAGACCAACTTATTTTGATTGAGTTCCTTGTCTGTGTTTGAGTGTTTGGATGAGTACAAGAAGTACAACCTTGCACACCCTCAAGTATCTTTGTTCCTGGTCTTGTGATCGCAAGTCTCAATTTTTCAGCACAATTTCCATTGCCCCTCTTCTTTCAGAGTATCCACTTGATAGATAAGTGAGAGTGAATGGTGAGAAAGGATGTTTTTTGTTTTGTAGGAGTTTATTTTATAATAAATTATCCGAGCTTCAAGGCATATCCATGAGGTGTTTTCTTACTGGTTCAGCTTTGAAGGCTGGAACAGGATGGTGGACAGATAGATAGATGTATGTTATCTATAGGTACAGTTATGCTGAAGGTCTTTGCTTTCTGCTTTCATCCCACAGATCTCCTTTAGTTCTGATTTTCTGCATAGGAATATTTTTTCTTTTTGGTTAAATTAAAGGAGCTTATAAACCTGAGCTTATAAAACTTGACTATTACATTTTTTTGACTACTACTTGAAACCGAAGGTTTTAGAGTATTGTAAATATGAATTTTCTCATGTTTATCATCAGATGAGCTTGATAGTTTAGTACCTAAATTGTTTTGATATCACGTTCTTCAGTGTGAGTGGACAAATCTGAGCATTTCCTCCCTTTATTAGGCTCTTAATATCCATTATCATTGTGGCATGACAACCTGGTCCTGCCTGTGGTGCTGACTGTTCACTGATGTCAACACTGCAGGCTGCCAGGTGTGCATTACCTGCCAGGTACCTCCCCTCTGTGCTGAGCCTCATCACCAGCAAAAAATCCTCATCCTGATCTGAATGGTGCAGGCAGGGATGGCAGTGAGGCCACATTCAGCCTTTCCTAAGAATATTGGGCTTGTGTGCAGGCAGACTCTGCTCAGCACTGTGGACAAAGTGCTTATTTGGAGGGATTACTCTGGGCAGGTGTTGTGTGGGCTCTAAAAACAAGCAGCCCGTGCCAGCTGCTTGATCCTGGAATTTATCTTTTTGCTTGAAGGCTTTGTGATAGGGTATGTGACAGGGCTTTCTCTGGCTGCTCAGTGTCCTGACAGAGCTCCATGCCTGATCTGAACAGCCGGGGCTGGATGTTTAAATGTGACCACTACTGAAACAGGCAAGAATTTGGGTCCAATTCTGCTGCAAACTATGATTAAAACAAAAACCTAAGCAAGATATGGAATCTTAACTCATGTCAAGATATGAAATATTAACTCACAAAATGGAGTTGGAAATGTTGACAAATATATTTGTGGTGTCCCAGGGTAATTGTTCCTTTTCTCAATTTGCAAGGTTAATCCAAAGCACAGCATGATTCCTTCCTAGGAATACTCTTTTCTGTAACATATCTCCCTCTCCTTAAGTCCTTTCTATCAGTTTTCATTAAAATAGTAAATAGGGTTCATTGCTTATTTCAAGCTTTATTATGGAGGCCTGGCTTATCTTCCTTCTATTACAGAAAAACTTGGACCAACAACTGCTGGATATTTGTTCAAAAATATAGATTGATGCATTGTGGATTTTATATTCTCAGTAACTTTATTCTGCACCCTAAGTGAAACTTAAAAGACACCAAACAAGTAAGAGAAACAAGTTTATAAGTTCACTCAAAAATATTGAAGGCATGTGACTTCCATTGTTTTTCTGTTTTTATTAGCTAGGTAAACCTGTAGGTGGAAATTTTGCTTTTTTCAATTACAGAATTTGACAGTATTAACGTACAGTGTAATACTTGCTGTGTGACACTTCTGTGGTTGTGTTGTGGATTTTTCTCTCACTGTCTGGTGTTGGAAGCCATTTCAAATGCTTCAAATGAAGTAACTTGAGAATCACATATTTTAAAGATATGCAATCAGGATCCTGGAAATTAAACACCTTGATGATGAAGTAATTTATACATGTGCTGAGAGGATCCTAGGTTGGGGTCAGTGGTGCAGTGTCAGAATCTGAGGTATTGATGATTCTGAGATTGTAGAAAGTCTCTGTCAGCCCCGCTGCCAAAGCAGAAGCCATAATTGGTCTGTGCTGGTTTCCAGGTTGTTTATTCTGTTTATCTCTCACATGTTCTGCTGCCCTGCCCAGCTCTGTCCTGCAGGGCAGCGTGTGGGGCTCTGCCCTCAGTGGGATGTTACAAACATTAAATACCAGAAACTCCCTGGGCTGGATTTACAATAACGTGCCAATATCTGTCACCTACGTTGGACAGTGTGTCCCCAGCCTGAACCAACAGAAAAATGCCAACAGCACAGTGAGACATGGAGGGCATGAAGAAGGAGAAAAAGGACAAGGCACACCCAATTTCCTCCATCTTGTCCCCTTGGGACCCCTAATCTAGAATCCTAAAATTTTACTTTTGCACCCATACCACACTTAATTATTACTGATATCAAACACTCAGAGCTGGTAATTAATCCTGTAAGTTTGAAAACTCTTTTCCATGGCCAGAGATCACAAACAGTGTCTCTGGGGGCTCTGTCCAGGGGGGTTCCTGACCCCTGCCAGGGTCCCAGACCTGCCAGGGCAGCCAGAGGGAAGCCCTGGATTCCCACAGTCCAGGACCTTTGCAGACAGAGCACCTTTGTGTCAGCCCATCTCACTGAGCCTTCCCTGCACCTTGCACTGAGCAATTGAACTGTTGATAGTTTTGGGTTCCTCACAGTTTTTTGTCTCCATCCTGAGGGTCCCCTGAAGGCCAGTCCTGGTCTCTTCTCACTTTACAAGCTGCAATCTTTCCAAACCACAGACTCTCGACTTTCCTGTCCGGTGCTCCTTGCACTGGTCTCTTCAGACACAGATAAAATAACATTTTGGTCATATTAAGGCTGTTCCCTCACACTTCTCATAGTGCTTGTTCTTCCATTTGGAGTAAACAATTCCTTGATGCCACAGCACTTTTTATCTTCATCTTGCTTTCTGTGAACTTAAATGTGGTTCGATGTGAGCATTAGGGATGGGAGATCCTGAGGCCTGACCCCTCTCCAAACTGGAAAAAAAACCGACCTGAAAAATCCCTCAGTATTCAAGAAGGTCAAACATGTGCTATGTGAACTTGTTAAACACATTTATTGAGTTCTTGACAGTAGCCAAACACAGTGAATGACCATTATAAATAAGAAAAAAGGCATTTGCTTTTATTTGGCCAGCTCCTGCTTTATCTGTAAAGAAAAAATATCCCTTTCACCACCAATTTACAGGATTGAATGTTTGTCCCAATAATGGCTTCAGCAAGGAAAATGACAATTTTAAACTGAGATATGTTTCATGTGCTTTCTGCTTCTGCGCCCAGTTCCTGTTAATGATGGACTATAAAGTGGAGTTAAAGTTATACCACCTTAAGTGCATTCCCAATTGTCATTAACTCACTTGAATGGGCTGCAAACAAAGAAATTAAGTAAAAAAAGAAAAAAAAAAGAAAAAAGAAAGAAAAACACAAATAATACATCCACAAGTAGTAGAGACTTGTTATTTCAGAAAGGAAAAAAAGAAATCAAAGCAACTTAACTAAATTAATTTGTTAAACACATTTATTGAGTTGTTAATAGTAACCAACACAACGTATGATCTGTTGTAAAACAAGAAACAGAAAATGGATAGATTCTGATTTTGCCAAATCCTACTACAGATATGTGACAGAGGGAAATATTTCAATTTCCTTTATATTCTGCAGTGATATATTTACAATACTTATCTCTCAAAGTCTGTCCCTTTTTAAATTAAATTAACAGAAAGATCATACCTAGAAATGTTTCCTTTACAGTAGTCTTGTTCTGTCTTGTCAGTATCCATTAATGATAGTGAAATAATGAGAGCTTTCCAAGGATTACTTGGCACACAGAACACAACTCCACTTTGATGCTGTACTGAGCCACCTTTTTTCTTTTTTCAATTGAGGGAGAGAGGGGGAGAAGAGGAAGAATTTCATATGTACAAAGGCTGAAAAGTCTTTCCTTGTGACTCCAAATTAGTTCAGGAGAATTGTAATCACGTTTACTGTAATACTTTTGTTTTGTTTTGTTTTGTTTTGTTTTTTTTTTTTTTTTTTGTTTTGTTTTTAAATGGCCACCAATCACATGAATAATTTTTGAGGAGTTTTCCAGCGTGGCAGCTCTTTTCCCACAGCACAGGGTGCACGTGAGCCCAGAGAGGGAGGTTGGGTGCATTGTAGATGAGTCAATTCCCAGAAGGAGCATTCCAGTGAGGATTTGGGTTCTGCCTGCTCTGTCTCATTTGAGGAGCCATTCATTTACTGGAAGAGAAACAAACAAAACCAATTATGCTTCAATAAATGCCAAATATAAAACTGGTTTAACACTATCGATCAAATTGATTTAACACTGTATTAGGCACTTAGACAAAATGTCTTTAAAAAGCTAGGAGGTTCAGTTTCCTCCTATTTTCTAGAAAAGAACTAAGTCTGAATGACTGTTTATTTGAAGTATTACAACACAGTCATCTGCCTTGTTGCTGAAAATGTCCTTTCTTTTCCTTTAGTGCTACTCCTTCATAATGATATTACTGCTGTGAGAGCACTTCAACACCATTATTTCAGGCAACACAGTTGTGTGCCTGGGCTCAAAGATGCATGAGACACATTAAATCTCAGCTGTGAGCCATAGCTGTGGCAGTGTAAGGCTCTGGCTGCAGATGACTGAGCTGCTTCATGGTTTATATCCACAGCTTGACACAACACTTGGCAATTGAGGTGTTTGTTATGGTGGTGCACCTTGAAAGTGAAATTAAGTCTTATCAATTACTAATTTTGTTTGAGATCAGTTGTCATCAAGACTAGCTCATCCCCCTTTGTGGGTGAATAAACCAGAGCAAAATGCACTTTGTAAGGTGAGAAGACTTTAAAATGAAGCTAGAAAACCAAGGGCCTGTCCTACTTACTTCTAAAAAACATATTCGATGTCCCAGGCTTTTTTTTTTTTTTTTTTTTGTTTGTCATGCTCTTCCTGCACATTTACTCATCTATTTCAAATGTGTGGCATTTGACTGACACGGTTATTCCCCCAGATCTGGAGTTCTATTTGTTTTTATTTGTGTACCTTGTTATGCCCTTGGATTTCTCAAAGAAAGGAGCTCAGTGAAAGCATAGAAAGGGTTATTCTGGAGGTGGAATGTACCTCTATACTGTAGTTTCTGTGCTCTATTGTTTGGACAATCTTTTCCTTGTAAACTAAAGTTGATATTGGTTCGGATACATCGATTGTTGAGAGGCTGGACTGGTCTGAAATTGTCGCTCATGCTCAGAAATATCTGTGATGGCTGATTCTGGCTTAGCAGTCGCAAAGAATGCATCTATAAAGACAAAAAAAGGGGGTTTTAGTACTGGTCTTTCCTGTAAGTAAAAACATACAACATTATTAAATAGATTAGTTAATAAATGGAAGTAAAACAGAATTTCAGTGAAACAGAATTTCAGTGAAACAGAATTTAAGTTAACTGACATTTTGTAGTCAGAGTTAACTTAAAACCATTCCTTGTATGTTCCTCTGTTTCTGACCCCCATTTTAAATGAGAGTCACCAGTTTTGTGGGGAGTGAATAAAATAGAATTGAGGTGTCCTTGGGTGAGCAGGAAAGTAATGGAATCCACAGTGCTGGATGGCAGCAGCTGGTACAGAGCAAATGAACTAGATGAATGACAAGAGCTAATTTCCTGAATTTTGTAGCTATCAGTATAGCTTTCAGTCGAGAAGCCACAGTTTTGGTTGGTGTTATTCAAGAACCAGGTAGGGGCAGGCTGGATGGGAAGGAAAACTGACAGTGATGCTGCTGAAGTCGTGAAATTAATGATGTTAAAAAGTGAGAGCCTCTTGTTGCTGACAGGACTGTCATGATACTGTCTGTGCTGTGACTGTGAGTGTTCCTACAGCAGACTCTAGCCTTCCTCTGAGCTGGTTTCACAGCACAGAGGGAAATCATCCTGTGCATGCAGTGCTGGTTGTCAGAAATGGCTCTTATGGTGACTATGCAACTCTTAATTGATTCAAGTCAACCAAAATCAGAGAGGGAAAAAAAAAAAAAAAGTTTCATGTTACAAACCAGAAACCCTCAATATTTTGGTTTAAAGATCTAAAACCAAAATACCTTCCATATCAATGTACAATTTACGAGGTTTGTTTATGGCCTTTAGTGGGGAAATCCAGTAGCTGGGTTTTATGTACTGGAAGTCTTTAACAGCTTCTAGGAAAAACTTGAGCTGGGCATTGCTTTTTCAGTATGAGTGCACAACATAATTAGCAAGTATTTCACAAAATCCATTTTCAGCATTAATAATGGAGGATATAACTAAGTGTTAATGGAGGATGTGATTAACCATTAAAGCATGACAAGGAGCAAGTATCATGAGGTTATAAGAGCACAGACTAGAAATAATTCTAATAATTCTAATCCTTATTTTGCACATTAATGTTGGACCAAAAAATGTTGCTTGTAGGAAAATATTCAGATCCTGTGTTTGAAAAATTCACAATAGTGAGCATTTTTGCCTCTGTTCAGCTGTGTCATTCTCCCAAATCACCCATTTAGAAAGGAAACAAAGTGCTTTCACTGCCTCCAGACTAAACTGGACAGAAGGAATATCACAAAAAGAAAACATCTCAGGCTTTTTAAAGTAATCTTATTTACAATGTTAATATGATTTTAAATTCCAAAGTGATATTTAGGGTTGTTTTCTTGTTCCTCATTTCATTTCACGGGCAATATTTCTTCTGCTGCCTGCTTGGGGCAGGCAGATGGTGCTTCAAGTATTCCTTGGTGTTCCAGCATACAAGTGAGGAGGTTTTAGTTCAGCTCACAGCTCTGTAGGCAACTCACTGATGAAAACTCTGTAGAAGAGGCCAATTTGTGTTAAATTTGCTATTTTCTGATGCCAGGCTTTGGATTGTAAGAAAATTGTACAGAAATTTAGTTTTTGAGATTTCTCCACAGGTGCGTTTCTTCAGCAGCTTCCTTTTGGGTGTGAAGTTGTGTTTTCTCTTACATCATTTCTCTTGCTTCTCTCTAATAGGTGCTTCAATACATCAATCTGATTTTTCCAAAGGTATCTGTGGTGTGTGTATCCTGTAATTTTATTATACACCAGAAAGCATTGGGTGATTTAATTTCCAGAAGGCTCCAGATACTGTATCTCTGTCACATTAATGTGCTATTGACATGTGTTTATTCAGAACTAGGAATGGCCTCTGTTACCCTTAATAACCTCAGTTATGTTGTACAACACTGATGCACTTATTTTAGAATCTCCAAGTAAGTGTTCACAGCATCATAGAGTGATGCAGCTGTGGAGAGAGTGTGAAAACCATTTGGTTCAAACCCTCACTGAAAACTGGGCACCCCTTGAAGTTCATAGGTGTAGATAATGATGGAGCTCTTAACAGTATTTTTATTTTGACAAAAACCTCTTCAATGCTTTTGCAAACTGTATAAATTGCATGCAGAGATCCCTACAGCACAAGAGTTAAATTTAATGTAAAGCTCTAAATATTATGTTTAAAATAATACTTTGTACCTATCCTAGATTGAGTAATTTGTAAATTGCTTTACCTGCATCCTTGTTATGTAGACAGGTTTGTTCATTATTATCCAGCTTGCTGTTTCATAGCAGGGTGGAATTGTCATTGACCCATCATATGTAATGAAACTAGATGTCTCTGGATAAAGTTCCTCAATATTAAGCCCCTGTAGTAAGTACGCATCATCTGGAGAACAAATGAGGAAAAAAACTCAGGTAAAACAAAACAAACAAGAAAACCCCAAACAAAACAAAATACAAAACAAAACAAACACCACCACCTTTTTCATGTCTCCTAATTCCAGAACATGATGATATGGTGTTCAGTTCTACCAAAGAATGAAGTTTAACAGAGGCACATTGCTGGATGCTCCAGCAGTTTAGACAAGAACAAGTCACACAAGTAATATTCCTGACTCTGCTGGGTGGATCTGCACTGAGATTCCCATTCACACATGTTGTGGTTTGAAAGCAAAACCAGTGAGAGACTCTAAGTTAGAAATATAATTCATTGGGAAAAGGGAAAAAAAGACAAAAATACATGTAATGATACGAAAGGAAGACCACTGACGAAGTCAGAATACAACTTGACACCCCTTTGGCCAGCGTGCTGGTAGCAGTCCAAATTGGAGTGGCTTCAGTCCTCTTGGGATGGCAGATGTGGTTGCTGTGTCTTCTCAGAAACCTATGGGAAGGCTGCCTCTCTGTCTAGAAATCCCCAGATTTATCCAGGTGGGAATGCCTGGCTCCTCCCCCTGGGCGGAGCATCTCACAATGGGCTGATGTTATTCTGAGTTTCAAGGTGTGTCCTTAATCACCTGTCAAACAGAACTGGTCCTGGAGAGTTTATCTCTGAGCCATTGATGGACCCATTAACAGGAGATAAGGAAAACTGCCCAGAAGCAACTCCTACTTGGATGGTCATAGGAAACATCTTGGTCTTCAATCTTGGACAACACGCTGGGAACTGAGCACAGGCACTCAGAGGGCAACTCTGAGTCACATTCAGGGATTGCAGTTGCTGTTATTGACTGAGATCCAGAAGCCTTTGGAGAATGCTGACTTTCCAGCTTTTGGGGTCATTAACAATCTTTGCTTGACAAAGCCTCAGGAAGGCCAAGAGAGTTAAAACTTAATTGCCCTTCTGGCAGGAGAGGAAGCTGAAGTTAATGATGATAATAAAGCTGCTCCATGGAGCCTCCTGGCCTTTCATGTGCACCCTGGCGTGGGTGCAGTGCCAGCTCCCTCAGAAAGACAAACTCTAGGCAGAAGGCTTGTTGGGAAGCAGCACCAGGATTCCTGCCCTTATTGTAAAGCTCCCTGGGAATTAATGAAGTGCATTCCTCTGCAACAGAATTTATTCTGTGGATATGTACCTAAATATAATGAGATACAATTATATCTTTCAAAATTCATCAGAGTTCCTCGGTGTTTTCTGTACTATCTGCAGTATTTCTCTTGGGTAATGCTGGCAGTATTTTGGCCGTGCTGTCAAAGCTAAAACTCAGATTTTCCTGCCAAATCTTAGGCTGCAGGAGTTCACCCACTCAGGGATAAACATATTGTATTACTGATACACTGCTGCTTGTGTGTATCTCAGAGAAAGCTGGGGTGGTTGTGATTTGTAACATTGGGAGATCTCTTTGAACCCTTTCACTTGTGTGCTGCGTCTCCAATTTGGCTCATTTGCAGAGGGAACATTAAAATGCAGGCAAGGAAAAGTGCACGCTGAGGTGTGTTCCCTCTTTCAGTGCTCAACATGAGCTGACCCTGATTTGTAGAGAAATCCAAATGATCAAGGTAGTGTACAGGAGCAAAAAAAGAAAGACGTAATTTAACTTGAATTTAACATATTGTAGCTGAAGGACATAGCTGAGATGAGCAAAAGACTTGTCTTATACAATCTAATGGAAAAATAAGAAGGCCTGCAGACTTTTGTCTTGGGCAACAGAAAGTCAAAGAACACAGGCAGAGAAAATGTGACCTTGTTTTTTATTTTAACACAGCAGAGTCAACATGGTACAGGGTTTTGGGGCAACAATATTGGCAGCTACATCAGTTAAAATGCCACAGTGAGAGTGTAATGTTTCTGCCTCATTGACCAGGGCCTTACTGTTATTTAATATTTTAAATGTGCTTGTTGTTTTACAAAACAAAATCTTGGCAGGTCCTCTCATGTTTGTTAGAAAAGATCCCTCTGGCCTGTCCTTGCAGCCTGAGCTAGGTGATTGCAGTGCTGCATGGCTGCTGGATCCTCAAGAAGTGCCATCAGTGGCTGGGAGGTGGCTGGCTGTCCCCTGTTTTAGTATGCCCAGGCTTCACTGGCCCATGGTCCGTGGCAGCCTCTTTCTAAACCCAAATCTTCCAGACAGAAGCGTGCAAACACAGGCAAAATGCAGTTCTATTTGAACAAGCAGAGATAGAACACTGAATACACCTGTGTCCTGGTCATTAAAAATATTATTTGCTGTGCACTGATAATTTTGCTAGAATTGCACCAGAAGAGAACTGATGGACTTTTTTTCATGCCAGTGCCTGTTTTCAATGAGTCACCACACACTTTTCTCTTTCCCACATGAACATCCTGTTCATTCTCTGTGAGCCATGGAGAGTGGTGTGTTTTAACACCAAGTGGTGCAGAGTCAAGCAGAAGAGATCTCTAAGGACCAAATCTGCTTTCTCACAGCCATACTGCCTTCAACTGGGCTAAAATTATTTCAACCAGGTAGAATTTGCCCTAAAATGTTTACTAGGAGTGGAAAAGTAACTGAAGATTAATCCAGATGAGGGATATTGATATGAGGAACTGGAGTAAAATATCACTTCAGGAAAAGATAGGGGTGAATGAAATTAAGGTTTGTCCAAGAAAACACAGTACTTATTAATGCCTTATATATGAGTTATATTCCCATGGGAAGTCAGATGATTCCATGAGAGAACACTACACAGTAAGAATTTGGTTTACCAACATTTTTCCCATGAACAGGTCTGTCCTTTCCCCACATCTTGGTAAGGGTTTCTTGTTCTGGAGCTGAAGCAGACCTGGTGGGTTGGTATTAATACCAGACTGCAGCACTTCAAAGTCTTGCTTATATTTGCTGCAAATACATTCAAAATGCTCAAAATCACCCTGTATGATCTCTTGCCAGTCACAAGCTTCCTTTCATAAACCCATCCAGCCTTTCCTGGATCCTCTGCATCATTCCTATCTGCAGCCCACAATGTGTTTCTCTTGATCTGTTGGTGCCTTATGGTGATTTCCAAACTCAGGAATTTTTCTCTCTACAAATTAGATTTCATTAGATTTCACATTCATTTACATAAAGGCCTTGACTCTGACAATTTACCTAGGAAATTATGTAAATCCTTTTATCCCTAGGCTTGTAATAGATGTGTGGGGTTGGCTTTCACAGCAAAAATCTGTGTATGTTCTCTTTATTATAATGCTTTTTATAGGGAATATAGTGTTTATTGAGTGGAGGAAGGTACATTTAATTTTAAAGTTTATATCATGATAATCTAGAAGAGGATCTAGGTTAGATTTACAGGGTAAAGAATGTAGAGATCCTCAGTTTCTCTGCTTACCAGACAAAGACCAAATTTTTATGTGGAATTTTGGGAATCTAAAAAGTTAATTTTTTCCTGATGTTAAGCGAACGCTGGATGAAAGTTCATGTAGCATAACTGTTTTGAAAGAAAACTAACTTATCCCCTCAAATGACACATTTAATGAGGAATAATAAAGCAGTTTTCTTTTGAGCTATCCATACAGCTTTCTGACTAAAGCCTGCTTGAAAACCCCTTATTTCAGCTTGCTCACAGTAGATTCTTTGGGCTGCAATAACAGAACAAAAGAAACATTTCAAATCTTAAAAATTCCTTGGGGTCCACTTTACTTCACTGTAGCCATTAATATCTAAGAGTAGAAATTTCCCTTTTAATGCTCTTGGCATGTGGAAATTTCATGCAGCAGGAGAGACAGCACTTAATTTTGGGAGAAAAAAAAAAATCACAACCTTTTATTTATGTTATGAACCATCCTGACTCTGAACCAGTGCTCCTTTTATCATTCCCTCCACGCTCCTCTTGAGCACATGGGGCCTGGGCATTTTATCAGCACTGTGCTAAGTATTGACTTCAGGAGTGGAGCCCTAAAGCAGAAGCTGCAGAACTCCAGCTTGCTACTAAAGGCAAACAAGAAATCCTTGCAGTGTAAGAGGTAAAATTAGTTTTCAGCAATGATGCTATAATCCATCATGCAGGACAACTGCAAAATTACTTTCAATAACACTTTCATGTTCCCAATTTACACTAAAAATTCGCAGTCAATACTTGTTACTACAGTAAGTAACCCAATGCCCTGTGGAATATTATGAGCATTGTGTCTACCAGTGGTTTAATTTTAATGGATAAACTTAGCGGAAACCGTGGTTAAAAATTAAAGCAATTCTGTTAATCACTGCTTTTACAGCCTGTGTTTTATGTGTTCACCTTCATGAGAAATTTCATTTAGTATACTCAAATTAGGTGTGATTGGAATTGTGGCAAAACAAACAGTGAGAGGTTGTGGGATGCTGAGAGCTCCAGAGAGGAGGAGTTTTCACTGTAAATGCAGCATACAAAGGAAATATTTGGTATTGGGAGGGTGGGCCCCATGGGAGAGCATCTGGCTGGTCCCAGACAGAAGCTGGGAATATGGAATTTGTGGGTGAAAGAGCTGGAAAAAGCACACACAGCCTTAACAATGATTTCCTGTTTCCAGGATGCTGCAGCAGCACTGGAAGGCAGGAAGCTCTTGCAGAACAGCCTTGCTGTGTTTTTGCAAGGAATCAGGACAAGCAGTTTAAAAATGGGACTGATCTGCTTCCTCCATGCAGAGAAGATGACATTTGACACTGATAGAACAATCTGGAAAAAACATTCTGAGGAGAATGCTCTGTTGCCTTCCTTTCCATGGGTATTGTAGAGAACTGAGTTTCATGATCATAGAAGCCTCTTATTTGGACTAAAGATGTAACAAGATTTGTTAACTCTCAGGTAAAAGCAGAGGAAGCTCTGTGTGAGGTGTGTGTATTGCAGGAGAGGACAAGGAACTATTTGTGTTATCTGTTTGCTGTGTACTTTCTGAAAGTTAAATTCTGCTATTGTTGAGCTTACAAACTTCATAGCAGCTTAGGATATTTGACAAAGGAAATGAGGTTTTCAGGAGAAGAGGTTTAATTTGTTATATATATTTTTCATTATTTTTCTCTAAAATACAATAATTAAGCTCTGATTTTCCACAAGGTCGACATATGAACATGGAATTATTGAGGATCATCAGTTAAAGGCTTTTCAAATATGAATATAACAAATATACAAGATATGTTAATGACCTCTTTTTTTATCTGTTAAATGTAGCAGTAGTTGAATAGGAATGTTGTAACTTTTCTTTCAAAAAGAAAACACTGATGAATACTGAATCCAGTAAATGATGCAGCATCTTGACCTAACCAGATCCAATATAACCCAGGCTGCTCCACATGTCTCTTTTACTGCTGACAGTAGACAAATTCTCCTGAGCATTCTGTGTGAATACAGTATATGTATGTGTCAAATATATTTTCATTAATCTGTTGTTGTACCTTCAGATATAAAACACACTCTGAAGTTTAAAATGCATTTAATAAAGTGATGACCTAATGAGCTTTTTCACATTCCTGAGTTTATCATGCAGAGCTCCTGGCAATGCAAACCTGGAATTTCTGCCCATAATGAGGTACCTCTTTTTTCAGGATCACTAAATGTGTTATTTGATACCGAAAGAACACAGCTGTTACCAGAGGAAATGAAAAGAAACTTACTCTTATACGTTATTCTTGTTATGGTGTCTCTGTTAAGCATACGATTTAGAAATGGATTTGATGATTCAGATACCTACAGAAGAGAAAATGCACAATGTCAAAATCTTCTCACAGACATTTCCTGGCCAGAACTGCAGCTCTTCCATGTGTGCACACAGACATGGTCTGATACTCCTCCAGCTGAATTCTGCCTTTTTTTCATTGTTGTGGGAGAAGGAAATAATTACTTACTTGTTTTTCTAATGAAGCTTGATAGAAAGTTGGTAAAATAAATAAAAAACAAGGAACAGGGTGAACAGAAATTAATGCCTCAATAAAAGTGTGAGCACAGGTTTCTTCTCCAACAGCTTTGATGAAATTTGCAGGTGGTTGATATATTAGGCAGGATTTTCACTAGTATTCTATTATTTTATTTATTGATAAATATAATTTCCTTGTAGCAGGCTATTTTAATTGCAAATTAAAGCTTTCTTCCTCTTGTTTTTGTCTATGTAATATATAACACCTCATGTTCAGGTGGGACTTTCCATGTGTCAGATTCTGCACCCTTGTTGCCTCTTTCCTGTTGCTCAGCAGCCCTGAGCAGAGTCTGGTCCATCCTCTGACATCTCCCTGCAGGTACTTCTTAATATTGACAAAATTCCCTCTGTCTTCTCTTTAATTTTCCCTTTTTCATGAATGCAGGTCAGATTGTTGTGTCATAATACAATACATCCTGGATTAAAAAAAAAAAGTAGTCTAAATATCTTTTTTAAATAATAGACCCATGTGAAAATTGCCCTTTTATATCTAATTATTCAGTCTACTCTGTGAAATGCATACTTTGTATCTGAGGCTAATGCTTTGTTAGGACCCTTAGGAAATGGGATTAGAGGACTGAGGGGAACTAATAGATATCCCATACCTAAGGTGTGATGAGGTGAACTTCAGCATTACTCAGAAATGCACACTTTTTTAGACTGATGAAACAGAGATACATAATGACAGAATATTAACAATATTTGGAGGAAGGAAATAATTTTTTTCTATAAAATGAGGGAAAAGGTTTCTCCAGTGTAATTAAAGAGGTTTGGGAAAACCATGAAGTCTTGAGTTCAGTATTAGATCACTATAAATTATAGCCAAAATATTCATGTCTGTGGTTCTGTGAAATGAAAGATATTAGAAGTTCTATTTTTAACATTCTTGCAGTTTTCATAGTTTTAAGATATTTAAAATAACACAGAGAAAAACTGATTTTGCTGGCTTTGACACACCAGCATGACATGCCCTCTTTCCCAGGGCCTCAGCCTATTAGAAGTGATTTGAATGAATAACATTTCATGAAGAAACAATAAATCTGCAAAGCTAGTGACTTCTGCCATAGCCATTGAAGTGTTATGAGTGATATTTATGATGTAAGTTTTTTTTTTTCCCCACCTCCCTTACCCCTTTTAACTTTCTTTGTATTGTAAAAGCTTTGGAGCAGAGATGATGTGCTCATTTCAGGAAGAATCTGTCTCTGGATTCCAGATCAGAGCCTCTGGGCATTGCTGTAACATTCTGAGGAGTCTGACACCAACATTTACAGTCCAGGGAAAAGTTTGCTGTCTATATATTAGGAATTTGTAGTACAGAATACTTACTTTCATAAATATGGAAACTACCACCAACCCATTAGGACTCTTTGCAGCTTCTGTGACATTTGTGTACAGCTCATGGTTATAGTGGATCAGCTGAACCTAAAAAAAAAAGGGTGAAGGGAAGGATTACAATTAACCAGTGGCAAATAATCCCATGCAGTGTTTGCAATTACTACCCACCCTGCTTGGTTTGTATCAGGATCCCATCTCTGCTTTGGGTACTTTGTAGCAGGGTAATTTTTCAGGCATTTGCAGCACATATAATTTTAATAATTTCAGTCACCATCTGGCTCCAACTGGTACAGCATCAGCATGTTTTCCTCTGAATTGCCAGCCACTGAGTTCAGCCACATCCAGTTACAGATTGCACTGCAGGGCTGACATCACTTCCCTGCTCCAGCAGCACTTGCCATGGGCACCAAATAATCTGTACTCTGCAGCCTGAAGCCAAGCACAGAGGAGTCAGGGGTTGAAATATTTGAGGAAACATATGGGGTATGAGTTTGGAACTGTGAAAACCACCACTTGCAGAATTCAAAATACTGATACTCATTTGCCCTAGATTCTGCAAACTTGGTTACAGAGGCTCCTACAGTTAAGTGCTTACTGTATTACTGTTAACCAGGTTCTCCTTAGCATCTGCAGCTTTTTTTCTGCTTTTTAGTTTTATCATTTGCTGGAACTTTTAAATTACAAAGGCACAGTTCCCTTCTCTCACTACCTATGTAAATGTCTTACCCAGAACCTTGATACTTGATTTGTCTGGGATCACCAGACACTGTTACAATTTACATTGAAAACTTTTTTTTAAAAAAAAAGGTGAACAAATTTAATGAATTCTGTTGGCAATTAAGTACTTCTGAACAGATGAAAGGCTAGTCAGCTTTACTTAGCCTAAAGATCTTTCTTAGTTTTCAGATGTCAATTAGAAAAGGAATGTTCTTGTTCTGGCATTGTCAGAATTGCAGCAGCCTGATGTTCACATTTAAAAATCAGGTCTATCTTTCATGTGCTGATACTTCTAAAGGCTGTTCAGAGAAATTTCTGAACTTAAATGCTGTGAATAAGATCAAGAATTAACTTGGTTTATATCTAGTAATCCTTGTAACTGTCCAAGACTAAGACTACCAGTAAAGAAATTTCATTATAATATAATGTCCAGGTTTATAATGAGCGAAAAAACCAACCCCTAATCACTGAAGCAGGGTTTAATGCTTGTATTGGTGAAATTGTGTTTTGGAGGAATGTGAGGTCTGGTTATTCAGTACTGAAATGCAATTTTGAGGATTTCTCTGCAGGAATGATGTCACTACAGGATCTGCAGTGCACAGTCAAGTTACACACACTAAACCTCACTTTGCCACCCAAAGCGGTAAGTCCAGCAATCCATGTGCTGATCTGATTATAATTATAGCAATATCCCAAGTTATGTGTAACCTACACCATTATTATCTCAGTCCAAGACAGGGTAAGAAATAAATGATGCATTCAAACAGTTCTATATCCCGCATTCTGCCCTGACTGCAAAATGTATCATTCTTTTAAGTAAATCTTGTAAGCTTTATATAAAAGGTCCTCAAGCATTGTCCTCTCACCACCCCCCAAATCCCTTTGTGATGCTGTTTTAGTGCTTGGACATAGATGTAAAAAGAGACAGTGGAAACTCTGAAAGAGAAAATTTGCATTGGTTAGATCAGAAGGTTTTTGGTGCATAGCTTTGCTGTTTACAGCCAGCAGTTCAGAGACCAAAAAAAAAAAGGTAAGGGTCAAAAGTACTGCTGTGATGTGTTAATTTCAATTACTTTTGCTCTGTTTCAATTGGGAACTATCTAAAAAATGTCAAAGGAGCCAGTGGATTCCTCTACCAAATTCTGACAGCCAGAAAGCAGGCCAAGTGAAGGTCTCATAGAGCCCACAGAGGTTATAATGTTCACTCATCATCACTCTGTGGTACTACTGAACTTTGATAACATCCCTGTTCTGGGGACTGCACTCACTGAAATTTTTAGGCTTAGTCACATATTTGTCTTTTATGTACAACTCTTTATCCTGGCAGCCAAAGTAACTTGTGAATTATCAAGGAAAGAAGTGATAAAATCTACTTTAGATTAGGCCTCCTTCTGTACAAAGTCCCACAATAACAATGAATTAGGTAAACTCATTTTATATAACAAACCAAAATGCCAGGTGCAGGAATGGCTAAAAGCAAGGGACAAATTCTCTTTCCACCCATGGGAACCCTGAGTCAACATCAAACTCTTGTTTTGACTGATGGCATTTACAGAAACAAAACCCCTCAAGTATATACAGCCGCATACAGAATATTTGTCCCAAACAAAGGCCTCAGTGCCTTTGTTTGGCACTGAGACTCTTTTTTTTTTTAATTAATTTTTTTTTTTTTTCTTCTCAAACCTGTCACTTTCTCTGTGCTGGAGTTGTATCTTGTTGTATCCTTCCTCCCTGCACCCAAATTAATTAGAATTTTTTTTCCATGGTACCATGGTTAAATTAATTAGGTTTATCTTTCTTTAGAAAAAGGTTGACCATGTAAGGAGGCATAATTTTCAAAGTTTGTCACATGGAACACGCTAATTTAGAAATATTCGAATGAACAAGTGTCTTAAACACTGAATACAAAAGAATAAAAAACTAATTCCCTATTAAATTTTGCTGAGAATAATTTCTTTAAGTTGCCTGAAACACCTGTAAGCATTTGGTCTGTATAAAATATTACTGGAAAAAAATTATTATTCCATGAAGGTGAAGCCACAAAAGTAAAATTGCTCCTAATGGAAATCTCACTTTTCAAATGATGGCACTGTATTAGAAGCACACCACAACAAGAGCAGACTTACAATGCTGAAAACACCTTTGAGTTAATTTGGGGGTTCAGGGCTCAAAGGCAAGACTGAATCTTGTTTTAACCCGTTGATTTTTTTAGGAAGATTCCCCCTTTAAGATTAATTTGTCACAGAACAAGTGATGCCTCTTTGTTTTCCTCTAGCTACAGAAGATCTATTTTGCAGGAGAAAGAAAAGAATTAAGATTAATTACTCTCTGATGAATAACCAGAACGTGGCCTTGTTCCATCACCCAAGAATGTGCATTGGACCAAGCCCAGAATCAGAAACAGATTTTTAGCCTCTCAAGACTCTCCATGTTCTGCTGCAGCCAAAAATGGAGCCATAGGAAACTGAGGGAATTTAGAATATTGTGGTAGTTCACATACATTTTTCCACAGTCTTCTTGGGAATAATACCCTTTTTTCTCACTTGAAGAATTATAAGCATTTTTGATCTGTAAGTGATGAGGGAAGTAAAGCATGAAGTAAATGGCAGCAGGAAACAGCTCATCTGCAACCATAATATTTATATTATGCTCCACTACCTGAGAAACTGCTGGGGTACCTCATTGAGAGCAAGCAGAAAGTATGTTTCCAGCACAGCAGGGAACAAAAGCAAATTAAATTGTTCAAGAAGACAAGTTAAATGTTTGTTTTGATTCAGAGTTCCTGTAAGAAGTGTCTCAGATATCTTTAAGGAAAAGAATTACGCATTTTTGTTTATCCAAAGTTTAATAAAAACAGCAAAAGAAATGTAGTTTCTGCACGGTGGATGCTCAGAGAGGACAATAATTTTACTGAGTTAAAAGTTATTAATAACAACAGTTATTCCACTGTTAAAATATAATTGTTCTTACAGGTCTTGTAAAACCCTTTGGAAAGAGTAGCAGGGTTGCATCACCCAAGAGTTAATTTATGGCATTAATTTTGTAGGTATGAACAGGTATGAGATCAGTACAATTTGTATGACTGACAAAACTGTTTTTCAAGTTGACCTAAATTAAATTAAATGTACCTCCTGCTTTGTGGAAAAGTATAGCACCAGCTGAGAGAACATGGACCAGCTCTGTGGTCCTGATTTTTCTTGTTTTCCTGGACCAATCCCTGGCAGTGATACAGGGGAATTTTCTTATCTTTGAAGAACAAACCCATCTTTTCATGCCCAGGGTACTCAACCATGAAATGTCAGTGTTTGACAAGGTGGTTTTACCCATTCCCTGATTAATTAATTCACAGATTTATCTTTTATTCTTTATGTAAGCCCACAGCAGTGCAGTGCTCTCGCTTTGTTAATAAATTGATAACATGAATTGTGGATGATCACTACTTCCAGCAGTTTCCTTTGCATTTAGGAAACTACTGCAGTTTTAACATTAAAATCTGTTAAAAAGATTAACTTTGCTATATTAAACTAAGGAGAAATGCAAAAAAAACAGTTGCTTGAAATAATTTTTTTTCTCTAACTCTCTTTGATGTTCTCTTTATTAAAATGGAGGTTATTTAGGCTTCTAGGTTTGTGCTTTGTTTTGTGTTTTTTACTGATTTTGACAGTTATTTTTTGATTTAAAAGAATTGTATATAAGCAACTGGTTTAATAGACAGGCTTGTCATCCACATTTATAGCTATATGCTAACAGTTTTGTCCTAGATAAATAAACAATATTAGAATTACTTTTTACTTTAAAGAATAAGACTAGAATGCATGGAAGGAACTCATTTTTCTTCTGCTTCTGAGCAGACAGCTGTGTAGAGAAATGCAATAATTGTGCAGTAAACTGGAAATGCAGTTGGGTTAACTACTTTTGGCTGCAAAATCTACTTTATTAGAAATAATGGCATGCTTGGAATTAGCACTGAGGCTACAAATGGTGTCTAACTGTTTCATCAGAGCAGTTGGTAACAAGAACTGACTTGCATTAAAGGGTGTTCAACAGTGAGCCTTAGCCAGTGCTCCTTGGTAGCATGTTAACATGGGGTGATATTTTCAGCATGTATTGTGGCTCCTAGAAATGAATATATAATAAATATATAAAAGGCTCTGCCATAACCTGCTTTAGGGTTGAAGTAGTTTTCTCTAGTTATTTCTAGATGCCATTTGGGTGTTGACCTGGTATCTTAGAGCCTGATGAGGCTCTAACCAAACCTTATTTCTTGTTTATATGCAACCACTGCAGCTAGGAAATATAAAAAAAATAATCTAAATGAAATGTAGACAATTAAGTCTTTCTCCTTAATATTTATATATACTCTGAATACTTTCTTAAGTCTTACTTTAATTTATTTGCAAGTAGGAAACAAGACTAATTTAGGTAATATTTAAAGCTTGACACTTTTCTTATGCATCCCCAGGACTACAGTAAAAAGTATAAATTACTGTCTGAAGAGACCAGTGCCGTGCATATATCAGAATTTGCTCTCAGGACTTTCACCTTTGTGCCAACAACAAAAAAAATTAAGTAAATAGGCTGAAAAAGTAAAAGTGAGTGGTGATGGATTCCTGATATCCAAATGCTGCTGGAACTGTTGCAAGCGTTACAACCGTTTGTACTCTCAGAAAATTCAAGGAAGGAAAAATCCAAATAGAGCCCCAGGGGGACAGAGGAGTTCCTTGTCTGCTGGGTGCTGAGTGACCCAGGGAGGGGTTTTGACAGGGGAGTCAGTGCTGAGCCAATTGCTCCAAAGATGGGCATTTTTGGCTGACCTGCCTCTCAACCACTCTTGTCGCTCATCCTTAGCAGATGAGCAAGAGCTGGGTAAACACAAATAAATGACACTTCTCTGCAATTTATTTTGTGTGAGGATAAAATTGAAGTTTGAGGCTCAAATGCTTAATGTTGATTATGTTTTGGCTGATGCAGAATTTCACTGTAAGCTGTAATTTGGCACCGACCCAATCCATCATCTACAAAAGTTGTATCTTAAGAGAGAATAAGGGTAATGTAGGGGAAAAAACACTATTAGATGAGTCTATCATCATTTCTGGATTCGTGCAGGATTTTCTGAGTAAACACTGCATTTAAATTGTTTTCTCGTTTTAAATACAACAGATGCTCAGACACCATGATGATGAACTCAGTATAAATGCTCCATTTGGTAGATTCAGTTACATAATGGTGCTCTGTATTTCTTTTAGAATTCTGTTTCTCTAGCAGTGAGGCCAGAAAGCAGCAGAAAATGGTTCCTGCACGTCAAGAATGTGGGGAAGTGGTGATTGATGCTATTGCTCTTGTTCACTGCATTGCCCTGAGATATTGAATACAAAGGATGCCAGAGCAGGTCACTGACAGAGGAATTAGTAGTTCAAGCCTTGTCCAAAATCCACCAGACCTCTCAGTCCACCTTGCTGAAGAACCATCTGTAGTTCCATTTCTGTTCAGGGGCTGGGCACGATGGGCAAGGGCATACAGAGACACATCACAGACCGATGAATAAATTAGTAAAAAAATGTTAAGAGAGTCAGGTCTAGTGAAGAATCTAGATCTTGCCCCTTTTGTCCTCATTTCATCATCTAGTATGGAAAAACTAAGTTTAATGTTAACAAGTAAAGGTTAGTGTTAGGGTTCCAAACCAGAAGCAGAAATAAGGCAATTATCAGTTTTACCTGCTCTCTTGAGAACAGAAGTCCATTGTAAATCCAGAATGTTATTTTTCTATTTGTGCCAGAAATGAAGCATGGGATTTTATATTCTTAGGATGCCAGCAATGTGTGTATATGAGGAAAGCACAGAATAAAACTGAGGATGTATTTTAAGAAGCATTTGGTACTGTCCATTGAAGATATGCTAGTCAGGTGAAGGCTGGTCTCTTCTCCCAGGTAACAAGCAGCAGGATGACCGAAAATTCCCTCAAGTTATGCCAGAGGAGATTTACATTGGATTTTAGGAAAAATTTCTTCCCCCAAAGGGCTGTCAAGCCATGGAAGAGGCTGCCCAGGGCAGTGGTGGAGTTACCATCCCACAAGGATGTGTGCATGTGGCACTTGGAGATGAGGTTTAGTGGTGGCCTTGGCATGCTATAGGATAACAGTTGAACTTGTTTAAATTAAAAGGTATTTTCCAAAAATTCTATCATTTTTTTTCTCATGGTCTTCTCTCAAGATACTCCTTCCACTTTAGTGACTGAGTTGCTCACTTATGACTTAAAAATGTTCAAGTCCTACTCTGCCTTTGAGCACATCTGTTTCCCATCTCAGCCCAGCTTGTCAAATCTAACATGGGAATAGCTGCATTTTTCTGCAGTATCAATATTGTGAGAGGCTCAGATGTAACATTTCTGGTATTGGGAAAGCATCTCAATAATGAATGTCATGTTATGGAGTTCAACCTGTGTCACTGATCCATGACAGTGACAATTTGTGACACATCACCCATAAAAGGCACAAAAAAGATCAGAATCCAAATAGTTCTGGCAGAAGACTGTGGGATTTCCACTTGATTTCCAGCACCTCAAAATATGGCAACAGGAAAACTTTTAAAGCCTGATAAAAGAGAAAAAAAGTGAAATGGACATAATTGCTGGTTAAGTTACTGTTTGAAAGTAAGTTGAGAGCTCAAACAGGAGAGTTTGAGAAAACCCAGCCTGATTCAAAATAGCCAAAAGCATTTCTGGAATTATGCTTTATTGAATTGTCAGAGGTCCTTTAGGATATTAATGCTGTGTTATGTGAGATGATAAATTAGAGTAAAATTTTTAGAAATGATTCTGAGAAATCTACCACCTAACACCTGTCAGAGGTGTAGAGTCTAAGATTCACTGAAAGCTGGCACAGATCTGCCCTGCAGGCAGAAGATAAGTGGATTTTTTTTCATTTTTCTTTAAGAATATCCTGGAAGCTTGTTTTAAAGCTAAGGGAAGTGCAAGTGCCCTTTGCTATTCATATGAATTGCATAAGAACCAGTTTAATGTTTGTAACTTAATAGGCAAATTTGAAGTTGAGAAATAGCAAGCAAGAAAAAAACCACAAGAGGACAAGGATTATCTAAGAATGTGAGATAGTACAGCTTAAGGCAGACAAATATAAAATGATATTATTTCTGAATGAGTCAAATGGTGTTAAACTCAGTAGGGAAGTGACACTCTGGAGCCAGAACAGCCCTTTAGCTTCATCTGAAGGCTTTGGTGAAAGAAGCAGGGTGTTGGCAAACACTGCTGAACAAATGCAGGACATGGATGTGATGGTGGTGGAAGGGGCAGCAGTAAAGTCACATTTGCATTTTTCATCAGCTGACTTTCTACATCAGACAACAGAAGTCAAAGTTGTTTTACCCTATTCGACAACACAGTCTGTATTCATTTGCAGGTTAGTTTATACAGCTGAAATGCTGGAAATACTGGAATGGAAATACCTGAAATGCCAAAGAGATATTTTGCCTTAATGAAAGAAGATCAGAGAACATGCCATGCTCTAACATGCTGAGTTCCTGAAGAACCAGTCTTGGGTTTGTTGGACTTTCTGCAATTGGAAAAGATGATTTTTGTGCAGTGATTCAAACAGAAGTCTTTGAAATTGGTTTTGTCTATGTAGTAAACTCTATCTGCTGACAGGAAGCCTGGTTTCAGTCGGGCTGGGAAAGCAGCTCTTTGGCTGGCAAAGGGCCTGGCTGCAAGAATGCCATGCAAACAACACCCCCTGCTCACTCCCTGCTGCCACCAGCTCCCACTGGGAGAGCTGCAGACCCCTGAAATACCAACGGAGTGGGGATGCTGTGGCTTCCATGGGAGAATAATGTCTGAGTGGGGTGTGGGAGGTACAACCTGCTTCCATCTCTTATTGGGACACCTTGATGTGTCTTCTGTGACAACACCTCAAGGCGCGAGCAGTCAGAGGTTGGGCTCAGGGCTCTTTTCCAGCCTCAATAACTTGGTGGCCAGTGAGGAGGGCAGGCAGAGGCAGCAGTGGTGCCTGCCCCTCTCCCACCCCAACCGCAGCCACCTCCCCCTGCCAGGACACCCTGGGGAGGATGAATGGTTCCAAGGGTGGGTGACAGTCCTGCTGGCCCCAGCTGGGTGCTTCCAGAGGTACTGGAGCTGGGCTGTGGTAAATATTCTGGTTGCCTTTGAATTTATGCCAATCCCATAAAATCATGCCAATGTTTGACTGTGCACAGTGATGGAAATGTGTTATTTTTTTTTTAGGTGTACAAGAAACGATGGCTTTATACAAGCAATGTCTCCTGTGGGTTTTCTCTTAGTCTTTTCCCTATGCAATTACTATTCACCAGTTCTCCCAGATGCACTTCCTCCAGTTAGTCCTAGTGCTGTGCCTGATACCTCTTCCTTTATTTAATTTCTTTGTTATGTACTATATCCTTTGGTATGGTTTTGCACAGTGAATTAATAAAAAAAACCACCTTTCTCTTAGTGCACAGATGAAATGGAGCTGAAAATTACTAGAGATAAAAATCCAGCTCTTTGAACTGTAAGGCTAAGAATTCTTCAATAAAAGTAGATACCTAATTGAAGATAATGTTGACTCTCTCTATAACTTTATTACTTTGTCAATCTTACATCATTAAGCATGTATTTAATTTCATTATCCTGCAGTAAACAGTTTGTTGTCGAGGTGAGATAGGATGGATTGTGCTGTCTGTAGGCAAAGCTCTGTTTTACTTTAAATGCAGGTAGTGCTGTCTTTAGCTTTTGAGTTATGGAGCAATTGTGTAATTATCCTATTACCTTGCTAAAACATCTGATTATTTGTCAATGATGTGAAAACATGAGAACTTAAATGTCAGAAATTCAAATAGGAATGTAGCTGTTATTTTCTGTCTGTGACACTTTAACAGTATCAATTTGCCAGGCTGTTGTGAGGAAAGGATTCCATATGAAACTGTCAGTGGGGGGCTGTGTATCACTAGAAGGATTCATAATAAAAGATTTATTTCTGATTTTAGTAAGCTTAATCAATATGCAAAGTAATTGTTTAGCTTTATAAATCATTTAAATATGTATATGATTTAGTTTTACTGCATAACAAATTATGTGTTCATTTTCTCTAGCCCTTGCAAAGCCCATTATCTCAAGTTTAAAGAGAGACACATAGAAAAAAGGCAAAGAAAAAAATCTAGTTCTTCCTACTTTAAAAAAAAAATGTTGTAGAAGTGTGAGCCCAGTATAAATTCAGAATTCTGTCTCCAGATTTCCCTGATCTCCTCAAGAAGTCCCTGAATCCTATTAAAGATTGCTGGTTTCTCAGCAAACAGCATGAAGAGTTTTTCCTGGGAGAAGGGTTTTAATAATTAAAATTAGTCAATACTGAAGTGCAGAAGGTTATTTGATCTTGCTCAGAAACTGACACTTTCCAGAAGGGGAAAAAAATGCAATCTGTCTAGTGAATCACTTTGTGCAGAACTGGGAGTCAAGTAGAAGAAATTTGCTGCAGAAGAAAAAAGGACAACTCACCAGGGAAATAGGTTTGCTGAAAACAATTGTGAGTTTGAACATCAAGGTTGAGATTTTTAGGACATTTCCTGAAAAAATCTCTAAGACTCTCAAGATGAGATGTAAAAAATGCACTTGTTAGTACTTCAGGGCATTACATCTCTCAACCACATTATATAAAATTGCTGTTGGCTCTGGTGCTACAGTCCAAATTTGTTTGTCTACTTTCCCCCTGTCATTCCAATGAAACTCAGCTGTTTTATCAAACCAATCTATATTTCTGCACAGAACTGAGGCTTCCCACCTCCATTTAATGGACTGAAATTTTGCTCCCATCACCTTTGTCAGCTCTGGACAGTGTAGAGCAGGTGCCAAGATGAAATCAAAGCTGTGCCCGTGGCTGTCTGTGCCCAGCAGAGCTGGATTCCCCTTGAGCCCTGCTGTTTTCCAGCCTTTCTTTTGATACAGCCTGTGCCACTCAAGCTGTGGTGTTTTCCTTGTGCGTTTTCAGACCCAAATATTCCCATTTTTATAAACACCAAACCTCTCCTCTGTCCTTTTCTGATCCGTTTCTTTCTGTCACTTAAAATCTATCATCCTCCCAACATGATCACTGCCATCCAGCTGTTCCATCCCCCATTGTGCATTTCCTAGAGAGGCAAAATGGTCCTTAAATACACCTTGGTTTCCTGTCTCGGGGTTCAGGGGTTAGTGAACACAAGTCTGAGACCAGACCACTGCTTTTCCAGGGGGTTGTCACAGTGGGAAAGGGCAGTGATGCTGCTCCACCACCTGCATCACTTCTGGAAGCACAGAAGAATCAATTCAAGTGCTCTGGCAGGCTGCAGTATCTCACCTTTTCTTTGTACGACTAAATTGTGTCTTTGCATTCTGAATTTTAGCCCTCTTGTAGCAAAATTAGAATTAACACATTTTAGAAACAAAAAAAGTACACCAAATGTTGCATTAACTGTGTTTAAAAATATTTTACTTTATCACACAAGGATAGCAGCATTAATATACAACCTAAATGTACAGTGATGCTGCGATTCAGCAGAATTGATGTTGTGGCTGAGAAGACCCCCGACCTTCTGAATTACTTTAATTTGTTTGATTCACCTTGTTTGACCTCTTTCTGTGGCAGATCAGATAAGACAGTAAAGTGGAAGGCACAAAAAGACTGTCAGGGCAAGAAAACTAAGAGAGGCACAACCAGCTTTTCTGCTCCCACTTCCCAACTCTGGAGCTTTAAACTTGTGCATTCTGTAAATTTTTACCTGGGTTTATTCTGTGTTATTTGAAGCACCACAAAATACATGCACTGTTTTGGAAAAAAAAAAAATTAAAAAGGCAACAGAAGAACTGCATTTAACTCAGAAAACAGCTGGGAAAACAGGCACAGGCTTCATCTGCTCATACTCTGAGCAGGGAGTAGAAAGTACTATATTTATACTCTTGATAAATGATTTAATATTCTTATTATATTTTCTGGAAATTCTAATTTTTAAGTAAGGAACACTAGAGCAGAACATCTTTTTTAGCACCTTTCATGCTTACACCATACTTTACAAATGAAGTACTCAAAATTCAGTAAGTAATAGAGGAACACCTTGGAATGGGCATCTGGCAGCTGTCACAAATCCTGGTATTGGGAATCTCATGGGTGGGACAGGCACAGATTATTCTGCAGGCCGGGGTGATTGGAGTAGTTTGCCCACAGATCTGTGCAGTTTTATATGCTCATCATATTTACACTGTTATTGGCCAACTAAAGGCATGGTAAATAAACTATTTAATAATAAAAGTAGATCTAATTGGACAAGGTAATTGCTACTACTTGAAAAGACCCAGATAAAATCATACAGTCCCTGGGGCTGAGGTTGGATACAGGTCACTGTTGCAGTTAGATGAGAAAATGTTCTGTGAGTGATGCTGCAGAGCAGCTCAATTGCCAGTGACTGCTGCAGGATCTGCTGGTACCTTCCAGGACCTGTCTCAGCAAAGTACCTTTGACCATGCAGGTCTATCTGTATCACAAAAACAAGCTCTAATCTCAATCCAGACAAGACACCAGAGCAATGAAAAGCAGGAATGAAGATGGTGCTGCCATGGCAAACTCCTCTGCAGGCAGGGGAACTGGCAGCTGGGGTTCTGCCAGCTCCCCAGACTCCCATTTCCTTCTGGCTCCTCTGCTGCTAATAACAAATGGGGAGATGGGTAAACTGCCAGCAGCAATAAAGGGAAAAAGAATTCAGTGCAACCTATCTAAAGCAGCAGCAGCTCACATTGCTTCAGAACGGGAGGATCAGGAGGAGAAGGAGGAGTAGGAGGAGGAAAATTTTTCATGAATCAAAACACCAAAGACAACTTCTTAATAAACATAAGAAAATATTTTCACCTAACCTACTGTTAAATAGTGGATTGTTCCTTCAAACCAACTCAGCTTTCACCTGTTGCTGGTTTTATCTCACATTTATATGTATGCACACACACATATGGTTTTTAGTTCTCACTATGCTGATCATTTGAGAACATTTGACCTGAAAACCTGAAGGCTGAAGCATCACAGCAGGTCACAGATTTCAGATTACAAAGGCTGTGCTGTTTTTTTCTCAAGTTGTTGGCAATAGTTTTACTGTCTTTAGCTGGAGATGTATCTGTGCCATATATATGTATATATGTATATATGTATATATATGTGCCATATATGGCTCTTCTCTTTTACATATAATGTCACTGCTGTAAGTTTCCAAAATGAATTAAAATTACAAGGGAAGCATGCTGTTGTTATCATAGCAGTTTGCTCCTCAGAAACTGGTGCAGCTCCACTTGTCCACAGAGAGATGGTGTAAGAAAGGTGTACAGATGAAATGTGTGCATGCTAAGGATAACTTTATTTGCTTCATTAACAGTAGTTTGGTAAACAGTTGTTCAGTTACAGGTCTCCTGATTAGAATCAAAGTGTGAATAATGTCAAAATAATTAAATGGTTCAGTAAATCTGAAGCTATACATCCAAAGAAAAATTAGTATACATTTAGAGACTTTTTAAGAGGTATTCACCCCATCAGCATTCCATGAACTTCAAAGACACATCTTGTAAATTATTTTTCACTGCTTCATTGATTTTTAATATTGTCAAATGCTTATGGCCCTGCAGTCCAGAAGTGCTTTGAGATCTACTTAGCTTGGCATATTTATTATACTACAATCTTCTCTATATGGCATCTTTTTTCTCTATCTCTTTTTCTACATTTACAAGTTTGGAAATGTAAAAAGTAGCTGGTGAGAGGCAGGTTCAGGTATGGATGATAAAAAGCTTTCTGGGTGGCACAGTATATATATATATATATACACACATATGATGGGAGTCTCATGACTGTTCTTTGATGCAGTTGGATATTGCAGTTTGCACAGTGCACTGCCTTGGGGTGATAACTTGTTCTGCCTGCTTTAAGGTGCCCAATATTATTCTGTTCCATATAAAAGGGACAGAATAACAATGGACTGAATTTTGAGAAACCAGGTGGCCAAAATTTCTGGGTCTTTGCAAACACCATGAGCTTTCATGTCTACACCCTGCCATGCCTGTTGTCCTGACTGCAGCTGACTCATCCTCTGTCATTTGTAAACTCAGCACAATAATTATCCTGTGAGGTAATTGGTAGTTAATGGGGAAATGTGCTAATGGCTGTGAAGCCCAAAGCATTCCAAGGGCTGTCATTAGTGTCTGCTGTGTGCAGCCATCAGCAGTTCCAAATTTCCAAGGGGACCACGACATGGCAGCTTCCAGCACTGGACATCTCTGAATTAGGATTTTGCTGCAGGCCCAGCTTGAAACAAAACAACGAACCAAAAGGAGACAGATGGTCCTTTCCAGCTCCTCACTGCACTTTTATTTTCCTCTTCATAAACATTAAAGGACAGATTTTCAGCTGATATAGGATGATATAGCTCAGTAATTCTGTTGGTTTTCTAGAATTCTCCTTTTTTATTATTTTATTTTAAATTATGTACATCTTCAGATTTAATAATAGTCATTCAATTTTTTTATAAGCTGCTACTTTCAGAGCACAAAAAAGGTATACTTTCTAGAAGTACACAGATAAAATTGATCTACTCCAAGCTGCCCAAAGATTGTTTGTGATCACAACCAAAATAATGATGAGTTTAAAAGATAATTTGAAAGATGGATGACATAAAAAACTGATGTGATATACTTTGTTAGGAGAGGAGCCTGTGTCTTAAAAATTCTCTTTTCAGCTTAATCTTTTGGTCATTTCTACAGTATCTGCAATGTCTAGATACTTTATTATTTGGTAATACCTTGTGTATATAAAATAAGAAAAAACAAAGTTCATGTAAAAGCTCACAGTGGAATTTGCATTTTAAATTTAGATGGATTTGAGTATTTTGAATCCTAGAGGTTGCATCCTGTTTTTTCTTGTATTGTGACCCCCATAGTTTTTGTGCTTCTGACAGTTACAGCAAACATACATCCCAAATTACATCTATCATAGTCCCCATGGCTTCACTTATTTCCAGGGTTTTTTCTGTATATGAAGATTAGTAGGAATAAACCCTGAATATGCTGCCTGACAGTTCAAAATTCTAACAAAAGATTTCCAAGTTTCTTTGAAATACTGACTATATCTAAAAAATAGTGATGTATTTTCAAATAGGCCATGGGAAAAAGGCTTTTGGAACTGGGTTTTTTTTTGATTGTTTTGTTGTTGTTGTTGATGATGATGTTGTTGCTTTTGTTTTTTGGGATTTTTTTTGCCCTGCCATTTTTCCTTTCATCATTTTCCTGGATTTCTGAAAGAAAATCCTATGAGAATAGAATAGAATGTCATTCATTAGAATCTGGAAGAATAAGGATGATTTATTTTTCTTTCTAATTAACTGCCCCAGGGAATGGCTCTACCAGTCAGGAGGAAGAACAGTTCCTCTGTTGTGCCTTTTGTGACTTAGGAACAGTACATGGGGAGGCTCTGAGCTATAAATCAGTGAAAATCCTCTTAACTGAACACACCCTTGGGCTTCACACAGAATAAGGGTTTGCACTAATCATAAGCAGAACTAGTTGGGATTTTTTTTTTTGCTGAAACAGGGTTTCGCTGGAAAATGCTTATGTGTCAAAAGCAAAATACCTTGTGGAGGGAACTTGATTTCAAAGAGATTTTTTTTTCTGAAAAAGAGACAAGCAGAGACTATCAGAAATCTCCCTGATTCCCTGCCAGTTTGTCTTGTGATTCATCGAAAAGCCTGCAAACCAGATGCCTTCAGGAACTGGCTGATTTTCCTGTGATGTCCCTCCCCAGTGAAGAGCTGGCTCAGTGTGAATAAAATTATGTTTGTGGGTATAGACAGACTATCATAGGGACAACCTGGGTGCCAACAGCATGGCAGTTTTAAGGCTCCCATAGAGTACTCTGCCTTGCACTGGAATTCCTGGGGTTAGGCAATGATTTGCAGCCTTGGGTGCACATGGAAATATTCCTGCCTGATGCCTCTTTCATGGCATTAATTGTGCCCTGTCCCAGACTGAGAAGCAAGATGTATTCTATTACCATCTGTGTAGCAGCTGTCTTCTGTTAAGTGAGCTGTTTTCCTTATCTCTTCCACAACCAATCCTCTCTCAATATCTGCTGATAATGAGCTACTGAATGTCACTGTGTGACTGATAAGAACTGTAACATCCCACTGGGAGATGCTCCACCCAGAGGGAGGAGCCAAGCATTCCTACCTGGATATAATCTGGAGTTTCTGGAACACAAGCACAGCTTTTCCTGCACTGGATTTTCCAGAGGGGCAGCTGCCTCTTCTACTGCAGGAAGTCTGCAGACCTTTTTTACAGGATCACTGCTCCAACAGAACCACACCTGCCACTCCAGGACTGCAGCCACAATTCCCAACCGGACTGCTGCCAACACCAACAGGATGTCAGGTTGTATTCTGACTCTGTCAGTGTTGGTTTGGTTCACTGCATTGTTTATTTTATTTTTCTCGTTTTTTATTTTCGTCCAGAATAAAGAACTGTTATTCCTGCTCCCATATTTTTGCCTGAGCCCCCCTTAATTTATAACAATTCAGAGGGAAGGGGTTTACATTTTTCCATTTCAGGGGAGGCACCTGCCTTCCTTAGCTGACACCCGTCTTTTCAAACCAAGACATGCCCAAATCAGGAAGGGTCAGGGATGGGTTGTACTGCTGAAACCACACCAGCACCACCCTCCCAGGCTTGTCCATGAGCCACCTCACTGGAAATAACTCACTGCCTCCACTGCTCTGAAGGAAAAAAAAAAAAAAAAAGAAATGTGACAAAATATAAAATACCTGTAGCAGTCTTGGTGTGCTAATTTGTGATTTGAGTAAAACTGGCTCCGCAGGTCAGTGCCACAATACCCTTCAGAACAGCCCATGAGCTCCAAAACCACAATACTCAGACCAGGAATGGGAGCTCTGTCTGGTCCTTTCATGATTAGTTTTTTTCTTTGAAATACAGGCACATCCTGCTAAAGGAGTGTGTGGTAAAGAGGGCTTCACATTCTGCCCATGGTGGATAGTTCTGCAAATGCTTTATGAATTTTTAATGATGTTTTTATTGGTAGCATTTTTGGTGATATTTTATTGATCCTTACCTGTTTTTTTAATGTGAAGAGAGAAAGCAATGAACACTAACCTGTCTTCTAAAGCACTTGACAGTGGTACACGTAGTAGTACTTAGAAGTCTTTTATCCTTTTCTGAATCAGAACTCCTTATTTCAGGCAAGTATGCTAATTTATCATTTAAGCACATTACCATAAGCTTTTCTGTTCTCCCAGAATATAAAATAAAAAAGAGGCTAAAAGTTTGCTTCTCCTGGAGAACCTTAGTAGAACCTCAATTTGAAAGCCATGCTCCTCTAATGCATTATTTAATGAATTTTAGTGCAGAGCAAGTGCTGCACTGAGAGTTTGGTGGATTGGAGCAGGAAGAAGTTGGGTCTGCACAACCTCCCCAGGATACTTCAGTCTTCAGGGAGGCAAAAGAGCAGCAGGTAATGAGAACTGGGTGGCTGAGCTCCTGTAGCCATGGATGCTGTCAGATTGATTCTTGTGTCAGCATGGGAGCATCCCCCCACGCTGTGCTGTGAACATGGACTTCAAAGCCTCAGGCTGGGCTGGAGGTGCTGTATGGGACTGATAGCTCAGGCCTTGATCACTCTGTGCTTTGATTGCCAGAGGAAATGGGAAAGAAATTGCTAAACTGGAGAAGAACAAAGATTCATATAACAAAAACCACCAAAAATATACTGTTCACATCGAACACGCCTTGGAAAAAATTTTTTAAAAAATCTATTTTCTTTATTCATAAGAATTTTGCATTTGAGAGGATGTGTCAGCTGTTTCTGGCCAGTCCTACACTGAAGGTTAAGCAGATGAAGGCTGTGTTGCCAACTGGTTCTGTTATTAGCAAAGTAGTATAGTAGTGGCAAGTTCATACTTAGAGATAAGTAAAAGTAAATAAAGTTTGAGATGATAGAAGGAGATGGACAGTAATGGACTTGCCTTTTTTAGTTAAAATCCTGAACTCTCTTTGCCTTTGATAGAACTTTCAGAGTTACAGTGCTTTGGTATATGGTGCTTTTCTAATGTGCCTATGGCAAATCATCAGTGACAAAATGTTTTCATGGCAGATACATTAAAAACCCCAAACAAAGCACTGAAAATTAGCTGAACATAATTAATTAATTCCTACTGAATTTTAAACCATCACAGTTTGGCAGGTGTATGCTGTAACATCCAGTTAGTTTATACAAAGAGAAGAATACAGACAGATAAATGTGAGATATTAAAAGATAAATGGAAAGAAAACTGACTTGGAATAAATGTGGCTTAACTGTGTCAATTTTAATTCTTCAGAGTGTTAGCACGGATGCCATTGTGGCTGCTACCACTTGCATGCTGTTTTAAAATAGCTATACATGAAAAAATGTTCTAATTTTAATAATTTTAGAAATATATCATTCTGAAATTATAACAAAAATGAATTTCCTTCCCTTTATTGTTCGTAAAACATCCCAATCCATTATCTATTGCAATTTTGTTTAAAGAAAACAAAATTTAGCAGTATTTCCTTCCCAGTCTTTATGGAAATTACAGAGATGACTAAAATAAAATACTTCAAATTTAAAGTATTTTTCACTTTCTGGAAGGCAGTGCATGCCAGGAAAGGTCTACAGTGATGGAGGAAAGTCAAGTCAGTATTCTAAATGAAAATTCTCACTCTGCCACTCCCAGCAACCCGTGAAAATGTAATAAAAAGGCAGCTGGAAATGACATGATTTAGTTGGCTTTTTGCTACAATATTGAAATGTGTCATAAGAAACTGTTAAACATAAAGGGACAAAGACCTATCAAAAGAGTCGCTGAAGCTACAGAAATAATCTGAATTTCAGGGAGCTGTGTCTTAGGAAACAGGGATTATTCCTGGTGAGGACAGAAAAGCGGGAGCTGGAACAGCTCCTGGCTCCTTCAGTCCTAGACAGATGTGGTGCTCCCAATCCCCACTGGCCTTGTCTCTCAAGGAACAGTCACTAGCACATCTATTTGGGATGAGGAAAACCTGCTGTGGCTGCCTCCTGTGCCTGGAATTCCCACCTCCCACAAGAGGACTGTGCCATTGAGTTCACACTCTTGGCAATTAGGGTCACATTTGCTGTCTGAAGCTTTTCCATTTTTATGGAGTAAAATAAAAATTACTAAAGGTAAGTTTCCAAATTGACTCCCCACTGTCTGAGTGCAAGGGCTGGGCTGGCTATCAGAATTAACTGGGTTTGATCCCACTTAAGCATTTACTGAGACAAATTTGCGTGGGGTGTGAGTGCTCAGCACCAAACAGGCTCAGGAGCTTCAGTGGATCCTCATCTGTCATTAACCCTGGGCTCTCCTATTTATTATCTGATGCCCAGCATCCCTCATCCATCCCAGGGGTGCTATCAGTGAGGACAGATGAGGCTAACAGGGATTTTTGCAGTCCACACTTAGTACAGAAATGCCAAATCATATTTTTACCTCAGACCAGTCTCCATGAGGGTTTTGCCCAAGGTAAGGTTTACAGTAACTGCTCACTGTTTTTTATTGTTTTGCTAAATTATAATAATAAAATGTCTTTCATTGCTTTTTCTTTTGTGGTTGCCCATAGTAGCTGCAAGGGCTTTTGTACAGGTTGTTAGTAGGATTACTCCTTTCTTTGGAACAGTACATTAAATATATTTGGGGAAAATGTTAAAACTTATGAAAGGTGTAATGGAGAACTGATTACCAAGTGACATAAAAGAAAACCCATTTCAAAATGAACACTGTTTTTTGCCTGCAGAGGTAAATTGCTCTTTAATTAAAGAGTCATCCTGTAGCAAGTGAAGTCACCCCAAACAAATGATAATAATTTGGAACGAGGTAAAGTGAATACTTCAAAAGTGTCACTGGAGGTTTAGAGTGCTGAATGTTTTCATGTTCCAGTGGTTTAAAAAAGCAAATCCTACAGCTGCTACTCTAAGCAGAAAAACTCCACCTTATTGCTTTACAATGCTGGATTTTAAAATTGAGGCACCGGAGGGATTTAGATTACAGTCAGTGACAGACTGTGCTCTCAGTACATGGACAATCTCTTCCACTTCTCCCTCCCTGCAAAAAGGAGAACAGTTGGTAACCAAAAAGTAAACATGTGCAAAAATGTATTTATTACTAACGGAATCTGCTTCACTTGGTATCTAAGAAATTCAATATTTATTATTCCCTGCAGATATTTTGCTGTGTCACATGCTACATTAAGGAACTGACATTGTCACAACAAAGCTTGGCATTTGTTTGAATGGTTCCTGCAATTTTACTAATGGATGGAGAGTTCATAAGATTCACAAAAGTAATTTCCAACAAAGGAAGGTTTTCTGGCAAGAAATGCCCACATATGTGTAGATAACGGAATACAACCCCTCTAAAAATCTGCCTGTAGAGTTTCTTGAAATTCAGTGTAAAGCAGACAGCATCTATAGGGCTTGTATCCCAAAATCCTCAGAAAGCAAAAGACAGAAAGAAAAAAT
Source organism: Lonchura striata (assembly GCF_050655825.1). Classification (NCBI taxonomy): domain Eukaryota; kingdom Metazoa; phylum Chordata; class Aves; order Passeriformes; family Estrildidae; genus Lonchura; species Lonchura striata. The sequence goes on along the minus strand of NC_140720.1, from coordinate 7,100,779 downwards.
TCTGGCCGCCAGAAATGGAACTCCTTATATCAAGCACCTGGAATTTGCTATGTAAAATCCAGGAATAATCATGTGCTTTAGTAAAGCATGAAGAAATCTAGGGAATGTGGATGTTTTCAGGCTCCAGTGAGCAAAAAGAGAAACATTTCTGGTTCTTACTAGAACTGATTTGGAAGGGAATGTCCTGTTGCATGTCAGTGGAAATGACAAAGAACATCAGTGTAGTAGCAGCTGGTACCCAAATTCAACAGCCTGACATTCAGTGCTTGAAGGGAAACTCCCTTAAATACAATACACAAAATTTTCAAATATTTAAAGATGCTTTCTAGAAATCAGCTAATGACCTACAGAAATCAGGTGCCTCTGTATTGTTTTGTTGTCTGAAATTAATGTATTAAATTATTCCAAAAAAACTTAGTGCAATTTTAGCATGATTGAATAATCAGAATGATGATGTACTAAAAGACTGCAGTAAAGGTTCTTCATTTGATGTGAACTATAACTTTTCATCTCCAGTGACCATGCAAATACCTCAGTATTCTGAGTAAAATAAAGCCTAAAGCAAAGATCAAATTCCTACTTGGATACCTAAAATTCAGTCTCATATTTTAGAACTTGTTCTGAACATCATTCATTCTCCAAATGGCTTCTAATGGTTGTTTGGGATTATAAAATTAAATTACTGTTCCTTTCAATTATATATTATTGTCAGTCTTTCTGCTAAAAGACATAAATATGTAATTCTGCCCCTGTGTCTTTTTCTTAGTTTGTATCCATGAAGAACTATAGCTGCATCAGGTCCAATCCCAATTCCTGTTGGGGCAATAATTGAATTTCTGGGATTTATCCACCAAGAGAAACACCCTTTTACAACTTGCTACAAATAAAACCATTTGACTTTTCCTGTTTTGCCTGAACTATCATAAAATGCACACTTAGGCCTGTAGTATGCACTGTAACTTCTTCCCTTTGGAAAAAAAAAATGAAGACTTATTTGTATTTCTACTGCTAATCAAGTTCTGGACAGGTGAAAAAATAACAGGAATGCTATTTATTATAGGAGAAGCTGATTATAATCAAAGTAAAATTTTTTATTACTGTTATAAAATTTGGTCATCATATAACTTGATTTGTGTAATTAAGGGTTTTTCCCAAGGGAGGGATAAAACTTAATTTTCCTTTGAAAATGGCATTGTGGCTACAGTAGCACTAAATGTAAACCTGTGACTGTGAGAGTACCCTGGTGCTGCCTGGCAGTGTGGCCATTTCTATAAAAATGAGCTGTACTTGCTGTGTATTTTTGCTATTTATGTATTTATGATCAATGATTTATAGTTGCTACACCTTCAATTGATTATAGAACTTCTCATGGCTATTGAGGTTTGGGATTTTTATTTAACAAGTGTATTTTACCTGTGGCTTGAAGATGACTGTCTAGCCAAAAAATTACAGGAACATAAGTTAAAAGTCAACTACTCCAACAAAGTTAAACATGAAAAGTTAAAGGTTTTGAATGTCAGTAAGGATTAAGATGTATTTCTAGCACTTAGTGTCTTTTGATGTAAAATACACCACAAAAATTCCAGTTCCCTGTTTCTGGAAAGTAATCCTCCTTGTGGGCTCCAACAGACTGGTTCAGAAGGAGAGGTTTTCTTGGTAAGAAACACCAGCTGCATTTTCTTATATTAACAAGCAGTAAAAGCCCATTTAACTTAAAACATAAAATGGAATTTGGTTTAGAAAGACTCAATAACCCTGTACAGGCCATTCACTTAAGGGTTCCACTTGATGATCCTTGTGGGTTCCTTCAATGAAGAATATTCTGTAAATAACTCTTTTTGGACTTCAACCCTGCTTTTAATTGAGATTGTATAAAATTTTGGGTGAACCCATCTGTAACCTTTTGTGAGGACAGACGTGCATTCTAACAACTGAAGCACATATTCATCTCCCAGTGATTTTGAATTACTTATGTGAGCAGTCTCCTTATACTTTAGAGATGACAATCCTACCACCTCTCCCTGATTTATATTCTGTTCCTATAGCAATTTAACTCATTATCTACTGACTTTCTCCTTTCAAGCTCAACATTAATCTTACGGTTATAGAGATTTTACTAAGTCTCCCTTCCTTTAGACACATGTTCCCTCAGCTGATACTTTTTCCAGAGGCTGATTTTTCAACGTTAATAAGCACTGGAATATTGTACATTTATCTTATGGATGAAATACTTAAAAATGACCTGCTCCACTTCCAAGAGAGGCTCCAAAGTGTAATACCAGTGGCCTGTGACAACTGAAAAATCAGAATTTTGAACCTCTTTCTTCGAGCTGTTGGCATCAGTGATGGGGTGTAGTAAGGGCTGCTCACAGCTGGCTCTCTGAGCACCTGGAGGAGTGGGGTTAGGAAGAAGCAGTGATTCCTGCCCTCCCTCCTCAGTGGCATCACTGATTCAATCCACTGATTTAAGAGGAAGGATGATGTGCTAATACAATCTGATTTCAAGCTTTCCTCTATAAATGACACCACCATGACGTGTTTTGGGGAGGTTGTTTGGAACTTCACAGGCAAGTCTGGGGTGTACAGAAGGTCTCAGTAACTGAGCCACTGTTTGTGATGTAACAATTCAGAATACTCTAATTCTGGTACAGGCTGGATTAAATTACCCCAGCTGGCTGGCTGGCTCTCATAAACTGTCTATCTTACAGTCCCGCTTCTAAAAATATCCCAAGTTGGATTTACAACACTGATTTCCCTATAAGTAATCCTTTACTACCACTACAAGTCCCCTACTCACACAGAACACTCCTGCAGTTAAAGAAATGGCAGTAGCAAGAGGAGACTGGTGTTTCAGAACTTCAAGTTTCTTCCTTTTCTCTTCATTTTCTTGTATTTTTGTGTTGGTTTTCTCAGCAGCTTTTAGCAGCAGTAAATCTCAGCTCCAAACTCTGTGTACAGCAATACTTGTCCATTTATTCAGATCCTGCTCTCACTTTCATTTTAATTCTTCTGTAGCAAATTAAATAATTGTGTGTTTATAATTGATCTATGGGTTTTTGGAAGGGTGGGCAAAGAAGAATTTTTTTTTTCATGTGTTGTGGACTATGGTCCCTTGTTTGAAAGTGTCCAGCCACTGAGTTTGTGAAAAGTGCATAACCCCAAATAATTAAGCTCCTTGACTTTCTGCCTTGGCAGTGATAAGGCTGTCACAATGCACAGCAGCAAAGTGATTTGAGGTCTCCTGAAGCATATTTTTCATTTTTATGCTTAGGAAAAAAAATTGACCATAAAAGTTTTTTATGACTTTGCCACATGGTAAAGTTTAAGGGTCCCATTTTTACCATGAACCTTTTGGAAGTTGTTACCATTTTATTTTAACAAGGCAGACAGGACCTTAGCTAAGGCACTCAGGCCAATTCTGCTGATTATATGGAAAATGGGCTTTTTTATTAAATGATAGAGACTCTGATGCATTAAAACCTGTTTTGCATAGAGGCATTAGGCAGCAGACACAAATGATTGGTGTCTTAGTTGGAGACTTTGCCTAAGCCAAGATTTTCTTTTAATCATTATAATACAGTAGGATGCTCCTGCAAAGAACAGGGAATTAAACCCACTTGAGTCTATATCACAGGGACAAGTAAATAGTCCATTTATTTATTTAAGCATAACAAAGCCTGCCCCTTTCCATGTTACCAGTGCCAAACATGTTGATAATCTGATCCACAGTTTAAAGCCCTTAAGTTTGAACTATTTAAACATCAGTTCAGTTATCTGGCAGGCTCCTTGGGAAGGGACCCGGCCACATGGAGGGGGCCAGCCTGTCCTGCTACGTGTACTCAGAATTAAAAAAAAAAAAAATTCCTGGGGTTTGTTAATTTTAAAATGTGAAGCTCACAGGGGTGTGTTTTACTCTTTAATTGGCTTATTAGCATGCCAGTTCTCAGAGCCAACCAGCAATTGGTTTTTGTCAGGCACGTAGAAAGCTCTTAACAGCTTATTACATCAATTCCCTGCCTGGGCTCATTCCCTCCTCACTAAAACTCAATTAAAGCAAAGCCAGAAGTGTTTCCCCAGTGACACAGAGGTTTCTGGAAAGCCCACAGAGGGTTTGTCCAACACAGCTGAAACCAGCAGTAACAGGGCCAGCCCTGGCAGCTCAGTCTGCAATCAGCAGCCACACAGTGCACTCCTGGCTCCTACAGCCTAAGCCAGCAAATATTCATTGCTATTCTTACCTGCACCAGCTAAATTAGACTAATGAACCTAGGCAGTTATTTTTCTTTATCCCATCTCCACTCACACCATTATCTAAGGCAGGAGTGAATAGTAATTAGCATCAAGCCTCGAAAGCACCCGTGAGATCACAGAGACACTCTCCTGGGAAGTCAGCTGGCTTCTTTACAGCATTGCCCCTCTCACTGCTGGGAGATGTAGATGTTACATCCCCCAGTGCTGAGAGCTTGTGGAAGAGCTCTCATTTTTGCAGGCAGCACTTGCATGGGTGGATGGACACTCAAAGAACTCCATCAGCTGCTGTCCTTCCCTGGAAATCTGCAGCCATTCAGCTGATTTGCATCTGGGCTTGTACTTTGGATTAGTGTGTTCTAGAAGTAACACTTAACTGTGTGGGTATATGCTCAAATTAGTAATTAATGCTTGACCTTTCTACCTGCCCAAAACAGATTTTGAAACCTTGAAGAACACACCTTCAAAGGACAGAATTCATCTGAGTATCTGAAAGGGAGTCCTTGAATCCCAACCCCTCTGCCTGCTGTTTGTCTGTGCTCTGTTGTCAAGGGAAATGCATCTCCACAGAGTGATTTGCCCTGTCCTGAGAGACACAGCTCTGGCTGTCAGGACTGATTAATCCTTCGAAGGTGCTGGGCTCTTTCTATTCACTGCAGGAGGATTCAGGCAACAAGATGAATCCTGCACACACTGCAGATCCAGCTGTGCCTGACTGACAGCAGCTTCCACTAAGCTCAGTTGTCTGCTTTTATTAAGAAATGTTGAGGTCTCTGTTAAAAAACACCAAATATTAATAGTACTTCAGAACTCCAACTTTCAAAACTAGAAGAGCCTAGCTAATAACAATAAGTATTGTCAAACAATGCTCTACATTTTCACATTGTTATAGTCTAGGATTGATGAATTAAAAACTTAAAAACTCTTTTTCAAGCATCTGAAATGGTGGTGCTACATCACAAGTGTCATGGTATGTTTCAACCAGATTTTTACTTTCATGTTCAGTTCACCTTTTTTTTGTTTGAATATTGTCTGAACAGCAAAGCAAAGACCTTGTTTAATACAGCATCCTTTACTTTTCAATGCTTAAAGGAGCAATACATGATGGATTCACTTATAGAATTGAACAAAGGCAACCAAAATCAGTTGCGTAAGACATTAGTAATTTCACAAAAAAGCTGCCACAGGCTATATGTAGCTTATAAAACAAAGCCAATGATTACTATCAATTATAAAATCATCATATGACAATGCTGCAATTAATTTCTTACTCTTAAATAACTGCTGTTGCTCAGTGCCAAAGAAAATACCACACATTAAGTGACTCACCACCAGTCTGTGATGCATAATACAGATGTTAATTTGATTACTCATCTCTGAGAAAATAAGTGCTTTATGATGAAAAAGCTGTTATTTTTTGGTATTCTGAAAGAATGGCAGCAGAGTGGCTTTAAAAATAATCCCTAAAGTAACACAGAATTATTGTGAAACATTATTTTGAGTTGTAGAGTTGGACACTGTGTCGTTCACAGCCTAAACTGGAGGAGGATGGGGTACTCCAAACTTCATGCATCTTTTTTTATGAGAAAATACTTGTATATAAGGAAAATGGATGGATTCCTTTTTTTTTTGTCCCAGAAAGTCTGCAAACTTTACTGTAAATCTTGAAAAAGGGCTCCATCTAAGCCACTAAAATATTTATCCAGCAAGAATAATGAGCCATTCTGGAATAGGTAACAGGATCAAGAAATTATGGTCTTTCTTGGGACAGGAAATACATGTTATAGACACGTATTTAACATAAAACATTACTATTCTGCCAGGGACTATGTGTGCAGTTCACTGTATTTCTTGAGCAGAATTCTGTGGAGTAATCTCCAGAATCAAGTATTGCCTTGTTTCTGCATGAATCAAAGGTAGGATGGTTCTCAATCTGAAGTGTTACGCACCAGTAAGAAGCAAAAGTAGCACTTCTGTGGGAATTTGAAGCATTACTTTGTAGTTAATCTCATACTTGCCTTCACAAGAGACATAAAGGCCCCATCCAAAGAGACCTGATTACTTTGTAAGTAGCACAGATGAGGATAGAGGGCGTCTCTATATACAATAAACACAGCAGTGTCATTTGTGGATATGAGTCACAAAATTTGCAGTGCTTGGTTAAAAAAGAAAAAAAAAACAACAACAAAACAACTCCCTGATTTTCAGAATGGCTACAGGAAAACAATTTTTACAGATTAGCTCGCAAATCCCCTCAGGCAGAAATAAGAGGTGGGCAATTCCTAGTGGTGACATACCTCTCCAGAAAAGGCCTGGCCATTGAGGAGGTGCTCTGATCCCTGGCTGTCCTCGCTGCCGAAGTGTAACCGGATTTCCTCCAGGCGGTGGCTGTAGGTCATGGGGCCCCCCGAGATGTTCACCAGGTGCTCCTTGTCTAACCGCAGGGACACGTGTCTCCCCGTGTTGTACATCGTCCCACTGACCTAAACAAAGCGGAGAAAATGAAAAAAAAAAGTGTTTTTTCAAAATAATCTGCAAACCTTACAAACTGATTGGCGATTTTGCTTTTCGCTCAAATACGGCGATGCGTCTTGTGGCTGTGAGATGGAACAACCAACCTCAGGTCACACTTCAATTTCTGTATGAACCTTACACTGTGTATTCAAATATTTTGCTAAAACCCTACATACGCATTTTAGCCTTGGGCTGACGTGGTAAATAGGACTGTTGCACTTCCAATTAAGTAGGTTTTTAGAGTACTTTTCTTGCCAGGTCTGAATAATGGCTTCATTTGAAAATTTCTGCACAGGAAATGGGAACATTTCAGCTGACATAAGTTATTAAACTACACTTGAACAAATCTGAAATTTAATTTCCCCCCTTCTTCTAATATTTATAACAAAGTTACCCAAAAATAAAGGTGGTGCAAGAAGCTGAGATGCAATTTTTCATTAATAGGGAACTCTATGCCTCCTAGAGCCACAGAAAAAAACTTTCACTGCCTTTCCATGAAAGTCTCTTTGTTTTATTATAAATATTTTATGTGAACAATTGTCAGGTCTTTTAGCCAGAGAAGTACAGAATTAATTCCAATTTGATTATATATGTCTAGTTCCTACTACACATCAAATAGCTCATTGAGATTAATCTTTATTTTTTAAAAGGCTGAATGTTGTGCTTCATTTGCAAACTGATTTACAGCTGCTGTAAGGAAAAAGAAAATGATTGCAGAAATTTTTCATACGGAATATAATTCTGTCATGATTTCCACTGTCTTAGAAAAAGTTTCTAGATCAAGAAGTTTTTTAATTTAAGCCATTAGAAAGTCAAATATACCAGTTTGAATTAGAGTTTTTATTTATTTAAAAATATTCTGCATGGATACAAATGTACACTTGAATAACATTCATTTAATTTAAGAAGCAGAAGTGTAGCAACAATATGCTTTGTTGCACTTCAATGTAAAATTAAAGATATGACTATTATGTATTATATCCTATACTACATCAGTGTTATGGTAATTAACATTGCTGCAGTGTCATTTTATCTATAATACTAATTACTGAGTTTAAATGACTTATTTTCTTTCACAGTACGTTGTAAAAAGTTACATGGAACAGATTGTGCACTTGAATGAAATGGAGGAGATCAAACATTTTGATTGTTGTGGTTCTTTACACTTTGATACAGATGTTCTTTTTTTTTGGTGTTTATTCCAATTTAAAATAAACAGTAATAATTTTTTTATTAAAAGTCATAAAGACAGATATTCCTGTTTGCTGCAAATAAACCACAATGATTTTGCTCCTTACTTTTTCTACTTGCATGCATAATAATTAAATACCAAGTTTAGCTTAATAAGTCAAAGAAGGTTAGTTTATTGAACTCAGTTTCAGTACACTGCATATAAATGACACAAAATTGCTAATCATAAATAACAAATGTAGTTTAAAAACAAACAGGGGAAAACAGATAAAGGCTCTTATTCACATTTGGAAGCTCATGCTTCACTGAACCCTCAGTTAAATTCAGCTATGCAAAAATATTCAGAATCCATTTTCTTACTTAAATTGGCATAAATATCAAATGAGGCTACCTTTATTTTCTCTCTCCAAGTAAAAGTGACCCAAATAATCTCCAGTGTGAATCGAATCACTCTCCACAGAGCAGGGAGGGGAAATGATAAGAGGCAAATTCATGAACAAGAGTAACATTTGTCTTTCTTATTTCCCACTTCATAAAACTGCATGGTACTGACTTTTTGGAACCAGAATCTTCCTGTCTAGCTGCAGATCAGGAATATCAGTAAATAAGTGAAGCATCTGAGGTACCTCATTTCTGAAGGTGAACCCTAGAAGTGAGACTGAAATTCTCCTGCACGGGCACAGACTGGGCACTAGGTAGAACAATGCCCAAGATCTTCAATATGAAAAACACAAGGCTTTGCCCTTTTTTGTGCCTTCTTAGGTTTAAAGAAAGCACTGGTTTTATTGTCGTGTGTGCCCAAAGAAAGAGGAGCTGCAGAGACCACCAAAATGCACTTGCAGGACATGCCCATTTATGAAGTAGGGTCTTATATTTTCCATGTACTGAGATCACAACTGAATGAAAAGGCTGAAATATTGAGGAACTTTTTTTTTGTGAGGAGATACTGTGACTTGCCCAGGCTCTGTAGTTGACTGTGCTTGATTATGGGAAGGACCATCATATATGAATTTCTTTCTTGCAGTTCAGGATATTGTCTGGTTTATTACACATCCCCAAAATTCCAACTTTACAGGTGTACATTTCAAGTATAACCATTTACAGTTAGGACACAGAAACACTTGAATGTGTTCACTCTCTGTTTGCGAGCTCAATACCCACAAATGCTTTTTGCAGAGCAAATAAGATATTTTCTTTTCCCTATGTGCAGTTTTAACTGCTACTGCAGGAAAATGAGGTTCTGATCTTGTTCACTACTGATAAGAGAAGGATTCTCCATATTTATAGTACTGAGCCTTTAAAGTGACAGTGATTCATTTCAGAACAGCAAACTAAGTTGGTTTTGGGGAAAGCAAACTTGCATGTGGCCTTACAAAAGGTTGCAGGTGTAGAAGTTAACATGGAAATATTTTCTACATTTTGTACATTACAAATTAAAGGGTATGGATAATGGGCACCTTATGGGAAAGATGTTGCCTTTTCCTGTCACAGTGAACAGTCTCTGTTATTCCAAAAAGCACAGTATTTCATTTTTATAGGTGTAAAAGGCTCATAAAAAAAGACCTGTTAAGATCTATATAACTTTTTCCTTAATTAGTCAGATGGATCTCAGGTGCTTCAGCATGGTGGCCTTTGTGCTGCTTCTTGCTCTGCTTTGTTCTCTGCATTTTTGGCTTGAAAATGAAACAAAGATGAAGACTCAGCAAACAAACTTGGGGAAGAAATAAGCACTAAATCTTGACCTCCTCTTTTTAAAAAAGATCAATATTCACATTTATCTTATGTACTAGAAAAGAGACTGCAGTAGAGAAAACATACCGAATCATCCATAAAGCTGGTCTGAGGAAACAGAAAAGTCCAAAATCATGTAATTTAATGATCAGGCCACAATCTCAGTTGACCTAATTTTCCTCACAGATTTAGAAACATTTCCAAACAGGTAGTATTATCTGTGGCAAAATCCCCAGTAGAAGAGAGCACTCTCATGTGCTTCAATCTTAATTATGGAACACTTCAACCTTGGTAGGCTTTAATTAATTTATTAACATGTTCCTGATGTAGTTATTTTCTGTTTAATCTCATTACTTTAAATTCTTGCTTCACAGAGCTTTGTGCACATAATTCTCCAGCAGTATTTTTCTTTATCTTGATGCAAGACATCCACACGGGCATAGGCTGCTGATATATTCCATACGTCATTTCTCAATAAGATCTGTATATCTTGTGGTAGCTCTTTATAACTTGGCCCTGTGACCACAAAAAAAGTCCCAATTCTGCTCTTTAAAAGGTGGAACATAAGCAAAGTCAGTAAAAATGCACACCCAAGAAACACAATCTCTCTGCTGCACATTTATCTCAAAATGCTACAGACTTTATGGCCATTAGGAAAAACCCCACAATAATAAAAAAACCCCAGCAAAATCCCTAAACCAAACCAAAATCCACATAAAAACCAATCCAGAAACATTCTTTCCTCCCCACTTCCCCCCAAAAATGATGATTTTTAACCCAGCCTCTGTGGAAGCATTTTTGTTTTGTCCCAGCTAACTCTGCTTTTTGTTCCCTTCATCTTTTCTTTCACAAATAGTACCGAACAAAACACTTTTCATAACTTCCTTTGTGGCCTACATCTTTACATTATAGCCTCAGTTAAAAGAGCCTTCAAAACCCCAAGTAGGAGAAAAGAAAACCTGTTTCAGGTGAAGCCATGCTAGAAATGTGAGCAGGGAATTTCCAGAGGAAAGGGGATGGATGCTTTGCCTTTCAATTCTTTTCTACATCTGCAGTTCATTGTCACCTTCAAGGGGTGGCACAGACCCTCTGCTTCCTGGGGCCTTTACAAATAGTGAAATACTACCTTTTGGATTTATTTAAGTTAAAAGTGGGCTGAAGATTAGTTCCAAGAACATTTTTAAACTTGTATCAGTACCTGCCATTGGAGCAGCAATGAATGTAAGGGAGCAGGAAAATCAATTGTGTGTGGCTGCCTGCTCTGGTGTCCTTGGATCTTATCTGCAATATTAGATGTTCCTTTCTTTAGGATAAAAATAGATACAGCCTTCCAAAGAAGGCTTAGTGCCATCACCAAGGTTTGAATTGTGTTTTGAAGGAGTTATAGTGCTCTGGTTTTATGTGCTGCAATAACCACTTTTTGATCATCTGCTGCCTGGTTTTTCCATCCTTTCCTCTTGGAGTGCCATGTTGCAGCAGAATAGGAAAGCAGCCTTGCAGACTCTGGGAGAGGTGGGAATTGTGGACTTTCCTCCTCTCTGAGCAGCACCTGAACCACTTTGCCATTACCTTTGGCTTCTGCTCCTCAGCAATAGCAGCAGTGCCATGAGGATCCCAAGGAACGTGGCACCAGATTTCTGCTCAGCTCCTCTCCCTGAGCAGCTCCATGGAGGGACAGATGCTCCATGAAACATTAAACCATTAACACCAATATTAAATTGGTCATAGCATCCCCTGTCTATGCATCTTAAGGTGAAAAAATGCAAAATTAAGTATACAATCGTTTTTTTGTTTCACCGGGACACGTCAACATCTTTGCCAGGTTGCTTCATTTTATGACAGTTAAAAAGAATTGTTCCATGGAAAATTTCACTCTCTGACTAATGTTATCTGAACTTGCGTTTCTATGTGCAATAATAAACTGCATAATTCTTCTGAGTCCCTCAAGTAAATTCCTTTCATTCAATGGGGTTATTTTGGTGGTTGTTCACAGTATCTTGACCATGTCCTGTGATATAAGGTTTTGTCCTCCCTGATTTAAATTGACTGGACTGTAGAAAGTACCCTCATCTCCCTTGTGCAAAGCAGAGGCTGCTTTTGCTTCAGGGCTTGAAAGCAAAGTTTACACAGACTTCATGTCTGTGATCTGAAATCTGACTTTAGGGGCAGTGTGGAAGCACTGCACCAAACCAGGATTTCAAAGGTAACCTGCCAGAGCAACCTGCTTTTCTCTCTGCAGCAGAATTATATTTATTTCACAGCAGTGGCTACTACATGAGAACATTCGTTCTCTTAATATTGTGCTTATGGTTAATTTTAGTCATTTTATGGTGTTGATTCCTCGTGCTGCTGCTAGAGGGGGCCCAAGCTGGAAAATAAAATGGTTTTATAGAGTTGTTATTTAACAGTTCTTTAAAGAAGTGTTTTGAAGTCTTCTCTTAAGAAGAGAAAAGCATGAGATTGCCATGTTCAGATAGGAGACAGCTGTTCTATAGATTTTCCAAACTTTTGAGATCTTGATCCTGGTCCTGAGGAATTTTCTGTGTGTGTAGAGATACATGTACTAAAGAGTTTTCAAAACTGTATTTAAGCAATTATTTTCTACAGGATATGCAGTTTTATTTAGGTGCTTTCAATCAGTATTGGTACATTTGAAGAGTTACTTTATCCTACTACCTTCCCCCTGCCTTTATGCTTAATCACTGTATGCAACATTATGTACAGAAATTGTGGAAATGCTTTATTTTTGAAAGTAATTTTAGGGGAAATTCCCTGTTTCTTGCAAGCTTTCCTTGCTGCCAGCAGAGAGAAGTGTCCACCCATTCCACACAGCCTTTACCTGCATCCCACAGGGACAGCCACATCCAGGAAGAAAAGGAAAACTCATCTGGTTTATATGGCATAGCTGGAGTCTGTGGCTTTAATTCAGGAGTGGTGGATTCAACTGTGGGACAGAACTGTGGGATCTGGAAGGGTTTGGGGGATTCAGGCTCTGTAGGTTTCTTGGTCATCAGATAAAATACCCAGAGTGGCTTTTCTGACAAGAATTCAATGGACCTTATGTTGTGTTTATGAAAAAAAAAAAAAGTGGAGAGAAGGGAAATAAAGATAAGAAAACACCACTTACTGGGAGGGAGCTGCAATCTAATTGCTGGGCTTTGAAGAACAACAGGCACCATCATCAATATTTGATTAAAAAAGGCCCGTGTGAAAAATGTAAAATGTAAGAGAGAAGTGTAAAGATTAACATAATCTTTTCATCTTCTCAGTCGAACACTTTTAAAAAGGAAATGATGCTAATAAGCCTAATTAACCCATTTACCGGCCTAATGTAAGGTGTCATCTGCTGGTATATGGCATGACACACTTTTTTTCTGCTTTTAAGGCACTATTTTCAGTAGGAACCTTTCCCATTCACTCCTCTGCAGTTTTGCTGGTTTACTTCCCATAAGAGACTGGTCCGTAAAAAATGCGGAGTTAACCTCATAAATTAAATATTTAGGTTTAGTGGCTAATGAGCACAATATGTCAAATTTCAGTGATCAAAATAATGTGCTTCAATAATGTATACTCCATTCTGTAACAAAATATAATTTTAATAGAGGACCCGCAGGGTCATGGTTAGTCTTGAGATAATTATATGCCACAGGATGTGAAGGAATGAATTTGCTCCAAGGACACTGGTAACACCCCACAGAGCACATGTGCCACATGCTGCCTTTTAGGGATAATAAAGTGCTTCATTGTGATGCCTTGTGAAGGCTGACCTAGAATAGAGACTAGACAAAGCTAAAGAATAAAGTAGGTATTTATTAGGAGGCTGTGGGAATCCAGGGCATCCCTCAGGTCTGGGACCCTGGCAGGGGTCAGGAACCCCCCTGGACAGAGCCCCCAGAGACACTGTCTGTGATCTCTGGCCATGGAAAAGAGTTTCCAGTCTTACAGGATGAATTAACAGCTCTGAGTGTTTGGTATAAGGAATAATTAAGTGTGGCACAGGTGCAAAAGTAAAATTTTAGGATTCTAGATGAGGGGTCCCAAGGGGACAAGATGGAGGAAATTGGGTGTGCCTTGTCCTTTTTCTCCTTCTCCATGCCCTCCATGTCTCACTGTGGTGTTGGCATTTTTCTGTTGGTTCAGTCTGGGGACACACTGTCCAACGTAGGTGACAGATCCTGGCACGTTATTGTAAATGCAGCCCAGGGAGTTTCTGGTATTGAATGTTTGTCACATCCCACTGAGGGCAGAGCCCCACACGCTGCCCTGCAGGACAGAGCTGGGCAGGGCAGCAGAACATGTGAGAGAAAAACAGAATAAACAACCTGGAAACCAGCACAGACCAATTCTGGCTTCTGCTTTGGCAGCGGGACTGACAGACAGAGACTTTCTACAATCTCAGAATCATCAATACCTCAGATTCCGACAGGAGGCCTCAATAGATCCACCCTGGGCAGCGCAAGAACCCAGCCAGGGCTGTACTCCAGGTGAACCCAAAATGGTCACAAAAATGGACAGCTGGTCTCGAGGTCTCACACTTTTACAAGTTTTGATCCATTAGCATATTGTAGCTAATTGTCCCATTCCAGCTCCAGCCCAGGCAGTCCCATCCTCCTTGTTTTTCTCTCTCCAGCCCACGTTGTTTGTGCTCTTGGGCTGAGATTTGGATCATTTGTCCTTGGTCCCCAGCTAGAGAAGGAATTGTTTTGTCTCCCTGCTCTGTGCAGAGAGCTCACTGTCCCCTTGTATGGAGCCCAGACCCACACACTAAAGCAGCACAGAGTCTGAAAAATATAAAAGCTAAAACCTGAGGCATCAGTTGTGTTTCCACTACTCCATTAATACAATGATTTCTGATTGTTAGTAACTACAAAGCCTATAGCAATTGCAGTCAAATTTATGGTGTCTTGCACTAATAATTGCTGGGCATGCTGACACCAGCTTTGCAGTGATATTGTGCTCTCCTTAAAACAAAGCATCCCATTGTGAGTAAAAAAGATATTTTGGGGCATTCTAAGCCAGACTTTCGCTGACTGCAGAACTCAGCTGGTCACAATCCAGTGTGTCCCCTGCCACTTTTTTACCACTGAGAGCAACCCTCATCCTTTGCTGTGACAGTCACAAGCATCACATGAAGGAGGGAAAAATTGCATTTGCATGCTCCTCTTACTTTATTAACCTTAGTTTATAAATAGGCTAATTCAAAAAGTAATTAAAGGAATAACTGGGTTTTGGAGAACGCCTTACCCTAATGTAGTCATGCAGTCTATAAAGAGATTTTAGTTTGGTTTTGTTTGAAGAATCTGCATTAAAAGTTTATTAAGGATAATTTTTGTCTCTGCTAAAGGGATGCCAAAAGAGCTGCCTTTTCAAAATCTGAAGGCTTACATAAATATTAAAAGGTTGTAAATGGCAGAGAAGCCAACAAATTTGTGAGAAATACAGATCAATGAAAAATTGCTGTTTCCTTTTTTATGTGGATTCAAAATGTAAAATTGAGTATGTTAAAAAACAGAGGCCCGAGTTCATTTTTAGTGAGTTACACGGAGATGCACTGACCATTTCAGCTGCCTGATTTCAGAGCTCTTCTTTCAGAGAGGTCTTGTCTTGAAAAGCTAGAGGTTTTCCAAAGGACTCCAGATCAGACAAAAATTTATAGGATGTATATCGAAATTAATGTGTTTTCATTTCCTTATGTTTACCATCTAGCAAGACAGAATTAGACATTTGATGCTTAAATCTCATTTGATCGACTGTATATTAATAAATACATTCCAATTTTCTAAGATCTTGATTTTGCTTCCACATTTTCTTCAGTACTTTCATCCCTAACACATCCTTTCCTGCTGAGAGGATGAGATATAGCCAGTTGATTAATTGAAATTCTCTTTTAAACTGTTCATGCATCTTCTACTTTACTGCTTGTGCATAGTATTAGCAAAAAGGCTGTGCTAAATTAATTAGAGAAGTCTCTTTCAGGTTACATAATTAACACTGTAGTGTTGTGTAGGTTATTCATGTACTCACTGCTTTATTTACCTGCATCTATATATCTTTATATCTATGTATCTCTATATATGCATCTACAGAAGTGAAGTATTTTATTTTTTACTAGCTTTATTAATAGAAAGGAGGAGAAGAATGTCCTCTCACACAGGCCAAGATTAATAAGAAACCTTTCTTGTTGTTGTGCATGCAGAGCAGCAGATCTGAGTGCCTGAGAATCACAGAGCTTCCTGCCCAGGGTAAAGGATGTGCCCTCAAAGCTCATCTGTTTTACACCACAGTCAAAACACACCATTATTAAAGTTAATGATTCAATTTTACAAGAGCTAGAAAACACCACTTGTTGTAGTTATTTATTTCTCTAGTTCCTTTGCTACCAGGATGTTCGAATTTCTAGGCCTATTAAGTTTTCATAAACTCTCTAAAATAATGAAAGGACTGCTGCTGTATTTTGTGATCCTGTGCCTCCTCCAGCCATGACACTCCATGAACTGATCCTAAGGAAAACTGCAGTGTCTGAGCTGTGGTGTAGCCAAGGAATCATGGTGATGCTTTAATGAAATTATGAGTGGAAATGTAGAGTTTATAAACTCAGCTTTTTAGCCATGAAAAGGGCAATAGTTTTATTAGCTTTTTTTAGAAACTTTTTCAGAATAGTGTTATTCACAATTTTCACTGTTTCTCAAATCAGTGCCAACAAAAAAAAAAATCCATAATTATTGCAGTATAATTTCCTGAGCCCTGTATCTCTGGAGGTAAACTAGCATTTAGATAACTTGAAATATGACCTCAAAAAAATTCCTTATGTGTCAAGGTAAATCCTTTGTGGCATGCAAAAGTTGTGAGTTATTCTGCCTAGTAGCATATTTCACAGGGATTCTTTTTTTTTTTTTTTTTTTTTTTTGTGGAGCAGAAGAGAGCTATTTTGTCCTGGCCTGCTTTTTCTGTTTCTTTAAAGAAGGTGAATAAATTAGCCTTTCCAGCTCAAATTATTACTGTTCCAGTTTAACAGAGAATTGTTTTACTGTTCTCATTTTGTCTGCCTCCAAAGCATCAGTATACTTTTTATGTTGAAAAAACAGCAGAACTGCAGAAAAGGTAGAAATAAAAGAAAAACAAACAACCAATTCCTGTCCTGAACCTATCTTTGCTTTTCTTGACACTTCCCTCTCTTCCAAAACTCTTCACCTTTTCCCCTGACAATGCACAATGCAAGGTGGATAGAAGAATAGGAAATTTGGGTTACAACATAAATTTGAGCTCCAGGTTCACTTAGGAGCACTCCTCTGCTTAACTTGGTCAAGAAATTTTGTGTTAATTCTTTCCTCTTTTGTTTTTATTTTTGGTTGGCTTGGGTTTTTTTGTTTGGTTGCTTTTTTCCCCATTTTCTGCCTTGTTTATGGATTCCATGGCTACAGGGGAAGAGCCAGTCCTTTGTTCCACGTACCAATCTCCTATAAAGCTCCATGTATGCAGCAGTTGCATAAATCAGTATTTTTACAAGTACCCAAAACCAAGACTCTGGACACCAAGAAGAACCTTTGCCCTCTTAGATCATTCCCACATATGCCTTATTCCACGTAGAGTGAAGACACTTTTCCATTAGCTCAAATCCTAAAGAAATTGTGAAAAACTATTCTGGAAAAAGCTATTATAAAACAAATTTTACTAGTGTGACAATTTGCCACCAATTCCCCTCTGTTTTCTTGGTTGCTTTGCTTACAAAGTAGAGAGTTATCTGGCTCTGCAAAAGTATCCCTAATAAAAAGAGGGAAGGAGTTATGGGATAAAGTTAGCTAGGAATCATCATATTAAAATGCTTTTCCAATCAAGATACCATTTAGACTAGAGAGAGGATCAGCTTTGCACAAAGAAAAGTTAATTTTAAGAAGTATTTTATCACCTAAATTCTAAGAGTTTCAGGAATGTTTCATCTGTTTGAACATGTTGACAAGTTCATCTCATCTTCCCAGGAAGACTCAACAGTCCATACTCAGCTATGGATTACAGTCCTATTTATCAGCAACTGCTTTTCCTCCTGTTTTTTTTTTTTTTTTTTTTTTTACCTTTTTTCCTTCTTTGCGGCCATCTGGGGCTGAATGCTCTCAATGACTGTTACGAGGATCTTCCCCAGCTCTGGGTGTTTGCACAAGCATTTCTGTGCTCATTTCTCTGTCCTATTTGGGCTTAATTAAAGCTGAGGAGTTGCGAGGTGCTGAACATCTCACTGACAGTGCAAAGACAGCCTTCCTCTCTTTATCCCTAATGAAGATGAGGTTTAGAGTTCCTTCTCATACTCAGGTTTGCTGTTCTTGCCTGCACAAGAGGAAAATACTTTAAATGTGCTTATGTTCATACTAATTAGTTAGGCTGTACTGGAGCTTTCAGAAATTAACTCTTGCAGATCAGAATAAATATTGCTTACAAGAGTCCAGTGGAACTTTCAGCACACTTGGTATTTTTAATTGTTTTAAATGCACAGATTCTGCTGCCCCTGAGCTGCTGGAATCTGTGAGCAGTACCAGGTTTTGGTATGTAATTGGTGACTAATATAGACTAAAGTAAAGATAGGAAATGCTCCCAGCCTTTAGAGAAAAATTCCACTCCCTGATGTAATTTAAAGATTTGTACGTCTAATATGGCTTATGTCTTATTACTTTCATACCAACTATTACTAAAGCCTAGATAATGCCTAATAAACAAATCTTTTGATCATCTTTAAAATGACAAATCTATCGATGAATTTAATTTTCTCCAACAAGATATTGCTATATCGATTTTAGCACTGTTTCTAATAAACAGAGAGTGTCCAGAATTGCTTGCTATGGCAGTCTTGAAAGTAGGGCATCAAAAGACTTGGCAAAGGGCTGGATTTATAAGGGAAGTTTTTGCTGGAGCTCTAATCCATTATCCCTCCATTGTTGACATTCACTGGGCCAAAATGCCCAATACTTCAAAATAACATTTTGGCTCACAGAGAAAAGGTGGTGGGAACCTCAGGGCTGGGCCAACATTAGAATGTTGAAAAAGCTGCCTCTAATTGCAGAAATATTTTTCATCACTGTTGGAATTTACATTTCTCTGAGAATATGAAATGTCTACACATGTTCAGGAATGTCAGGGTGTGTTCAATCAGTCTGCCTTACACTGGCTGTGGGTTTCTGTGGGCAGAAGGTTCATGTGATGATGGTACAACTGTTAAAAACCAAACAAATAAAATGGAAACAACAGAAAATTCTTGTAACACCTCAGAATATAACAAAATTCATGTAGGGGCAAACATCCTAAAATGTGCCAATTAGAATATCAAAAAGACTTTTTCATTCCAAAGTTTCGCCTCAAGACTGAGTGTAGCTTGTGTATTAAAACTGTGGGTTTGTATATATATGAATCCACTCAGAGACTCAAAGCATCTATATAATTACCCAAGTACATACGTAGCTATTGGCATGTCAAGTTAGAGATACATATTCAGGGTATAATTCCAGCTCTTTTAAAAAAAGTTTGGGGTTTTTGTTTATTTGTTTATTGATTTCTTGGTTTTTGTTTGTTTAGTTTGGTTTTGTTGGTTTTGGTTTTGTTTTGGTTTTAGTTTTGGGTGCTTTTTTCCCTGTTATTTTTCTGGTTTTTTTCCTGTTTTCCATACCAGCTTATGCTTTCACAGCATGAAAAACCTCAGCTTGAAATGTGAATTTTTAGAGCCTAGAGCATAACAGAAGCACCGAGGGATTACTGAATATTATGTGATACACACAGGCTGATAATTGACAACTTAGTAATAGGTATTGAGTAAAAACCTGAATAGAAATATCATGGCCAAATCACCTTTAGGAGATTTCAGATTGGTTTAAATACTGTTGCTTGTAGTCTTTTTCATTTATATATTGAAAAAAAAGGTTGTCACTCTTAAATCCCTGCCTTTCATTGTACATCCTGATTCACAAAAGCAAAGCAAAGTCAAAACAATAACCATGAAGATAAAATATCTCCACTCGAGGTGAGTGTTCCTCCAAGTCTGGCCCACCAGCCTGAAATGAGGCAAAAAGTGACAGATGCCAGTGATTTAATTCCCCCTGACCCACAACTGTTTCCAGCAGCTGCCAGAGGATGAAGCCCTGTGCTAAAAGCACATGGAGACCAAGAGTGCTCCACACATGCTCCAAGGCAGAGAAATCCTGATCTAGGCTAACTTTTTTCCTATCCAGGCACCTTAGCTGACATAAAATCCTTCTCTGAAGTGCTAAGTAAACAGAATTCTGTAAGTCATAACATTCTAGGTTTCTAATAATCCTCACAAACTCATAAATACCTCCCTTGGGCTATTAGAAAAATGCGGATCCTAATGTTTTTATCTTTAATTGTGCAAAGGGATTTTTCCTCCATCTTTCAGTGAATTGGTTAGTTTAATCTCTTTTTTAACTGTTCTATATATAGGGGATAGTCATAATTTTTGTGTAATATCTGTCCCTGTGTTACTCAGGAAGTTAAACACATGTTGGGAAATCTCAAGTGTCTCCTGCTCTTCTGGGTAAACTCATTGTCTCTCTTCTTGGTGTTTGCAGAAGTGTGGAAACCCAGGACAAGGGAAATATTTCTCTGCCTGTCCTGAGGGGTTCTGACTCCCAGGGAAGCACTGACTTTGATCCTCATTCATGGAGAAAGCCTCCAAAGCCTCAAGATAAACTAGAGACTACAAAAGTGTGAAACAGATTATAGAGAGTAGTATAGTATGTCACTTGGTAAGAAATACAGGTTTTAGGATTTTTAGTATGTTGTAGATGGGAACAAGATGGAGGGTATAGGGTGCTGGCTTGTGTTCCTTTTTCTTCCTCCTTCTTCCTTCTTCTTCTTGGGTTTGGGTGGTATCTGGTAATTGGGTAGAAAAATCTGCATTGCAGTCTTTAGGGGTCAGTTATCGGGTTAGAAGGGAAAATAATCTGTGCCACTTCTTAACTGGGCAACTTAGTTTTTGATTAGGCTTAAAATGCCTTGTAACATAAGATTGTTGGCTGTTTTTGTGCTGTTTTCCTGCATGCAAAGTCTGGTGCAGACATAATGTGGAAGTTTTGATAACAAAACAAGAAGCTGAAGACTGAAAAAGTCCTGTGCATCTCCTTTTCCTGACACAGAACTGCTCCAGGAGGGTTTTCCCCTGTCAGGGGAGTCCCCAGGGAGAGACCCAACGTGGGGCCAACAAAACCATAGAGAAGAATTGAATATTTTCTGTGAGCTGAAACTCACCTAAATCCTGACAGAAGTGTGCAGCACAGGGATGTGTGTGTTCTACCCAACAGGAAATGCTCAGTGAACATCCAACCTTTCACTTCCACAGTACTGGGCTACCCACTATCCCAGCTACTTGATCACATTTTTCTCCCCATCAAGGTAGTGGGACAGATCATAAATTCTTATCTAAATATGGATCTGGTAGTACTGCAAGAGAATCTGAGGCAGGAACGATTTAAAACACATTGTCAGCACTGACCTACCTTCATTGCTGAATTTGAAGGGATGAACATTCAGTTCTTTACTGTGGTTGTGGGAACTCTCCTATTGGAAGTGTCAGAAGCAAGACCAGTGATAGTTGTCCAGATAGATGTTAAATTTGACTAACTCCTTATTAAAAAGAAACTCTATCTCAATGGAAGATTCCTGCTTAACCATAGGGAAGTTTAGAAGCTTCTCTAGACAGCATGGGAAAAAAGACAATTATGGTCCTTCTTTAGGATCCTTAAAAGATTTTGCTTCAGAATTTGATAGGGACAGAATTCTCTAACATATGTTTCAAATGTCCCAAGCTGGGAGACTTCTGATTCTGCTTCAGGGTAAGGGTGGAGGGGGGTGCTTGTGGCTGCCTTTCTTACATCTCTATTTGTTAGGGTCATAGAAAAGGCCTCTCCACTTGTTTTATGTATTCATAAAATAAATCAGAAGACATTTTATCACTTTCTAGCAAGGAAAAAAAAAAAAGCCCCACCTCTTGATTATACAATATGTACTCAAAATATCAGCAGAATAATTTATTCTTATTCCTTGAAACAAGATATTCACTTGGTACCCTCCTGCCCCCTATCCCAGCACTGCTATTTGTAAGTCTAATTCTGGAATAAATGCACAAATAGAACAGCCCCAGCTGTGGCAAAGAGATTTAACAAACCCTCGTGAAACACAGAACAGAGCATGGATTAAAATCCTGCATAACTTCATGTACTTTTAATGAATGTTTTAGCTGAATATATCAGCCCACAGAGAATAATCCTGGGCATTCCAGCACGAGGCTGCAGTAAGAGCTAACCTACTGACATGCTGCTTCCAGCAATCCAGAGATCTAAAACTTAATCTACATCATCGAGAAAGCATGTGTGCAGAAAATGTGTAATGCCAGATCTTACTATAAAAAAGAAGATTAAGGCTGAAAAAGGATTAGAAATTAATTAAGGAGCTTCTTCATGTTTCCTGATATCCTTCTGATCTGTGACCAGCCTATCTTCAGGGTCTCTGCTACTGATGCAGTTGTTAGTGATAGTTCAAACCACAAACACTACAAAGGATTACTATTAAGCTTTAGGAAGAGCTGCAGCTCGGTGGTTTGGGTTTATTTTCCAGTTCCACACTTGCAGATCTGTTGCAGGGATCAGGGGGAGAGCTGCAGGCTAGAAGCTCAACTCTCCAGACTCACACTAGAGGAGCAGCAGCTCTTTGGTGGTGGCAGAGGTGAGATGAGGTCTCACTGCAGGGGGCTGGTGCAGCCACTTCCAGAGGAGCAGCAGAGCCCTGACACAGGGTCTTGGTTTGAAAAGCAAAACCAGTGAGAGGTTCTAAGTCAGAAATACAATTTATTAGGAAAAAGGGAACAAAGAACTAAATATGTACAACAGCACAAAAGAAGAACCACTGACAGAGTCAGAGATACAGCCTGACACTCGCTGGCGGTAGCAGATATGGTTCTGTCCCAGCAGTGCTCCTGTAGACTGATGGAGTTTCCCTCTGGAGGTGCAGTGCAGAGAAGGTCTTAGCTGTTCCTCTGGAAGAGGGGATCTCCTTGCTGTCTGCACAACCCTGCTGATATCCTTGATGGCATCGTTTGGCTCCTCCCTCTGGGCGGAGCATCTCACAAGAGAACGCTGTGATCTTCTCAGCCATGTGGCTGAAAGAACAGCTCCTCCTGGAGGGACTCATCTCTGAGTCATGAGATAAGGAAAGAAAGGGATTGCAGCTCGAGGTGGTAATGGAATACACCCCAATATCATAACCTAGGACACACAGCCCCAGCCAGGGAAAGGGACAACAAAACAATGGGGAGATCCCAGTTCCCCTCTGATGCATCTTCTCTGTTCTCCAAGGTTAAGCAAAATAATCCTGGGCTCACTTTTCTCAGGGGGGATGGCTGTGGGCTGTTTTTGCAGATGATGGTATAGACACACCATACAGCTTCAAAAACAAGTTAGACACTGACAAGAAAAGTTATATCTTAGGAATTTTAATTCAAACTTTGCAGTGGGCTCACTGAAAGTTTTAAACTGCATGTACTCTACTTATAGGTTAAGAGTATCAGGGAAGAATTTATTAATTCTGATTGATATTAATCAGAATTAATTCTGATTTATATTAACTAATTCTAGTAATATTAATCAATTTTTAATGACAGTATTTACTATGCAGTTGGTTTCTTACTTATGACATGGCATACTTCCATTTTCTGGAACCTGATTATACTCTCAAGATTCAACCTTCACCCCAGTTGGACAACATAATTATTTTTTTGTTTGGAATTCCCAGCTTAATTTCTACAATATGGAATTAATGTGATTGTAAGTGATACTCTATAAACAGGGCCCTCAAGTTTATTTCAGTGTAAATCAAATGTATTTTAGCACCTTTGTGAATAAACAGCTATAAGCACGTTCTGAAGTAGAGAGGGTATCATGTGCACTGACAGCATTTTTGAAAGCAACTGACAAAAAAGAGCAGTAAACAATTTTTAGAAAAAGATTAGACAGTTTGGTTTCAAATGAAAACTCTAGAAGTGAGCAGGGAGGAGCTAGTTTTTCAAACAAAACGATTTTTCCTGATTGTATGTATTCCAGCACAAGCAAAAATTACCCCTGAAGCCCTCCTAAACTCATGATATTGGTAAATCAGACAAAAAAGAAGCTCTGAATATTAAACAGTTCCTTCAAAAAATGCTAATGGTATCTGAAGATTACTGTTATTACTATAAGATGCAACATGATTCAACATGAATTTAGAAAAAAATCAAAAATAAATTTTGACTTTGTAAAAAATGTTATTACAGGAATAATTCCACAGAGCTATCATGCTCAGGCCTGTGGAATTTACTGCATTCTCTTTTTCAGCATAAATTCACAGGTGGAGCCTCTCCTTTCTTGCAAGCATCTCAGGGGTTGTTTAAGTCTTCATTTTCAGCTGCAGGTTCCCACATTTCCATAGTGCAGAGTTGAATTTTTTTTCTATTTTAACTCTTGTGGTGCAGTGTTTTGGGGGAATGAAGGAGGATGCTTTTTTGCATCAACATTGACTCATCCCTCAGGTGCCAAAGGCCTCTGTCCCCTTTTCCCTGTGCTTGGCTTCCTGCCACCAGGATGTGCAGGACATCTCCAGCTCAGCCTTGGTGCTGAAACCTTTGTGTTTCCATGAGGTGTTGGTACCAAACCAGCTCTGCTTCCACCTAAACACATCTCAGGGAAAACAAAACAAGATCAACAGTGATTCTGTCCCCACTGCCTGATGTTCCCAGCCAGAAAACCTGGAGCTGCTGCTGGCAGAGACAGCCCTGGAGCCACAAACAACGTGATGCCACTGGCAGGTAACTGGCTAAATCTGTTTAGATGGAGAGTTAAATCTAGAAAGTTGTTTTAAAATTGTCTTTGCTGAAACCTGTGCAGCTGTGGGTTCACACTGTCTCTGACATGCAAGGGAGCTGCTTCCAAACTGCTGTCAAAGGATGTTATCTATGCCAAGAGCCCCAGTGTCTGAGGTCTCTGCAATCCCTGCAATATGGTGTATTGATAATTAGGGAATTACCTCTTCATTGTTCTAAAGCAAAATCCTATTTACAGCAAAATCTGTCACTTCTAAAGAGAAAAACTTTTGCTTACTGCTAAAGAATATAGTAGGAAGTATCATTTCAGGGGGTATTTAACAATACCTGCAAAATACAGAATTCAAATCTGTGCCATATTTAAATTCATATGATTTAAAAAAATTATTATGAGAAATGCAGCTAGCACCTGTTCCTCTCTTCCAACATCAAATTAGTGACTATTTTGTGGCATGTATGTGCAAATATTTATTTATCATTAGCTTTATGAGTCTCTTTCTCTTTTTCAACACTACAGCTATTCAGCTCATCTAAGTATTCTAGCAATTATGTAAAGATGCCATTTGGGAACCCTGAATTGTAAATTTTCTCCATATGTGGTACATCCAACCTCCTCTCATATACATATAGATGACTACATCAAAGTATGTTACATTTCATGCAGTAAACCAGTTTCTAAGCATTACCATATAAACCTCAGGTGAAATGTAACACAGCCTAAACAGACCTCATTAAAATGTATATATCAAATACATTCTGTCAAGTGGAATGGACTCAAGGAAGCCTCTTGCCATTTGTTTATAAGGAGCCTGGTGCTCTTTTCATTGATACCAATGGGAAATTGACTGATTCTCTTCTCGTGGTGGCTTTACTGCAGTAACTTCACTTCAGCAGAGCTACTACTTCTGATTTACACTGTTGTGAGAGGAGAATCAAACCTGGAGGTTACAGCTGAGGATTTGTACCAAATAAAACATTCAGAATGCATAGAGAAAGGCCCCCTGTGGAGATCAGTGCTCATTCTTTTGTGTAGATCACTTGGTTTCCTTCTTTAAATACCCAGTCAATAGCAGAGCACATATAAATCAGGCTTATGAGGCATTAATCAGATTTAGGGAAAATTTTCTATTTGCCCTAAACAACATGGCTGAAAAATGAGGGTGTATTTACTAGTACAAGTCAAGTAGCCACTCACTCCTTGTTAGCACAGGCACACAGGAATGATGAATTTAGGCAAATGCTAAAAAACTATGGAGATCACATAGCAATTTAGTACACAAGCATAAAGTTTGAGTTGGAATAAAGTATTTAATGATGTCTAAATATTTTTTGTTCTTTATGATTCAAAATTCCTTGGTAATTTTTTTTTTAATTGAAACTTCTTCTGGCAGTACAGGAGATTTGGGGATTATTGGCAAATACAAACAAAACAAGCTTGAATACATAGATGGCCTGGTATCAGCCTTGGCAATGCAGTCATGGTAAAAAACTATTTCCTTTGGTAGAGTTCATGCAGCCAAACCATAGCATTAGACCTAAAAACCAAAGTCTTCACCTTAGTGAACCTCCCTCCCTGTACAAGAGAAGGCAGGGTGCAAATTAAACCTCCTCCACCAGCTCCTTCCTATCTCCCACAACAGGAGACAGGACTAGCAGCATAATTTGAAAAGCAGCAAAATTTAGTTACTGTAATGCAGTGCTTGGATTTATTTCTGAAGTTCCAGGTTCCTGAGACTCTGTTATCAGAGCTGCCACATTCCAGCAACACATAAAAACTGGACCAAGGGGAAAAAAGGAGAGCTATGGCAAACACTGCCTCCATATTAAGGAATGATTTGTTTTTCAAACATGCAAACAATTTATAATAAATTGAATCCAAAGCAGTTGCACTAGTGTTCGAAGTAGATATTTAATCAATTCTGCAGTATATCTTCTGCACTACATTATTAAACAGAGAGCTAGAAGCCTCATATCATCAAACATACTGATAGAAATGACCCATAAGAAACTATGACAACTTTTTTTTATGTGTGTTGATAGACCAGATGGGTAAATGGGTGTGGCAGCTAAAACCAGCTAACAGCCGGCCTGAAGGCCTCACACACACAAGTAGCCCTGACCTTGACTTGATCAGCCTGTACCCATGAGGAAAGGAGGTAAAACACCTTTAAGGAAGATTTTCCACTGAAAAGTGGAAGGACTGAAAAGCAGGGAATGGATGCTGGCCAACCTTTGGCAAACATGCACACAGGCAGCTATTGGCCAGTGGTAACAAGTTACCAGACAACTGGGATTGAACACACGATTTTTGAAAACTATGCAAAAGTGAGCTGTGAACAATAAATATTGCTGTTGCTGCATGAACCTTGAAGTGTCGTGTCCATCTCAGCTGTGACAAATGGGCACTCATGTTGCAGTGTGTTTCTTGTTAATGGCATGTTCTGTTATTGCCCAGGTTAATGGTTTGGTCCAAACGATACCCTCCCATCCCTATTGTTAATTTATCCTGATACTTGTCCCTTACTCCAGTGAGTTCCCTGTCAATCCTACCTTGTGCCAACCCCCTGCTTGGAAATCCCCTGAAGTTCATCCCCTAAAATTCCACCTCCCATTAGTCCAGGTGACCCAATCCCTGCCCTTCTATTTCCCTTATTGGATGATGCTTTTGTGAACCCTGCCTTTTACTCCTCCCCACGATATCCCTGATTAGTTGATGATTTGTGCCCTCCCTTTGAACCTCCCCCATATTTAAGTTACTGCACCCGTGCTCTTTTTGCCCCTAGATTCCCCAGAGTAAAAAATCATCTTTTATCCTATGCAAAGGTCTCCCCCTCATCCCTGCCTCCTCAGAGTGCAGACTGGCAGCCAAAAAGGCTGTAGAGGAATTGCTCTAGCTGCACATTGGGTCATCGTGTTGCCAGGGTGTGACCCACTCTTGGCACCAGCCATAGTGGCAGAGCCAGTCACACTCACAACCATTTGGATCTTGTACAAGGCAGCTCAGAAATTTCAATTCCCACTGAAATTTCCCACTGAAATAGTCAGCGGAACATCAAAAGTCCTAAAGTTTCTAAAAACTAGGTCTCCAGTCTAGGGTAGAAGAGATCTTCCATGATACAATAATAAATATATTAATAATGCACAAAGTAGTGCCAACAGCAGTTATTGTAGGAAGGAAAATGTTGAAAGCCATCTAAATTTCTTACACATTACAGTGCCCAAATGCACTTCTTTACCTTCTTTTGATAGGAAGTATTTCTAATGTCTGCAATTTAGTTCTTACTATTTTTGCTGCTTCCCATTACACAGGTAGAAGAAAATTAGTGGTTATCATTAAATTGCAAAAGTTATAATTTAAAGGAAATGTCAGTCAGTATTAAAGTAGTTTAAAAACTGAACAGATGTTGATAGGTAAATTATTATATGAAAACAGTCTATCTGTGGAGAAAAGACAGTTTCATCCTCCCTGATGTCACCAGACACTCACTCCCTTTCACTTGTGACTTTTCTCCTATTTAATTTCTGACCTTTCCTTGTCAAGTGCTCATTGAAGGTGAAGTTTGCATTTATCCACCCACTGGGTTCCCATCTGCTTCTGAATCATCTGAGACCCAGACACCCTCCTGGTCACCAACCTGATAGACATGGGCAGGTTTTGTGTGCACTTTGCTTTTCATTGCAACCACTGGCAGCCTGGAACTCTTCAAGAAGTCAGGAAAAGTGAGAAGATTTGAGATGTCCCACTCAAGATGTTCCATGGGACAGAGTTCAGATGCTGGGATGTTCTTTGTTCAACCAAAGCAGGTTCAAGGTCATGTTTATGTCCCCTTCAGCACAGGGATGCCATATGTGCTCTGATCAGTCTCAAGACACCCTGGCTGTGTTTGCAGCAGTGTTTTGAATGCTGGAACTTAACCTGAGAACAGCAAAATCTGCTGGGGTTTCAAAAAGAGTGATGGTTTTCAAGCCACCTACTACTACTCTGAAAATCTGACTAAAAAAGCAAAGTACATCCATAATATCTGTTATTATCTGTTAAGGTATGATTGATAATAAACATCAGTCAT
Organism: Lonchura striata; assembly: GCF_050655825.1. Lineage (NCBI taxonomy): Eukaryota > Metazoa > Chordata > Aves > Passeriformes > Estrildidae > Lonchura > Lonchura striata. Next base: position 7,072,183 of record NC_140720.1, on the reverse strand, counting down.
TCAAAGGACTCATTTACACATTAATAAGGAAAATGAGAGACATATAAGCAGCTATCATTGGTTCTTTTCATTTTTTGGCCACTCCAAATTATTCCAAGAAACACACTGAAATAATGAGTTGCTCAACAAATATATGGAGGGATTTCTTTTTTACTGATTTTTATTGTTTCTATGTCATATTTCCATATTTTTCTTACATATCCATTGGGAACAAGGACTTTTTTTAAAATATAGAGAAGGTTTCCCTTTTAGTACAGAGAAGCCTTTCATTTCTTAGACCAAACTGCAGAACTTGGAGCAATTACAGAAACTGAGAAGCCATGTTATTATCATACTGGAAATCAGGCTTTTACACTGAGGCAGTGATAAAAAATAACAGAATCCCTGTTTTCACTCCAGATATTACTAGGAAAACTTTCCCATAAAGGAGGGCTTAACTTTAAAATAAAAATCTGAGAAAGGGTGTGAATAAACCCTTGAATTTAAAGCACAACTTCCATAATTATAATTGGTAAACTGAGAGAAAAGCATTCAACCCCAAGCATAGTTCTCCTCTTCCCAAAAGCCAATCAAGCTCAGCACAGCTGAATTAAATATCCATGAGAAGAAAGCAATAAAAAGACTGAAGGAAAAAGTAGTTATAAACTATAGGATATATTTAAAGTTGAATATAAGGAAACAAAACTATGCTTTGAAAGCATTCAATGAAAAAGTATTCCAAGAAATCAGAAGGAAAGTAAGATCCTGATTAAGTAATGTTAATTAATAATAATGGGTAGGTCTCTTCAGGAGGAAAATAACCTACAATTAAATAATGTTCAATTAGAATTACTATCCAGTGTTTCTAAATATCATGCTACCTTGGAAATACAGATTCATAAATTCTGATTCCTGATAACCTGAGGTAAATACACAATAACTGCATAAAAATTATGTGGACTCAGCCAGCCATAACTGGAAGCAGAATTTGGCTGTAATCTGTGACTGGGAATTCCCACTGAGTTGATTATGCTATTTCAAGCTCAATCAATGATGTGCTAAAAGAAGGGCCCCTATAAAAATGTCAGTGCAAACAAAAGGGAAGATTAGGATGATTTCCCCAGTGCTGATGGAGTTCCTGGTGCTCCAGATGCTCCTCAGCTAAACAGCCAAAGGCTTTTCCCTGCTACCTATGAAGGCATTTCTGAAGAACAAATATTTTTGCTGCAAACGCCATTAAATTGGCCAGGATCACAGGCATTTTGAAGGCACTTTCCAGGGTGTTCTTTCACCCAGGCAAGTCATAATTTTCTAACGCCTTGTTATAAATGGCAAAACACCTAAGGATAATAAGAGGATTTGGAGGAATGCCTCCAGAAGGTATGCAAACTGCATGCCAGGTCTCTGTGCTCTGCCTGCTGCCTGCTGGAAGAGCTTCCCCACACTCAAAAGGAAAGCAAATAAAATAACAGGAGGTTGAAACTGAGCCCATCTCTGTATTATAAACTTCAGCACCTTGCCCAGACATCCCCAAAAATGGCTTCTGAAAACTGTCCAGCCACAGCAACATCTCCATAGGAAGGTTATTTTAAAGTGTTGCTCTCCAGTTTCTATTTTATCCTCAACATAAAGTTAAAATCCAAAGCCAGGTACCAACTAAACCAACCCAGATAAAATGTCAGCAACAGAATTATGATGGCCAAAAAAGAGAAATCAGAATACTTCAAAAATGATTCTCTCTTTCTCTGCCTTTGAAACACCTCACTAGTGATAGGAACAAGACCTTGGGTGAGATGACACTGCTCCAAATACCAGAAGTTTTGGGTTGCTGGATGAGGATCTTGCTGTGAGAAGTGTGTTTTTCAGATGCCTTTGAAATCCCCTGCACACCCCTCCAGGTCCCCATCCACGCTGTGCCCACACACACAGTGATGTCAAATTTTCCACCTCTGCTCTCACATTGTGTGGCTCCCCAGATATGAACTGAGTCTCAGCAAGTGGGGATGAGGAATTTGCTTTGACAACACACCTGGGAGCTGAACTGATATTCTGAAGTAGATGCACATTTTCAGAACTCCAGATGATTCAGGACTAGGCTGTGAACACGTGCATATTTTTGCTGGAAATATTGACTTGCTGTTTACAGCCATTAGAAAGTCTAACCAGTGCAATCATGGCAGCTGCAGGTGATTATACAGTTACCAATGGATTATTAAATCTCCTCAAAATCAATGACTGATCACCTGGAAATACATTTAAAAAGCTGGGGAGGTGCATAAACAGCCAGGGGAATCATACAGAAGCCATCCAATATTTTTTGAAAATCTAATTATTTTGACCCCATCATGACCATAATAACAGGGATGTCAGAGAAGGAGCACTAATTTACCTTCCTTCCTATTGATTTATAAAATGTAAATGTTAGAGACAGGCATTTTTAGTCCATCTTAAAAAAATAGTTTGTAAATAAAGCTTTATCAGTGCTTGGGGAGAAGAATCAAAACATTTTAATACCTTGTTTTCCTGCACACCCTACTCATGTGCTCAGCAGTAAGTAGATTGTTAATAGCAGTAAAGATGGGCTGGTCTTTGCTGTTGTGTTTTAACAGGTTATGCTGAATTTTGCACAAATCTGTCAATACAGCACACAATGTCACCATTCTGGAGCTCCTCTGAGACATAAATCAGCAAGACATCCCCTCATCATTTACTGCAGCAGAGGATTTTGTTTGTTATGAACTAAATTCTGCTCCTGTTTATGCCTTGTTGGTTCTGCTTTCAGACCATTTCAGGCTCATTGCTGTTGCTGCTCCTGGTTCTGCTCTCAGTAATAGAGAACAGCATTAATTTGAACTGTGGTGTTCTGGCCTTCTCCATGTCTGAGGACATGCAGAAAGGCTGGAAGTTCAAAGAATGGAATCCCAGCCTCCAAACAAATACAAAATCTGTATTGATGTTCCTCAGGGATTTTACAGCTGCAAAGAAGATGGGATGGTAAAGCATAACAAACATAAAAAATGGCTTCATTTTGCCTGGTGCATCTTTTTAAAGACTTGAACCAGAAATATGTTGTAATTTTGATATCTGTGTGAGGACAATGACAAAATGGGACTTGAACTAGTAAAAAGTGAGAAATGACTCATCTGCCAGGTTGGTTTTCAGACAAAGCCTTTAATGGTATGAGGAATGCATTGTTTCTGAAACACCATGTAATGAACTGAAAATATATTTTGCAGGAACTAGGAAAATTACTTCTGATCTTACCTGAATCATATAAAAACAACAATTAAATAGTAATATTTCACCAGGTTTTACCTGTGTCTCTTGAGTTGGCCACATCTTGTAACATACCAGATGAGCACTTTATCTTTGATAAAAATGAGCTTTCCAGCTCAGTGTCACAGTACCCTTGGCTGTGCTCTAGCCCTCATTCCAGAAGAAAAATCTGGGTTTGGTGTTTTAAAAGTCACCTTCTCTCCATTGCATTAATCTGCCAAAGTTGGACAGCTGCAGGTAAACTCACAACTGATCTCACACATGCAAACATAGAGTCTCTCTCTCTCTCTCTATCTCCCTCACACTACTCTAGCTTATTTCTGGCAAATAATAGGTTTTCCTTTACATTTAAATTTGTGTTTTAATTTTGGTTCACTCTTTCTCAAAAGAAGAAGCCTACAGTCTCCCTAGTCCTAATTTTTGTTCCATTTGCCTCTAAACTGCAGGGTAGATATTCAGTGTTACAATAAAGTGAAGCACTTAAGGAAAAATTCCTATCAAAAGTCTTGTTTTTCAGAAGTAAAAGTTAATACACAATTTTGAGCTAAACACTGCAGTTGTGTGCAAATAATGCAACTATATGTCATTGTTAGGCACTTTTGACTGGACGATTCAAAATTTACTTCATTGCTTCAAGACATTTACAAGAAGATAAAAGATTTGATTAAAGATAATCCCATACCTTATAAATAGTGACTTCTCTGGTGTCACCATAAAGTATCTTATAATAATGAAGCAAAGCGAATAATTCACGCTATTTTCCCTTGGTTTGAAAAATGGGATTATTTTTTAGGAACTAAGGGAACAATAAATTTCAGTCCCAACTGAGCAGCACTGCAGAAAGCCCCCAACCCTTATGCAAACACCTACATGAGTAAGGGAAATAAGAGCCAAGCCTAGTGAGTGTTCCCATTCTCTGCTTGCACATGTTATGCCAAGCCAGCATCACCATTATATTCTCTGGCAAGGTGTGCTTCATCAATTTAATGATTTTTAAAGTCTGCTCAAGCCATTTTCAAATACCCCTAAAGTTCTAATTATTATTCTAATGACAACTGAAGTATTACAGCAGCAATCAACTAGTTTGCTCCCACATTCTAAACTTGTGCTTGGTTTTTCCCTAGACAATTTATTTTTGCAGAGAAGTGCTGGGTGCCTTAAGTTCTTCAATAAATTTGTAGATTTCTTTTATTGCATTTAGTAGCAAATACATTTATTGTAAAATACACAGTGGGTGCAACTAAATAAAGGCAGAGGCTGAATCTCTGCTACTTCCTTGTCAGCAAGGATGACACGGTGTCTGGAAAGCTCAGAGGTTAACACTAATAAAATTCAACTCAACCCCAGTGATTTGGTCTGATGCATTGTCTACTAGGTTTGGGTAACTCTATCCAGAAATAAATAGCCTATTTGTTGGAATAATAAGTATTCATATCAATGTACTTGTGAATTGTTACATACAGACATGAAACCACATGTGAAAGACAAACCAGGGCCTAAGGAAGGAAAATTCCTGCCTATTTTAATAATATTTTCAGAATTAAAGCCCAAATAGGGAAAAGTAGCCTATTAATAGTAAAGTGATTGCCTACAAAATTAAAACTCAAATCCAGGTATTAGAACATTTATTATCCTTTTAACCCCTTCCAATAGCATAGGGATTAATTTTCCCCAACTGAAACGATTAAAAAATAAAATTACAAAAAAACCTCTCAGATTCTAAACTTGCACAACATTTATTCCATCATGACAGAAAACCCCTTGACACATCATACAATAGACAGAAAAGAAGATTATGGCTGTGGTAGTTCATTGTGGTGGCACAAAAGCAGCTCTTGGTCACCAAACACGCCAGCTGAATTTTGACACGTACAAGTGGCTTTTCCAGTAGAGAAGAAAGGTTTCCAATGCCAAATGGGTCCTTAGGAATGTAATTTCTCCTTGTGGTTTTGGACTATTTCTGCTGTAATCTGGATGGAGCTACAGGGTGCAGGTGCAAGAAGGCCACAGCATCTGTGGGGGGATAACAGGCTCCTCTACTTTCTCACTAGCACAGAAAACTGGATTTTCTTCTTAACATTTAGCATTTTTCTATGTGGCTGCAGATACATACCTGCTTCCTTCCTCGTGTCTGAGGGCTGCTTATCTTGGTGTCACACGTGGGCTGCAGGAGGGATGGGACAGTTGGGATTTTGCTGGTGCCACCCCACGGCACCGAGCCCGAGCCAGGGAGCCCCAGCTCCAGGCAGCTGTTCAATGATCAGCACGCAGAGCTGCACACCAGGAGCTCTCCAGTTTGAATGCTGCACCCACAGCTCTGCCTGGTAGCAGTATTTGGGTTAACAGGAGCATGAGCTGACCACTGACTTCTCACAGGTTTGGATGCAAACCCTTTCCTCAGGGACTGTCGACAGCTCAGTGCACAACTTCATCAAATCTCCCCTTTCCAACAGCTTGGTTTGGCTTGAAAATTGTATCCAAGTTGAGGGGTTTTTGCTGGAAAAGAAGCCTCACTTCCTTGGCATTAGGCAAGGAAAGTTTTCAAGTTTCCTTTGGCAATTAAAGGTAGAAGGGGTTTGCTTGAGATGAATTGTCCAGGTCTGGACCCAGTTACAGAATCAATTCCAGGAGAAACAGCCTCCTTCCACCCCAAACCAAGTAGGAAAACAGTTCCATACAAGCAGCAGCTTGGCAACTGCCAGGAGTGATATCCTGGTTCTGCTGAAGAAAAAGAGACTTCTAGCATGGATTTCAGTGCAGCCAAATTTTCTTTCCAGGTCATTTGAATCCCTGTCTCACAGCTGGTTGCCCAGGTTGCAAAGGAACACAGAATGGGTTCTGGCAGCTGGATGCTGCTGGAATTCTGGATTCTGCATGCCTGCCTGCTGCATTTCTTCAGCCAGAGCTGGGCTGAGGCTGCAGCAGCTGCGGGCTGCCAGTGCAGAGACATTTTGTGAGTAGGAAAGGGATTTTTCAGGTTTATGTGCATTGCCTATCTGCAGTTATGGCTGCTGGAGACACAGCACAGCTCAGTGCTGATATCAACCCATCTGTGGGATTTTCAAGGAAATACCATGTTCTGGTATTTAACTGACAGTAAAGGTAAACACAACTGCTCACTGCTCTGCTGAATGACTATGGCATAAAAGAATGTCCTCATGAAGCCTAGCAGGCTCCATGTTGACTAATTCTATAATCAGTCTGTGAATTTTCATTCATTTTTCAGCAAGAGAACAGGTCAGTGTTAGGCCAAGAAAGTCAACAAGTCTTTTGTTGCTTTCAGTTCTTCATGGTCTTAGAATTTCTAACCAGCTGTACAGGTACCAAGCAGAGTTTTTCAGGGAAGCCTGAAGAAATTAGAATAATTAGGAAATTATTGAACTTCAGGAGGGATTTGATGCCCAATTTTTTAAAGATCTACCTAAATCTACCTTCACATATGATTGTTTCTGAGTTAGAAGTCATAAGAAACACAGGCATCTCTTTTATCCTAAAAATATAATTTTGTAATATCCTTGAATCATCAACATGAAGCATCAGGAATGATGTAATCACTCCACTGAATGCTCTCCAAACCACAGAGAACATTTCCAACATAATTATTTCCTCTGAAGTATTTTCTCCTTTTGGACTTCACATCTAATTCACAAACCTTTCTTTTATACTGATATATTATCCTTGTTCATTTGAGAAAAACCCCATCCTGACTTGTGTGCAGTCACTGACATTAGTCACTTACAGATGTTCATTAGTTGTCCTTCCCTTGCCATCTTTCTTGGCATTAAAAATATTGTGCATTGTTCTGCACCAAAAAAGTGCATTTAGGATTTTCATACACACATGGATACATGGTCACTGTGTGATTGCCTGATATGGAATACTATGAGGAATAAAAATATTTACAATCAGCCCTAACCCCTAGAAGAGATTTAAGGAAATGTGTGTGGGTGATTGAGTTACTACTGCAGGAGTCTGAAATGACTGTGTTATTTTGAATTTGTATGGATTTTTTGTTGCTACCTTTCAAATTCAGAAGCTGTTTCACAGTGTAAAGTCTTTAAATTTAGGACAGGGTTTGTATTTTTTTTTAAACTGTCAGAAAACAGGAGTTGGAATGATCTCATGTTTCCATGTTAGGAAGTTTATTAAAAAAATAACTTTTTTTCTTTATGTTCCACTTTGTTTGATGAGTTCTTGTGGATGATCTTGACAAATCAGATTTTCTGCTCCAGAGTTTGTAACAGAGCTTGCAAAACCCATTTATTGTAGAAAGAATTTAATATTTAATGTAGTTGGATTCAGCCCTGCACTGGGCCTTTCCCTTCTTACTCACTCTTTTCTTCCAGGTTCTCTTCACAGCTGCTCAAAACCGAATGAATAAGCATAAAGAAAATAGAAAAGTACCTTTTCCAAATGTGAAGTAATTGTTACAGCCTGGTTTCAGCTGCAGAGTCCTTGCAGCGCATTAGGATTCCTGCCCTGCTGCTGAATTTGGAGGGCTGGGATGAGTTTAGACATGGGAGTGAGAGGTGAGTGAACAGGAGAATTCTTTGAGCTCATTTCGCCATCCTGGGCATCCAGGGCAATGAGCTGCTCGGCTGCCACCAAATTTCAATTTGGGAATGGTCCCCAGCAGCACCAGGGGCAGAGACAGTGCCTGGGCTGCTGTGGGGGCACCTCCCTGCAGCCCCAGCATTCCAGTATTCTCCTTCCCTTGGAGCTGTGGAGATGCAGGACGAGCTGCCTTTATTTCCTGCGTCCCTGGAGCAATTTGGGAATGAGCTCTATGAAGAAGTTGCTGATGTCTTGTGGGAAATCTCTGAAACACATTTGGTTTGGAATCGATTCTTTGTGTGCCCCATAGCATATTTTCTCTGTCTCTTTTCTTTTGCAGTAGAATCTTTATGAGGTAAGTTGTTGCTTTTTTGAGGGCAAGATTTCCATTACTGTCTCATCTCAGACTGAATTTCCATGTTTAAGTATATGCTGTTTGAAGCAGCAATTAATGCAAACTCTATTCCCCAGAAAGAAGAGGTTGGGATTTTTTTCTCAGGAAGGATGAACAAAAAATAAGGGAGAGTTATTTGCTCAAAAATTCTGCTAACTTGCCTGATGAGGGTGCAAGAGGGATATAAAAGAATGAGGAGAGGTCTTTTCCCCTCCTTCTATCCTAGCTGGTAATTTTTAGGCACATCTTTTGTTTCTCCTCAGGATGACATGAGAGGGTTTCAAACCAAGGCCATGTCCTGCAGAATTAAATATGACAGAAGAATTGTCATCACTTATTTTGCAAGTGCATTGGATATTTTGGGACTCCACCATCTCCCATTTCACTGCAAAATGGTATTTTAATAAGAATGAGCCAAGAATATTGGCCAGGATCCAGGACAATACCTGAATCTATCTATGATTCTATGTATTCTTCTGCTTTCATGTGGCTGCAAACTGTGCAGGTATGGTTAGACAAGCTCTGTCTGCAATTACACATGAGCAAGTGTATTTTCCATAGATTATACTTTGAATTACTACCAGAAAATATTAGTCCTCTTCAGTGTAATGTGTGAGAGGAATCAGCTGGAGTCACAGCAGCATTTATTTGTTGTCAGAACATGGGGTTGGGACAGTGGTTGGACAGCCACAGGCCTAGCCAGCTCTCCACAAGGGCTGGTTAGGAAAATTAAATAATTGATGTAATTAAATTACAGAATCAGTAAAATACAGTTAAATCTGGACTAAATCCTTACCACTTAACTTGCATTTCAGAAGTGAAATTCTGTTGGTCTCTTCCAACCCAAGCCATTCTATAATTATATGATAATGACAACAGAGTGACATAGAGAACTGCAATTTCTTAACTTTTGGGTAACAGTGACCACTGCAGTTGCTACTGCATGCATTTCAGAAAATAAAATTTTAATGAAGGAAAGTCTTCACTTGCAAAAATACATAAAAGAATAATGGCAATTTTTTAATGATGGAATTTATGTTTTAGGATTAGACCCAGTCCTAAATACAGTGGATAATATCAGTGATTTGTATATAATTAAAGGTGAAAAATCTTCTCCTTCTCTGATGGTTATTAGAGCAAATCCCAGGTGGGACCAGGAGTAACAGCATTTGTCTCTTTGCAACTGAGAAGTCTAATAAAGAACTGCTTTAGCCTGCCTTTGTAGAGAGTGTCATGAAGCTGAAGTGAAATCTCAAGTAGCTTTATGTTAGTTCAAAAATACTACACAATGTTTAAAGGTGCTTTACCAGGACTAAGCTGCTTCTGTTGCCTAATACTGTGCAATAGCTCCCATTGGAGCTACTACTAAGATAATTTTCTAAAATAAATAAATAAAGGAATGCATAAAAGACATTAAAACATATGAAGCTAAACAGTTTATTATTGTTGGAGAACTAGCTGTATATGTGATTGCACAGGATTGCCTGTTAGGGATTTATTCCTTCATTTTGAGGATGCTCAATACCCTAAATGTAAGTTTGTGTTTAATAACGAATTCCTAAAGCCACTGGGGGACCCATTTTCAGAGCTACTGCAGTGATTTTCTTCTCATTCTGGCTTTATAAGGATGCTGTTCAAATGGGGTGAAATATAGCAGTGCCAAATTCAGAAAATTCTTATTTTCCAGAAGTTATGTAAAATCCCTTTTTAGCCACTGCCTTCAGTTTTCACTGAGCACTTCTGCTAAAAATATTTACTGTTTTCAAACCATTACACTGCAAAAGTGTAAATGACAATTTTGAATAATACATTTGCAATTAAATCCATCTTTTAATTCCATTAAAAACAAAACAAGGTTAAGAGGCTCCAGTGACCAGAAATATTAATTTTATTTATATATATATCTGTCAGAGCCTTTCCAGAACACAAGTGCAAGGACCTCAACCCCTATGAGTAATCCCCAGGAGTTAAAACAGGCACCTCAGTGCTGAGAACATATCCCATTTTAATATATTGAGAACTTTTCATTAATAGGCAGATTGCAGGAACAAAAATAGGGATGCAAAATTAGTGTAGCATTAAAAAAAATAAAGACTGTCAGAGAAAATTTCACCTTTGGTTTCAGAGCACAGAGGGGATGAGGAGGGTGGGGGAAGAGTGGCAGCAGGAGTGGCTCCTCTCTCTGGAAGTACCAGAGAGACCAGGGAGAACTCCCTTGGAATAAAAATAACACTCATTATTTTATTTTAATATCATTATTTTTAAGCAATATTTGCCCTCCTACCATGTGGCATTGCTATTTTTCTCTTTATTGCTATTGGTACAGATTTTTGCACAGAAGTGCAGTGGGAAATTTGCAGGAATGTTTGAATGACTCCTAAACGAAGGGACTTTCTCAAAAATCCCGGGGGTTTTGCTGCTGGGGCTGCACCACGTTCCAAACGTGGCCAGGTTTTACTGCTCCTGTGCTGTCTCCAAAGCACATCAGCCTGTTGTTCTCAGGCACATCCTCTAGAATCCTCATTTTCTGCTGGCTCCCAACTGCCTGTACAGTGTAACAGATTCCAAACCAGTGCACTTCACCCAGAAAAATGACATCAGCAATTATTTCTATCCTTTCACTCTGCTATTTACTACCTTTGGATGTGATTCATGCTTTTTTTTTTTTTTTAAGTATTCTTTTTTTTATTTTCTATTTTTTGGTATTCTTTGGCATGATTGAGTTAGTTGCTATTTTAGAAAAATATAATGGCAACATGATTTTTGAGGTTATACAAAACTATGCCCAGTGAGAAGCAAAAAACAGGAGGCCAGAAAAAAAAATATCTTAAATTACTATTTCATTCTAGAGCCCTTCATTCAGAAGCAGCAAGGCAAGACACAAGTGGCTTGTATTTTTCAGATAAGTGTTTTGGAGCAGATCTTCACAGAAGAATAGTTTACAAATTTTCACTGATTATTTATGATAAATGGTAAATGTTTTTTATCTCAGCAGGAAACTCACTCTTAACACTTAGTGTAGCACAATGTAAAATAATATTACAGTTTTCTAGCATTAACTTATCTTGATTATGTTAGTGATTTGATGTTTTTATTGGTATGCTGGATTACAAAAAAATGCAGTATAATTTAATTTTTACCATCATATGTGCAGAAAACACTGGAGGCATTTAAATGATGAAAGAAGTGTTATGCTAATCTCACAAAAAAGGATGCAAAAATGATTTATGTTACTTTCGTCTCCTATTTGCAGTTCATTAAGTTACTGTCTTCTTGTAATGACCAAGTGAAAATTAAAGTACTTCAGAGAAGAACTTTGGGTTCAAGCATCATTAGAGGAAGAGAAATGGGTTCTTTGATGAACTTGACTGCAGAAATCTATAGAGCACAACTTAATCAGACTGCACATTGATCTCTAATGCTAGAAGGCAGACTTATGATTGAACAAATCTTTTAAATGCATATTTTTCCTTTAAAAAGCAAGATATGATGCATGAGGATGATTTATTTTTAATATACTTCCAGTTTATAATGTAATATGATATTTTGCACTTGCTTTTTTTACTCATTGGAAACTGAAATCTAGAATAAAATAGGTACCTCAGAGGTTATGCATCTCCTTTTACTCTCTGTATTATGTAGGATCTGTGACTCTGGGAAATGGGATAGTGTTTCTAACTAATGAACTCCCAATTCACTCAAAAAAGCATCATTTACATTCCTTTGAAACATGAAACATGAGCTACAATTAGATAACTGTAGATGGTAAAAATATCTTCAACCTATTTGCTGTCCTTTCTCCAAGAAGAGTTTTTTAACAACTTAATGAGATGGCAGTTTGAATTCCAATCAGATATTTGAAATGCCTCTGATTTTGTAAGGTTACTGCAAGGCTGTAATTCATAAAATCTAATTCATAGAATCTGATCCTCTGGAAAGAATAGTAAGAACTTGCATGCAACACTACAGTGCAGTGCAGTAGTGATTCTGCTCCAACAGTTTCTACTAGTGTTCAAGAGAAAAAAAGCCTAAATCTAAATTTTAAAAGGAATACAAAAGATTAGAATGGAAATCTAAACGGTTAAAAGGAGTTTCACCCCCCCCCTTCCTTATTGAAATAACAAAGATTAATACCCCTTGTCTACCTAAAACTCTCTGTGCTAATAGGTCATTACTTATAGGTCATTACTTATAAAACTTTCTGTTCAATAGGTCACGTCTCATAATTAAGTTTTTATACACTTTAATTCCAGAAGGATCCCATAGTACCATCCCTTTCTAAAAAGTGGAATTCTAGGGCTGTATTCCACAACTTCCACTTGTTTGTTCCAATTTCAAAAATATGCTAAAACAGCAGAAGCAAATTTTAACATGTTTCCTTTCCTTTTGAGTTTGGGAGTCAACACTCTTGGAAAATCTTGGCACAACTGCAGTTCCTGTTTTTTTGGTTTTGTTGGCTGCAAGTGCAGACATGGGAATTGGAGCCAAAAGCATCCTCCCCAAATGCCACTGTGAAAGAGCTGCACCAGGACAGGCTGGAGCTTTCTGAGCCTCCAGGAGTTTGCCCTAGTTCCATGTCATCCATGAGGAAAAACCCTCCAGCACTTCGAGCTATTTCTGAAGTACATTTTCCCTTTTTAAACCATGAAACTGTTGTTGCTGGTCAAATAAATTCACAGGGAATTAAAAAACTACTTCTAAAATTACCAACTTTGTTTTCACTTTCAGCTGCTCCTGTTTCTCCTATTTTATCTGCTGCTGAACCTGCCTGTTCAACAGAGCAATCCCTTCTCAGCGTAAACCAACACTGCCCCAGCAGCAAAGCTGCTGGGTATTAAATACAGGATGATGGAGATAATTTTTAATCAGGTTAGTGCTTTAATTACTATAAATTAGATTTTATTTTTCTAAGCAAGCAAAGGGAATTATTTGGGCTGTTTAAAACAGGAACTCTTTAAACAGTCCAAGTCATTTAGAAAACAGATAAGTGTTTTCATCTTTGTTCTGATGTGACAGTAACGTTATGCCTTGAGGATCATTTTTCTGTGAAAATAGGTCTCACAAATGCCATGAAATTGAATTTAGTGCTCATTGATACCCAGCCTCCTAAAGTAAAAAAAATCCGCCAAGATTAAGCATGAAAACAAACAAACAAACAAACAAACAAAAAAAAATCAGAAGTAACCTACTCATAGAGAAAATTCAGTACATAAAGCAGTAATTCCTGCCTGGGAACCCCTGTTCTATCTTTCAATGGGATTAAGCCCAGTAAGCAGTACATTATCCTCATGTCCAACAATTAAGATTCCATTGACTGGATCTCTGCACCCCTACACCATTTTAAATCATACCTGAGTTCAGAAAATGCACTTCCCAGAACAAATTTTTATGTCAGCCAAGCCACATTTAATGAGCAAAATGGTTTTATCTGGAATCATCTCAAAAGCTGCAATTTCTGACAACATGAAAACACTTTGCAAAAAGCACTGCTGATCTGCCAGTGACACATTTTACCCAGAAATATCCTACACTTAAACCTTTTTTGTCCAAATTAGATATTGAAAAGAGATTTTTTTTCCCCTCAAAATGCTTATCCAAAGCTTGCCTAAATGTAAGACTAATAAAGCCTGCCCGCTCACTTCAAGATAAGGGCCACATAATGGACATGAAAAACAAATGTGTGATGGGTTTGTGTGACAGAAGGCATGACAAACACCTTGTCACAGCTTCATAGAGAAATCACATGGAAAGGTTTCACATGTGGATAATGGGAAATCTTGATCTTTGGCAAGCAAGACTTTGTCTTCCAGCTAAAGTAACCCTAAGTCTCAGTTTTATGCCCTCTGTTTTGTTTTATAAATGGAAATAACAGATAACACTCTGAAGGTATAGAAAATGGGATACTCCAGCAGCTTTCTTAATTGCTCAAGACTCTTCTGGACTTAAATTTATTTGGCACAGAGCACTGTTAGCTGAACCTTTGGAATACAAACAGGATGGGAGCAGAGAGGACTTTAAAGCTCTATCATTCAAAGCCTGTAAAAAAAAAGTGAAAGGATGGAGACAAAGTGATTTATAAACTGAGAAATGACTCTTCAGGTGTTTAATCTTTGCCTGGATTCTGCTAATCAGTAGTGCTGCCTGTGTTGCCCATCTTGTTTCCTCCACCCCCATCCCCTTTGGTTTTGGGGAGTCAGTAAAAAGATTCTGTGAAAACCCCTCCATTTACAGTCAGTCTGGGGATGTGAAAACTTCAGGAAACTTCTCCTGCTTTCTGTGTAAACCTCCTGACAGGCAGAAATGCTCACAAGAGACCCTGCAGTGGAGCAATTTTTGGAGCTCTGCTATTGAGAGGTTGCAGGGATGCTCAGGTGGGTGCTGGTGCTGGTGTGGATAACTGGATTTGGGACACTGAGTTAGCTGAGATCACACAGTTACTGAGGGGATTGCAAGAAGTTAATATTGAGGAGGCCCAGTGAGAAACTCTGGCAAGCTGAACACAGTTTTTGATTTCACTTTCATGATGCATCAAGGAATATCTGGGGTATTTCATATGAGGGCTGAAAAGGATGTGTAATCAATAGACAGACTGTAAGAGTATATCATGATCCTCTTGTATGTTTAAATATTAAACCCTTCACTATCTTTAGAGCAGGAACTCTCTGCATTACAAGCCCTTTCTGTGATCCTGGGATTCCATTTCACTTCTGAGAGTGACAGTGACAAACCTTTCCTCTGTCCTTCCCCTCCTTCCATGCTCGTGGTGTGTTTAAAACTCTCTCTTGCATTTCTCACTAATGTTTTCTTAACAGATTTTCTGACTGTTACTCATGATCAACTGAATTTGAAAGAATACAATATTTCTATTGTGTAATAAAAGAGGATAATTTTTATAGGTTTTATATATTAGGTAATCAGCTTCACAGATGATCAAAGATTAACTTTAAATGGATGCTGCTAAGAAAGATCTTCAGTCTTAAATCAGCTTTTCTGTTTTAAACCTTTCTCTTTAATCCTCAGCTTCAAGTAATTTTATCAATAGATACAATTGGAAAATCTTCTAAACTACAGAAATATAATACAATCTGATGACCCTCAATGCTGCTGTCTTTTCTTTTCTTGAAATAACCATAAGAGAGCATACTTTGTCTTCTTATAAGCTGCACTGTACATCAGCAACAACATAAAATTATTAATAAACAAAATCTGGATCTTTTAGAAATCAAACTGCATCAACCTATGGCCTTTTTCTCAGTTACATAATATTTCAGAGACATTTCTATGCCAGGATTTAAGGCCAGGCTGTACAGTTCCAGGAGCACCTCCCAGCACAGGGCTGCAGTGACCATGTCCTGCACTGTGCTCAATGCACCTGGACTGGAATAACCAGTCCCACCAGCTACCTCATCTACAGCATAAATACTTTTCCAGTGGCATAAATAGCACCCAAATGAAGGTTAAAATATTTTTTTTCTGAGATGGTTTGCGTCGTCTGCTTTTTTCTGAGTAATCTTATTTTTCCTGTTTAATACCTAATTATCTCGCTTTAAACTAATGGTCCTCTGTACCATTACACTTAGGGGAGAGCAAAGGGTACCTGTAGTGTACAATTTGCTCACCCATCTTTTTTGATCAAATTGCTTCTGGAAATGCCCATCTCTCTTCATGGATGCAGCCTCAGTGAAACTCAACAATTCCAATCACAGGAGCTGAATCCCACTTGGGAATCAGATTATTAACTCAGCTGTATTGGTACAAATCTGGAGTACTCTGAGTTGTGTTACTCAGTTTATGGTTACTCAGTTTATGCTGATTCACCCAGGCCAATCCCAACCTCAGCATGAAAGGAAACTTTAAAAGCAGATTTGATATGAAAACATTCCCTGAGATCCTTGCCAATTGGTGCAGTATCATATCCAAAGTAATGAATAATAAATGCAACAACAGCAAAATGCTATCACTACTGCAAAAAAGTCCACATAAAATGAGAAAAACTGATCATAGGAAGTGTAGTGAAAGGAAAGAAAATAACCAGGATTTGGAAAAGATTTTATGCCAATTTAAATTACTTTTAGCCTTGCTGACAGCAAGTAAAAGGTAAATACTTTTCAAATTAAAATGTCATCTTTAAACCTCAGTATTCTTGTTTATCAGATTGGGAAATCTGATTTTACTGGTATTTAAATTGGGTTTGCAGAGATATTACTCCACTGTTTCCAATGCAGTTACTCCTGATTTGTGGAGTGTAAGAGAAAATACAATCCAACACTCTTTGTTTTGACAGTGTGCATATTTTTCCATGCAATTTAAATAATCAAATCCCTTCTTCTCCTTATTCATCAGTCACATCTCATGAAGTTGGCAAATACTTCACAACTCCAGTAAACAGCAGAAGAGGTGTTTGGAAGAAAAACTACACAAAATCATTAAAAAGACAGAGGATAAAAAACTACCAGAGCTGCAGGGCAGCAGTAGCATTATAGACAAACTCTACATTTGTATTCAGTAATAAAAATAAAACCAAATAAAAACTGACACACCCTGTGCTATGGAGGCTCAACCTGCAAATCCAAGCTGCAAATAAATGGAGATGGTTTTAAACTGCTCTAGAAAAGGACACAGAGCCCACTTAAACATTTTTACTTAAAACATTTGAGATGGATGCTGCAAGCCCTTTGTTTCTAGGACAAACATATGAAGTGGGGCTGAGAGAAATTCCTGACTGCAAAATAAATTTGTTGTGTATATCAGACACTGGCAGGTACTAATTGATGAAGACTTCATATAGTGAGAGAGCAACTAAATAGTTCAGCTTAATATTTTTAACCTCACGTAATAACAAACTTAAAGAGCATTGCTGACAAGGAAATGGGGGCTTCCTCTCAAGGCCATAGTGCCTTATGTACATGAAGAAAAAAAGATCATCTTGCAAGAGTTCTTCAGGATATTCCTCACAGAACACTTTGCCCTGCTCAGTTTTGAGACTCTTAAGCACTAAGAGGATCAACTGCTTCACGAGGGAGATTCCTTCACAGCCTACTAGCTCTCACTGTTGGAAAGTTTTCCTCATATTCAGCCTCAATGTTCTATTTATTTCTTCCCATAATTCTAGGTATATTGTTCTCATGGCTCAGTGGTGTAATCCAGGATCAAAGTCTTAGTCTTGCCTTTTACTATTTTACTGCCTTCTTATAATTTACAGCCTGAAAAACTCTCTAAGGAGATACTCAAGTGACCAGCTGGAGAAGAAGAGGCATTTCCATGCCTTGGTACTGTTACCTGAGGAGGGAGAACCTGTGATACTTTGCTCCTCTGAGTAGGATGTAGTGCCAGGCACAGGATTTGCCATCCTGCCTCTATAACCCTGCCCAGGAGTAGAAATAAAAACAAAAGCAGAATGGTAACAATGATTCATTCTGCTTGCAAAGTATAGAAATCAGGGATTAAAGCCAAAGACCTGTAAGATTCTTGTGCAGGACTTGTATGTTTTTCTGAAGTTTGTATTATCACATGAGCTGGTGACTAAGCAAGTCTACACCATGTCACATTGGCCTCACTGACCCTCTGCATGCTGTTTTTATCCTTTCCATCAACAACAAAATCTTCCTTAATAAAAACCTAGATTAATTATTAATGCTATGTGAGTAAATAAAAATGAAAACCTGGGTTCCTTTTTCCAGACCTAACATTTTTAGCCTAACACTAAACCTCTAGCACTCCAGCACTTTTATTAGTTAAAGTTTAATATGGTTCCAGTGCATGTTTCAAGCATTCTGTATTCAGCCATACTTAAAAAGCAAATAAGATAATGAAGTTAAAAACAGTCCCATAAAAATCCAATTCTTTTATACAAACAGCAAAGAAAAGGTCAGTGAAGATGAGCTACACTTTTTGCTTATTAAACCTAGATTTGATTTGAACCTGTTAAGATTTTGGCCTGTTTGACCTGGACAATTTGGTTTGGGGCCAGTTTCTACCTGAAAGAGAAGAACCCACGGATGTCTCCAGACAACACATTGTCACTCAACTTTTCCAAAGCTCCAAACCTGTGTGCTCCATCAGCAGTTTACTTCTCACTGAATCTTCCCAGCACTGTTTTCCTGCACTGCAGAACTCACCTGCCAGCTCTGAGGATGTCAGCCTCGAGCAGAGCTCTCTCCTTTGCTCCTGCTGTGTATCCCTCTCCCTCTCCCATTCCCCCACGGAAAAATGCCATCAGGGCAATAAAAACAGCATTACTGCTTTGATGCTGGTATTTTATAGTTCTGGGGAACAGGTGCAGCCTGGAAACAATGGGGAAATCTGGGAAGTTGTGCTTGCTCCTCCTCTCTTGTATTATCTGCATTAATATGCTCTGAGGATGCAGGAGGAGACAAAAGCAGCAGGCAGAGCTGCTGCTTCTATTTTAACCCTCCTAAGAAGATAGATTGCCCCAGTTTAGGAATTTCTGAGCATCTCAAAAGGTCCTCCTATCAAAAAACCAAATAATCCATAAAGCTTTGGGTTCAAAAGAGATGGAAGGACAGGCCCGTGTTCCTTATTTGTAAGAGGGAATGGGAAAAATTTGGCAAAACCAGTTTTGGACAGCTTTTTCTCACATATTTCCCTCTTTTAGCCTCAACTCCAAATGACATATTGTGACCCTTAGATTTTATTCAGGCTTCCCAGGGTAAGAGTGTGTTGTTTCCAAGTGAGAACCCTCCCAGAATATCAAACTAAAACTTTTGGGTGCTTTACTTTGTCCAAGAGAAGCTATGGGAATCAAATTGGGCTGAGCAGCAGCCTTAGGGAGCCTGACTGCAGGGGGGTTTTGAAACCAGGCAGGATACTGCTGTTAGCTCTGTAAATCTCCATTATACAACCCCTGAACCCTGTTTTAATTTTTGATGATGTGTTTGTGGCCTCCACAAAGCAGCTGCTCACTATTTGTGTTTCTCCTGTGCCTGGGGACTGCTAACATGGATTGGGCAACGCAGCTATTAAGCCAGGTGCTATGAAATATATAAAGCTATTTCCCAAAGAGAATTGCTTCCATCATCTTTTTTTATTTATTTTTTTTTTAACAACTGTTAAAGTTCTTCCTGTAGCTATCTGCCATCTCAGCTCACTCTGGAAATGCATTTCTCAAGCTGATGCTGCAGACAGCTTTAAAGGATGCCAGCAGCCTGCAGAAGAGCACAAAGAAAGTGATCAGAGATCACAAGATTGAAGATTTTACTTTTTCTTCTATTAGTATAAACCTGGAGTAATCTTAATATCCATTGTGCACACACTGGTGTGTAAATGATTTCAGCCCCCAATGCTCTCCTTGAATGTGCTGGGCAGCAACACTGCTAATGGGACTATTCTAACAGCACTGCAAAAACCAAGACCATGGCTAAATTCAACTTTTTTATTTAACTTCTTTTAATACTCTGTGCATATATAAAGAAGCTATACCTATATAAATGCATAGGAAAGGATCCCAATATAAATGTATACTGAAAAATAACCTTGATAAAAAAAAGCTGGCTTTCTGAGGGACCACTGATGAAAAAATACACATAAATGCTGCAATGGCTAAAATACATGACTGAGTATATGTTGCTTTTCAAACCAGTAATTAGAAATGAAGCCTTTGTGAACATCTGCTTGGCTGTTTGAAGAGCATTTCATAAAGAGTCTGATGAAACAAATTCAGATGAAACTGGAAGGGCTACACAGGTAACACACAGCCAGTTCTACTGAGAAAGGAGTATTTCCACAGGAGGCTACTGGATGAACCACTGCTGACATTTTTATGTTCAGAATTCCAATTAATTTTGCTTTTTATGGATTAAATACTTGTTTTTAAAATGGATAAAAATAAGAATATTCAGCTGCTGCTGAAATGCCATGAGCATGGCAAACCCCAGAGGGACAGGCCTATGGCTTCAGCTCAGCATTTCAACATTCTAAGAACTTCCACAGCTACCTGTAAAGTTTTACACTGCCAAACTTATATAGTGGTGGCTCTTATTTTCCCAATTCAGCTCTGAAAAGTTCCCAGTAATCTTAATTTCTTCTCTTTCTTTCCCTTTGGTTTCTTTTTTTTTTTTTAAATCTGCTATCAGCACGTACTGTGGCAGCTGTGTAGTGTGTAAACTCACATCTTTATTTCTAAAGATTCCCTTATCCCTTACAAATATGAGCAACTTTCTTGGCTTGGTTGGATTCTAAGGGGCTCATCATGCAGGTGAAAAGGGATCCTTTATCAGGAAAATTCTTAGAGTCCAGTGAGGGGCTCAGCATCTATGGAGAGAGGTCTGAGGAAGCACTTGAGAGCACAATAAGAAATGCACCTTAAATGAGCATCTGTGCAGGTGGGGAGTGTGTTATTAATGCAGAACATTCCCAGCTGTGAGACCTGGTGAGACCCTGGGGGCTCAGGCTCCCCTTTGCCCAGGGAACTGGGTGTGAGCTTCACAAGGGGGTTTCACTTGCCAAGTTATTCACTGGTACCTGTGGTGTTCTGCTCTGGCAGTGGGAAATGGAGTTGGCATTATGTGGTTGAGCATGGGCAGAGAGACAGAAGTTGTCTTCCAGTTGTCAGAAGGTCTGGATCTAAGGGGAAGCCTCTTACTAGTGGAGTGTTGGTCCTGGGTCTCTAAGATTCACTAAAAATGGGTGAAATGAAGGACAGTTATGGACAATGGACAATTATCCCACAGATGGTTTTTCTACTGAGTTTCTCCTGATGTTTCTTTGCAGAGCAG
The DNA here is from genome assembly GCF_050655825.1 of Lonchura striata. Classification (NCBI taxonomy): domain Eukaryota; kingdom Metazoa; phylum Chordata; class Aves; order Passeriformes; family Estrildidae; genus Lonchura; species Lonchura striata. The sequence continues at coordinate 7,051,246 of NC_140720.1, read as the reverse complement.
ATAAGCCTGAATGAAACCTGAATGCTGGAAAAGGGGAGTAATAGCTCTGTAATAGCTCTGTTTTCCCAAATCTGTCTATTACTGCTCTTCCTTAATTTCCCCTCTGTTTTTCATCAGATCTTCTTTATATTGTTCTGCTTTTGAGGCCAGAGTTCTAAAAGCTGAATTGCTGATTAAAGCCTATTTTGCCTTTTCCAGATCTGCATTGTGCCTTTAACCTTGCTCCAAGACAAAGTCAGGCAGAAACCCCTGCACGGAGTGCTCAAAGTGCACCTGGCACAGGGGCAGGAGGATTTCCACCCTGACAGGTTCCTGCCAAGGCTGCACACAAGCACAGGTGCAGCAGGACACTTGATATAGAAGTTTTGTACTGGACTACTCTGCTAGTCAAGCTTCTTCCCTGAGAAACAATTCCAAGTGCTCAGTGAAGTTCTCCACACAACCAGCAGAACATTTTCATGGGCACTTCTGTCAGCATGTCTGGCCACCTAAAATAACTTTTTCTGTAGTTATCTGAAAACCCATACTATCTTTCCTTTGCTTTTTGTCTGCATTTCCTTGAACTACGTCTGTTCTCCAGATTTCTTCATAGCCTTTTCATTTGAAACATAAACAAGAGGAGTGTGAAATATAAACACTGCCTTGACATTCTGCCCTTTCTTTGATGGTCCCACTTTCTCTAGTCTGGAACATATCTCTTCTAGAACAACATATTTATTGCTGACAGAGCTTTCACCATATTCAATACAGAAAATTGCAAATCTGTCCTGTTCAAGCTCATAACATCAGTGTGACTATTTTTACATGGGCTAAAAATTAGATGGTAGGGATTGTGCATCAGGTTCACCAATTTTAGACTGGAATATTAGGAAAAAGTATAACATGGGCAGAATGTGCTGCTCTAGAAATTTGCTCTAGACTGTATTTCCAAGAAGACAGATTTGCAAGTGCCTCTCTCTGATCAGCAAATCAGTCAGTTGTTTACCAAAGAGAAGCTGAGCATAAAACAATGCATTCAGTGATAGGATGAACAGAGAAGTGGAACAGGATCTTATGGGAATACTTTAAAACCACAGATTTCTGGCATTCTAGACAGCTGTGAGAAAATAGGTTTGGTTTGTGAATGTTTAACAAAGCTGAAGTCTGTCAGCTCAGCAATGTGACATGTTTAACCCAAACACTTCTAAACATTTGCACAGGGGATTTTTTAGCACTGTATTAATTCAATGAACAATGTAAACTTGTGGTGTCAGAGTAAAACTGTAGTTATATATCCATGGATTTACACCACTACATGTTTATATTTAAGGGATTTCAAATAGGCTTAACTCATATTATGGGTTGATTTTTTTTTTTTTTTTTAATTAGTTAGGTACAACCTGCATTTTAGCAGTTTTTACCTGAATTTCACAGATTGAAATGGTTCCACCTCACTATGAACATACAGTACAGTCAGCACACTCCTCATTTCTTAATGGAGTACTGGGCAGAAATATCCTACAGCATCTTTGGAAGCATTTACATTCTCTTGACAGCACAACTTAATCCTGCTAACAAGAGGCTAGTGGCACAAAAGGCACAGTCTGTAGAAACACAGTGTTTCACAAGTCACCAAAGATGTTTAGTTGGTGTCAAATTATGTGTGGATGTTACAGGAACATTTCAGTTCTACTCATCTGTAATGCTGAAGCACAACACTTTATTCATAGATAACAATAAAATATTTCTGGGTCATGTCCTGGTGTTTCATTATTCATTTGAAAAATGCATTGAAATAAATGCAATAATCTGTATAAGGAAGGAAAAAGGGTCGTTTCGGCCCTATATATACACCATTATCACCATTATTACTTCTGCAAATCAAAATATGCTTGAGTTAATGGAGTTTATATTAATGTTGGACCCACCCTTTCAAAATCTACCCAGAGGACTAGTTCTCCAGAGAGATATTACCAATGGTGTCACATGTGTGTAGGAACCACAGGCAAAGTAGAACAGAATATGAATATATTTTTCAGAAATTTCAAGAGCACACAGATGTTGCTGTTCTGACCATCAAAAACTGCTCATTCTTTTAATTTTCTAGTAAACAAACTGCCATTTTCACAAGTGCTGACATTTCAGCAACATCCATTGTTCTGAAATCATGGGTGTTGAGAAGAATATTTATCAGTCATTTCCCAAATCCAAGGCCCAATCCCACAACCACAGGAAGGCTTGTGGGATGAGTTGCACTTGTAAATTCAAAGCAGCTCCACTGTCCAACTAATTATTTTTCACAGCATGAACCAAGTGCATTTTGACAGGTACAAACATCCACCTCACCCAGGTGGTAGTGGAAGAGGAGGCCCATCAGAGAAATGCTGCCTCACAGGTAACAAAGGGTAACTCCCTTCCAAAGGAATATATCTGTCCTGATGGAATAATAATTTCCTCGCAAAACTTACAGAAGTCAGTCCTAGTGCAGAACTGTAAGAAACAGTTTCTGCCATTTACCCTCTGCAGGATGTAAATTGACTTGAAATCCTCTGCAAGTGTTTGGGCTGTGAAAGGAAGAAAGGAGGGGAGATGAAACAAAAGAGAGGAGCAGCCTTGACTGTGGCAGTGAAGCATAAACACTGTTCCAATTAAGCTCTACACTTTGAATTTCTGTAGCGGTCCCTGAAGCTGCTCTGTGCTTCACAGAAATGTTTGTGACAGGCTGGGAGCCACACAGGCACCTTCCCATCCTCAGCACTGAGAGCCTGTCATGAACATGCACACAGCACAGATAAATGCCAGCGTTCATCCTATGAAGGATGATAACCCCATCCATCCTGTGCTCTTGCTGTGGGATGCCTGGTTTTGTGCATCCTTCTTAGCTCCTGCTCCACCTGAGTGCAGGTTCCATCCTCCCTCAGCCATTCCAGCAGGGATGATCCCACAGCCACATCCCAGCTCCAGCCCCAGCTCCACTCCAGCTGCCTCCTCGTCACCTGTCACAGCAGCACCTGGAATTCTTGGAGGATAACAGCTGTTCTTCTAAGATGGAGCTGACATTTATCCATCGAAACTTCCATGGAGAAGCTGCAAAGCCATCTTGGTAAATTTTAAAATCTACCCTGTAAGTAATTAATACTTCATCATCATCATCATCATCTGCTTGTAAAATAGGTAAATACTGTCATTTGCACCTTCCATAATTCAGCCTAAAACCCTTCAGTGCCTTTAGATACCACCTGGGCACCTCTGGAAAAGCTGAAATGAGCCCGGGACAGGAAATTCCCTCTGAAGTAGAGTTGACAGCTCCCTTCACCTCCAGGTTTCTGGCTGCAAAACACTTTTAGGTTTATACTCTCAGGCCAGGGTAAATACCAAATAAACACCTTGATGCCTTCCATGCTTGTTGCCTCTATCCTGCAGATATGGTGTAGGAAAATCTGGGTCAAATTAGATATAAAATGCACTTTTCCAAATTACACACCGGATAAACAAGGGAAACTCCCACTTGCATCAAAAGCAGTTATGTTCACCTAAGCAAAGCTGTAATTTGGCTCTTCTGTTTCCAGATATTCATTTCTTAAGTACCATCTTTCTAGAGAAAAATATTGGTTTGGAAAGCTGACAAAATAATAAAAATGCAAGGGGAGCTCACAGACAACATCCAACATATTTGAAAATATTAATTTCTCTCTAGTTCACAATCAGGCAGCTTATTTACATAAAAAAGTATAAACCAAGCAATGGACAAATGCAGGTTAAACAAAACAAAACAAAACAAACAGAAAAACCCAGAATAAAACCCAATTTAAACCATACAGAAAATTGCTAGCCATTTGAAAATCATATAAAGTAGAACTGCATGATGAATCACCACAAAATTCCCATTTAGAAGAATGGACTTTTCTCCTATCTTCTCATGGCACTCTGACTTTTTACCTCTGAAAGTGCTTTAATGAATTCTATAAACTACTTCCTTGGCAGAAAACTCCATGAATGAATCACCGATGCTACAGAAAAGGGAAAAGACAATTTCAAGATATTCAAAATAACAGAATGAACACATTTGCAGCTGCTCAGGTGGAACACACAGATAGAGGAGAGTTGCTGGTTGCACTCTGGTGCTGTGCATGGGACCAGCCTGTCCCAAAGGAGGACAGAGCAGCCTTGGTGACACTGTGACACATTTCTGAGCCATTCCTTGAACCAGGAGCTCTTTGGGATATTGTGCCTTACAATTAACACAGAGGAGCAGTAATGGACTGACCAAAGAAGTGTGGAGAATGGAAATTAAACAACAACAAACCCAAGCGCTACACTGACCAGAATTTGTTGTTTTAAAGGAATTTATTCTAGGATGCAGGCTTTCAAGAGAGTGGGAAATATCCAGGGGACAAAGGCTTGCTTTTCATTGATGACCTTGAATATTACTGCTGGTTACCCCTGGCAACAGCCAGAGAACAGCTGGGTTTCAATGGAGGAAAATGCAAGGGAGAGCAAGGACCAATGTTGCCAGTGGGTTTAATTACCCACGTTCATGTTTGTACTAGCAAGTGCTTTCTGGGCTGCTGGACTTTTTATTGTCCAATCCCTGGGGATGGTAACACCCTGTGCTGCTGCTGCTCTTTATGCAGTGTCTGTTTTAGGAACAGGAGGCTCTGGCAGTCTCTGCCCTGGATGGGGCAGCTGCCCCACTCCATGTCCCAACCCTTGGTGCCTTCTCCTCTCCAGAAGGCTGCTAAGACCACCCTGCCATGGATCTGCCTTCCCTCAGCACCAGTGTTTGGTATTAACCATCAGAATAGAGTAAAACATCCTGCATTTCAGGGAAATAACCAGGAATATTTAGCAGGAAACCCAGGCAGGGATTGATACCTGGTTTGATAAGCAGGTACTGCGCTTTCCTTTCTTGCCCTCAAGAAACAGTTAAATTAATGATCCCACTTCCTGACAAACCCAGAAATTCTATTAATTTTACTGATGAATCCTAATACAGTGATCACTGCCAGGAATTTATTTTGGGGTTTGATGTGTGGTGAAGCGAATATAATTTAAAATTGTAACATTGTAAGATATATAGTGACATAGAATTGGTTTATAATCTCAATTTAAATGAATCACATGCTCAATCACCTGGAAAGATTAGTTATGGCCAGTCAAAAAGAAAGGGATGAGACTGAAAACAACAGGGGTGTGAGTTGGAGGTAGCTGAGCTTCCCCATATTGGTTGTCACTGCTAATCCAGCCAGGAGCACACACTGGAATGCTTTTAAATCACTGTGCTTGTTGGGTGAAGGCATTTTTCTTGGATATGAACATCTAAAGAAGGCGTTCAACTAATCTGCAAAAAAATCTGCTCGATAAAAATCACCAATTCTCCACAGCTCACAAGAATCTTGGTGATTTGCAATCTTTAAATCAATCAGCTTTAAGGAAAACTGGAATTGTTTCTCCTAAACAATTCAGTCATGTGATTAAAAGGAAACAGGTGTAAGATGCAAGAGTCAGGGAAGAGATTGTACTTTTGTTTGATCTGAAAAGCCAGCCATCTCATCTGTTGCATTCATTCTCCTTTAGGAAACTTTAATCTGCACAGATGGTGAAACCCAGTAAATCTCTGCTACCAGCTGCAGAGTGGAATTTTTAATGAAATGGGAGTTTAAAGGTTTTCCCAGAAAGCACGAGAATCACTCCTGTTATTTCCTGTGATGCCCAAATGACTTTGACTGTTATTTGACAATCCTATGCTGTAAATACAACCTCTGTGTGGGTTCAGTCACTGCCCAAGCACCATTTCAAAATGGTCTTTGTCTGCCAAAGCCAAACATTGAAAGTTTTCCAGCCAAAGAGAAATAGGTCATCCACTTATAACCTGTTAATTGGACACTTTATTTTACCTTTCTCTGAGATTTAAAACAGTCTTGCCATGTTTGTAAACCGAAGTGAAGTCAGAGGATGAAACATAAAATAGGATTTGCAAAGAAAGGTGACACTTGAAAGCCCCACAATCACCACCAGTTTTTCATCCTTGTAATGTAAAGATTTTGGCTGAAGAATGGAGACCAGCACTTACATTTTTGGATAAAAAAATTAAAATAAAACACTGAAACAAGCCAAAAAAGGAAACCTGAACTAGAAGAATTATAAAGTAACAGTTTGGAGCAGAGTTCCTTGCCAATACAAAGTCAACCTACAACAAATGTGAATTAACAGTTTTAAAACCATAAAACCAGAGAGATATAAATTTTACATTGAAATTTAGGTTAATAATGTGATTTTTTATTAGCTGATCATACCTTTGAGAATAGCAGTAATTTCTATTAGAGAATTCCTCCAGTACTTCTTTTTTACAGGACATTAGAATTACAGTGCAATTAACCAGAGTCACTGAGCAGGACTTTACACACATGTGCAGGACAGGTGTTTCTCTTCCTAATGAAAGATGATGGATTTGCCTTTCTGATGCTTTTTTCTCTGCAACTCTGCCATTAAACAAGTTTTGCTTCAAGGGTTGCAGGACTATGACCTACTATAGGAATATATTTAAGACAGAATTTTGCATTTATATTGGAATCCTAAAGTAAATGTATGGGAGCAACCACAAACATAAATTTAGTGTAAATTTAGTGAACATTCTGAATGAGCCATAATCCAAATCAGAAACACATTCACAATTGTGAAAGCAGTGGGAAGTTTACTGCCAGAAGGACCAAATCCTGTGATAATCCTCACGTTAAACAAAACTCTTCATTGGCTTTTCCTGCACTGTGGTGCAGGAACATGGAGAACAGAAAACAAAAGAGATAAAGGGAAAGAAATCTTAAAATATAGCCAAACTTAATTTGCTATTTTCTATTTTCTCTAAAAATACTTGAAACTCTTTTTTTTTTTTACTTTTTTTCCCTTCTTTTAAAATAATTGATATATATGCCCCATTTCCAATTAATTAATTAAGGGCTTCTTGCTAATCAGTACACTAGAGTTCTAAATTGTTTCAAATTGAGGAAGGATAATGCAGAATGCCTGTTTGTGGGAGCAGAGTTTCAGGCTCTGCTTCTGCCTCACCATCACAGTTACCTCAGATACTGCAGGTAAACCAAGGTTTTGGGAATAAAAACTTATCTTGCCTTCCTGTGTCACACAATGAGCAAATTCAGACAGCAGTGAGTCACTATCATTCATGTGACTTCAGTGGGGATGAAACCTGGCAATCCAGATAGAAAAAAAAAAAGGACCAGGAGGTCCTTTGGAAATTTGACAAATTCAGGGCTAAATTTTTAAGTCTTTGATGCATTAGAATGAAAACAATTGTATTTTACAGCACTGCAAACATGATAAGTGAGTAAGTAAGGATTTTACCTCTGGGGACTGGAGACCTGTGTTTTACCTGCCTCTGTCTACTGGTTAATCTGGTCAGAACCAAAACGCCACAAGTTCCTAAAATAACCCAAGGGCAAGGAAAATAGTTTTGAAAAGAATCAAGTAAATTATTTGTGTTATGTGTGTGCAGCCTCCAAAGCAAAGGTGCCATCAAAATGTTGAGTCAAATCAACTCAATCAGTTAAAGTACTATAAAATATGAATGCAGAGGGAATAGATGAGATCTTGATGTGAATAATAAAATAGCCTATAAAGTACCTGAAATAAATCAATCTTCCTTTCATGTAGCAAATACAAATGCAGTATATTTCATATTAACTCTGGATGACAAGAAAATCTATTTAGATAAAGATGCAATATTTAAAGTATATTTAATCTAGTGGAGGACAACACTGCCCTAAGTGATCATTTACTTCACAGAAGTTAAGTCAGAGTTTTAAAACTAATTCAGTTCTTGAGAAGCAAATAAACACCTGAAGTGATTTTTGAAAGCAAAAGTATATTCTGGCACTAAGTTCTGTTGATGAAAATGGAATTCAGAACATTTGTAAATCTTCATTAGGTATGGGACTATGTTGAAAATGTGGTCCAAGGAGCCTTGCAAAGTTTTCTCTGCAAATTCTGTAACAGGAATGGCTTTATGTATCAGATAAAAAAAAAATCAACAACAACAACAACAAAAAAATAGGAATAGCTTTGTTTCTCTTTAATTAGTCTTTACTGTGACATCTCTATAGTGCAGAAAACAACAGAATTTATATTTTTAATTGTAAAGAGCAACAAACATTTTGATGGAAAGTACAATAGGGGGAAAAAACCCCACCAAATCTATTTCAACACAAGAACTCCCACTAAAAACATCTGGCTTTACTGAATGCTCATCAGGAAAACATTCTTTTAGTTATATATAATCTACAGGTGAAATTAATGAATCAAAAATTTAACATATCTGGCAAAAAACCCCATCTATGTAAAAAAACGATCTCGCTTAACTCAAAATTATTGAAAACTTAGAAGACTAAACATCCTATTTTATTTTTACCGTCTGTTCTCTATTTGAAGGTACAAATAAATATCAAGAGCTACCTAAGGATGTTGTTTACTTGATATTCATTGCAGAGCCCAAAAAGAGAGGAGTAAATGGAGAAGAAAGTTTGATGTTTAACCTTTGTGAGAAACAATCCAAATCACTCTCTGAGAGCTTCTTTCCAGCCTGAAATGGGAACAGCTCATATCCCTGTTAAAGAAAAATGAAGTTCCTAAAAGATGTTCTCTATCATTAGCTTTAACTCCCATTCTGAATGTGACAGCTGAAATCCTTGGCATGTTTTCAAGTGATACCTGAGGATTTTCTACCTTCCCAGGAAGCATCAGTTGTACTCTTCCTCTTTCAGGATGTGACTCCTCCTCTGCACTCCCTGGAAAGGCACAGCACAATCCACGATGAGCAGAGCAGTTACCCTGGATGCATCCCAGCAACTGCAGATGCAGCATTTTTTCCTTGGGTGTTTTTTTCCTTATCACACCCATGCCTGCTCTGCTTTGCCTTCCCAAGGAGCCAGCACAAGCCCTGCCCATATCTACAGGCAGTTCCTGCATTTTCCCACTGCTGTGCCAGGAATGTCCTGGTTGCTTCCCCATGGGGGTATGGAATGCCCCTCTCCCCGCTGAACCATGATTTTAGTGGTTCAGGATCTGCCCTAGATAATCTTAACAGGGCACAATGGATAAAGACATTCAAGGATAAATCTGCGTTTCAGTAATACTAGTGCAAATCCAGAATTATGCTGGATTTTTGTTTATCTGAGACAAGAATGTAATGTACACAGGGTTTTTATAATGCTGCTACGATGTTCTTCCATGTATAAATGAGTAAATACCAGTTTCCCCAAAACACTGAAATTATTAAAGGACAAGATGAAAGAAAAAAATGCTTTAGCCAACTCCTAACTAAAATTACCAACTAGATTTTTTTCTGATCACTTTATCTATTAATTCTGTCTCACAGCATATAGCTTCAGTCTCAGCTGGTTACTAAACATAGATTATTCCTTTCATATTTTGCTTTCATAGAAGATACTGCCTCAAGGTCTAATTTGTAAATGAGAAAGACTGTGCTACAATTCTCAGCAGTAAACAGCAAAAATGTTGTCTATGTGAACCAATGCAAAATGTGAAATATTCTTTCATTAGACTGTAAATTTTCTTCCATTGACATCTATCAGAATACAGCTGGAGAGCAGGACTGAGAGCACTGCTCAGCTCGTGAGTGAAGCAGATGTGCTAAGCCTAGCAGGCTGCAAGCCTTGCAAGTCAAGGCAGAGCCCTGAAGGAGGAAGCAAGAGGTAACTGTGTGTGTGGTATGTTTTGGTTTTGGGAAATCATGCAGGACTGTAAGTGCCTGTGCGAGTCTGTGCAAAGCTATGATTAAGCAATGTTGCCATTAGACATAAATTGTTGGAGTCCAGGACATCCCTCTGGCTGTCTCAGAGACCTGGCAGGGGTCTCAGAGACCCTGGCATGAAGTCAAAAACATCTTTGGCTTCGATTTTAGCCTGTGCAAAAAGCTGCCAACTTTGTGTGAGGAATTTCAAGTCACAAGGGTTTGAGTAGTGTGATATTTGAACTAACACAGAGTAGAAAAGCAGAATTTGGGGATTTTTAGAATGAGATTCAAGGGGGTACAAGATGGAGGAATTTGGATGTGCCCTAGCTTTCTTTCCTTTCTTGTCCTCCATGTCTTGGTGAGATGGTGGCACTTTTCTATTGGTTTGGGATGGGGACACACTGTCCAAACATATGTGTTGGATATTGGTGCATTGTTCTAAACACAATATCCATAACTTTTATATAAAAGGTACACACCACCCCAGAGGGCACAGCAGAATGTTATGGCCTCCTTGCTAGCCAGAGCTCAACAGGTCAGAGAAAGAATGTTTAACCAAGAAGAAATAAACAACCTTGAAAACTTGACTTCACGCATTCCAGACCTCTTCAACGTTCTGGCTATGGGAACAAGGACTCACACAATCTCAAAGACTCCTTTTGATCTCTTGGGATCACCCTGACCTAGTAACCCTGAGAGAAATCGGCAATAAATGTTGTTTAGTGCTATTTTTAGCTATAACTGAAAAGGTACATATACTGAGCTTTGTAATCAATAAATCAGCTCCATGCATGCAAACCGTGGAGTCCTCATTTCTATCAGTTGCCATCAGACATCCACAGAAAATTACAGTCTTCTGTGTGGGTTATTGGCCTGTGACATATTTATCTGCCATGCAATTTGTGTCAGCAGGTAACTGAAGTCTGACTCACACTAATAGTCATAGTGGTATCTACTACTATCACTGCCAGAAAATTGGGGCTGGAAAATAATAAATGCAGCTTTATTCACTGCATTTGATAGGAAGACCCACAAAAATCTGCACAAATTTATCAAATTTTGCTCCATTGGAATAAAAAGTCTCATGCTTTTTTAAAGAAAATACTCTTGAAGATCACAAAGTTTGGTAAATTATAATTGCTAAAAAAGGCTGTCTGGTTTTAGATAGCTCATCATTACCAAAGCAGTGCTATTTGTGGAACAGAGATCCCCTGGCACTACAAATGTTGTAACTCATAATACTTGTCCCCTAACCTCTTCCTTGAAGTGGCTGCATGTTCTAGCCTCAGACATTCTTGTTAGGAAAACTCTGTGAAGTGCTGGGGCAAGTGGAGGTGATGACACCATTGAATAGAAAAAAACCTAACCAAAACAAAATAAAAACAAAGCAAATAAATTAAATTATGAAATGGACAATGGAAGTAGTAGCAAGAGGGGAAAAATAAGCTGGGAATGAAGGGGGATTCTTGTGGGGCTGGAGAGGAGGAAAGGACTGTAATCAAGAACCTCCACAGTAATTTGAAAAAAGACATTTTGCTGTTTTTATCCCAAGCAATTACTCAGGAACCATCTCCTGTTAAACCATATGTGAGACAAAGAAAGCCACCCAAAGCATTAACAATGAGAAGCAAAGATCTATTTGGTGGACAAAACCTCCCAGTGCTTGCAAGACAAGGCAGAAGCTTTTATTTAATGTTGTGGCTTGTTGAACACAGCTGATGCGTTGCTGTGCTTACAATAAATAGCTTTCGGGGTTTTCCAATGCCTCAGCTTTGCTTCAGTGTGTTTAACCACCTGCAAAAGCTGTTTATTGCCTTGTATACTTCCCTCATCATGACCATTATCCTTTAAGTATGAGGCTTTTGGCGAGACTAAGCAGGGCAGGCTGCAAGGCACCATCAAAGCTGTGTGCAAGCACAGATGAAATAAATCCATGTGAGGACTACAGACCATGGAAGTAGAAAATAAGAATAATAATGCAGTGCAATGATTTCACAAGCACTCTGCTGATTGTTTAAAATGCACCCTTGTTTACTGAGAGCCACTCTACAACCCCATCTGCAACTGCCAAAGGAAGATGTATGCATTCCAAGTAAAATTATTAGGGATCGTGAGAGACAAAGACAGAAAGGCTCCAAAAGAGCATTTGTGTGTATTTTACTTCAAAAGGCTTTAGCTAAGGTGCTTTAAAACAGCTGCAAACATAAAAGAGCAGAACACTAAGGAAGTATTTAAATGAGAAAATTTGATATTACAGAGAGCACTTTCTTTGGCAACAGAGAAGCACTACCTGCACTTGCAAGGAGCCTTTTCTAAACAGATACATACAAAGACCATGTCAAGGCTTTAAGATGGGGCATTCAATGCAAATCTTCTCATTCTGGAATTGCTGCTCCAATTCCCTTCTTGTTTGCAGCCAGTTTCTGTCTGTTCTAATTGGGAGCTGGTTCTCCTGCTCTCTACAGCAACATAATTCTTTTTCATAGCATTTGATGTGCAGAACTCCCATCTCTGTCTTCTCATGCTATTAAAAAATGATTGCAGTCAGCCTAACAGTAATATTTATAAAGTTTGTTGTAATAATTTGACATACTCAATATTTCATCCAGCACCAGCTGGTTTATTCTCCCATTACATCCACCAGATGCTGTAATATTGTTCATAATTTCTGTGTGGAATGTTCAGTCAAAGGCTGCTGCATTTTCCCACACCAGCACAGCTCTCTGTCTCCAGCAATCACCTCCACAGAAGTATCAAACCTTCTGAAGATAACAGATGGTATCTCCCAGAGGCAGGAAGAAAAGTTCAAGTTTTTCACTCCTCCCAGTAGTTCCTCCTTTTAGGAATCTCTTCAGTTCACTGCACATCCCTTTGCTTGTGATTATTTATGCAGGTTACAGTGAGGCATTAAAAAAGGACCAACATTACTAGACAAAGGATTTTAGATGTTGAAACAATATGTAGTTTTATAGCTAAAGGGATCTCAGGAAAAGACAAGTCTAAGTGGAGGAGACGAGCAAAATCCGTTAGTCAAAATAAAACATAATCCTTTAAATTACAAAATCAGCGCAGAACTAACTGAGAAAAGATACTGCAAAATACCTCATTATTAACAGCATTATCAGACATCTGGGAATGCAACAGGTTTTCACCCAAAGAATGTTGGAGATGCAAGTGAAACACTTCCTGACTTGTGATGATTTCTGGGTTCTGACCTAGTACCTTTGTTGAGGGTTAGATTTTTCCTTTTGCTTCTTTCTCTCATGGAATTTTCGTCCCATATATAAAATATGTTCTGTTGGTGAGAAATATTCTTGTAAGTTTTTAAGCACACAAGCCAGAGTCGAGAGATTGCTTCACGGTATGTTGAAAACACCGCTGGCAAGAGGGAGGAGGAGCTCATTTGCAAAAGAATGAATGTAGCTGGAGAGGGGCTGTTCTCCAAGGTGATCCAAGGAACTCCCAAGTGATGAATAATCGATAAATATCTAAGATTGAGACAGCTGGAGTTGTTGGAAGGATATATCTCAATGCCGAGTTCCAGTAACTCAATCATGGACATACATCGCTCCCGGACACAGTTTTGTTCAGCTCAACGTGGAGAAAAAAAACTACATGAATATGTGGGACTCTGAAATGAAAAAAATGAACTCTTCCTCAGGCAGAACAGACTGTATAAGAACTGCTTGGACGGGACAGTTGGTGTGAACATAGCAGACCCTACGCTGTAGAGGTCAGATCTGTGTCTCACCCAGGCTCGGCTCTGTCCTTTTGATTGTGGCTGTCTTAGACCGAATCTTGATCGCTGAATAAAAATTTATTTTTATTAATTAATAATTTGGCTTGGTCAATTTTACCTATAACAATATACATATACATATAACTGTTACTTCTTTTCCCATATCTTTGCCTGAAAGCACCATAATTTTGGAGTTACAGTAATTTGGAGGGAACATTTTCTATTCCCAGGGAGGTTTCTGCCTTCCTTGGCAGACACCTATCTTTCAAACCAAGACAATCTTGTAGAGATTTTCATTAGTACGGCCTTCAGTGAGCAAACATATTTTGGAGTTTGTGAGGAAAATATTCCTAAATATGTTTCTGATATTATATTTTTGGCTTATTTTGTAGGGGATGAGGGGTAACTATCAGCAGTCCAGGCAGCCATACACACACCATGATAGTCAATGAGAATTAAGGATTGGTCCTTTCATAAGGATATTATCCATTTACTTGCAGAGGTGAGCATGCATCATGAAAATGGCTTCAGACTTCTCTCTGCTAAATAATTTTGCCTCTTTCCTTGCTCTGTTTTGGGAGATTAGGAAAAGGAGCTGATGAAGCAGCTGGACACATATAAACATCTTGGTGATATTTACACTGATATTCTAAGGGGAACTGAGCAAACCTTCAACTTCAAAGAGCATTTAAAGAACAAGACATTGGAAAAATACCAGTCCATACAAATATCCCCCTGTTTGGGCAGAAGTTTCCCCCAAGCCATGGACACCAATGCAGAGATGGCCACTGTGGCTGGCTGAGCTCCACAGCAGCTGTGCAGTGACAGCTCAGACACCCTGTTTTCGTAATTCACTGATTCCTCTGCTGGTTCTCTGAGCTGGCTTTGGTACTTCTGAGCAGATTCCCTTGTGCCTTGACCAACGAGCTGGGGAGGATTTTGGCTGTGCCCTTGCTCAGGTTGAGTCCCACAGACCTTACAGTGTCCTTGCACTGCAGTTTGAATGGATTTCAGAAGGCTTTGTGCTGCTTTTCCTCCCTGACTGACATTTATCACAACTGTAAGGAAATAGCAGACCAACAAGCAAATGCTGCAGGATCTTCTAAAGCAAGAAGGAAAACTCCTTAGGGTGAGAGACTCTGTAAGGTTTTTATCCAAGCAATGTAATATTTTTATTAATTTATTAACTTCATTTTGTTTATGAGGATGAGTCCTCAGTGCTCCCTGGAAGGTATTGAAAATTATGCATTTCTGCTTGAGAAAACAGCAGCCAAACACTGTTGATAGGTGGCAATCTGCAGGATATGCAATTTCTTCCTTTAATATACATCTAACTGTGAAATTCCCTGTTTATAACTTAATTCCTTAGCTCCTGCCTTCACAGACACTGCTTTTACTAAGTGCCTATGATGAAATATACTGCAAATAATTCACTATAATAGTAACTGCTTTGGGAAAAGTTTCCTCTTTTCCCCACACTAACTCCATTATCTCCCGGCCAGTTTCATCCAGCTTTGACAAAGAAGAAATATCAGTATTTTGTGAAAATTGGCTGGAAGAAAAGAGCAAACTTTGTGCTGAGGACCAGGCAGGTAAAACTCCATAATACAGATTAGTACAGAGCTCCTGTCAGCAGCAGGCAACTGGGCAGTAGCAGGAGCATCCACTGGCACAAAGAACTTGGAAATAGCCACAGCATCTTCTGCCTTTGTCTTTTAATGAAGGGATCTGTGGAGTAGTGGAGAAGTGATTATGAGAGACAGGCTGAAATGAAAGCAGCTAAAATGAGATTCTGTAGAATACCATGCTACATTATTTCTTGTGCTTATGGAACGCTTTGTGTTAGCAGAAGATTTGCCACAAAAAGGCCTCTCAAAAATCAAACAAGACACAAAAAATCACATTAATCACATGATGCTAGTTCAAAGACTTGGGAGATTAGGTTGAGACAAATGGGTAAGTAGATGGCACAAAACTTTGCATGATAAGAGGAATATTCTGTCCAAAACTGGCATATATCCCTGTGCTTCCAAACAATATTCTTCTGTAAATATACATCTATAATAGAAATGTGGTGTAAGCTGTGAAAAATCTGGATGAAACATCCATCTGGTCATGGGTAGCCTCTGGTTTACTTTTACTGAGAAGGTTTCTAATAGGCAAGACAAAGTGCCAAAGTTTTAAGTCTGGAGTTGAGATTTAGAGGCACGGATTTCCTGTTGTGGCTGATGAATCCAAGGATCTCCAATATCACTGCCTTCTGTCCATGCCAAATCTCTCTTGGCAGGGAGGTCCTGAGGGCAGAATTTCTGTCTCCAGCATTCAATATATCCCTGGGGAACATCAAACCAGGAGGGCTCTTTAACAGTGTTTCTGTGCTTCTCATTGAGCAATACCCAGTAAATAGCCCTGTATCTGTCCAACAGTGATTTACATCCCAATCCGTCTTCATGCTACAAAAAACAGCAGCTCTGTGGTTTTTTAGTACCATCTCTTCTTTCAGGAAGAGATCACAAATGTATATCTGCATCACTTCAGTCACTCAAAAGTAGCTATTAATGTAGATCACATAAATAATATGCTTTACCAAAGTAACCACACTAATAGAGTTATTTGGAAGGGCTGTGACAATATTGTAAGTATATTTGCATGATTAAAAATAATTCATATTTTAGACCTTTTTTTCCCCCTCAGAGGCTTCTTTGCTCAGTAATTTGAACACTGTTTTTGGTAGAGGTCTTAACTAGTCCTGTATGATACAGGACTAGAGGAAATGCATAGATAAAGCTAAACACTTAGTGAAGGCAAAGGAACTTCAAAGGAGTTTCTAAGTGCCACATCAGCACAGCTGTGCTGCCATTGGCATAGCCCTGGAAGATGCTGTGATTTAAAGTCATGTCTGTGACAGGTTTCTCTGCACTCTTTACAGAGTGGCAGGGAAAGGGGGACTGCAGAAATGTTGAGTGCACAGGTTTAATATCATCAGCAGCAAATTACAGTGTTGATATGTTGCCTCCAGCTGCTAGCTGGGACACAGAAGAAAGGATAAAAGAATAAAGGCTAAAGCCATTCCTTTTTTCTTTTTAATAATTTCTTTTTAAACATCTTCTGAGAGCAAAGAGATTTGTTCTTATTAACCCTTGCCCACTCTTCTCCTTCCCCTTCCTCCCCATCCCAGTGTATACCCCACATGCATCTCTGTGGCAGTGTGACATGACTGTGTTCTGTGGAACATCCTCTGCTGCTGAACAGCCTGCCTGACACAGCTGGCACTGAGTTTTTACAATGAATAAGAATGCAGTACATGCTCTTCTTCTATGCAAGCTTACAAGAGAAAATGTTTATTTTCCTCATCTTCTTCACATTTTCCAGTTCAAACTGCCCAGTGATTTTTAGCAGTCAAGTTAAACTTTATTTTCTTATTTTCCCAGCTTAAAAGCTAAAATGTCCATTGTCAGACCTACCCTGGTAGTTTGGGTCTGGTTGTTGTTCAGGGATACAAGAATGACTTGATAAAAAAATACCTTGCTGTAGGTAAAAGTGCTCAGTACTAATTGATTCTGTTGGAAATCACATAACACATACAAAGAGTTACTGATTCAAACACTTATTAAGTGACACAGCTACCACAAACCAACAGCACCACTATGAGCTCTGAGTTTCTGTCACTTTCTGTACAGGAACAACACATACCAATAAAAAAGGGTACATGCAAAAGGATTATTTAATCTTTCCATTTTCCTATAAACCCCTGTAATCCACACTGTCCCTTATAGTAAGAACAATTTTATACCTCAAATTTATGTGCATTTTCCTCCTCTGCTGCAGAATCAACTAGTGATGTTTTCTCTCAGCTTGTTGGATGGCATGCAGCTTAAATGCTCCCACTCCTCCACCCTCTAGATCCCATGCCAATCCACAGACTTGTTTTTTGATTATTAAATAGAGTTCATTGATGACAATTTTTCAGTTTTTCCCCTTAAGCTCCTTTCTAGCATCTAATCCTATAATACATAGTTTAATTCTTCCATCGATAAGCAAACTGTGCCTGCTTCAGCTTTCAACCATCACAGATTAACACTTCTGGGATGAGAAACATTGAACTTGCACTTCTCTCCAGCATCAAACACTGCTCAGAACTGGGGATGGCATTGGTGTCATTTATCTCACAGCAGAACTGACATACGTCTTTCACACAGTACCCACTGCAGCTGCAAGGCAGAAATACCTGCTGAATAACTGGAGATTTCTTCATTTAACCATTTTGGATGAAAGTCAGGAAAAAAATTTAAAAAATAACTTTTTCCCTCACTTCCTTAATGGCTAGGTTCAGTTTGTCAGGAGCTGAGGCCTTGACAGCTCCCCCTTCCCAGCTGCATCTTTGGAAAGCTGCATCAGCACCTTGCTGCCACAAACAGCCTCAGGCAGAGTGTGGCACCTGCCAGATGGGCAGCAGACACCCTACACACATTCTGAAGTCCCCACTCACGTCCTAACCCACACTTACAGAATTCCAGAGTCATTTCAGACACAGGGGATGGCAGCCACTAGTAACCTGAGTAGCAATGTAGCTACTAAAATGCTGAACGTCCTTCCTAAAGGATGGACTGACCAAAATTAACAATTGCTTTCTGAGAAGAAAAATAAATCTCTGCTATACAGAAATTGTAGCCTTTTGCCATTAAACTGCAAACACAGAGGTCAGGATTTACCAGGAGGAGAGGGACATGGATTCTTATTAATTCTGTTTAGCATGGCAAGGCTTTTAGCTCATGAACTGGTGGCAGCTGAACAACAACCTTGGACATGCCTGCACCTTCCCCAGATATCCTGACCTTGGTAATAGGATTCAAATTCTGAGTACAAAATGACATGGAACATCCGAATCCATTAGAGTGGGTGCTCAGTTAACAATATTTCATTGATGTTGTGCCAAAAATATACACTTTAAATAACACATTATTATATATTTTTACATTTCAATATGTCATACATCTATTAATGTTTGTAAAAAGAAAAAAAGCAAAGAATCATCATTTTTGAGTCTAGGATATATTTTTTAACAGTGCTGAAATACAAAATTATATTTCATTTAAAGCATATGGTGTGAGGAGACTTGCACACTTTTACTATAACAGCAGGATCACTGTGAGAGAAAAAAATCTTTTGCATGCCAGTGACTATAACCCCAAGTAGAGAATAATGTACACACACAAGAGATATGTTACTTCTACTTCTGCAAGGCTTGAAATATGTATCTAGGTTTATAAATAGACCTAAGTGCAGGATGAAATAAATCGAAATAAGATACTATCAATGCAGAAAATAGGAAAGGGGCATTAAGAACAATGTGGGCAAATTTGAAAAGTCTTTTGAATATATCAAACTGTAGCTGGAGGCCAGCTGCTGATCCAGTTTGTTTTTTTTTTTCCTAAGTCTCACCATCAAGGACTGAAAACTGGAAAGCAACTTATTGAAACAAACATGAGGAAGGAGGAAGGATGGACAAAGCCTTTGGCTGGGATCTGTTAGCCCAGCTTCAATGACATCTTTACCCTTCGGATGGATCTGCTGCCCAATGTCCAGAAAAGCAGATCCTGTTGATGTTTCTGATTGCATCCAGTGAGTGCATTTCCCAGGACAGCACAGCCACCTTTGAAAGGACACCATGGTCTGCTCTGAAGCACTGCACAGCTGCAGCTGACAGTAACATGGTTGGAGAGGTGCTCCTGCCAAACTGAGACCACATCCCCTGCTCACAGCAGAGTCCAGTGTGTTCATGGAGTGAATCGTTCTCCAGCTCCAGGATCTTCCAGGAAATTTCCCATGGCAGACAAGTGAGCTTGTTTTATGGCACCAGACAAGATTAAATGTCAAGCAGAGTAATGAAGAAGCTGCAGAAGTATATTCCTGTGCCTGTTCAGGACTCATTTCATGGGTGATCTGTGTCAGAGACAACCAGAAACTGAGAACACACCAAAATGCCCATCTGAGACCTCACATATTCCAAACTGATGCAATCTCATGGACAACTGAAGCAGTAAGGAAAGAAAGGTCCCGATATAGATTAGGTTGCAGACCCTGAACTTGTTTTCCACTGTGCACAATCTACTAACAGCAAAGTCTGCAGTCTACTTCTGAAAAAAACAGCATTTTTTTTCCATTATGAGGGTGAATAAACAAGTTACTTTAACCTGCTGGTTCCACTGCAAGTTTACTTACTAACACATCTCAGAACATGCAGAGCTGTAGAAACATTAGAAATAGTAAACAATCATTTAAGCAGCAGTACTATGTTTCATTTATTATTCATTAAAGTTTTTGATGTTTGCGTCAGACTTTTGACTTTCCAAAGCTACTCTTCATCAAAAATCATTATTAAGACCTCTCAAAGTTTATCACAAATCAGTTTACAGATGACATTGATATCTTATTGCTATCCATTCCTCCTGGACCATTTCTAACATTTCATATTTTATATTCCTGCAGTGCTGAAATATGGTTCATACCAGTATCTGTCCTTTTAGTAATCACCAAAGCAAAGCTTGGCAGTTGTCATATATTGCACTCTTGAGAAAAATGCTAGTAATACCCTGAATTGATTGAACAGCATGGAATCAGAACTAACTGGCAGAGAAACCATTTAACTGATTTCAATCCATAAATCTCTTTTCTCCTAGCATGTTTTAGTTTAGAAGCTGCTGAATGTAGCTATTATTTTGTGATGCAGAGAATGAACCAATTATTTATATGGATATTAATTTAAGTAATACATTATTGTATTCATTAATGCCCCATATCAGCAGGCAGATGTGTGGATCTTGCTGATTAGCTTCCATTTATGCACACTGAGCTATAGAATAACAGTCCTTGGCCAGCAGACATCAATTCCTTTTATTTCCCCAGGGGTCAACATCAGGTATAATGTCCTGGCTTGCCTTAAAAATAAAGTGGTTTTAAACATAACTGTACCTGCTTTAGGTAACAATTTCAGTCCTTGAGTGTGACCTAAAATAACTCATAAGACATAAGGGCACTGATGTGGCAAGGTTTAATTACTTGTCAGGGATGCACTTGCTGTCTAAAGCAAATGCTGCTTCTCAACATGTTCTTAGGAGAAAAAAGGAAAAAAAGTATGGCCAAGAAGTCTAGCTGAGTATTAAAGAATTTTAGAAATGGGGCTTTTGAAATTAAGCCCACAGAGAACCAGGAGACCAAAGTCAGATGGGCTACAGAAAGGCAAGAGACAAAACTGGTGGGACCAAAGGCAGAGCTCTTGCAGAGGTGAAGAGAGGAACGATTCCCAGGAAAGGACCAGGTCAGCGGGAAGGTTGGTGTTTGTTCATCCACCACAATCACCCATGACAGGCTGGAAATCCCTGCTTTGAAGACTGAACCCCAAAGTTCTTCCTGCCTAAATGTAAGATATTCTATTGTCCTGATTGCTTTGGTGCTTAAGTGAATCCAAGGCAAAAGGTAAAAGGGTGCCATTCTTTGTGACATGGAGAAGTGTGATTTACAAGCAAGTAAGTGTTGCCATTGTTTATCAGAAAGGGCTGTTTATCTGAAGTGGGCTGTTTGCTAAATTCATTAAAATGGATAACTAAGAGACCAAGCTGGTCTGAGAGAGAACTGGGGAATCTCCTCAAAAGCAGCATTTCTTCTTCTGCATGTAAACTCATTAAATATCTTGTGCTGAGGTTCTGGATCTTGAAATCCAAGTATCTGAATCAATGACACTCAAGACTTCAGGACCTGCAAATTGTTCTCAGGAAATGGAGAATCACACATACAGAATAAGAGCACAACTCAGAATGACATCTGATGATGCTTGAATTGTAAATGTGTGACCTGATACTGCCCTGAAATTGTGTGACAGCACAAAAAGCAACACATCACTGTTCACTGCAACCTTATTGCAAAAAAACTAGATCAAAGAGGTATAAATATTTGGCAAATAGCACTGTCATCCCCTGAATGGAATGGGAAGAATTTTCTTCTCAGCCTGAGACCAGAAGTAACCATTAAGTTGCCTGCTGTGTGATGGGCCACACACTGGGCTTTTCTCCCCTTGTAGGAAAACAGTGATGTTGTCCTTCATATTCTCCTATCAGATCATTTATTCTCTTAAGGAGAAAGAAAAATATTGCTTTATTTCCAAGCAGTCTGAAAAATAGTAGGAAAGTCTCAATCTGGTTTACTAAAAGGCTTTCACTACTAACACTGAAATAAAATAATCTAAAGGAACTAGAAAGAGATGTGCTTAAATGGAAACTTCAGACACAAATTCTGTAGTGGAATGGAACAGTTTTGGTCCGCCAAGGTGAGAAAGGAGAACTAAACAGGTTCTGTTTACTAAACTAAACAGGTAACTGGTTTACAGAAATTAAGCAATGCTCCCCACTAAAAATAAAGCCCAGGGGAAAGGAGTGGCAAGGAGTGAAAGGGGTAAGAGGAGGTATTAAGTCAGTGATCATAGATTGGTCTTGGATTCTGTTCCTGTGTGTGAGCCACTTCTGTTCCTCATAAGTTAATTTCCAAAGTGAAGCACACAAAGGAGATATCTTGCTTTCAAAATGAAATAAAAATTTTTTAAACTCAGATAAAACTGAACTTCTATACTAATAGCAAAAAAATTTGTTAAGAATTTGAAGTTATTGCTCCAAGAACAACTGAACTATTTCCTTCCATCTTGCTCTCTCTTAGAGCTTGAGTGTGCTCCCAGCCCCTTTTCCAAAAGAGGTTTATAATTGTGACTGTCTGCAAGTAGCTGTCTCTCTTGTTCACTGTGCATGTAAGAGAGCTTATTATAACTTTGATTTGAAACCACATAAAATCCCTTTTTTATTTATTCATTATTTTTCTTAGGATCAGTTCTATAAAACCCTTTCATATACACCATAATCACAGCTAAAGCTTGTCCAAGAAATTCCCTGGCTGCCACAGCAATTGGTTGTGAGTGTTGAGAGCTGAAGTGTTTCAGCCCATATTAAACATAGCTCTGTTTTTAACATACAAAAAACATTACTGAGGAAGTGAACACAAATATACTACCTGCCAAATCAAATCCTCAGTGAAGCCTTAGCTATGAACAAAGAATTTTTATTAAGGCATCAAAATTGCAATCTTTTTTCTCAGAGGAGAATTTTGATTTAAACATTTTGAAAGTCTCTCTAAGACAAATCACATCAAGAACAAATCATGTTCTTGTAATATGATAGAAGGTCATCAGCAGAAGTATTTGCAAGCATGGTAAGAACCTCATAATTGACACAGCATCTTCCAGTCTGTCAGTGCCTCCAAATTTTATCAATAATCAGACATTCGCTTTACTCTGGGCTGGTACAAAAACCCAGCTGAATTCTTAGAACTGCTGAAGACATTGAATATTCTGAACCTCCTGCATTTGACTCACTGACAACTTCTACATTCTTGAATTTCATGTTTTGTCATTCTGTAACTTATAAATAACAGGAAATGTGTAAGCCTTTATGTATATAGCAGAACCATCAAAACTCTGAGTTTTGGTTTTTTAGCTTTTTTTTTTTAATCAAAACAAAAAACTTCCACGCATTTCCATTTAAAAAGCAAAACGTAAATATTGCCCTAAAATTTGGGCCAGAGTTTGAACCATTGCTGTCCCCCAATACCAACACCACCATTTCAGCATTTCTGTGATAAAGGCCACATCAATTCCAATGGATTTGCACATGTGCCACCAGAATCTCCATGGGAAGTACAGAGCAAATTGCTAGAATATCACGCTGTTTCCAGTGGACATCTCATTTGTCATGACAAGGGAAGATAAATATTTTTCAAATAACCTTTTGTTGGAGTCTCTGCTTGCTCTGATACTATAATTCACACTGCCTTTTCACCTGCATTGGTTTGTAACACAGGTTGGGTAAGAGACAACTGCCTGCATGGAACAAGCAATAAATACTTTAAAATACCCTTTTAAGCACCCCAACATAAGAAAAACAACACAAAACCATTATAAACTAATGACTATTGTCAAGAGTGCTAGAAGGTTCAAGATGCTTTATGTATAAAATAATTTCAGAATTGAAATATCAATCCTTCAGCTGGATAAACAGAATTGATTAGGTCAGTTATTTGAGGACTATCTTTAAAACACACTACATTGTTATTCTACATTGGAACTGACAGATAAAAGCAAATGCTTTAGAAAAATAAAATGTAGCATTTTTTTTTTTTTTAATCTACTAACTCAATTTGTTTTATACACCAGAACAGAGACCACCTACCTTTCTTCCCCCTGTGTTTAGGCGAAGAGGAGTTAGGAAGGGATCAAAAATCATATGGCTGGTTTCAATATTGACAGGTGACTGTCTTTTCCCAACAGAGCAAAGATTCCAAGCTGAGTTCACCAAACCCCAAAAGGAGGGCACTGCAAAATATAAGAAAGTGCAAATTTAATGGAAGTCTGCAAAGACTGGAGCAGTACATGCCAGGCAGATGGCCAGGTAATTAAACTTGTCTGATTGTCTGCACACACCCGTGGAGATTGAGGTGGCTCCCATGACCATCAAGGGACACATACCCAACCTCATTCTCCTGGTGCTCTGTCCACAGCCACCCTTCTCTTTGGCCAAGGGGCAAATCATTGCCCAGGCCATTCCCATTCCAGTGGAAATCCCAGTAGATGACAAAGCACCTGGTGTTTACTGGGCAGAAGTGGTTGTTGAGGACAAACCCATTATCATCTCCACATGGAAGGGCTCCTTGACACAGGGAAAATGTGACAATCATACTCAAAGGATGTGGCCATCACATTGGGACTTGCAATCCGTGGCTGGCAAAATCCAAGGTGTAGGGGGAGTCACATTGGCAAAAATCTCTAAAAGCATTGTACAAATTGAGGGGCTGGACAGAAAATTGGCCAGTGTCCTTCTGTTTGTCACTGACTACAAAGCTCCCCCGACGGGGGAGAGACACCATGTCCCAGTGGGGGTCAAATTAGTTATTCCTGAGAACCCCAGGATTTTTAGAGGCGGACACTGGAGCGCCCTGCCCACAAGTTAACATGGCTGGAAGATACCCCAGTCTGGGTAAATCAGTGGCCACTCAGCAAGGAAAAGCTTCAGGTGCTCAAGGAGCTCATAGAAGAGCAATTGGCCAAAGGCAACACAGAAGAGACCACCAGCCCTTGGAATTCTGCAGTCTTTGTGATAAAAAAAGCCAGGGAAGGATAAGTGGCGGCTCCTCCATGACCTATTGAGGACATGGAGTCACTCCAACTAGGGATGCCCTAGCAATGCTTCCCCAAAAGTGACAATTGGCTGTCCTGGACACCAAGGACTGTTTCTTCCAAATTCCCCTACACCCAGAAGATGCCCCATGGTTTGCCTTCTCGGTTCCTACCATCAGTTGAGAAGCCCCAGTGAAGTACTACCACTGGAGAGCATTGCCTCAGGTCATGAAGGGCAGTTCCTTTACCTGCCAGTGGTACGTGGCTTCATTGCTGTCCCAGATGTGCACCCAAAAAAGGGAAGTTGCATGGACACAAGTGCCAGGAATTTGAAGGACTTTGTTTCCTGAACTTCAACCCAAAAACACTCAACATCCACGCAGCTCTCCGAGAAGGGAAAAGCTTGATTGGACAAGTAAATCCAAAGACTGGGTCAGAGGACTGTTCAAGGGGTGGGGACTCTTGGGGTGGTGGACTTCAATAGTTAAAACAATTCTGTTGTTTTTTTGTTGTTATTTTCCTAATTGTGTTAGCACTTGGAGTTCTATGATGCTTTATTTTAAAAGCCATCAATAGTTCAATCCCTTCTACCTCAGAAGTCAACTGCACAGTTTGTGGACCAAAGGCAACCTAACTGGCCTGCAAATTGTAAGTTATTAGAGAAGGTCACAGAATATACTAAACAATAGTGCTAATGCTCTGAAATTGAATAAAATAAGAGTAGTGTAATTAAATCTAAGCCATCTCACAAATAGTTGTGCTTCTTCTGAAGAGAAATACCATAGCAGCTCACTTCAGCTTTTGTAAGACAGAAAATCCCTTTTATAAAGAGGCCTAAAATAAAAGTTTAGGGTAATTAAGAGAGCGTGGTTTCCCTTGATTAATTCCCCTGTTGTGTTATTTGTGTTATTAAAAAAAAAACTGAATTAATGAAACTGTAGAGCTGTAGAATCAAGGGGGGGGGAAATATTCCATGCGGAGTCTGTTGCTTCAATAGTATCTAGTATTACTTAAAAAACCCCCAAACATTATGGTCAGAAATATTCCTAGAATTGGTAAAAAACAAGTCTTCAGCAAGTTTTTAAAAGAAATAAAAAACCCAGACAATGCTAAGTGCAATAAAACAGCAAACCAAACACATCAGCCCATTCTCTTGAAGTTGATAGCAAAACAATTTATGATGCAAGTGGGATTGACCCAGAAGAGCTGCACTGGAAAAGAGCTGCTAGGAGGGGTTGTTTTGTAATGTTATTTCCTGTTTCTGCCAGGAAACCCTGCATTCTGTGCTCTGCCTGTCACAGCAGCCTGGAACTTGAGGAGGGGGAGCTGCAGAGTTGTGGTGTTGCCTTGCAAAGGTCACGGCTGCCATCAGGCATGTGAGTCTGAGCTGAAATCTTTGATTCCTCTCTAACACCCCAGACTGGAGCTCCAGGACCTCTCCAGTCCTGCTGCTGTTTCTGGGCACACCAAGAGAAAAGTTCCCCACTGCTGCACTCACCCCACAGATCAGAGTGTACTGCTGCTTCAGCCCAAAGTTAATTAAGATCACTGATTTAGGACTGCACACCAAAGTTGACTAGAGGATGGGGATATTAAGCAATATTAATGTCTGATTACATTTAATCAAAGTAATTAGTGCTGCTGCTTAGATGCCCAAAGTGATCTAAAAGCATTCAGAACTGTAACAGAAAAATCTAAGAAGATTCATGTAGGAAGCCAAGGCTTAAATTAAACACAGATACTCAATTAACTGTTTAGTCTGAAGAATTCAGGTGTATGATTGTAGGAAAACATATAAAAATAGTAATCATTTTTTATTCCAGCTTAACTAGCAGACAAGGTTCTGCTTGGGCTTAAGTCATTAATGAAACAGTATCTCCTTTCCCATAATTATACTGTATTTCCATAAAAATCTACTCATGTGTGGAATATGCTGCTTTTTTGTGTATGGACCTCTGAAGCATTTTAGACAGTTCCTGTAGTGTACAGCAGCTCTAGTTTGCATGCAGGCCAAGTATCAGCTCAAAATATCATTTAACAAGGTGCTCCATCTCCTGGTTATTGTACCCAAAGCCCAAATATAGTGATTGTGTTATCTCTGTTTCCTCTATAAATCCCCCTAAACTTGCACTGCTTGGGAGCTGAGTTGTTGCAAACATATTTCACAGACATCTGATCATAAGTTTGTGTCTGATCAATGCCTTCAATCTTCTCCTAACAGAAAATTCAGAATCTATATCCTCTGTATGCTGGTACACTATGGACAAAAGATTTGTGTGTGTGTGTGTTATATGGTGAGGTGGATTACTTACATTTTATACCTGTGCAGGAACCTCTGACTTCTTTATTTAATCTGTATCTTATTACAGCTGCTCTCTTTTCAATTTACTGGGAACAATTTATATTGAGATAGATGAAGATGCTTCAGCATCAGCATGACACAAAATGATGAGGGATTCTGATGGTGTTTACCAAACCTATGCTAAACAGCAGTGAAACAAAAGCAGCTGGAAAAATAATGGAAGGGTTGAGAGCTATTCTGGTGATGAGTACCAAGGATTTGCTGAAATAAATATGAGCCTCCCCTCTCCAGAGGAAAGCAAGGAGAGAAAGGTGTCCCAGAGGGATGTCCTTCCATAGGGACAGCAAACTTGCAGATAAGCAGAACGGCATTGCCTGCAGGGAACAGTTTGCAGTGCTGAGAGGAGCCAAAAGTTTTCCCAGGATGGGAACAAAGGTGTGCTGTGTATGACATCTGCATTGCCTGACTGCAATAAAAAATCATGCTGGCCTCAAAGGTCTGGGTCCTGGCCGGGCTGTGGACAGGTATCCAGTGTGAAATGACTGGAGGAAAGGACTCTGCTTTAGCAGCAACTATAGAAGCAACACTTTTTGCATCCAAAAAATGTGTAATTTTGTGCTTGGAGTCATAGTTTATTTGTGGGTCTGGGGTGTTGGGTTAAGGGTTCTGTGACCTCAGAGGTCTTTTCCAACCTCAGTGATTCGATGATTGTGTAATAAGTATCCCACTATGATTAATTCACATTTCTTTAGGAATGAAAAGCCTTGTGTAGTTGATTTTTGTGTAACCCAGTGAAGAACTAGATAGAAATGAAGACACTAATTTAAATTGCTACCATAATTAAGGTGTTCTGGGTTGTTTTGAGCCTTTGTATAAACAGGGGATAGAAGCCAAAAAACTTCAAATACAGGAAATACATAGGGTGGCTGGAAGTAAGGGAGCATTTTCAAAAAATGCTGTCTAAATAAGAAAAATGGAAAAGGTGATAAACTCTGCCCAATTAAATAAAAAACTAAAATAATACATGTCAGAAGAAGATACCAAAGAACAATTTCCAAAGGTCTTAAAAACCATCAATAACTTTATTAAGAGTATGAGAAGCAAGGACATTGGACGAGCTGGTGATCAGGTTGTAAGAGCAGTACAGGAAACGTGTCAGTAAAGCTATACGAGTTCTTTTCCTTGCTGCTTACAAAATGGTGTAAAGAAATGTTCCCACAAAGGGGCTTTTTTGTGAGGAATGTATCTGAGAATGTTTCAGAATCAAGCATCAGGAAAGTGACTATTAGTATAAACAGATAAAATGAACAAATTCATTCAGGTCAAACAGAACTCCAGGATGAATATCACAGTGATGTGAACAGCCGAAATCCTTGCTTAAAATCTGCACCAGGCTTGGAGAGACAAAAAGTGGCAAATGTGATCCAATTTTTACGGTGTTTATTTTCATAGATGCTTGTTTTTCCCAAGGTGTCTGCTACTGATCCCTGTCAATGACACGAAGTGGAGTCTAGGCAGGACAGTCAGCTTATTTCTGTTTTACTGCACCAAGCCTGTAAATTCCTCTTTGAAGTATGCTCAACTTCTAAAAGAACAGATTCTCTGAATTTAAGTTTCTCCAGAGTTCATGAATTTAAATGAAAGGTGTCAACATATCCATGCAGCACATCTTTGTTTATATTTTTAAGCCTTAGCACTGGCCCTGGCAATGGCGTAAAAGACCATAAAAGATTGTATTTGTGCAGTGATTATTCTTGCTCTGTGTAATTACTGGTACCTCAGATAAAATCTCAAGCTACTTTATTGAGGCTGGGAATTGGAACCATAGAGAGAATCAGTAATCTATGTACATCAATAAAGCAGTCCATTAATTATTTCCACCTACTCAGCTTGAAGCAAATTATCATACCAATTCCTCTGGATAACCACATGACCTGCTCTGCCATTGCATAAAAGCCAAAGGTAAAGTCATAAAGGCTTTGAGAGATAAATCAGGGACACCAAAGAAATGACAGAGTATAGAATGGCATTCATCTCAGTAATTGGTCACAGAAATCTCCAGACTGCAGTAATATTAGACAGTATCACAATGGCTTCAAATTTGAGAACTGAAAGTGTTCTGATTTCTTTTTAAGCAGCAAAGCATTGGCAGCTGAAATATATCCTCCAGAGTAAGACAGCATTGCCATTATTCAAGAGATAGTAAAAAAATTAAAAATTTTCAGCAATAAATCTTGAAACATATAAAAAATTAGCATTTTTAAGAACTCCAGCAGCATCATATTCTATTCCATACTCATAATTCCATACTGGTCTGTTCAAATGTCATCTTCCCTCTGTACAAAGGATTCTCAATTACAAGAAAAGTTCAACCACTGCACTCATTAAATGAGAGATAACAGAAAACAGGAAAGGGAAAATGAGGATTGGAATGATACTGTCTTTTAAAAAGTGGCTATTTTCTGCTATGACTTTAATAAAGACATGCTATACCCTCTCCAATTTACCTTTTGAATTATAGCTGCTTATTTATGCCTAATTAAACATTTTCTTAAATTAAGAGTTAAATTACCTGGGGAAAAGTATTTAGCAATCAAAATTAGTGACCTCTAGCCCTGCAAAGCTTTTGCTTATTTTTATCTACAAATTTGGGCTAGAAGTCTAGAACACAGTAGAACACTCCTTTCATTATAGTGATTAAACAAAACAAATTCACTTCTATAAATTATGCTGCTAAGCTTGGAGTAAAGAGTAGCTATACAACAGTACGTAATTACATTTTTCTCTGCCACCCTCTGGTGAGTTCACACATACTAAAGATATACAATCAAACACTAATGCTTCTGAAAAATATAGGTCAGCTGCTTGTAGAGGTATTTACAGATGCTTCTCATATTGACTTTTTTCATTATTCATGTGGCAGGAGTAGGAAGGGGAACCTAGAGGGAGAGGTATATCCAGGTCCAAAACGAAGCAAGTAACAATCTTCTAGGGTCAGGGTTACTAAAGTTCTGAAAAGAGAATGTGTTTCTCTCTCATTCTAATCAAAGATACTGTAGTTTTGGGGGAAAAGAGCTTTTCCATGTAATGTGAGTGAAGGTCCTGCTGGTGAAAGATTTAGCACAACTATGGCAAAAAAATGGAAATGAAAACAGATTAAAGAACGTTTTTTTTTAAAGGTTAAAAAGCAGCTGGATGTTTAGTGGAGCTGGCATAGATTGCTCATTAAAGTGTCAGTCCTGGGTAAGGGAAATCCTTCTTGGTAAATGAACTAAAAATGAGAAAGGGGAGGTATTGTAAATGCAGGTGAATCTGATGGGAAGAAATGATGATGTCTGACTCAGTTCAGAAGGCTGAATGATTTCTTTTTTATAACTATACTATAATACATTAATACACTATATAAAGGAAGATACTAAAACTACAAACCTACTTTCTCTGACTACCAAATCTAACTCACTCCCAACTTGTGCCCCTCTCTGAGAGCCCAGCTCCAGGTGGGTTGGATTGGCCACCAGGCTCAAACAATCCTCACCAGAATCCAACCAGCAATCACCCCAGGGAAACAATTCTCCAAACACACTCCACATAAGAAAAAAAAAAAAAGTAGAAATAGAAATTGTTTTCTCTTTCTTTCTCTCTGTGCTACTCTATGAAAAAATCCTGAGAAAAATGTGGTTGCCACAGGGAGGAAGGCAGCATCTCTCCTTTCCCACCCTCAGTCCCTGCTGCCTTTCACTGGGACATGGGGCTCCCTTCCTCTGCCTCCATGCCCAGGCTGGGGGCATGACTGATGAGCTGCCGTGGATTTCTGCCACTCAGCTGCTCATTTCTAACCAGGTCTGGTCAGTCCCTGAGCCATCAATCACTGGCAGGGTCCAACAGATTTCCCCTGAACCAGGCACACACACAAGTGAGAGCATTTGCCTGGCAGTAATTGTAATTTGGGGGGTGGAAAAGGGGGAGAGTTCGGCCTGGGGTTGAAGCACAGACTGAAAGGGAAAAAGCTGAAATGCAGCAAAAAAGCTCTGGTCGCACTAGGCTTGAATTGGGACTTTGCATTAAAATGCAGGAAACCCAGATTCTGAGCTATCCTGTGATCTCCACTCTTTCCTCTTCATGTTCTTCATATTTGGGATTTTTTTTGGCTCATGCTGTAGAACTGGGGACTATGGCTGTGCTGTTAAAATGAGTGACTGCTCTGAGACAGGATGAGTGAGATGTAAGACTTTAAAGAAGATCCAGAAGAAAGGTGAAGAAAGCCTCAAAGAGATGAAATTGAATAGAAAAAGTTGTACAGAGAAAATTAATTTGAAACTTATTGTTTTAAGGGAAAAGACTGCTTATCCAGCAGATACCTTGAGCTCTATTCTGTAGATTCAGCTTTATTTTAATGTCTTTGGGTTACTATCGATCCTTCTGCTGAAAAATATAAATTAAAGTAGGAACATTAAAAAAGTAACAAAAGACAGCATATTTATTCTATCAAACATGCTTTTTCTAGTGCCACACAGTACTAAATACACGTAACATTCAGGTATTAAGTTGGAATTTAACTATTAATTGCCAAATCCAGTGAATGCCTGCTGGTGCATCCTTTATTAGAATGGGTTTACTAAGCATCTCAATCTGGAACTGCAGGACATTAGGGGATTCAGTTTGGAGATTCAGGTGTAAGGAGCAGTCAGGAGGGGTTAACAAGTCCCATTCTCCAAGGCATTTCTGTGTGTGATAGCAACCCCTTGGGAATTACTTGTAGCTCTGCACTATTTTGGTTTCCCACAGGACTCCTGCAGTTAATGGCAGCGGGGAGGCAGAAATGTCCAGCCTCTGCTGACTTGCAAAGACAAGTGAGGAGCCAGCACAGAGTTCAGCACTGAGTGCTGCAGTTTGTATCTGTAATGACAGTTCAAGACAGGAACAGTGATGTTCTCTGCTCTGGTGTGTTCTGGAGTAATCACATTTCTCTGACCCCATCCCACAGGGCTCTGGCTCTGCCTGGGGATGCTGCTTCTGCAGTGAGATTACCAAAACTCTTTCTTGGAAAGGCCAGAAGTGAGCACAGCTGACTTGATGATGCAATTACTCATGGGCTGGAAAAAATGTCTGAGCAATCCTGATCTCTTAGAAGTCTGACCCAGTGCTGCCAAGCCAAAACTCTAAATACAGTCATAACTACAAAATATTTTGGAATATAAAGAAACTCTGGCTTCCCCTCAGCAACTACATCAAATTATTCAGGTACTTCCTGGGCAGTGATTGATTGTTCACTGAATAATCCATTTTCCTTTTTGTGGTGAGGGCTCTCAAAGTCTGATATTTCTTCTGGGGCAGAATCCAGTCCCTGATTCCCTGATGTTGTACACACAGCATGTGGCAGCCAGCCCCTGCAGACTGGCTGCTGAGCACAGCAGCCAGCAAAATCTAGGAAATCTTCCATGTTCATGGAGAATCCAGATCTCTTGTACCCAGAGATTAATTTGAAATACTTTTTTCTGTGCATTTTTCTGTGTGCAAAAGGCAGAAGCACTTTGTGGTCCCTCTCACTCGGGATGAACCTGTTTT
The DNA here is from genome assembly GCF_050655825.1 of Lonchura striata. NCBI lineage: Eukaryota > Metazoa > Chordata > Aves > Passeriformes > Estrildidae > Lonchura > Lonchura striata. The sequence continues at coordinate 7,018,683 of NC_140720.1, read as the reverse complement.
TATGGGAGTCCCTAAGGGCTAAGGAGCCTCTAGAGAAGTCTCACTTCTCTCTTGAGCAATGTTTGTATCTTGCAGGTCTCTGAAGCATCTGACAAACTCTGCACAGGAATTACTCTCTGTCATCTAATGGGATAGCTGAGTGCAAGGGTAGTTCTTGTTTCGTGCCACATTGTCTGGTTTCTGTATTCTGAACCAATACACTGAGTAGGACATGGAAATGTTTCTCACCCAAGAAGTTCCTGCATCATCAATCAGCTGAATGTCAGATGGTCAATCCTATGACGGGTGTAAGGCTGATCATTATTTACTTAATTTTCAGAAAGACTGAAATGTATTGTCTGAATTCTCTGAAATCAGGAAAAAATAAGGGAAGACAGGATGCACTTTTTCTTGAAGAAACGGACCGCTTGCATAGTCTAAAAAGCCTGTCAGTGTGGTGACTAGTCCATAAAAATAATTTATAAACAACATAAATTCTGAAAAACTTCTTAAAGGGAAAGAAACTGCACTGCTATCTGCAACCTAGAGAACAAATGAAATTAATCACCTTCACCAAATAGCTAAAATGTGATACATGGATGGAAAGACATCTCACATTACATGTAAACCTACTCTTTAAGTTTCAAACCTGCTTATTAGAGCTGTTCAGGTGGGTTTATCCATAACCCTCTTTGCTTTTCTAGAAAATGCAATGCAAATACTACATGCTTACTCATGTTTTACTCATGATATTTGAGTAAGTTTTCTGCTTTTAATCCTTTACGAACTTGCCAACATTAGAAAATCCTCTACCACTGGATTAATTGCCATCTGTGATACTCAAATACACTGCTGATGTTTTATTGACAAGGTCACATTTCAAACCTTTAGGTCCATTAATGCATTCAATTTCAAACTGTGCTGTGAATCTGAACTTCCAAGCAAACTTGCTGATCTTGCTGAGGCTGCTTTTGGATAGAGATACAGCAAATGCTGAGCTCTGCTGTCAGTGAGGAAACATTCAGAAAATATATTTGTTTTCACAAGGCTTTGAAGATTCTTAAATACTCACTAAAATGTGTATTAAATGATAGCAGCCAAGTGAGTTTTCATTTACTTTGAAATTTCTGTCTTGGCAGTTGAACACAAAGGAATGTTCTGCAGCTATCCCACTGGACAGGAGAAATGGCAAGGTTCTCAAGATGGTTTTGTCTGAAAACAAACCAACCAAACCCTTCCAAAATCTCTCCAACCCCCAAAAAACTAGAATGGGTTGGGGAAGGAAGCAAATAAATACTTAAGGCATTGTTTGGGAGTGGAGAAAGGGAGGAGAGGTTTGGGTGTGATGGGACAGTGCAGGCAGGGCAGTGTGGGGTGAGGAGGGTGGGAACCACACCCTTTGAAAAAAATGATCACCTACAAATTTCAGCAGCAAGATTCAGACTGCAGAGCTGAAATTCATGTTGAACTTAGCACAGATGACAGATTTTGAGCTCTACATCCTTTTTCTGTCTACATTTAAAACTCACTCTGCAAAAAACAGGTAAAAGTGTACATGTCTCTATCTACCTTTGGTTCTATTACAAGAACTAGATCTTGAGTGCCAACAAATTGTACAGGATGTCAATGATTTTCTATTTCTCATGCTTGAATTTAAGAAAAGACCTTTTCAAGTCCTCTCATTAAATAAAAAGTGCTGAGTTAAACCATTCCAAAGTATCGCCTTAACTATTCCACCAAAAATTAGCCAAGAGAGGGCAGATCATGTGCTCTCAAAAGTATTTGTGTGTTGTGCCAGGGCTCTGAAATGGGCAGATCCTGCTTTGTGCTTCCCATGAGAGCAGGGTCTGCAGTCTGCTTGGATATGGCTGATGGGGTGGATGGGGGAGAACAGGCCAGGGCTGACACAAAGGAGCCAGAGCCAGACAATGGTGGGGCTGTGCCCTAGAGCAGGGCTGAGCTTCAGGGCACAGAGCAGACCCCCAGGACAGGCTGCTCAGGGGATTGTCAGAACTCAAAATGTCCCTCAGACATTTTTGGAGGTTCTGGGTCCAGGTGAGAAGCATTTGAGACCCTGGCAGGCAGCTGCAAACAGCTGTGATTTTGGGTTTGAGCCATGGAATGATTTACCAACCTTGCAGGAAGAACAAGAAGTCACAAAAGTTTAGATATTATAGTAGAAGTAGCCACAAAGTAGAGGGAAGAATTTTTGAGTGCTGTACAGGGGGGTTTTGGTTTTGTACATGGGGGTCAGAGGTTTTAAGATGGATTTGGGATTTGGGCCTGTCCTGTCCTCCCTCTTTCTTCTTCCTCACCTCCATGTTCTTGGTGATGTTGGCACTCACAGATTGGTTTAGAGTAGAAAACACCATTTAATATAGGTAATAGGCATTGGGGAAAAACTGTAACCATGTAACACGTAATGTACCGTATAAAAGATAGAAAAACACCATTTAATATAGGCAATAGGCATTGGGGAAAACTGTAAACATGTAACATGTAATGTACCATATAAAAGATAGAAAATCACCATTTAATATAGGTAATAGGCATTGGGAAAAACTGTAACCATGTCACACGTAATGTCCCATATAAAAGACAGCAGCAGCCCTGGGCGGGGAGAGAAGAAGCAGTCGGGGTCAGAGAGGATGTCAGGGTGTGTGTGTGCCTCTGCCTGAGCTGTGAGCAAACCACAGCAGCCCAAGGAGAAAATCTTTTAGATAACTTGCAATAAACTGCCTTGAGACCGAACAACAGAGACTGCTGAGCCTTTCTTTGGAAGCTCGGGCTGGAGGAGAGACTTTTCCACCATATGGAGCCACCCCTGACCCAGGGCAATCTCCAGCAGGGGATGGCTTGAACACAGCTCCAAGAGGCTGCACATGTGAGCCAGAACAGCACAACTCACAGCAGCAACCGAGGCACAGGAGCAGCTCTGCTCTGAGTGCAGCAGCAGGAATAGATGCAGTGAACAGAAAGGAGTGGATGCTCCCTCTTGGATGAAGTAAGACAGAGCTTGGGACTGTGCCTCTGTGTTGCCCTCAGTGCACGAAAACACCCTGACACAGGAGTGACTGAGCTGTGGATGTCAGGTGTGTGCTCAAGGTTAGCTCCAACAGCACTGCAAGCAGAACCCTTTATTATTTCCAACTAGCAACTCCACAAAGTCTGACTGAAAAGCTGTTTAGCACAGCAGTGATCTTTTCAGAGCCCTCCTTATCCAGCTGTGTCCCCAACCTGTGGGTGTCTGCATGGTTCAATGTCAATCATGTGGCATCACAAAAAATGCTGCTCATCTGGCCAGTGCTGGCAGGGGCCTGAGTTTGTAAGGCAGTAACCATGTGAAATTTTCTTTCTGTGGCTTGAATGGACTTACCTCAGCTTGTAAAAAGTGCCAGTACCTGTTGGAATCTGAGGTATTGATAATTCTGAGATTGTAGAAAGTCTCTGTCTGTCAGCCCCGCTGCCAAAGCAGAAGCCACAATTGGTCTGTGCTGGTTTCAAGGTTGTTTATTCTGTTTATCTCTCACATGTTCTGCTGCCCTGCCCAGCTCTGTCCTGCAGGGCAGCGTGTGGGGCTCTGCCCTCAGTGGGATGTGACAAACATTAAATACCAGAAACTCCCTGGGCTGGATTGACAATAACGTGCCAATATCTGTCACCTACGTTGGACAGTGTGTCCCCAGCCTGAACCAACAGAAAAATGCCAACACCACAGTGACACATGGAGGGCATGAAGAAGGAGAAAAAGGACAAGACACACCCAATTTCCTCCATCATGTCCCCTTTGGACCCCTTATCTAGAATCCTAAAATTTTACTTTTGCACCCATGCCACACTTAATTATTACTCGTATCAAACACTCAGAGCTGGTAATTGATCCTGTAAGACTGAAAACTCTTTTCCATGGGCAGAGATCACAGCCAGTGTCTCTGGGGTTCCTGACCCCTGCCAGGGTCCCAGACCTGCCAGGGCAGCCAGAGGGAAGCCCTGGGTTCCCACAAGTACCCAGCACACTGTTTATATGAGAAATGCAGCAGTGAATGAGCACATTTCGAGTTGCAAGGTAACTGCTCCACCTCAAAGAACATCTCAGCAGCACCAAACATCCTCCAGCAGTGCAATGGGACACTGCTCAGAGGGGCAAGGCCAGGATGCAGAATTCTAAAATCTCTTGGAAGCACAAAGAGAAGAATCTACTCTGCAGCGTGTCACAGGAGGAATGTGGCTCTGAACACTCCCGACAGCCCATTCCTGCCAGAGACCCTGACAGCTCAGATGGAATCAGCATCAATTGCTTCCAAGGGAGATGTGTAAAAGATAATGACTGTTGCCTTTTTGGCTGCCAAAATTCAATATAAGATAGTGCCTTGGAGGCTTAATTACTTGTGACCTTCACCCAGAAATACATCTTATTTTGTGGATACAAAATTTGATGGTCTTTCCAGCAGTAGAGGAATAAAATCACACCTGCCTTATGAAAAGACATTTAGGAAGAAAAGTGTTAAATGGTTACATCGAGATTGATAAGAAAATTTATAACTATGCACATGGAAAAGACTGCAAAGGTTTCAAGAACTACCTTATGGACCCAAGGTTCTAAATCAACTCTGAAATATATTATGAATATCAAATACACCAAGTAATAATAAAAAAAAATTGCCCAGAAGCAAAATCTGTAGCTTCATAACCACTGAAAATATAAATTTCAATTCACCTCTGTGTCACAGGCTAATATTTTTAGATATCAATGCACAGATTAATCCTGGAAACAGAACTAACTAAGCTAGTTCATGGTAATTCCTTGGACTTTGGAACTACCACCTCTTAACTGTTCCTACATAATATTTTATTAAGAAAAAAAAAATCTTCTGACTTATGATTCCACTTGATTTTTTAGGTTTAATTTGAATTAGCTGAATAAACCTACAGTTTCTCTGCACCTGTCAAAGGGCTGTTCAGAACAAACTTGCCCCACAAACTGACCGGTACCTTCCATTAGTGCACCAGTCTGGTTTTAACACAAGCAAAAAATAAAGGGCAATTTTTAAACACAAATTATATTAACTGAATACATTTAGTGTTAGTTGATGTGATTTCAGTGCGTCCTCTCAGTGAGAAAGAAAACACAGACTCTTATTCATGGCTACAATGTTTATTTTTCTATAAGAGCCTTGTTTCAGGTATCTGGCAATGTGATTTATTTTTATTATTTATACATTTCTAGTAGAAGTAATATCCAGAAGGCTTAGTTAGTACAGATTAGCTCTATTTAGTGTTCTTACTTCTGTTTAAAACTTCTAACACAAAGCTACTGAAGTCAGTATCATAAATCCCATTAAAATTGCCATATGCACATTTATTACAGGTGTTTACTATTAAGAGGCTTTTTCAGTATGACCTGTCCAAAGAAAAGTGAACCTCAAACAAAATTGTATTTTTCTGGTTTATTCAGCCACATTTCAGGACTGCCCCAGGCAGAGAGGAAATGGAATGGATTTTTGAGATTTTTGGGAAAAAGATAACTTTTTCTTTTAAAAAAAGCTCTCCATCTTGATCTGTGACAATACATAAAATAACTTTTTCATCTAAGCTTTAAGAAAGGTATTTTAAGAAGTTCCTACCCTGCTTTTCAAACAGCTGTAGCAATGCTACTGGACTGGAGTGGTACAAGTGGAAATGGAATCCCTCTTGGCCTGAAGTCATCTCAGCAGAAGAGCAGCAGGAGTTTAGCAACTATAAACTACATGTAGTGACTAAACTTGCTCCACTCTGCTTTTCTTCTTGAACAGAAAAGAATGAACACATTATGAGGAAAATGGAATGTGTGTATTTCAGAATAGCAGAAAGCTGAATGTGAATCACAAAACCTCAGCAAAACAAATACTCTCATGGCTGGTATTAGCTGCATTATTTTCCTAAAGTCTGGACTGTACTACCCAAAGTTTCCTTGACTATTTAACTTTTGTGCAAGAGTAACAGGGCAAAGTCTGTGTCTCTCAGGCAGGCAATTGTCATTGGAGGCTTTGCCTCCATCAATAGTGATGCCTTTTCTTTGTTCTGCACTATTTGCTGTTGTCAGCTGAAGTAACAGATATATCTATTATGCTGCCAAAGGAAACCAGCAGAGCAATAGAATGACAATTCCTGGACCACTTACAACCAGCCTACTACAAGAGGAGTATCAATTTAGTTTCTGTAGCATTAACTGTGGCCAATTTAATAGGAGAAAAAAGGTCTTTATACATCGTTTCTCAAGATTTGGCCCAGTGATTTGCTCATCAGTCTTATGATGTGAAATAAAACCTTTTGCTGTTATTTGTGTGTGAGTTGTTTCAGAAACTTCGCAAGGCCTGGTGTTCTTGTTACACCACTGATTTGCTATGATTGTGCTTTTTAGTAATAATTAGTCCTTTGAAACCTTCAGTATCACCACATCATAAATTTGATAATCTTAACAGCTTTAGAAGGGAAGAATACAATTTTAGTGCTTACAGTTAAGTGCTTCCCTCAACCATGGATACATTCTGAATACACAGCACTTGACAAAAGATACTAAATAAGATATCCACATCTAATTTCAAATTTATGTCTGATATCTCTTATAATCCCTGAAATTTCCCCTTTAACTTCCACATGTTCTGTTTTTGCAGCGTAGCACATAATAACATCAAAATGGGCACAACCTTTTAAACAGAGGGGATAATTTTGGGGGTTTGAGGGAGAATATCTGGTTTTGTTCGCACAATTGACTTGGCCCGTTTTCAGTTTCTCGTCCTTCAAAAAATGCACTCCAAATCTGCCAGAAATAAAACCCCATAAACTTCAACCTCTGGGAAATTTCTTCCCTGATACCATCTGAAGCTGCTTCTGCTGGTGGAAGGGTTTTTGCAATGCATTTTGAATGAAAAGTTGTTATGAAATGTTGTGTGGATGGAGCAGTTCAGATGGACTGACCAATGCTCCAGTCCCCAGCACTCATCACAGACCTGCCTGGGCATCTCCACAGATGCCAGTGATTAGGAAGCCTCCAGAAATTTCTTTGAAAAAGTAGGAAGCAGAGTTTTTGCAGCCTAGCAAGGTTTCTTTAAAGGCCTCTGTCTCTCTGTGGTAACACTTATAATTCCTTAAAAGTCTGAAAATACTCTGTAACTCATTAAGCAGATGAGCCTCATTTTCTGCACTCAAAACAAACAGATCAACTTCCAAGGCAACTGCTGCTCTCCTTAGGCTGAGGCTGCATTGGGCTCACAATCAAAGCAGGTGTTAATTGTATTAAAATCCTGCATATTTTGTTGGACTCAGTCTTCTGCTGGGAATTATTCCTGATGTGGACAGTGTGAGGTGACAGATCCACTTCTACCTACCTGCTCAGGAGTTGCACTTTCTGGTAAAAACACGATTGGTTCCTCTCCAAGCAGGAGAAAGGGCTTCTCCTCAAATCTTTTGTAGGAAGTTTTTTTGCACCCTCAGGTAGAATCACCTGGATGGTAAATCCTAGACCTTGGGATCCCTGAAAACCTACTTGGGTACTACAAACCCTGTGGATATCCAATCAATAAGAAAATCACCTAATGAGGACACTCAGGAGAAGATAATTGCCATGGCCCACCAGATCCCTGTTACAAAATGCTTTTAGGTACCAGTTAAGGTTTAAGATGATTACTGCAACTTGCTAGCAGAAATACCAAACCCCGTTATAATTTGAGATATGCAGCATATACTTACTTGGTTTGTTTTTAAACTGAGTATTTTGTATTTAACTTCTTTTTGTAGTCTAAGGTGCAGGAAAATTTGATTGTAGCAAAGCATCTATTAGATGAGTTTTGGTGCATTACCTTGATGTCAGATGAGTGCAAATAGCTTGTCTCGTTCTATCTGTTCTCATATTTCCATACTCATCTCTTTCCTAACTCAGCTGTGTGAAGCAGTATCTGATAGGATGCTCCATGATTCAAATTTAATAACTCATAAGTTAAAAATCCCTCACAATATAGAAGTGTGAAAACTCAGAAATACAATTAGCCTCTTAATCTGCACTCACACATCCTAATATTTTATCATGAATGAGGTTTAGTTAAATGCATGGAAACTCCTGAGTTTATCAGAAGTTTTCTAATTCTTCCTTATTTTTCTTCTAGCTCTTGTTATCCCTTGTACATTAGCATTTCTAAATTGTATAGAAATTTTATAAAATTTTGCATTAGAAAATGAATTCCTGAAATTGGCAATGCTTGTTCTGGCCATTGACTATACAAGACTGTGTGGCAGTGAGCACAATAAAATTAAGTAAGTTTCTTTCCAGTTTTAAATAAGGTGTTACCCATATTTTTGACTTAGACTCAGCCTTAAATAAGATGCAAGGTTAAGGCAGCTTCCCTGAAATTCAGCTATGAAATAAAAACAACTTAGGGCCAAACACCTACCACAGCTTTTAAGAAAGGAAAATATGCCAAGCTTCAGAAGCCTATTTCTAATTAACCCTTTTACCATTTGCCTTGACTTTTCCAGAAGGAAAAGAAATTGTAATTTCTAGTTCTTCTGTTGCTAATCCCTGAATCTGGGCATCTCTGATCATCCCCTCTTAGATGCTGACAGGATCCACCATTTTCACTGTGCACATCCTTAAAAATTAACACCTACACTGGCTTTTCCTTTTAACATTAACATGCAAACCTGTTACTTCTTCACATTAAGATATATCTGCTCTTTTCAAAATACCTTCAAGCTGACCGCTAATTCTCCAGTCCTTGACTTCATAGGCAGCATAAAATTTTAAATGGTAATTGAGTCATCTTTTGGTGGGCTGAAAGGGAGAGCAGAGTATGATGTTGCCAACAGCGTGCTGTTTGCTCAGCAGTAAAGTTTATGGAGTACTGCTTTTTTCAGACAAATCATTAGGTTCAGTACAGGTGGTAGCTGGATGACACAGAGTCATGATGGACAGAAAATCCATACCCATTATCTGGCACCATCTTCTTGCTGTGAGAGATGTGAATTTACAGCTGCCTTCGGAGCTCTGGCCGACAGGGCTATTCAGCACGGAGCCTGTGTCACTCCCTGTGTGCAGGGCAGACAGCTCACAAGCAGAAAAGGTTGTCAGAAAGACATATATATATATATATATATATATATATATATATATATATATACTATTAAAACAGATGACTTTTTTTTATTTTTTTGACAATTACTAGCTGTTGGAACTCAAAATGTCCCTCTGACATTTTTGGAGGTTCCAGGCCCAGGTCAGAAGCATTTGAGACCCTGGCAGGCAGCTGGAAACAGCTGTGATTTTGGGTTTGAACCATGGAACGATTTACCAACCTTGCAGGAAGAACAAGAAGTCACAAAAGTTTAGATATTATAGTAGAAGTAGTCACAAAGTAAAGGGAAGAATTTTTGAGTGCTGTACAGGGGGTTTTGGTTTTGTACATGGGGGTCAGAGGTTTTAAGATGGAAGAATTTGGGCCTGTCCTGTCCTCCCTCTTTCTCCTTCCTCACCTCCATGTTCTTGGTGATGTTGGCACTCACAGATTGGTTTAGAATAGAAAAGCATTATTTAATATAGGTAATAGGCATTGGGGGAAAACTGTAACCATGTAACACGTAATGTCCCACATAAAAGACAGCAGCAGCCCTGGGTGGGAGAGAAGCAGCAGCTGGGAGTCAGAGAGGATGTCAGGGTGTGTGTGTGCCTCTGCCTGAGCTCTGAGCAAACCACAGCAGCTCAAGGAGAAAATCTTTTTGATAACTTGCAATAAACAACCATGAGACCCAACAACAGAGACTGTTGAGCCTTTCCTGGGAAGCACGGGCTGGAGGAGAGACTTTCCACCACACGGAGCCACCCCTGACCTAGGGTGGGCTTTGGCAACTAGCAGGACTACAGATGTGGGAACAAGACAGTTTTCTAAAATGTCCCCTCACTGCAAGCACCACATTCTCTTTTGCTACAGTGAATTGCATGAGATCCTTATCCGTTGTTTTTAAACTGAGTCTGTCCAAATCATCTGTAAGTCAATAGTGCTATATTTGCTGCCGGGTTTGTATCTCATTGACAAACGCAGCCACTGCACACAAAAATCCTGGTGCAGCCCATTCATAACCATCTCTACTATTTCCATTTTGCAACACTCCTTGCTCCAGCACTTTCACATCATGGGGCTGTCTGCTGATTTTCTGGATAATTTTTTTTATTTTCAATGTTACCAACAGTGTCTGAAACTTAGAAACTGATTTAGAAAGTGGTTCTCCTTCTTCTGTTAAAAGGCTGAAAGCCTAAATGCCTCTTTAGTAGTCTAATCCAGATTTTGGGTAGACACTGTACTTGTCCCTTTGGATGATCTTTATATCTTCTATTTTTAAATAGAATTCAAAAGGATAAAGTAGTATTGCAAATTTATCAGCAGATTCAAACTATTTCTCCAGTGTTGATGTAGCTCATTTTATGCTAAGAGAGAAACTTTTACCACATGCAAGGCATCTGCACAGAGGTGAACCCCTGGAAATCTTTTACTGTTTTACAGGTTCTGATTAGCACATGGGGTCAGGAAATACTTGGTGTCAACTTAGCATTTCATTTGCTGCTGCTAACATACCTATCAAAACATGATCAAGGACAAATATTAACTGCAACAGGTTCTGAGCTGGTGAGAGCTCTGGTTAAATTAATGGAGTTATGCTGACTTTATTAAGAGTTGAGGTTTGATTCTCCACTGTTTTCTCTTTTAAAAACATAACCAACTTAGCCTTAACCTCTAATATTTTTTAGATGAGTAACTGAATCCTCAGATGGCACTACTTGCTGAACATAGAGCATAAATAGCATTCCTCCTTATGTAGTTCCTGACTGACCCAGTTTCTCTGTTCTTCTGAGAAATTCTGGCTGCTGTCTCTTCCTTTCATGTATTGTGCTGCATTCTCTAGTCCTCAGTTGTCCTCAAGAGACTTGATGCCAAATACAGGTCCCAAAAGAATGACACCACTTCCAATTCAGCCTCCACTGGTTTCACCTTGTGGATTGAGAGACTGGATGGTTACGAAACCTTTGATTTCCTTGTTTTTCACATACTCCGGGTGACAGGAATCAAAAAGCCAACCTATTCATAGGTGGAATACAGTCAAGTGTGACTTGCACATGCCTTTCTGTCCCCCCAAAACAGGTTTCTGAATGTTCTACAATTCTAAATTACTTTCCAGCAAAATCTCCCTCAAACTCATGTTGTGGACTCCTGAACTCAGGCTCTTGGCTGTAACCAAAAGCTTCAATTGACATCTTCATTTCTCTCCTTCTGGTAAGATGAAAAAAAAATATATAAAACAGCATTCTCTTCTGCCTTTTCTCAGTAATGTCATTTATCTTGCTGTGATTCTTATGACAGCTTGTAATACTTCCAGAACTTGCGTTTCAAAGCACTTTAGAAATCTCCTTTTGGATGCCAGGGTCTGGCCTCAATTCACCCAGCTGAAAAGTAGCCAAGGACTTTGCAGAGCAGCAGAGATTTATTTCAGAAGAGTTAAAGGTGGAACAAGCAGTGTCAGACTGTCTCCCTTCCCCTTCAGCAGTTTTTAAGATTGGGCTTAGCTCTTCCAAAGCCTCCTAGGTGAGGCTGGCCACAGGTAGGACAGGATGGGATGTAATTCCAAAGCACCATTCTCTCAGCTTCTACTGAGGAAGGTTTATCAGCTTCTGAGAATCAAGTCCCTCAATGGCAGAAAGAAAAAAACTTTGGAAACCTTCATAGTCCTTGCTCTCTTCCCAGAGGCACAGAAAGCACAAGGAATACGAGCCCCAGCAAGTGGCACAATCAGGGCTAGTCATGGGAACTGAGGGTGAGGTCTGTGTTTTACACAAAGAAAAACACAGACCTCAATAGGAATGTTCCTTAAAACCAAAACAGAAATTAATTTAGCATTTATCCTTTTCAGACTGGTAGAAATTCTGCTGTGGGAATCCATATATCTGATTAAAGTAATTATTTTAAAAATTGAGGGTGTTGAAAACACATGGATACACCATTTATAGTTATTGCTCAGTAACTTGGATGATACTAAAGATGTCATCAAGGAAGGGATAAGAAATTAAACTTGTTCTACCACTGTGCCCTAATTAAACAGTTTAGTGCAGAGATCAGCATAAATAAGGAATTAGCAAACAATGCTGTGAGTAGAGGATGATTTGTAATAGCAGCACATTGATGCACTGGGCTCAGATACTATAATTTGATTGGCAGCACTTTATTAAGTTTTGGCAGCATTTAAGCAGACTGGGAGTGCTGTGATGAAGCTCAAGCACATTAATCCAAGCTCCAGCTCTTGTTAATACTGATGAGTGAAGGCAGTTAATTGAATTATGTATGAAGTACTGATGATTAAATATTTCACTCCTTGCTATAGAATTAACTCTGCTTTATTAACAGTCACTGTTGTCTCTAATAGTGAATGTCAGAGGGACCTCTTCTCAGCCATTTACTTTCATTTTTCTAACCATCTGCTCAGGTTGCTTATCTATGTACACATCTATTCCTGCTTGTACTGGCCTTTGAAATAACCATCTTTGCTTCTCACAAATGGTTGTGTGATAGTATAAAAGTTCTATTTCCTTACAGAACAAGTTTCACTGAAACTTTTAAATTAATTTTTCTCATTGACAATAGGATTCTACAGATTTCATAGACACAGACTTCTGAATGATGCCATCTCCAGAATGAAATTAAGCATAAATGGGTAATTTTCATTTTGCTTTGATGATGATTTCTACTTCCAGTTTGTACATTTTAAAAAATTGTACATAAAATCTCTGCTAATGAGGAAGAAAAAGGAAAAATCCAGACACATAATCTTAAGTTACAAAGAAATTGCAAAGCAGGGCTTTACAAAATAAATAAACCAGTGCCCTTTCAGGATCTCTGCTGAACAACTACAAGAATTACTGTTGTCACCACCTGGCAGATGTTCACAATTAATCTCAAAGACAATACAACTGTAAGAGACCTCAGTTATTTAGCTGTTCAAAGACAAACATGACAAAAACTTATCAGGACAGTGGCAGTGGTTTAGCAACAAGTACAACAAAAGCCTTGACAATGGTTTCTGCTGGGCCACATTTTCACAAAGCCAGGTCTGTGCTCTTTCATTCTTTGCTGAGCTGTGTGAAGAGTTGGCTAAACAGTGAAATCTGGTACTAACATTTATATTAAAAAATATGGAATATGTGGAGTGTGCAAGGCCACAAGCTTCTACTGTTAAAAATGATGATTAACATTTTAAAATTATACAGTGTTGGAGGTCTGACAAAGAGCCCTTTTCGATCAGCCTTAAAATACTCTAAAAATAAGCTTTCTAGTTTGGCCATATGTAAGAGGTTTTCAGCAGCAGCAGAGATCAAGGCTGGTAAGTTGAACACAGAAATGCTGCATATCTACTATTCCATTTTGTAATCCATTTATTTATTAAATACAACTGAGGAACAATCATTTTGAAAATGTCTTTGGACAATACAAAGCCCAGATCAAGTACCTTTGTATAGATGTTTTGGGACCTCTGTTCTATTTTCATTGCTTACACTTCTGTGTCCCCAGGATAAAAAAAAAAATAAAAATTACAATTAAGCTGATGTAGCAACATGAATCAGTGAAGGAAATGCTTATAAAACAATGTTTAATGATAGTGAGTTAGGTATTTCTTAACTTGAACTGCAAGAATGCCTTTAGTTAGTGTGAGAAACAACCACTCACTTTTAAACTTTTAAATGTTTATTAAACCTTAACAAAAATACAACAAAAGGACTAAATAAGAAGAAACTACTGGGCTGGGACTTCCCCTCCACCCCCCACCTGGGACTACCAGCCACGTGGCTTGTCTTTAAAATAGATGTGAAGTGATACGTGGAATAAATAGACTCCACAACCTGGCGTAGTTTGAAGTGGGCATGTATGTCAGCACCCAGCACAAGTGAGGTATCTCTCCAAAAACTTGTGTGGTGAGCTTTAGTCTGACCCACACCTTTATTCCCAAAGCTGTTCCATATGCAATACATTACACAACTTTCCCATGCATATTCAGCCCCTAGCCTTGCCTGTCCTTGCCTCTCATACTAAATAGCTCCACGCCCTTCTGGGCACTCATGGTTTGCTGTGGTGGTCCTGCAGGGGGTCTCTGGTGGTCTCTTGAGGCTGAAGATTTTGGTCTTCATCATGACTGAACTTTTGAACTTTTCCTCTCTGTGCATGTGCTTTTGGTCCTTCGGTACTTATCTGAGCATGTCTGTCAGTCTTGATGGGCTCGGAGACAGAGGAGCCTCTTTATCCAGGTTCTTTGCATCCCTAGGCATTGTTCTTTGAGCAATAAGCTTCAGAAATTTGAATTTTCCTATGCCCTTTGTACCATGGTAGAGGTTTCTTAAGTAAAAGGTTTAAATTCAACACATAACTACAAACTAAAATATACACGCTTAATTCATTTTGTTAACGTAAGTGAATTCCAAAAATCTCTATTTCAGTTGCTCTCCCATTTTATATCTTTAGCCCCTCCTACAGTCCTGTCAGTAGACTCCTTCCTTGCTGTCCAGTGGTGGAGTTCACCTTCTTACATCTGGACTGGAGATCAGGTGTTCCCACAGTAACAAGTCAATGCTCCCGAATGCCCGGACTACCGAGGCCATCTCCTGGTAACAATGTGGGGGAGTGGGGGAAGGACATATTACAGTATCATAACTATACATCTAAAAAACTTTTTTTAGCATATATATAATTTTCACCCCTTAATTGTGAGAGCCAACCATCTCATTACTCATCTATAACACTTAGGATCTGAAGGTACAGCAAGGCCTCCAGTATTGCTTTCATATGACTTTTCCCTTGGTGTTCTTTTAATTATGGTGTTTCAAAACAAAATTTCAAGTGTGCAAATACTGTTATAGATAGGATTAGTCTTGATTTTTCTTCTATTCAAGTATGATGCCAGACTAAAATCCTGTCTAAGACTAAGGATGTTCATTAACAGAACACAGAAGGTATCTCTCTGGAAGCCCTGATTCTCTTTGTATGTTGAAGGATGAGTTCAAGTAACTCAGAACAAGGGCCAAGGGCAAAGACAGAAACTAAAGCTAGAAACTTATTTGTTGTTCAAGTTAGAATCTGATCCTATTGCCATTGCAAAGTTACTTTGTTTTGCTTTGGTAGATCTTTAGAGGAGAGAAGGGTTCCCTGAAGATAAAGTGGATGATTCCATAACTTCCTTTGGAAAGTGCAACCCCTGATGATTAAGGGTTAAGACTCTCAACACCAGACACCACTGGCTAAAGCCATGTAAAAATGGAAGAAAATGGTTACCAGCAGAGACTGGAGGGGTGCACATCCACAGAAGGTCCAGCTGTGTTGGAATGCTGATGGCTGAAAACTTTGAGCTTTCTGAATTTAAGCCTGCCAACCCTCAAGTAAACACCCCAATTGACCATAGACTTTGGAAAAGGTGTCAAAAATTGAGTGACAGCACAAAAACTGTGGGTGTAGTTTGGATAGTACTGCGTGATCTCATAGGGTGAAAAAACTTAGATTTGGGATTTTAGTATATGGTGATAGATGGGAGCCAAGATGGAGAATTTTGGGTGTGGGTTAGTTGTCTTTTTTGCACCTTCTTCTTTTTTCTTCTTCATGAATCTGGGTGATTTTCTCTAACTGGGTGAAAGATGTCCACATTGCAGGTTTCGAGTGGTCATAATTGGGTTAGAAGCACAAATAATAGAGATGTCAACTGTTTATTGGATAATTGGGACTTAAATAGCCTTGAACAGACACCATTTTAGGTCACTTTCTCAACTTGTTAGAGAAAGCTCACATCTTGTGAATTTGTAATAGATAAGGATAATAAACTTCAGAGTGAGACTTCAAAAACATCTCCTGAGTTTTCTTCGCCCTGACCTTGGAGCAAGAAAGAGCCTGGCATTCCAACACAGCTGGAATTTTGAACTGCCTATGAAAATATTGATTTGGGAGTCACAGGCTGTGGAACGGATGGGGAGGAGGCTGACAGCCATCTGTGGAGGAAGCTCTGCTTGTTTCTCAGGGGTTCCAGAGATCATGGCGTGCTGCTGGGGGTGCCAGCTGGCCTGCTGCCACAAGGCTTCTCTGTGCCACCAAACAGTCTCTGGGAAGGCTGCCCATGGAATCATAGCACACATTCCAAACAAGAATCGCTTGGTATTTCTTCACTAGGAAAGCTGATGAGCAGCAGATTTTCTTTCAAAAGCTCAGAGTTCCAGGGCTTCTCGTGACCAGTTGTCGTGGGGGTATGGCTGTGTGACTCACAGGAGAGTCACTGCAGCAGAACTGGAAGTGTTTACTTGTGACTTTTGTCTTTACTCCCATCTTCTTGGCTTGCCCACATGAACTCTTCCCATGACCCATTTCAGAGACCACAGCTGAAGAACACCCTATTATAATAATTTTCCATATTCTTGAATCACTTCTGTTCCTTGCGAACATACGACTTTTCTGTTACCTTTCTGTTCTCTCAGTTAAACAGAACTTTATCTAGTAAAGAGAAATGGCACCCTCTTCTTTCTTGAAGCAAAAAATAACCTTGAGGTTCCCTATTGTTTGTTTACAGTAACATTTAACACTGAATGGCAATACTGCGCAGAGCTGAGGAATTAAAACCTCAAACATGGAGGATGTTGGTTATTGCTTTAAGACTGACATGCTTTGGGATGCTTTATAACAAGGAAATCTTACTTCATTTTATTCAATTAATTATAAAAACTTATAAAAATGGAGATTTGAACAGGAGCTACATACCAGTCTTACATAATTACACATAATGTGTACCTACAAACACATTTTGTAATTCTTCCTGATCAAATTTTAACTTTTTACCTCATTACTATAATTTTGGTTGTGGAAGCAATTCCACACACCCAGATTATTCTCTACACCCTTTATACTGAGGCAGATCTGAGGTAAAAATGGTGAGAAGTGGCTCAGTCCTAGAGACACTAAATTTAGAACAAGAAATACCTACAGAACACGGTGAACTCAGTAGGTGATTCATTTCCTGTTGAAGATGATTCCTAAAAGCTCAAGTATCTCCAGAAGGTCACTCCCACCTTCAGAAAATACACACAACAACTTATTTTTAGAAGTATGTAGAAATGCCTTGCCCACACAGTAAATTGGACATATGTTATTGGATTCAGCTGCCAGTTTTGTTGAAGAATTATGGTCTCACTGTTTTTATGAAATAGAATTTTGCATTTATTTTGGTCAAAGCAAAAACCAATTCTGGATAAAACCACTGCTCATGGACCTTGCAATGAGAGCTAAGTCTAAACCTAAGCTTGGTTGTGGGTTGCTGTTCCTCCTTGAAGTACATTCCTAACTTTAGATACTGCAACTGGAAAAGATGCTGGATTGAGCACGTGCTAAGTGGCATTGCTAAATCAGAGTGAAACTCTTCTGCTGCTTTACTTTGCACAATTTGGAAATGTTGTTCCTCTATTCCAAACATCCTCTACCTTTGCTGATTGGCCCCAGTAGCTTCCTGTGCCTGCACAGAACACTGTATGTTCACCAGGCCATAAATGAGGGAATGAAATACCCAAACTCCTGTGATCTTTTATCAAATTCATGACCTGCAGTAGATTCCATACTAGAAAAAATTTCACATGTGTTAAACTGGGATGTATTTTTTGTAAGTGAAAGTATAATCAGGCTGGTCTGAGGGTTCAATGATTGGTATTGTATTTGAAATTTAAAATAAGCCCAAATCCCCAGTTCAGCTATCACTGGAAACATTGGTTTGGAAAAAAATACTCTATATTATTTGCAAATGACAGGGTACAAGCTATTTAAAATAATAACAAGAGTATTCTAAAGGTGTATGAAGAAACTAGAGCTGAGCATTGTGTACAGTGTAGTACCTGGGGTGGTAAAATAAAAAAAAAAAAAAAAAAAAAAAGCAGAGTAAAAATTCTTGAGGAACAATAAGAAATGGGGTAAAAAAGTCAGAGAGTCATTGGAAACTACCAAGTTGATCCACCTTCTGCATCTACAAATAATACAATAGCCTTTTCCCAATATTCGCTGGCTGATATTAATTTGGAATTAAACCTTATATCCTGATTTCCTGTGGCTTTTATCTAGAAAACTGATTTTTAAAAGCCCAAATCTTATCAGTCACATGTCCACAAAAAATATTTAATGTTAAAAACCACTAAAAATGCAAAAATAAAGAGACAGACTTCCAAAAAGGTTTTGCATCCCAATAGTTGTTTCAATTCTTAAAAGCAATTAAAAAAATAAAAATCCAACCCGAAATTATTTGTGTATCTTCATGCAAAGACCTTGGCATTCAAGGAGCACTTTATCCATCTTCACACATCATAAAATTCCACTAATTAAGTTCTCTCTTGTAAAATAATTCATATTTCCTGTTCTTCAACCATTAGATTAATTTTTACCACACATATATTGTTTCCTGGTATTACAGAAGGCATAGATGCTGTAGATAAATGTTTTGTATATCAAACATTTCAATCTTAAATGTGAAAATTCTCTGTAGTTGTAGGTATATATACAAATATAAATGCGTCTGTATGAAGCTCAACTGGAGAGCCATATGGGAAGAAAGATGGTTTTAAAAAAGAGGCTTGAAAAACCCAAAACAATATCAGCATGAAGAGAACAATGACATTAAGGTGTCAGAGGCTGGTGAAATGTAATATTGTGATTTTCTTCTCTGGCTGTTGGTGTTTTGGTGTGCACTACACAATGGCTAGGTCTGTTTGGAGGTTTTGGTTGCAAATATAGGAAGCAGAATTTGATCATTTATTAGTGCAATGCCTAAAGATACAGGAATTTCTGCTTGCTCTTTGGAGCAGGTGGTTTTATGGAGCTCTGCAGGCAAAGCAGTTGAAGCAGTGGGGTTTAAAGGATGAAATATCCAACTGAGCTCATGAAAATGCTAAAATTTCATCATTTCTGTTAAGCTTCTGGTGAATTCATACTCTGACAATGAACAAATCTGGGCATTAGCTCAGACAGCCAGTGAGGAGATGTAAATATAGTTGGGATTATGTCCATTCATAATGTGAAATTCTCTATGTATCTGCAATTCTGTCCATTCATGGTATGAAATTCTCTCTGTATTTAAGTTACTTTCTTGTGAAGTATTGGCAGGGACAGAATGGAAAATCAAGTGGTTCTGTGACAAGATTACCCACAGCTATACAGAGGTGAGGCACAGTATCATCCTGACTTCTCTTAAAATATGTCACAAAGTGAAGAGGCAAATTAAGGAGTGGAAACACACACCAAATTTCGAGTCTCTGAATAAGGACACTTGAATCTGGTTCTATTTGCTAAACTCCTGCTTTAAATAAAAATCACTTTCCTAAAATACCTATTTCCTGCATATTTAACACTACAGTATGGAGGACTCCTGTGAAGTTCAAGACAGTTTTAGAAGTCACATCAGTAGGAGCTTTGGCATAACCATAGAAGAGCATGTTCTGGGCTGGAATGCCCAGTGCACTGTTTTTGACTGCATATTCTGGCTGTAAAAGCAAATATGTCAAGCCACAGAGTGGGACATTTGGAGGGAAAGTGGAGCTTTGTTTTACTGACACAAGACAGAAAGGTTCACTGCCTCTCTCTGCCCAGGTATGGCAAAAGGCAGAGTTGCTGACAACATTTTAGTGTATAAAAGTGTGTGGAATTCAAGGAAGAACCCAGTGCACCCCTCTGCCCAGTCCTACAGGGGTGAAGTCTGCAGACAGGACATGGTACAGGATTTAGTGCCATGTTCCTCTCAGAGGTAGATCTTAATGCAGTTTAGGAAAACTGTAAGATGTGTACTTGGTAGAGCAGAGATACATCTTTAAAACACTTGTGAAAACATTTTCTTACTAAAGCCAGCTGACATTATTCCAAGACCTTTGTATTTAAAAGCCTGCAACCTCAGAATCCCCTCTCCTCCAATTAGGATCAGCATGCACCACAAAATCCTCAATGTAAATATGTCTGCCCAGCATCACTATTATGTACTGAGTAGCTGAAATATACATTATGCATGAAAACTGATGCAAAATGTTGCAGAACAAGGTCAAGAAGGAAATTGAAAATTAAATGCCAGTTATCTCAGTAACAGCTTCCTGAAGGGCACATTAGAAAAAGTTTACCAGAAATCCTTCTAAAAGCAGGCAAGAAACAAGAGTATCTTTCACTTGAACCCATTTCTGCTGCCTATAGTTCTTTAAAGCCATTTACATTTCTCTGGATTTCCATTTGTGGCAGGGTTTAGGAGGTGGGGGGTTAACTGATTCTTCAGGTTTTTTACCCCACTTTCAACACCTAAGAGAACAGGTTCTTGCCCTTTGCCCCGCCTATGTACCACCCCCATGCCCGCAGATCATTGATCCCTATAAAACCTGGACCCTCTTTTGTTCCCTGTTTTCTATCCCTGGACTCCCTTGGCTTCAAGAAACCCTGCTGGAATGCCAAATAGAAGACCCTTCCTGCTTTTTGTTCGCTGAGCTATCCGTGGTGTGTGTAGACAGTGTGCTGTTCATGTGCCTGCCTGAACGCCTGCCAGTGGAGATGTTTTCAGGAAGGTAGTGGCAATTCACCATCTACTCATGCTGCTACACTAAACCAGTTCTGAAAGTGAGAACTGACAGAAAAAAAAAAAAATCCCTTATTTCAATCCACACTTTCTAAATTTAAATGTATTGTCTGTGAAACCAAGAAAGTTTCTTTTTCTTCTGTATTTTATAATATTCACATTCTGGAGCTCCTTCATGTCTTTATGTTTACAATCTAATGGTGTTTTAGGCACAGTTTTAATGCAAAAACTATGCAAATGAAAAGTGTTAATTATGAGAAACAGATACCAATAACTGTAAATATTAATGACTTGATGTAACAAGCCGGGAGAGTTTCTGAGTCATCTTCTACAGCGATTACTTCCTTAAGCAAATATTTGACCCTGCCCATATGTAATTTATTAATGTATTAATTGAGAGAAGGCTTTGAAAAGACTAGTTACAGAATCAGCAACAAAGGACAAATAATGGTAAGGCAGACAAACCTGTGAATAGACAGGAGAAGAGCTTCATGTCTTTTAATTCAATGAAATTTTTGCCACTTTAATTAGTACTTTTCCTCTGGCCTTTCAGAATTCCATTGTGGTTTCTGTGAGAGGTGTAGGAATTGTCATACCTCTACACACAGTGTAGTGAGTGGAAAAAACACAGACCCTGTTTTAAGTCAACAGAATCACTTTATTGAGCACATACCAGTATTTATATGTTTTTTCAGTGTACAAGTTTAGGATCAAACTATGGAGCCACAGTGATTAGGAGACTAACCAATCACTCAAAGAAATGGCAGAGCAGATGTTTCTTGCTCTTTTATCTTGGACACTCTCACAAATACCACACAGCCTCCATAGTCCAGTGTTCTGGGCTGCTTAAATGAAGCAGACTCACATGGATTTTTATGGCTGCAGATGATCTTTGGTATGCACTTTCTCATGGGAAAAAGGTGCTTATTAAGGGTAAGAGGAGCAGCTGCTTCAACACACAACTTTTATGTCACAGCTCAACAAATACGTAATTTTCACCTTTTTTTCCCCTCTTGGTTACTCTTTGTTTACTAAACCAGGCACAGGAGTTGCATGAAGAATCATGTAAAATAAGTTGAGAGAAAGTATTTAAAATTCTATCTAAATATGAATTTTCTCTGGACAATATTCTTAACTGGGAAAGTAAATCCAAGTCTGTGGGAGTGAGAATGACATGACCATTGCCCTTAGACAGTTAAATGTCAGGACTTCCATTGGTTTCACCAGGCTCTGGGTGAGGCACCACCTTCTCCCTACTGCACTCTCTAAAACTAAACCAACACAAGTCCTGCCACCAAGCAGTGAGCCCATAAACATAAAATTACAATGAGCAATAAAGCCTTGAGAGACTAGTTTCGCTATTAGTTTAATTTATACTCCTGTTAACCAATTTTAAATGCGCATTAAAATATTAAGTAATTCTGAAGATGTCAGTGTGTGGATAATAGAGCCTGCCAAGGTCATGCAATATAAGTGTTTCAGCCATAGCCTATTAGACTTTAGTAATTTGTTCTTTATTTTAGGAAAGTCTAATGTGAAGGAAGAAAAGCCATTTGAAGATGCCCAACTGCAGGATAGAAAAAGCAAAATGGAATATGAACTCCCTCTGGGAAATGCCCTGACATACACTCGTGAAAGGGAATTCTGTAGCCATGACCTATGTAGCCCAGTTTGGAAATACTGAGTTGACTCCATAATCTGAGATGTTCTCTCCAATGTCATATGCTGTATTATGAGTCATACAGAACAGCTAAATCCCACAGTTCTAAATTGGGACTAAAGCTGGGAATTAGCTATCACTCCCAGCTGCAGCCTGATATGGCTTTAACTGCACCTGACTGAGATTTGCAGGAACAGCTCCTCTCACAGCTGAGCATCCTATTCATCCCATACCTGTTACTGCTGTGGTAACACCAGCACTACCCCAATGCATAAGTTTAATCCTCCCATTCAGCACCTCTCCTCCATGAGAAGCAAAGGATAAAGTATGAAAATGTGATTTCCTCAAAAAGCACATTATTAACGGAATTGCAGTGTGAACACTCTAGGACAAAAGAGGTGGAGGCTCACTGCACAGCTGTGGAAATAAACAATTTCACTGCAGTTAAAAAACTTGGAGAGAGATGGTTTTAAATAAAACCATTGTAAAGGGAATATAATCTTGTAAATATTGATTTTTAATTTTTTTTTAAACAATCAGCTTCTGATGGCCTTTATTAAAGGGCTGTAGCATTTGTCTCAACAAGCAAATCCCACTGTTTCCAGTGTGACCTATTTTCAGACAGAAGTAATAACCTAGGATTTTTAAACTGGCAGCAGCTCTTGCTTTTGTAGCAACTACTTCAACCAGACTTGTATCCTAATTATTCTAGTGTAGGAACCACGATGCCTGGATTTCAGAGACTCAACTAAACCCAACTTGACCAATTTCATAAGCGAGGAGGAAAAATCTGATCTCTTCAACTATCGATTGAAATGTCATTGTTTTGCTGCAAGTACTTTCAGCCTTTGGGTTTCATTTTGAAGTGGAACAAGTTGCTGTGGAATGGGGCTGTTCCTTGGCCTGGACTTATCCACCCTCCTTCCTGCTTTGCCTCTGAAGTTCTAGTATGAGATAGTGCCAAAATGTCACTGCAGATAATAATTTATAGCATTCCTCGGCTCTAATGCAGTGGCAACTCTGGTAAATGTCTGTGCAAGAGGTGCCAGGCCCTCAGTGCCCATCCTGCTGCTTCTCTTCTGCTTCATGCAGTTAGCCAAAGCACGCAGGAACATTTTTCTCTTCTTTAATCAATGGCACAGGGACGCCAGGCAGACCAGCCTGATGGCACAGGCATATCTAAACTGGCTGCATGATTCTCTCCCAGCCTCCAACTGCTGTCTTGAACTCAGCCTATCCATTTTTCCATTTATTCTGCATCTCATTTAATATTTGTAAAATGACCTCTCTGAATAAAGACCTTCATTCTTCACCTAAAGCCTCACGACAAACTCATAGATTAAAGACACAGGAAGAATAAATTAGAGGAGGTCATAAAAGGGTGCTAAAGAACCACCTCTGTGTTGGGGTAGAACATCTGTTACGTGCTCTGGTGTCAAATGAACAACTTCCAGTGTGACCTGGTTATTTTGTGCTCCATCCCCGAGTATTTTTATCAGTCATACAGGCTCTGGAAGGCTGCAGGCCAGGCTGTTGTCTACAAGCACTTGTGAATTACAGACACGCCACTTGCACTGCTGTAGTTAACGACCTGTCAGGTTTCCCATTATGATGTTATGCTGCTATTTTCAGGGTTTATGTCCTGGCTATAAAGTTGGAGACTTCTTGGTCTGGAAACACTGATGCATTTTTTGGATATGTTTTATAAATAAAAAATGAACAAGTGCCCTAATATAAAATCAGCCTCTATTCAGAAAGGTAAAAGGTGACAATTTTAAGTAATATTTTCAGTGCTAGGGAAAAAAAAAAATCCATACTATTCGGGGAGGTTCCTTTTTTGGGCAGAGTCATTAACCATAATAATGCAATTTACAGCTCACAGGGGCAGCAGGTATCCAGAAATGCATTAAGTAGGTGACTATTTTGTGGTGAGTTCTGAGAGGATAAATCTTTCACAGACCACAAATAGTATGTGCCCAGATATGGGATGATGGGCTGATGGTATAGAATGGTATAGAATATCTGTATTTTCATCTGTGTAAGTAACAGCATGTAAACTTATCCAAATAATAATTCCACAACCTCATGGTGAGCATGGATTTTTACTCCTGAGTATGTTCAATGTTCACGGTTGAGTGAATTAAAAAGTCACCTTTTCAGAGAGGTGTTATGATAGGAGGAAATTTTCACTAAGTACAAATGAGCAGTTGGAGACTATCAAGTCTCCAGCAATTCTGTATTTGAGGAGTCTGAGGAATCCTACACATACACATTCATGGACTTTCAGAAATAAAGTCAGCAGGTTACTGAAGAAATGCTTTGATCAAATAACCCTGTGAATCCATATTTACAAGTAAATTCATAGCTGTCTATTAGGAAAGTACTTGCATACTATAGGATGTATCCACCTTTAGGTAACCGTCTAATTTCCTTTTCTTTTTGATTTTTTAATTAAGAAGGGGACAGGATTTGTCAGAGACGTTTTTTGTTAGTACCAGTGAAGCTTCAGTGACAATAACCAACAGGCAGAGTTACTCAGTGTAACCATGCACAGAGCAGTGGTGTGATCTTTATTTTAACCACAGATGAGGGTGTAGCTGTAGTGACCATATTTTCCTCCGTATGATGTGGCAAATTCTACACTAACTTGCACTAATGATATGTACAAATTAAAAGCTGCACACTGTGTTTATATAAAGTCCCCATTGGTGCTGGGTCCATCACCAGTGTAATCAGAATCATCTTCCTGAAGTCACTATAATATCCTGATGTGAACAGTCTCACTGAAAGAGAAGCTGAATTCCTATCTGACAGTCACAACTGTAACTGTAGTACTACTGAAATTCTTCATCAAGGTATTTTAGAAGAGTAATTTTTATAAGTGGGATAATGACAGGAGTAGCAGTGGGCAACATCTTAATGCCACTCATTATCCCTGTTTCCATGTTATTTTGCAATCCCTTCCAGTTCTATCTCATCCTACACAGATTTATGGCAGAAGTACCCAAGCAAACATAAGCTGGAGCACTGTAACCCTTCTCTGATTAAGTCCAATTACATTCCACTAGGGAAGAACATTTTTAGCACAAAAAAATATTATTCCTTATTATTCTCAGTGACTTCTTTCTCCAAAGGACACTAACTTTTACACTATACCATGAAAAATCTATAAAGAGGGTTTTTATGTAGGAAGTGATGATTGCTACTGTTTTGTACAAAAACACATGCACACCCACAAGAAAACTACTACTACATGGTAATTAACAGCCAGAGCTCCAAGTCCCCTCCTTACATAAGGAACTGTGGCAGATGTCTACTAATTTGCAGCTTGAATTATTAGCTTAAAAAGGTCCCTGTGTATCTGAGCAGCAATTAATTCTTCTATCAGATTTCTTTGTGCTTCAATTCTACTCCTCTAAGTCATGGTTACCACTAAAATGTCCAGTGCCAAAGATGTCAAGAACTTCTTAGACACCCTGCGAAGATTAGCCTGTCAAGTTGTAAGGTAAGATAAATTTTTTTTAATATATCAATACATACATCCAGCACTGTACAGAAGCCTTGCTTTTGGCCCTTAGAACTTTCCTGAATAATCCTTCCAAGTAAGTAGCTATGAGCTTTCAGTTATTAATGACTTAGTCACAGACCACTGTTCCAACTGCTTTTATACTCAGATTGTCAAGAATATCACAGAATGCTTTGGGTTGGAAATGACCTTAAAGATCATCCAGCTACACCCCCTTTCCTGTATACACCAGTGTTTATCCTTGAGATTCCTTCCCTTGCTTTGAGGTCACAGTGAAGAACCTAAAAAAAGAAAGATTCCTAATACTAGTCTTACCCTTTTTATCCCAAACCCCAAGTTTTGCTAGTCCAGCTAAGGCAGTGCACAGGGATGATCCTTCTTTTCTAAAGCAAAAGCTTAAGAGGATGTGCTCATCATGTAATGATGAACCCTTCTAAGAGCACACAGGTGGCTTGCTGGCTTTTCACTTCAAGGTTTTGTAGAGACCGTAAACACACAGTGTGTAGGACAGCACGTTTTGGATACTGCTCTCTGAATATATGCCCAAATAGTTTTTACCTCTTGAACTTCTTCCCAGCTAGAAGCCATCATCCATGCAGGTTTTGGGAGCTACAGTTGTACAAAAAAATCCTGGTACTTAATTGTTCTTTGTGCTTATAACCCATATTTAGTGTCACTGCAAGGTAACTATCTGCCTTCAGGACAGTGGGAAAGAGGATTTTCAACTTCATCAGAAAGTATCTGGAGTACTCCTACACCAAGAATGTTATCTAACCTAGCAGCAAGTGTGAGGGACAATAATGGACAAGGATCTGCAAGGCACTGCCTTCAAGGTTTTCCTTATTTGCAGTTTCCTGAAGCAAAAGAGGGACACTGCTCAGGTCCTGGCAGGGGAGCCTGCGGGTGCAGCAGGACAGGCCCTGGACAGCTGGTGGCACAGCAAGGTCCAACCTGGCACTTCATGTGTTGGTTACAACAAGGCAAAGCTTGACCTTTGTAGTGGGACTAGGAACAGGCAAGAAGACAATTTGAATCATTTGGTCACGTCAGGATAACAAAGCAAGGGCCAGGATACATCTGCTACATGAAATTTTCCTTTCGTGGATGCAAATTGTAACTGAGGAGGAAAAGCCACAGCTAAGATAATTAGGGATCTGAGACCCCATTAGCAAAGAACTGTGTTTCAGTCACAAGTTTGTGAAGGTTTAAAATATTAGGTTTCCATAGCTCTTTACTGCTGTTAGTTCACTTTGCTAGCTCCCTAAAACTTTTTTTTTTCCTTTAATGGAAGGACTAAATTAGAGGGAAAAACAGCATTTAGAGATCTGTTTGCAAAATGGCTGTATTTACAGGCTGTATGTAAAACAGTAACTTTATTGAAAAGGTCCTTTTAGAAAGGACTACATAGATGGGTGTTCAAAGGAGTGGGAAGGATCTGAACACAGCAACTTTTTGAGTTTCATGGTGGCAACAAAAGCACCTGTAAAGGGTGATCCCCAGTCCCAAGCTCCTTGGTCAAGTGAGAACAGGGGCTTGGCCAAGTGGGAACCAAATCACAGTGCCATCAGGTGTTGTAACCGGGAAAAAGTCCATGCTGTATTATATATGTTGTATAATACTTAACTCCCACATAAAAATGTTTTTAAATCTAGTATCCTTTCTAGCTGTGTGATTTGTAAACAGTCCATTTTTGCAGAATTACCAAAGGAAGTGAGAAACCAGGAAAATATCTGTTATGAAATAGATTTCCTTCAAGCTGTCTTTAACTGACAACCAAAGCTGACATATTATATATACTAACCAAAGTTCAAATCAGTAAGCGAATGATTTCCAGTATCTATGTTCTATCACCCTGAAGAAATGAACTGTTCCAAAATATTACTTTCTAAAAGAAAAACTGCTATTATTGTTCCAATAAATAATTATATATAGCTGGTTAATTCCTTGGAGGCAGCAGCAGACTGCATGATTTTTGAAACAGTGTGCAGACTGTTTAAAATACTGCTGTAGCTCAGACAGCACCACTGTTTTCACTGATAAGCAAAATGCACCAGATGGTGAGTGATATTGCAGCCTCCTGAAGTTTCAAAATAAGACCAGGAGAGATGTTATAGTTAGAAAAGTGAGCAGTGCAGGAGTAGTAATCAGCAGGTTTGGTTTTTGCTGTTCAGGCAGCCACACAAAGTGATCACCATCTCAGTGTATGATACTGACCCCTCTGTGACTGCAGGGTGGCACAAAGTGAGAGCTGAAAGTTTAACAAACGTGTGGGTTTGAAGATTTTCATTGCTCAGTTTCAAGCCATGGACAAACAGTTTGTGGTTCTTACAGTGACCTGCCCATGAAAGGCTATTTTTGAACATGTACATAAAGATATTTCTAATTTTAAAAAAAGCTCAAAGCTGTAATAAAATAAATTTGAAGCCCAGTCAGGACAAACCAGGGACACTAGAACTGCCTCTGTGGGCCATAACAAAAGCAAGAAGTTTAAAATGAGGTTTTGGCACTCATGATCAAGCTTGTCGATTGTTTCAGACTTCTCCTTTGTAAATTGTTATGAAATTCATGCAGCTCTTTGCAGGCAGTTTCTCAGTGCTTCCCAACCAGTGCCCATGTTTTGAACCAGTAGAGCGTTGCCAGCTGGTCAAGGTTAGGGCATAATCCCACCAACAGGATTCTTGCAAAAGGCAGGAACAGCATCACAGAACTCCAGCAGTCTTTTCCCTTTTAGTGTAAAATAAGTTGTGAAGGAACCATGAACAAGGGATTTCCCATCTCAGAACCTCAAGGAAAAAGGTGGGCTTTGACTGGTGATCTGTGGCCAATAATGAATCCTAATGGATAGAGACCTTTATCTGGAATTAGAGTCCATTTACAGCTTTTATTACAAGGAAGGAAAACATAATTTGCTCCCTCAGCATTGTTCACTCATTATTTGATGGATTTCCTCCTGTTAGCTGAGGCTGACACTAGCACCCTATAAAGTAACTTTAGATTTAGTATAATTCAGTAGGGGGGCCCAAAGACAATGTCTTCCCTGGGAAGAAAACACTTATGCGCTTGTATTATCACATAGTCCAGAGTTTCCACAACAGGAAGGAGGTTTGCCAAGTGTGCTCTGTGATCACAAATTAGATTTAACAACCTTTATATTTTATGCTTATCAAAGCCCACTTTCATAATGGTATGAAAAAACAGGACCAGTATGAAAAGAATCAATTCAATCACAAAGATTATCAAAGGTTATACACATCTATTTGAAGAAACAACAAGGTTACCAATGAATTTGGAATATGAGTGTCTTGGTCACCTGGAAATTGCTTGCATCACTTCAGCGGTACCAAATATTCATAGTCACAGCCAAAGAAAAGACATGAAAAAGGTTATTTAAAGGTGTTTTAACCCATCAAGAACTATTTTGATATTCCACACTGGAAAAAGTCTATATAGTAAGCATTTGTAATAATATAATTTTTTATTATTATGCAAATCACCATGCATAAAGGAAAGTATTCCTTCTTCATTCTTGAACATTCCCTGAAGTTTAATTTGGAAGCTAATTTGCATTCAATTAACATTTTAAAGTTCTACTTACTTTCTTCTTTGTTTGCCTACATGATTTAAATCATAAGAGCAATTCTTTGCTTGTAGAACAGGTGAGAGATGGAGAGTGTTTTCTGCTCCAGCAGCAGATACACAAATCCAGCCTGGATGAACTTTCCCTCCTGCACTTGAGAACTCTGCATCTCTCTTTCAAGGGTAGGCACCAAGACAGACCTGAGCCACAGTTCCTGGGCTGAGAGAATCTGCCAGCTCTCAATGCTGCCTTCCCTTGGAGCCCTGAAAGAAGTGAATTTGGGCAACACACTGTGAGGGATCTTGTACCTCATCTCTGCCTACATCCTTCCCTTCTGTGAGATACACATCACTGACTGCAGCTCGGTGGCTTATAGCAGGAAAAAACCTGTGTCCAGATGGACGTTAGAAAGGAATTTAAGTTATTTTTTTTATAAAATCTATCTGAGAATATAGGGAGTCTGGATTTGGGGAACATAATGAAATATGGCTTGATTTTATGAACTGTTCAATGGCAAATCTGTACAGGATCCAGTGTGTTTTTAGGACTTGGCTTAAATGCTTCCAAAACAGACTAAACAGAAAAACTTAGGAATGGCACATTCTAACCCAGGCATATTGTGATACACTCCTAACTGCATTCTTACACAGCTCTCCATGGAAGAAGTAAGAGTTCAAAGAGTGACAGTGACTTTACTTTGAAGTGGGTGAAAAGTATTCACCCAGCTAAAGCTGTGATAGACAAACCACAGCAACTCCTCCTGGAGTGTTTTACAATTACATTGCCCCTAATTAATCATCTCTGCATTTGTGGCTGCTTCCCCAAGCAGCTGGATTCATGTCACTCATATCAGCTGAGATGCCAGGTCTGAACTGCAGTGACAGGCTGTTGGACAAACACTCCTTTCTAATATCTTTGGGGGTGTTCACTTCCAGCCCTGGGTCAGGATGAGCAGCTGTGGGAAGAAAACATCCTGGCAGATGGCTGTAGCTGTTTGCTTCAGTGCACATCAGCAGCTCCAGCAACAGCTCCTCAGTCTGCCTGGCAGCTCTCACCTCTCAGGTGCTAATTAGCATCTCACGTGAGATCTGATGCAGGACTGCCACCAACACAGATAAACTTAATATGCACCAACAGCTCCTTTATAATGTGTTAGTCTGAGAGCACAGCCACAAATGCAGCCTTGAAAGACTTTAAATATGGTTTTCAAAGGCTCCCAAATCTAGGAGACAAAATCAGTTGTTTGAACTGTAAAGTCTCATGGGATTTTTCTCTTCTGCTGAGGCTGACATTGCATGTTGCAGAGTTGAATTTGAAAGAAAGGTACACCCAAATTCCCTTTGCTTTCTTCAAGGTTGATTCAGTGCTGTTCATTACAACTTTCTGGACCAGTTCTTGAGAATGTGTGCTGGGTTAGTCAGCTATTCAACACCCTGGTTATTCAGGTTTCCCTCAGAAAGGAGGTGTCCCTCCACATCACTCTAAAAGGTCTTCCTTCCCAGAAGTTTCTGAGTCATCACTGTTTCCTCATTCATCTTCCAAGGATATTCCTAAGCCTAAATGTCTCACAGCATTAGACTAGAACACCACAAGCATGAACTGATCACAGGTTTCTTTACATTCTGACAATTATATTATTTTTCTCAGTAACTTTAAATTTAGGCCTGTTTAGCCAATATTTTTTTTTCATTCATTTTCTGCTGGGCATCTACCTGAGTTATACAACTCAGGAAGGCTGAAATCAGGTGATTATATTCTCCAGGTTTCTTCCCCTGCTGTCACTTTGAGGAACTAATAACGGCACAATACACTGGAATGTCTCTGACAGCCCAAACCAATCTCAAGTACGTTTGAAAAGCTACTTTATGTTACATCAATATGTAATTATGCTCCAGGTCTGTAGATTTTCACAACCATTTCAGTGCCAGAAATGTGTGGGCTGAAATACTTCATCTCATTTGCACTAGATTTCTTAACAAGACAATCAGCATTTTGGGAATTTCAAATGACATTCAGGCTGTAACAGTTCTCACAACAGTGCAAGTAGATGATGATAGGTCAAATCTACAGATCCTCAGGAACAGCTCACACAACAGCCAATATTTTCTACTATTATGAGAAAATAAGGATCACATAGCAGTTTTCTTGATGCATTCATGATAAAACTTGAAGCACTACTTTACCTTTTAAGATATAGCTAATATACATCAATTAATGCATATTAATCTCAACCACACTGAAAAGAAACTGCACAGAATCCTTTTAGCTGCTTCTTGATTATTTATCATTTACTAAATCTACTAAATTTACATTTACAATGAAGCCCAGTTATTTAGTTTTTTCACTAATAGTTTGTTTACTAAACAAAAAACCAGTGACAACTGCATGTAGTGGCTTCCTGTCCTCATCTACTCTAAAACCTAAGTTAAAATTGTAGAAATGCTACTACCTAGAAGTGCTACAACAGATAAATTATTTCATCCAGTTAGCAGTAATACTTTTCAGTTCCTTTACCTTTTCTACACACAGAACTACGCATTCACAAAGCAGCATTATGTTGGTTTTACTGAGAGAAACCAGGAATGTCATTAAAGTGATTTTTGCCCTGAAAAACAGCCATGGTTTTTGGATGATGGATTAACAGAAACCTTTCTGCACTTCACAATAATGTAATGTTGAGTACTTGTCAACTAAAAATCTTTGCAATGAAAACAAATCAACCCATAATATCTTCCCCAAATCCAACTATATTAATTCCAGTGAAAAAAAAATTAAAGAAGTCTAAAATTTGAAAATTACACTTACCAGGAACAAAGCTTCCCTGGACCACCTCCTTATAAGCCCACCAGCCTTCATGGATTTTTGGTGAATTTTGTTGAGCTAGAAAGAAATAATCAAAGAAACTATAAAATTAGGGCCAAACATAGGATTTAATTAGCTAAACTTTAGGAACTTTAAACAGGGTACTATCCTCTACAGAATAGTGACTAAAATTCCTAGGTGATCTTTATTCAATCCATAGAATCATTCTATGCATATGTATCTTGAATAACTTTGTCCCTGTTTACCACACAGTAAAATATACTCCACTTTGGAAGATTTGATCATGAAACTTAGCAGCTCTGGTAGAAAATGAGGATTTATAGCACTACCACTGGCTTCTGTGCCACCTATAAGGTCAATATGGGTTAAAAATACAGAGAAAAAGAGTGCTCAGGAGTCAATACTGAGTCCAAGTTGTCCGACTGAAAAGCAGTTTCTGCCCTTCCTTTTCTGAGTTTTCCAATGATCTCTCACTTTGCATGCGAAGAAATGGCAGAGTGAGCCACAGCCAATAATATCTGTGTCTGTCACTGCTTCACATCATCCCACGAGCTTTGAGTTCCAAAACCAGGCCAGAAAGACACAGCACAGATTCCCCAACACTGCTCAGGTTCCAGTGCTGAGGCAGGAAATTGGTTTTTTCCATCTTCTTTGTCGGTGTTGGTGGTTTTTCACAAACAGAATGGGAATGCTGGGATAAGTTCCTTGAGATTTTATTGCAGCATCAGCCTCATGATATGGTTGAGACAATAGAAAGATGGCAATAGCTCACATCCTGACAGCTGCAGCCAAAGATTTATTTGTTACAGAGCACTTTAAAAACTTCCTAGCCAACAGCATATTGCTAAAGCTTACAGACAATTGTTCCAGCCAATCACTAAAAGCACACGTACACCTGCTTCACACAATGCTTGCTTGTATGCTCTCTATTGACAATACACAATACTTCATTATTAAACTTAAAACCTTCTACTGTCTTGCTAAGCATATTTTTCTATAGTCTTAAGGTCTATTTTAGCCAACCCTAAAACTCAAGCTACTGTTTCATGTCCTTCCTTACTGTATTATTGTAATTTTTTCTGCTTTCAGACTTTGCAGCTGCAGCTAGATCCAAGTTTTCTGTTCTTTCTGTTTCTAAGGCCTGCTTTTACAGCTTTCTCAAAGTCTTTTTACCTTTACTATTTCCCACATTTCCCCCCTCTCGGTACAACCATAACTTAACTCCCTTAACTTTGTTGCTTATTAACTACCTTGTGTTACATCTACAATATGTATTTCTTTTTGCTTGTTTCAGGCACCTCTCTTATTTGCTTTAAGCATTACTATTTTACACCACAGCAATTTTTAATGCTATAAAAGAGCTGGTCTATTCAAAGGATATAAGTAAAATCTGATAGCAGTCACTGTTTATGGTTCTAGTAAGTCTTGTCCATTCCAAGGTCTTAATTCAAAGCCTTCATATATGTCTATACTTGTATCCACTATCTCTATAAGATCTTGAGAACTTTCTGTGATTTTATTTCCCACGTCTCTCTCTTGTGTGATAAAAACTACTTTGATAGTTGTCCATCATTTTTTGCACACACAGAAGTATATATGGTACTATTACTAGTACCACCACTAAAACTACTAACATATACAAACCTGTTTTACAAAGTTCCCTTAACTAAGGTGTAAAGCTCCATCATTTGAACAAATATCTAACCACGATTCACCATCTTTTCATTTGAGCTGTTAGATCTTTCAGCTTTTGTATACTTTTGTGGATGGATTCAGAATGGTCAGACAGATTCATGCAACACAATCCTTCAAATTCCACCCAACCATGTCCATGTGCCAGTAAAAGAAAACCAACTGCTGCTCTATTTTGAAGGGTTGCATGTCTAACACCACTGACATCTGTCAGCATATCACTGATTGCAATGGATGTGGCATTGGTTTGTTTACTCAGCCAACACCTAACCATCTAACTCTTTCAATGCCATGGCAGAAGCAAGTTGGGATAGAAGTAAATCTGCTGAAACTTTTCACAGCTTTCCAGGGCCTAAAATCACTGTTACAATTTTCTTCATATTGATGGACAAATCTTTTTCCTCTATGATTTTTCTTAATGACCATCTTAAGACTAGGTGCTAGTACAGTAAGTTGTCCAATTCTGTATGGATCACCGTCAAGGTGTGATGGAATATCTTTTCAAGCCCTATCTCCACAAATGAACTAATATCCTTTCGGTAATTGTCGTGGATATTGGTCAAGCCTGGAAAGTCTACTCCAACTATCTGAGTAATTACACCAAAAACTCGAGTTTCTGTAAGCAGAGTAATTGGGATTGACATTGTATTTCAGAGGATCATTCTCTTGCCAATTGCTATCTGAAAACGTAAGAGAGAAATCCATTGTTAGAATCTCCAATTCTTGGGGTTCAGAATGTGCTTTATGAATTTCTTTGGTCCAAATGTCCCAGTCAGCTACAGGATTGCTCCCGCTGGCAACCTCACCTGATTTAATATGAATTTAATATTGACCTGCTTTTTGGTCAAGGGATCATAATATATAGGTATTGGCCAATCTTTTACTGAATAGACAGGTTAAAAAAGGCTTTTCTGGGTTTGAATTGGACAGGCATATGATATCCGAGCCTGATGCCTTGGCTAAGGTCACCTAAACATTTGTTTTTGGTTGTTCCACAGGCAAATCTGCACTGCAAGAAGTAAGCAAAGCTAGCCAGCACCAGTGTAACACTTGATTTTGCTCCATTCCATTTTGTGAGCCATTTTTTGGCAAAAGATTTTCTCATATATTTCAACTCACAAATTCTCACATAATTCTTCTACTCACAAATTCTGGAGCACCCATGCCTGTTCCCCCCTCTTCAGCCACCCAGGTAACTTGGCAAAAACTTGCTTGTGACTGGTGTCTCTGACATGCAGCTCTTTCACAGTGTGAGAGCTTTGGGAGCACAGTGCAGAAACACAAGTGCAGAAACACAAGAAACACAAAATTTCTTTGGTCAATATTCTGAAGGTTGTAACAACAAAAAGCCTAAGCTTTCTATGAGGTTTGCCCTGATAAGACTTATTGCCTAAATGATTTCTCCAAAGTCCTGAAAAGCCAAGAGCAGAAAGGTCTTGATTGGTCACGTTTGCTGCTCTTTGTCATCACTTCTCTTTGTCTTTCAATGGGAATTTGAGCAAATTTTGTGGTCAAAACGTAAAGTCACAATTAATTGGAAATATTTTCAAATGGCACACAGACACACAGCAAGAAAAACATTCAGCTGATCTTCAAAAGAGAGAAGAGCTGATATACCAATATGTTCTGCCTTCACCTGTGGTTTGCTTGTTATGTTCCTATTTAGAGCAACTCTCTCTGGGCTGCAGAAAGCTCAGTTACCTTGTGCATCATTTGACTTAAAGATTTTGAGGTTGTTTTCTTTTCAAGACATTTTCAATCTCTTTCACTAGGGGAATTTTTTTTTTTTTTTACATAAATTTGCAGTCGAAGAAGATGCTGGATTTAGCAGCTTTTTGCTGCAGTTTAAATTCTAAATCACATATTATTTATGAAAAACACAACTACCCTGGGAAAAGTTCCAGCAGTGTAATAAAAATTGTTGCTGTCATTAAAAATTATGAAGAGGATGTGAAATTCAGGCTAAAAGGGATACAAGATAAAGACCATTACATACTGTTTTGTTAGATTACAAAACAGTATTTATGATTTAACTGACTGTATATTGCAGAAACAAAAGTAAAACTTATGTTAATTAAATGTACTTTAATGAAATGTACTGACAGAAGGACCAACACACTGCCTTACCAAAACCCAGCCATGCCAGTGGGATGGGCTACATCTGGATGCAGATTTCTCCTTGCAGGACTGATGTTGTTCCATTAACTGAGTAGTCATGTGTTACACTGAAGGGACTGTTCCACTCTGCACCCTTTACAGTCTGCAGATGAAATTGTCCTCATATTTTAGTTTTTATAACATTGCCTGGAGAACTCCAACTGTGTATGGCTTAGTTGTGCTAGACTGCACTGTACAACCATTTGGAAAATGGCAAATCCCAATGCACAATCAAAATATATGAGCAGAAAATTGTTCCTATCCAGTCTGAACTGCAATTTTTTTTTTTTTTATCTCAATACTTGCTTTCGTGTCCTCAGCAGGAGAAGTTCTTAAAGATTTCAAAATGGCAGCAGGAGAGGATACTAAGGAGTCCCAACAAAATACAGCCATAATTCTTCTACTTAAAATTTCCCATGAAATTACATTGCATTAAAGTGCATCTCGTAGTCAGACACACAGCTCAAATCAGTTCAGCCAGGAAGAGGCAGATGCATTTTAGAAGTAGCTGAAAAAATCATATACGTATAGAAAAATAGAGATAAAAGCAAGCTAAGAATTTGGGTAGGATGGGTATTTTCAAATGCAGCTGCGTAGTATCAGCATTCATCAAAATGTATACAATTGAAAAATATATTGCTTTTTCCCACTCTGGGGCAATCTGAATGATACATGCCAGGTCCAGAAGTGAAGTAAATCCATTATTTGGAGTTTATATTAAACCAAAAACGAAATATGCTGGCTCTGCAGTTCTGCTTCAGTGGGTTACCCCAATATTTACAATGGTTAACTCCAAAAGGAATAGCAGGAAAAAAATATTTTGATGACATTTCTTCCTATCAGCTTCATTAGTATGGAGCAGGCTGTATGAAATGAGCAAGAAAACTAGATTATCAAAGCTCTGTACTAAATAATTGGATGCCAGTGCAGTTGCTTCAGCTATCAGACAAGAGCATGACCTGGCATCACTCCACACATTCCTCAGATATCAGATCCTTATCTCTTCAATTCACATGAAAACGAAACACAGAAAGTACAATCCCAAATTAAGATGTTGTGCCCAAGCTATATCTGTGGTAGAGCAAAAGCAATGCTCGCAGCACTGCTGATATACAGAGAACTGAATTAATGGAGGAAACCAAGAGGCAAGGCAGGTGGGGTTGTCAGGGGGCAGTTTGGTGACAATCTCCAGTGCTGTGCTCTTTCCTGAACCCTGAAACCTCAGTGTTTTATAGCAGTCCAGGCAAAACATCCTGAAAGGTAATGCAGAGAGTGACTGAACACAGATTTCTACTCTGCAGTGCAGGTGAAATCCAGCTTGGTGCCAAAGATTTACTTGGATGAAGTTTACAAGGACTTTACTTAAAAAGGGAAAAGATTTATAAAACTCTCATTTCTCTGAATGAAGAAGGAAGAGGTCTGGTAAGGCCAGGGAGAAAGTTTGTCTTCCAGAAACTTCTCCTAAACCATCACTCCAATCTGTTTTATGCAAGTGGGCAAGAGGACTAACAAAAGGAGGAAAAAGCTGTTCCCTGTTTTTGAAACATAATCAGACCCATACCTGGATTAGTAATGGTACAAGGGAAAATAAAATTAGAATGAACAGCCATATGGACAATCCTTGCTGGGAATCCTATCTGGGACACTCACACCTGATGCACATACAATACAGGCTCTCTGCAATTGGTGTATTAATGCCCATCTGACAGAATGGCTCTGTGCCTGAGTAAACAGGTTCAACCTTATGGCTCAAGGATTGTTGCCAAGGAAATGGATTCTTCCTATGTGCCATCTCGTGATACATTAAAATAGCAAAATTCTCTTAGCATCCTTCTGATTTCAGTTAAACTACTGTACCTCTTCCTGCAATCCTCCCACCCAAGGACCACATAAAGAGACGTGGTCTCTCTGTGTGGCCTCTGACACTGCTGTGGTCCTACCAGAACATTGCAGCTCCTCCATGGCAGCTTCTTGTTGGCAGGAGGAGACAAAAGGTCTAGAAAGTAATCCTGTATTCCTGAAGAGGGTTAAGTATTTTAAAAAGCAAAAAACCCCCATAACTTCCACTTGTGGTACCTCGGAGGCTCCTGCTTTTACCACTAAAACCCAGAATATGACTTTTGCTTCCTAGGAAATATTGGTTTTCCAAGGCATGAATTAAACAAGCCACTCTGAACAGACACTGCAGGTTATGTGCAAAAGGAGCTCTGCAACAACCATTTTTAGCAGCAGCACTGTATTCTGCCATTAACAGGAACAGTCCAAAATGACAAAGTTGTCCAAGTGCTCGAGGATACTGAATGACCTCCATCTGTGCAGTGTTTCCTCCTCTAGCACTGCAATCTCTGGTATCTGAGATTAGTAGCTCTGCTGATACAACACCCATTATGTCAGATCTCTTTCAATAAAGCTGCTGCAGAGGAGACAGGATATTTATTTGGTGCTTATATGACATGTGTTGCTTTCATTCTGTCAGATTACTTTAGGTATGTCTCATTGTGGAGCATAAAATTACAGGCTAAATTCTGTAAGTTGTTGTGCATTCTTGTTTCCCAGTGGCTTCCATGTACAGGGAAACAGCATCGTAGAGGATCATAAAAACACACAGTAAATGCAAACAGCAAAGGTGCCAATGACCCATAAAGTCAGTAGATAACTCTCCTAGCTTAGAGGCTAAAGTGAGTAGCCTCATGTTTCAAAAAAGAAAAGCTATTACTGGGTGAGTAAATGTATTTTAAAATTATCAGATAGCATTGTGTTGGATATCAGGTACCACAATGCAGATGCTGGAATACCTGCACAGCATTTGCAGTGCCAAGAAGTCTTTATCTTGCTGGAGTGCTGACGTTGACATAATATAAAATGCTGCAGCGAATACAGAACGCCCCTCAGTAAATATGCTTATTTGCAAGATATAAAAAAGCCATTCTACAATTACTTATTTACGTTCTATACTTACATGAATCATAGAAACACTTTTATCTGATGGCACCGTTTATGTCATTCACATCTGAGGCCGAGCCAAGAGTAGAACCCTGCCAGATCAGAATTCTCCATTCACTTTACTGCCACTTCACACAGATGAAAAATGCTAAGCAGGGGAGAATCAGGCTTGCAGCACTTAGGAAAAGATCTTTCTTCACCTGGATTTTATTGTTCTGAGCTCTTCTGATTGCTGTATCAATTATTCTGTTTATCTCATCTTGCATCATAGAAGTCTTGCTTGTGATAACCTGACTGCTATTGCCCTGGCAGTAAATATATGACAACATTTTTATCATTGTTACCCCTTCTGCATAGTTATGAGATTAAAAATAAAACCAGTGCAACTATGAGCCATTAGTTTCATAATAAACTTAGTGTAACACATTAAGTCATTGCTAATGCTTCAGTAGGAAACTCACAGAAAAATGGCAGAGGGTCTGCTACAAGAAAAAAAAAATCCTCAAATCTGTGATTACAATGGTGAACACTTCAAGTGAAAGATGTATTTACATGGTATTAGATGCTGGTGTGATCTTCACTTAGAAACCTTATCCTGCTTCTCTTACAGCCAGCATAAGCCTATTGCTTTAGCTATTTAATGCTACTTGATTTTCCATCAGAGTTCCACAGTTCACTCTGAGCAGCTTCATCATGCTCAAGGTGTCTTAATCAGTCACTGACAAGTAATCCAAGACAGTAGTGCCTAATGGCAGAGATTAAAATTAGAGGAATTTCCCTGCAGCGGTTCAGAAGATCATGAGTCCTGACAGACTACAGTTCCTACCAGAAATGTAATCCTGCAGAAAACAGGACAAGGCAGTTTAAAACAAGATAAAAATAAAAGCTGTAAGAAAAATTTTAGCTGTTTTTGCTGAACTCCACTTCCACAATCTTATGCAACACCTGCTTTGTAATTTGTAAGTAGTTCTGATTACTGAATTTTACATGGATATTTTGTGCACTGTTAAACCCAAGGGTAGGTTACCTAAAGAGGAGGGAAGACAGACTTAATTTAAAATATAACTTTCAACACCTTCAGTCATACAAGTACCAGCTTTTGGCCCACACCAACAAACTCCTCTTAAAGCAAATAGGATACACATGTACACGTGGACCTAGCAGTAGGGGAACTAAGCAGATGCAATATGCTGAAGATTCAGCCCTCTGTAATTAATATTTAGTTTGCTTAAAACAAGTCTGTACATAATTGCAGCTGTATTTAAGATGATTTTATGCAGCCTTTTTTATATTAAAAGACCCTAACAACAGACATTTCAGGCACTAAATAAAGCATCATTTATAGATGAGTAGCTACAGGACAAGAAAGGTTGGCCTGCTTATGAATCTCACAGCCTACACTGTGAGCATCAGCATACGCTGAGGGAGGAAAAACAAAACACAGGATTATAAAGGCACCAATAAATAAAATGCTTTCATCAGCTAGGCCAGATTTTTTTTCTTTTTTCCTTTTTTTCTGGATAACATTTTGCTCAGAAAACATGCAAATGCTCTTTCATTAAGTTAATACCTTCCAATTCCATAAATCCTTCTTCCTCCATTCCCATGTGTAAAAGCTCTCACTGCTGCTGTGAATTCCAAGCAGTATTCAACACAAGAAAAGCGGATGTGACCTGATTTTATCACATCTGAGAGCAAAAGTAAGGCACTACCATTGGAACTCTGCTCTGGCATAGAGACTTGACTATTCTGTCCGTTTTCTAGTCATTGTGATTTTGTTTTCTGATAATATTC
The DNA here is from genome assembly GCF_050655825.1 of Lonchura striata. NCBI lineage: Eukaryota > Metazoa > Chordata > Aves > Passeriformes > Estrildidae > Lonchura > Lonchura striata. The sequence goes on along the minus strand of NC_140720.1, from coordinate 6,977,910 downwards.
CAATTATAAACCTTGGCCAAAGGGTTAGTTTCACACAGGCAGGCTGATATGGATGCAGGGAGCAGTGACAATCTGGTCTTACACTATAACAAAGCAAACTGTTGCACCTACTGGTCCCCTGCAGCTGGTTTTTGAGGAGGGTAGAAATAAAACTACTTAACAACTTCTTCTGACCTCTGAATATTATCAAATGTGTTGAAATAAGCTTATCTGTAAACAGGAATAATGCCCAATAATGTTGATGAAGAACACCCAACTGGATATTAAACTCTTCACCACTCACTCAATTTGTAGAATATCAAACATCCCTATAAAGCTGCTTTCCTTTTAATGTGACTAAAACACGTGTCCAGGAGTGAGACCACATAATGTAAAAGATGGTGTGTGCCCTCTACAAGAACTTTATGGAGTACTAAGGAAGCATTACACAATGTTATTTGCTTCATTTTTTAAAATAATACATGCTTTGTGTTTTCTTCTTTGGCAAAATTTTACTTCTGAAACAACTGGGAGACAGGGAACTTCTGTATTGCTGTCTGGGGAAGCTGAGCAGCTCTGAGTGAAAGAACACCAAAGCTTTTACCTAGAAATTACTACCAACTAGGGATGTAAGCCTCTGCTTCCTCAGGAACCATTAATATCTATGGAGTTCACATTACTTTTGAAGGAGATATTGCTCTCTTTCTTCTCTGGCACAAGAGTCAAAATTCCTCCAGAGCTGAAGTACTGTAAGAAATAAAAGCAATTAAATTATTGCTGGGGAAAAAAATTACAGCTGTATAGCAGCAACTGGAACATAATATTGATTGCAAGGAATGGGGGATTCAGCATCTTTCACCTCAGTCACTGATGGCACACTCAGGGCTTCAGGGGACCCAAACCACATTAATACAATTTGGCTGTCTTGGTGTTTCCCCGAGTCTCTGATGGGACCATCAGCACACCCAGTAGCCTATTCTGTGTTAATTCCTCTCCCTTGAGTTGTTTAATTATGTCTAGATATAAAATCTGAAAAGCTCTATAAAATAATGCAATAACAAGCAGCAAGGTATCTTGTGATACCAACTTCACAGCAGCTCATACTTTCCATCACACTGCACACCCTCCACTCCCACCAATTATCAATTTCAGAATGGTTTTGGGACACTCAGCAACTTCAAAGAAATGGCCCTCGATATCCTTGAGGCTTTAAAGTTGAATGCATTATTAATGCTAAATTAATAGGACTTCCTCTAAAAGGAAACCACTAAGTTCCTTCCTGAGCAGCACATACCAGTATCGATGTCTCAATGGGTTTCTGCCCCCAGCTGCTCTCTGCACTCTCTAAACACAAAGTTGGAGTAGCACAAACAGTTGGGGACTGTCCTGTTAGCAGCCACAGGCACTTTTTTTCCCCGTTTTTCCAAATCTCTTACTTCAGGAAAGAGAAATTACTTCTTCATCAGACTTCCCATGAAAGGATTGTGTCCAGAATTTAAGCATTCATCACTGCTTAGGCAGACTCAAGGGGTAAAATTCAAAGTCTTCCAATTAACCTCAAAAATAATGGTATGGCATCAGTATCAGGTGCTTGATCCTAGAAAATACACATAGCCTCAAATCCACAGAATACTACAGCACATGGGATCTTGCAGCGCATAACATGATATGGAAACATTTCAAAGAGATTAATATTACACAGAGAATTCAGAATGCTTAAGCAATACTATTATGACCATTTCCCATGGTTTTGACTAGGGACATAACGGAAAAAGGGGAAAAGGTGCCTTCAATGTCCCTTGAGGACTCAGCAGAACTAGGAGTGGGTCTTGTATTAAATTTTACTCAACTTGAGTCAACACAAACTGATGCCCATGCCTGAAACAGGCAAAGTCCTTTTCTCCTGGCTGACACCCAAGCAAAAGCAATGTGACAAACAACACCATCCTTCAAAAGCTCATGGCAAAGGGGAGGCAGAATTATTTTGATTATATTGACCTGGATTCAGAGTCTCAGATTTTCAGTCATCCTGGGGCTGATAGGGCACTAATCCAGATCATCTCACAGCTCACTGGACAACCTAAATCCTCTGCACTTAAACTTGATGTCCTGGAGTTTTCTGAGATCACCAAGTCAAAAAAAATGTTTTTCTGACCATATGAGTGGGACCAATCTGATTTTTATTTATGGCTCAACATATGCCACACATGAGGTGAAGAATTCCTGTAAAGACTGTACATGTGCTGTTAGTCCAGTCCCTGGGGAGGCTTCGTCTGGCAGCCAGTCCAGGGAGAGGAAGTTCCCACGATGTGGCTGTGACTCCCACACTGGCCGGTGGGGCAAAAAAATGCCTGGATGCCAGGAAAAAATGGAGGAGACTTGGCAAATAAAACCAGCTAACTGTGACACAAGCAGGGAACCAGTTTCTTCGTGTTCCTTGGATGGAGTGGGGTCTCGCCTGGAGGGTCAGCTCGGCCCTCCTCCCTTTTCTGCCTTTTCTCTCCGTGATGCTGCTTCTTCCCTGGCTGTCTTCCCTGTCCACACAAGTCGTGCCCTGTTTTGGCACTTCTGCGAGGCAGCTCCTGGCAGCCCTGGTGCTCAGGCACTTCCCCAGCGGAGCGGACGCTGCCTCACCCAGCTGTGGCCATGGCTGCCGCTGCCATTCCCGCATTGCCCAGGGTGGGCACAGCCCCAGTGCAGCCATGGCTGGCGCTCCGCTGTTCCCTCATGGATCAGCCACAGCCCCAGAGCAGCCATGGCCGGTGCTCCGCTGTTCCCTCACAGATCAGCCACAGCCCCAGAGCAGCCATGGCTGGTGCTCCGCTGTTCCCTCATGGATCAGCCACAGCCCAGTGCAGCCATGGCTGGGGCTCCGCTGTTCCATCATGGATCAGCCACAGCCCCAGAGCAGCCATGGCTGGAGCTCCGCTGTTCCCTCATGGATCAGCCACAGCCCCAGAGCAGCCATGGCCAGTGCTCCACTGTTCCATCATGGATCAGCCACAGCCCCAGTGCAGCCATGGCTGGCGCTCCGCTGTTCCCTCACAGATCAGCCACAGCCCCAGTGCAGCCATGGCTGGAGCTCCGCTGTTCCATCATGGATCAGCCACAGCCCCAGAGCAGCCATGGCTGGTGCTCCGCTGTTCCCTCATGGATCAGCCACAGCCCCAGAGCAGCCATGGCTGGTGCTCCGCTGTTCCCTCACAGATCAGCCACAGTCCAGTGCAGCCATGGCTGGAGCTCCGCTGTTCCCTCACAGATCAGCTACAGCCCCAGTGTAGCCATGGCTGGTGCTCCGTTGTTCCATCATGGATCAGCCACAGCCCCAGTGCAGCCATGGCTGGTGCTCCGCTGTTCCCTCACAGATCAGCCACAGCCCCAGTGCAGCCATGGCTGGCGCTCCGCTGTTCCATCATGGATCAGCCACAGCCCCAGTGCAGCCATGGCTGGAGCTCCGCTGTTCCCTCACGGATCAGCCACAGCCCCAGTGCAGCCATGGCTGGAGCTCCGCTGTTCCCTCACAGATCAGCCACAGCCCCAGTGCAGCCATGGCTGGAGCTCCGCTGTTCCCTCATGGATCAGCCACAGCCCCAGAGCAGCCATGGCCGGTGCTCCGCTGTTCCCTCATGGATCAGCCACAGCCCCAGAGCAGCCATAGCTGGAGCTCCGCTGTTCCATCATGGATCAGCCACAGCCCAGTGCAGCCATGGCTGGCGCTCTGCTGTTCCATCATGGATCAGCCACAGCCCCAGAGCAGCCATGGCCAGTGCTCCGCTGTTCCATCATGGATCAGGCACAGCCCCAGAGCAGCCATGGCTGGAGCTCCGCTGTTCCCTCATGGATCAGCCACAGCCCCAGTGCAGCCATGGCTGGCGCTCTGCTGTTCCATCATGGATCAGCCACAGCCCAGTGCAGCCATGGCTGGCGCTCTGCTGTTCCATCATGTGTTGGAGGGTGCCGCGGGAGACAAGACTCATGATATCATGATCATCAAGTCTCAGTTTATTGTGACAGATTACACAGTTTATATATGTTCGTTAATTAGCTCATACATATTGCAAAAGCTGAGCTCATGATTGGTTGCTATGTGACTTGTACTATTATCTTAAAAGTATCTTTGTGAATGATACTTGCCTGTCCAGCTGGCCTTGCAGTTAGAACAGCTTAGTACTTCTTTGTTCTTCTCTATCTATTTCTACATACCAAGCAGTTTCAATATCCTGCTTTCTGCACACCATCTACTCTTCAGGGCCATGCGAACTTTGCAGCAGTCACGTAGCCCTCCCTATTTGGATTACTTTTACAGTATCACGTCCCCTGTTGTACAACCATTCTTCTGCCAAGCTCTCTTCAATCATGGATCAGCCACAGCCCCAGTGCAGCCATGGCCGCATGACTTCTAAAACGAGAGATGGGAAATAATTATGGAAAAATTGAACCTGCAGTGGAGAAACTGAGGAGCAAGAGGAAAAGACATTCTAGTCAGAACAGCTGCCAGGATAAGGCAAGACAGATAAGAAAATAACATGTTTTGTTCATCCCAGTTGCCAGCCATGTTGTGTGTCAACATTCCAATTCATTAATTACTGCTTAGGTATTACTTTGATGGCATCCATAGCATTTACCCAAACATACAGCTTCTGTAGTCCCATATTTGCAATTATTTTCAAAAGACATTCCTAAAAATTGTACCAGTTTGGAAGCACTGTTTGTTTATCCTGCTTGTCAGATAAAGATATGAAAGAATTTCTTAAAAATACTTTATTTTTTACTTCGTCATTTTCCCAAACTTGCCAAGAGAAAAATCACTCTACATACCTCCCCCTCAACGATTTCTACTTCCCTGCAGTTCTGTGGACTATTCTTTAGAGAGTATTTCTACCATCCATCTAGTTGTGTTTATCCACTAATCTTGGAAGAAATAATTTCCTTCCCTCTCATTTGGCACTCCTAAGGCAGCAGAGCTACTCTGGCACTTAGATGCAGCTATTCTGTTATCCTATCCCAACTAACAATATTCCTGACTAACAATAGTGCACCTTGGGTTCCTTCTGAACCCAACTGCATTTCTTGGCTTCTTGGTCCTTGCAAGGGTGTCCTCTGTTCATCCTTCTCAACCACTTAAGCCATGAGTCAAAAGCAGTAATTTGGATTTGCTTCTTCTCTCTCTCCATTTTAGTTCTGAAGTTAAGATGGAAGATGTTTCATGCTGGCTGTGATGAACCTGCCTGCTTCATTTTTCTGGTCTGGAATTTTAATAGCTTTCTAAATTACTGATGCAGAAATCCCAGGAAGAAAAAAAAAGCCCACTTTCATTTAAGTACCTGTTGTTCATGGCTTTGTCTACCTGTCTTTTGAGAGATGAGACTTTGGATACAGATAAAAGAAAAAAATTTAGAAGCTACCCAATGTAGGAATTTAAAAAATGTATCTATTTCAAAAGAACTGTAAGGAGAAATATGCCACTGTAGAGATATCATCAGGGGTTTCCAAGCTTTCCCTCTTTTCATCTGTTTGGTCCTTTTTCTTCCAAGTCAAAATCCACTAAAGTTTCAGGCAATCTTTTATTCTTACAGTAGCAAGAAAAAAGATTTTTTTTTTTTTTTTGCGAGGGCAAAACCAAGAACTGGAAATAGAAGCCACAGATTTTAAATGTATATGTTTCCTTTTTTATGAGTGTGGTGTATCTAAAGCAGAGACACCAAGCAGTTTTCAAGGTCCTTTGAAAAACAGAGAGGTTTATACCCCTTGTTCAAGTTTCTGACACCTGCCCATCAATAATACTCCCTGGCTATCTCATTTAATTTATAAAAATACTAAACACTTGTCCATCTATTAATAGAAATAGATTTTAACCTTAAAAACCAGAACCACAATGCAACAGTACAAAACAATATACTCTAACAGCAGTAACTCTTAAAGGCCCAGTACACCAGCTTTCAAAACACCAGAAACAGAGGGAAATGTCCTTGAATTGAGGCTAATTCAGAGTAGCTTTGTTTCTTTCAGTTAAGATTCTTACTGTATTCACTTCTGATCAGAAAATGCTTCAATGAACAAAGCAGGATAATAACCCTGGCAAATTCATGGCTGTGCAGCTGCCTGCAGGACACACTGCAAACCCTGAAGACGCAGCCAGCCCATACCTGATTATCCATAAAAAAATGCCTGCTGAGTCTCCCTCATCTGCTGAACACTGTGGATGAGAACACAGAACAATGCATATCTACAGGTCTACTTCCTAAACACAGTGTATCCTGTACTCGCCTCCTTCCCCATTTTTCAGCCTTTCCCACTCATGCCTTAGATTTACAGATGAAGAAAAGGTTGGAGGTACAAATTAAAAAGCCAAAGAAAGGGTGGAAAGGCATGCAGAAGTCAGTAATTATGCTGACAGGAGAAGTCTGACTCCAGTTACTTCCAGTCCTTTAATCTTCAAATTAGAATATACTGAATTTTATGCATAATATCTCAGCCAGCCTCAGAAATCTTCAAGTCCACTTGAAATAACCTCCTGAATGCTAGGCAAACTACTCAGGAGATTAGCAGTTTCTAAAAAAGTATTTGGAATACTGAAATTAATCTATAATAAAATATTGTTTCTGTCAACACAAAATAGGAAAGTTTGACATTAAAACAGATATTAAAATTGTCAGGAGACACTGAACTAATTCATTTTGGTTCTGTCCTTGGCACAAATATCTGCTGAGCTGTTCAGGAAACTCTACAGTGACCACCAGGGAAACCCAGTGAGGGCTGATTAATCCTGCACACAAGCAAAGTCCATCATCCCTGGCTGGGTGATTATACAATTATGCAACAAACATTACTATTGATTCTGTAAATTTTAGTTTGAGACCTGTTAGGCAGATTCTTAGGGTCAAACCTGAATGACAGAACTGGCAAGGATCTCACACTAGGGTCATTTATCCAGTTTTCAACTTCAGGACAGTTTCACTGCAACCAGCAGGAGGCAAAGCCAGGTTTTCCCCCAGCTGCACAGGAAACTCAGCACAGTACCAGAAGATGCCAACTGACTTTACACTGCTCAGTCATCCCCACCATTGCACACATGATTGGATTTGGTCCAGCCATGTACCTAAAAGGAATCGTGTTTTCTTAAACCCTTATATTGCTGTGTATGTGGCATCTGTTTGTTTTTTTCCCAACACAACTTTGTGCAGCAATACGTTGATAAGACTGTGTTTTTTTTTGTTTTTTTTTTTTTTTTTTTAGCCCCCAGGAAGTTGTTGTTGTCATAGGGTAGAGCAAGTTTAAAATACAGGTGACTTGGGAGACCCCATTATTGTACTGGAGAACAAACAGTTTAACCAAGGCTGCAGCTACTTCAAACTATTCTGTCAGACTTTTGGCCAAATCCCTTCTGTGCCTGTCTCCAGCTCCCAAAGTTAGATAATGTCCTCTTTCCCTGACTCTCCAATTCATGTGTTTTTATGGTCTTCTTATTGGCACAGCATAAGGAACTTGAGTCTATAACTCTCAGTAATGCCAGCAACCAGTATAACTCCCAGAGTTTTCTTGTCCAAGTGATGATTAATCAGATTTAACAAGACTGATGCAGCACTCTGCCGAACACGACACTTTGATAAATGCTGCTCTCACAGCAGCTTACACCAGGGGCATTCCAAAGCACTCAGACTGTAAGGAATTCTCCTGATGATTTCAAATATGCACTGAGTACCAGTACAGAACAAACACAAGGTTTTTCATGACCCATCTGCATCAGAATCTTTCTGAGGAGGAGGGATTTCTTTAACTGTGATTTTCTCAACCCTCAACTGGGTGGAAGAAGATCTGAAGAATGTGGCACTGGATTTGTGCTTCTGCTGCCCAGCTCTGCTGGTTGGATGCAAGGCTATGCCAGGAGCACATTCACACAATGGTAATGATATTTACTCTATCTCATTATTTTCTGTCCTTAGAAAGACAGCCTGAGTGAGTGGGAGATGTCAGGACAGTGCACAAAGCAAACTCAGGTAGTAATGAAATAAGTAGTATCTGTTTACTCCCAAAGAACCAGGAGACTACCCCAAAATAATAAACTTTGGGCTCAGGCTTTCTTAAAAGATGCTTTTCTTCAATGGCAATCTGGTAATGCTCAATATTTATCCTAGCAGTTGTAAGGCAATATTTATTCTAACAGTCTTTGCAGGGATAACAGTAGATTGGATTTGAGTGGAAAATAGATCTACGCACTTCCCTCTCCCCTATCCCAGAAACAGCTCACAGCAAAAGAACAATTTTTCTTCTTTGGGCAGTATTTAATTCAATTGCTCAACTTTTTAGCGTATTTGGCATAAGTAAAATGACACTTTGGCCTGACTGGCATTTAGCAAACTCTACCTTTACCACATAAGCATGTCAATATAGTCTTTCCTCTAATTCCTTAAGTAGCTATTTTACATCAAAGAGTAAAAGGGAAAAAAAAAAAAAAAGTAAGGTTTTGTGGGCCATCAAGCTACATTACTGAGTATTAAAACAAACTCCCAAAGATTAGACATTCCATTTTGGAAATTAAATTGATAATCTAAAAGTGGTCACTAATCACTTTTCATCAGACATCTTTAAAGAATTTTCAATATACAATTATAGACATGTCACAGATCAGAGGCTAAGCACACATTAAAATGTTAGGCATTCCCCATCCTGTTGCTATTAAACACAGCAGGAATCCACAGATAACTCTGCTGGAATTTGAATAAATGTCAAGGTGTTCTGGAAGGTCAGCAAATTTCAACTGTCTCAAAAAGCACGACAATTTTAAAATCCTACCCCTGCCGATCTCAAGTGCCAGTCTTCCTGCTCTCCCCTGAACAACTTTTCATTCACCTCAGCTATACAAAAAGTGACAAGAAATGCTAAAGACAGACTAACTAAGAAAAAGAAATTAACCCTAGACTCCAAAAGCCTGCTTAATAATAGCATTATTTTCTGTCCATCTGCATTCGGCAACATTCTTGAATTTAATGTGGCATCATCTGCACTGGTACTGTGTTGAAATGTGGTAGACAGTAATAAATTACATGAGGGGCATAAAATGGTCTATTTCCTTAGGTTAATTGTCATCCTAAACAGGCATTTTGTATCATTCATTGGATATTCATCATCATCGTTCTCCCCAGAACTGTTCCTCAATGAAGTCAGAGTCTTGTGGGGACACCCAGAGGGGCGCAATCAATCCATGTGAAGTCAGTCAATAGAAAATAGTACAGTACTAGCAGGGTTGGTGTCACAACTCCAAACACAATTTCAACCATAAATCAGCATAAATAAGGTCAGAATCCACTTAAAATGTTAACAGAGACATCTGTATTGAGTTTAAATAAAGTAATAAAAACTGGTGTAATTTACCCTATTTTGAGTATCAGCTAGCTCCAAGCTGCCCTGCCTCACATAAATCTGCATTAAGAATAATACAAGATTTGGACCTGTGAGCCTCCAGACCCTCAAGGCAGCTTTTTCATTACTTTATAGTTTGTCTAGGCAATTATCTCTGTGAAATGCAGTGCAAAGCATGACCATTCTGATTTGGCAGTGAACTGTGAGTCAGCCGTCTCTGACCTACCCTGAGAGGTTTATATACCCTGAGCAACACTGTCTCTTTATTTCTATATAATGAGTAGCAGAAAATATTTGGAGATATTAGACTAAAAGGTATTGTAAAAGTAGAAAGTACTGCTTTAATAGCTTACATTTCTCCAGGCTTTGAAATAAGAAACACAGTCATTCCTAATGGATGAGAACAGAACATCCTAATGGATGCTTTACTTATCTCCTACACATGCTGCTATCCTTTTATAAAAGGCTAATATAGAAATTTGTTAACACTTTTCCATGCATGGGTAGAGCTGGATGGTCTGTAATCCTCAATACACAAATTAATCAGCACTTTAAGGGCTGGATGAAGCCCCTAAGTTACTTATGGTCCACAGTCACATTAACAGTACCATACAGTAACATGACAAAAATGAGATGAATTTTAGTGTTTGTTCTTTCTTCTAAAAAAGGTCTCAAAAAGACCTGTCTGGACTTCATAAAGGAAAAGGTTTCCAACTTCATTCTAAAGCACAGTGAACAAGAAGATTGCTCTCCTTACAAGGCTGTGATATCTCTGCTGAGCAGGATTAAAAAAGCTGTCTTGTTAAGGGTCTGATCTTCTTTCTCTACTTCATCTGGTCAAATCCACAATGACTTCAACAGAACATGATCTGAATCCAGACCTGCATCCAACAATTATGAAATAACCTAATGATTCCTAGGTCAGATGATCTGCTAGAACTTCAGCTGAGGGTTGTAGTTGGAAGTAGAAAAGCTGAGTAAAAGAGGGGACTGGCTTTGTTTTATGCTTTCCTTAAGATGGCTGTTTGAGGTTTTTCCCCTCACCCTGTCACTCAGACTGAGCTTAGAGAGAAAGGGCTGCTACTGAGACCCTCAGTGCAGAAGAAAACCCTCAAAGGCTCATTAATTGAAGCCAACCAGCAGTGCCATGAAAGGCCATGTCAGCCAAACTTCCTGGCACTTCAAGTTACAAGTTTAATGGATTTTTAGCACACGACTCAAACTCCCAAAATGTTTCCGTTTCATTCCCTGAATGAAAGAGGTGCTTTCTGAAGATGTGGTGTCCCTTTTATTCAGACGTACAAATGAAAGCCAGAGTCAGAGAAAGATTCTCTACCTTTAACTAGACAACTGATAGCCCCAATAAACATTTTTACAGGATTTAGACTGGTAGGTCATTTGATACATATAAAATATTTCTCCCATTGACCTGTTTCAGCTGTAAATACTTAGCACTTCTCCAAATCAGGCCTTGGAGGAAACTAGGAACACACAATTAGTGACCACCATCAAAAAACCTGGTTAAAGTGTGTTGCCAAGCAACACAAATTCTGCCAGAGACAGTGATAAAATTCTATTCTCTAGATAAGCCTTAAATTCCTTTGTGACTATCTTTTCCTCTTCCTGCAATCTGTTGCCTTATTCACTGCATCCCACCAACCTCTGCATTAAAACAATAATGTGCTCAATTAGTGTCTTTACCCACACAACCTTTGCAATGGAATTTTTAAAGTGTTAAGATAACTTTAGTTGTGAAGATGTACAAACTCCTCACTTTCTTCTCCTCTCATTTTTAAAGAAAACTTAAAAAAACCCCCTTTATCAAATAGCCTGATTTAGTACCTACCAAGGTGATTAAAAAATGAAGTCCTTCCAGTCTTTGTCCCTCACTTCACAACTTTCTCAAACTAATTTTCTCCCGTTTTTCTGCTTCTACCATTCCATAGCTTCTTATTTGGGCACAATCTCCTCCACAGCAGATGTCTGCTCATCTGCCCACCCCAGCACAATTGTCCTCACCCAGCCATTCCCAGTTATAGCAAATCCCAAAATCTAGCCTAAAGCCCTTCATTTGATAAGACGTAGGCTTTGGAACTTATTTTGAGTTTACCAAAGAAATCTGTTTCCCTCAGATGCCGACTCCATTTTTATCACACTCATATATGCAAATCTATGCATATGTGTGATGTGGTGTGCATCTGTGGGCATGATATTTGCAACCATAATAATGTGAATCTGATTTATATGAAAGAACAGCAGATGAGATTAAGAAACCTGGGAAAAACCCAGGAGATGAGACACGAGTGCTTCCTTTAAGAGTGGGTTCCTGAAGAGCTCCTGGGAGTAGGAGAGGGGCTATGCCTGGGAAAGTGAGTGCCTAGGCCAGCAGTTACAGCAATGAAAGGACACTTGAGGAGCATGGACAGAACCAGGGGACACAGGTATTGAGCTGAGCACCTGCTTTTTCAGCTTTTTTTCTTCAAAGCTACTCCATCTCCAGTTATCCCACATCCTGGATTCAGGTGGAAACAAGTTTGGAACTGCACTAGTAAGCAGCAAAATGTTGGAAAAAGAACACAAAAATAGTCAGCAAAGAGAGTTCCTTTCTTTTAAGCATTCTTGCCATAACAGGTAGAGGTTTAGGAATCTCCTGAGCCAGAGGTTCCATTGCATTAACCTAGAAATAATAGAGTAATAATCCTAACTGCTCTCACCTCTAGGAAGAGGCAGTCACTAGCTAGGACAACTCAGGTGTATATTTAGAAAGATCAGTGGAGCTATGCTGACTTACTGTGCAGAATATCATTTAGGCTGTAGTAGCATCCAAAAGCTCCAATTAGGAGGAGAGTTCCATCCTGTCAGGCACCAGATGAATATCCACAGTCAGGCATGCCCTATTCCAGGGAGACAGGCCAGGCTGCCTTCATATGCTTCTAATTGGGCTCTCCTTGAAACTCATCCCGATTCTGCAACATTTGCAGATTGCAGCTGTTTGTTTACTTCACTGGACTGGAACATGAGAATTACTATAGTGCATCCCTTGTGGAATGCAGGCCTTGCCAGTAGACTAAAGGATAGAACCCAGGCCTAATGGTAAGTTATAAAACATACCTTTGTCCTCCAGGCTCCAAATATTTGATAGGATCATCAATTTCTGTCTACCATAAAAAAAAATTGATCTCAGCCCTGCAGGCTCAATAAACAGGACATTCATGATTCAGACATCTTGAACTGCCTATGGGAAGTTGATAGCTCCATCCAGATCTTTCTTGATATTCTGACCTTCCTCTCCTTTTTGGGAGGAAACCACGGAAAAAGAATAAAAAGAAGATATGACGTACATCCATCTTCCTCATTGTTTGTTCTGAATCTGAAATGAACTGAAATCAGCCCTTTCTGAAATAGCTTTTTCTAATGCTTTTTTCATTGGGATATTAACATATTATTTTAAACACCTTGTCTAATTGTCTTCAATAATGCAGAAATTCTGAGCACCTAAATATGACATGAGGTCGATAATGCCACTTAAAACTAAACAACCCTATGAGAGGGATCATTAAACTCATCATAGACATATTTAAAAAAAACCCAAACAAACCTGTTTTGAGGCTGATAAAAGAACAAAAGCAAACTCAAAGTCCCAAGTTCTACTAAATTCTACCCTGTAGATAACAAGCAAATGATTCTCTTGGGGACAGTGGGAACTAAAACCAACTGTTGCCTTTCTTCAGGAACAGAGATGTTAGTTAGGTAAGGCACAAGGGAAAGGAGGCCACGTAAAACACTTGTAATATTTCAGCCTCACCAAACTTGTACCTGGGAAGGCTTTTACTGGCAAGCATCCGACTCTGCCAGCTCTTTGTTACATAGTGCATTTTATTCCACAGCTGAAGACCTTCAAAATAACAAAACCATGCAAAGGAAAAGCAGATTGACTTTTTGGCAGGAAGTCAATGTGCAAATACTAATGAAATAATCTCAGTAAGCAGTCAGACTCTCCAAAGGTCAACAGCAACACAGTGGAGAACTTCAGCATTTAAGTTATTAACAATTCTGTCTTGAAGGATTCTGGCAGCCTCTGTGCTCTAAGTTAAGGGTTTTAAAAAAATAATCAAGATTTGATGACTGAACAGTCAGGGTCTCTACATCTCTATTTTTGTGACTCTTCAGCAAAGATATTGTCTTGTTCCTTTGGGAGCTACCAATCCAATTCCTAACTATTTAGAACCAGAACCAAAAGCAAGTAGGAAAGTGGACTGTCATCAATGCTCTTTCTCATTTGTTTCTGGCAAAGTACAATATGGAACACCCAATCTCAGTGCTATCTTCCATTACCTGCATTCTCTCTATTAATCTGTCTCTTGTTGTTTTATCTATTTCTCCACTCTTCTACTCCAACCTTCACAACCAAATATTCTTCATTTCTCAGTAAGGGGGATCCCCCACTGATCTCCCCATGTCCTCCTTCTCTCCTAACTCAGAACTGAGGACTGGGTTGCAAGCAATGACAGACAAGGGTGAGGAGAAAATTATGCTCAGGAATGAAAGTCAGTGACCTCAAACTGCCCAAGCTTTGAAATACCTTAGGTGAAAGTCACTTGCTGCCTCACAGTCCAATTTTGGTAGAGTCAAAGTTAGTGGTGATAACTTCAGTGGTTTTATTGGGATCAGAAGCAAGACTCCTGGAAGAATTAAGCACAGCTTAAATATTTCAGTTACTCAGTGAAGCACCTTCAATTCTGATTTTTACTACTTGAAATTATGGAGCACTGATACATTTCCTATGCTGCACCTTTAGGAAACAGGATCAATCCTGCTGTGGTACTGACAAAAACCTCATCACTGGCATATCAATAATTAACAATTAATATCAACTAATTCTGTATTAATCCTGCTTAGGGACACAATTTCTATTAACTGTTCATGAAGGAACACTTTATTCCACTCTTTACTATCCCATTCTTCATTTTATCAATGCTGGGGACCTAAAAAAAAATCTGGTTTTCTTGTTGCTACTTTAGATGGCTCCTTCATATTCCAAATCTCCCTGACTATATTGTAAATTGCCAGGAAAAAATGTGCATATAAGGTAGACAATCCTCTTGTCTATGCTCAGAAATTTTACTGGAGAGATTTAGATTGGTTTAATTGGATTCACTTCAGCATCTTCCAAATAAACAAACTAAATTAATACAAACCAGGCTAAATTCATCCTAGGCCTGCCTATTTTGTAGGCCTTTATTGAAAGTGGTATTTAATTTAAAATATCTTTTTGTTCAGCCTTTGCTTTCAGAACATTAGAAAACAGAAAAACATAAACAACAAATGCAGAATTCTATGATAGATTACTTGATTTTTACTCCTTGCTATGCGTAGTTCAAACACAGAAGGGTTGTTTTTGTTCTGTAAAAATGGCAGGGGTAGATTTCATTTCCACTTTATGCACTACTACATTTGAGCTTCCTTATCCCTAATACAGGTCAGCTATGAAATGAATGTGAACTAAATCCTACCTCTCCATGAACCATGGAATCAACAATAACTTAACCTTTCTGATCCAGCACTTTTAGTAAAGAAAATAAAAGCTTCAGAGAAACAAGAAGGGAGCACCAAGTTTCTGGTTATACTGATGTGTTTGGGATTTCCAGTCAGACCCCATTAGCTGCAAATCAGAGCAAACAAGAAGACAAAATGAGAATTCTTATCTGCTAGCTGGGTTTCTGCATCTCTCCCCATCAATTTAGAAACATATTGAAAGTGAATTCCACACTGGCATGAAGCCCTTTTGACTCACTCAGCAGAGTGAGCCTCTTCAGCAAAGACACATCCAGGGTCAGACAGCCTCAATGGAACATCTCTGTATTTCATCTCTTCAAAGTGTCACAACTGGGGACAGAACAGCAAGAAGAGCTCAGCATTACAAAGAAAGTGACCTCAAGGCAACAGAAAAGCAGCTCAGGTGACATGGAAATGGAGATGGGCCACTAAAAGCTACAGATATATAGGTTTTATGTCCAGCATGAAGTCATTTAGGTAAAAAGGAAGAGCTGTTGACTATGACACTACCAAAGCACAAATACAGCAAGTATGGAAGAAACAAAGACATTTTACTCAATCTGTGAGAATTTGCTTTTGTTCTTTTATCAGTCTCAAAAGAGGGTTTTTTAAAAAGATGTCTATGATGAGTTTAACAATCCCTTTTACAGAATTGCTTAGTTATAAGTGGCAGTATAGATCTCAAACCACATTTAGGGGCTCAATATTTCTGCATTGTTGAAGACAATTAGACAAGGTGTTTAAAATGACATGTTAATATCCCAATGAAAAAAGAACTAGAAAAGGCTTTCTCAGAAAGGGCTGATTTGAGAGCAGATTCACTACTAGTGGCCACTAGGAGAATGTAAATTCATTTGAGATGCAGAAGGAAAAACGAGGGAAATGGATATACATACCTGGCTAAGTTAGAATCCTTTCACCAATATATTTATAGTATTGATAGCTCCAAATCCACTGATAGTGAAAACTGTATAGGAATAGCACAGTAAGTTCCAGGCTTCTAAGCAATCACTACAGTAACATAATCTGTTTCCCAACATCTTTGCAGTCCTTGGAGAGGTGTAGATGCAGATTTAATGAGCAATGCCTACCATCTGTTAATACTGCCTCTAAGAGCAACTGAGAAAAAAAGCCAGGAATACCAAAAGTGCACGAGATGGCAGAAGCTTCAGAAAAATGGACCATCGATAATCAGGTTTTCTATGTATGACTGCTATAAAAACAAATCCCCAAAAATGAGCAGACTGTATTTTTATTTTGCAAGAGTTACAATATTTAAGTCAGCCTTGAACCTGGATTTAACCAGGCAATAAACATTCAGGTTAACAAAGCTAGTGAGCACATCAAGCTCACCAAAATGCCTGGAAAAATACCACATCTCAGGACCTGAACCTGCAGGATCCAAGCTCTGGGCTCACTCCCTTGTTCATGAACTAGAACAGCTTTTTTGAGTTATGCTGATTAACATAAAGTATAGCCTATACAAGAAAGTAAGACAATATTTTCTCATAGCTGATAGGACAAAAACTTCATTTTCTTCATCCAATAATACACATTTCAATCTTTTATTATTAATTTCTTTATCAAGAAAGCTTGCCAGAAATTCATTTAAATGCTTTGGGTTTACTTCCATGGTCCCAGTTTTATCTGAACACAATATTGAATCTGGAGGGAAAGACATAACTGGAGGTCCATAGTTTGCATGATGAGGTATCTTTGGCCTACTTTATCCTACAAAGCTTTGTGACAAGAACAGATGTAAAAGCGCCTTGCAGTCCTTAATCAAGACATACTATTATCTGAGTTAACCAGAAGGCAAAAGAATAAGCCAAGTCACCAGGGCTCAGAAACAAAGATGGTTGCATGAGATAAAGGGTTTATTTTAATCCCAGGAATTCCCTGGCAGAGTTTAAGTCAATTATAGTGTTAAAGGCACATTACCTTGATGTATGCTAGTATAAAGACGTAGAATACATTCGTAGCAATTTAATAATCATCAAATTTTATTAAATATTGACCCTTTGAATCAGAAATGCATTATTTTTCAGTGATTTTAATGGGTTATTAATTTATGCAAGTTACAAAGAGAGATTACTTCCATTTTCTAAGCACATTATTTCAAGTTAAAACGCAAAATTATACTTTCTTCTGTTTCAGAATTTCTGCAGTGAAAACAAAGGCAAAAAATCCCTGCTTGTTTCATCCAGAAAGACAGGAATCAAAACTACATTCAGAGCAAGACATAATTAGGTGATAATTCAACCATGTTTCCTATTAAGGAGACAGTCACATTGAAGTTCATTTAAACACCAAACCTTATTGTTTAGAGATAGACTAACATTATTTATTCAATCAAAACAAAAATAAAACACCCCATCTGTATGTCATAGAGACATTGTGTATACCCACATCACTCTGGCAGGCACCAGGTATTCAGCCCCTTTCATCAAAGGAAATAATTTTTGAAAGATTGTATTTTGTATTTTTCTAGAGCTCAAAATAAAATTCTTCTTTAATTTGACTTTTAGTATGGGGCATGGCACCAAGCTGCAAACACAAGAAAGCCAAAAAAATTCCAATTCACAGTTTTTCATATAGAGGTGGTAAATAGCACCCAAAACACACACACAAGGTGCTCCATCCTTCTTCTTGCCCCATGTAAAGACATTCCTATAGATTAAATGCCCCCCAAACTCTCCCAGCCACAACCACAGTCTGGTTTCTTCCACAGCCTATTCCCTCTGCCCTAACTTTTGTCTCACCTGTACTGATGAAGACCTATTAAAACTCTTATTTACAGACCCCTGCTGAAACCCCAAACCACTGCTCTGTAGTGTCCAAAATTACCTCATGTCTCAGTAGACAGATTACTCATTTCATTATTTTCTTCCTCTGTGTTTTTGAGGTTTTTAAAATTTGTACATTGTTTTTTACCTGGAGATTTTTTTTTTTTTTTAATACCTGCACAGAAATTAAGTACTGAAAATAAGTCCAGATATTCTGTCTCATTGTGGTAGATATCTGCGAAAAGCTGTGGGCCCTGACACTCCAAATACTCTGCTAGTTAAGAAAAAGGTAATTTGCAAAAGCTTGAACATCCATTTTGACTTTGGCCACATCCTCAAATGTCAGTAAAACCCACCTGGGGTGACAACCACCCCTGTTAATGGCAGACAGACTGGAAGGACATAGGGGCTGTTTTAACAGTTAGGGAGAGTTGTACCACAAAGTAAAAACAACAGTTAATTTCTGTACTTCTTATTTTAGCTTCTACTGTCAGCTCATATCGAAACAATGCAACACTTTCTTCATCCACATTTATTAGAAATGGTACACACCCTCAGTGTGCTATAGAATAGGGGAAATAAAAAAGCATAAAGTTCACTTCCATTCAAGAATAGCCAAGATCAGCCTCAAAAAGCAATAAATAATAAGATACTGCTAACACCAAACATGAAGAAAGACAGTTAAAACCGTTACAAATCCATATCTCTCAGTTACTTAACAATCTGTAGGTTCAGTCAATTTAAAAGATCCAGGAACAGGGGTTTAGTGGATTAGTAACAACAGACCATTAATCTCTGCAGCCTCAATTTTAATCCAGCAATAACCAAAGTGATTGAAAATCATTCTGACACGTGACTGTAAAGCTCCTGAGCACGGTCCTCTCCCATACCTTAATCCCCACTGCAGAGGTCATGGCACCTTTCTAATGGCACTATTTACCCAGGGACCTCTGCTTCATGTTTAACTAAACTCTAGGCCAACATTTATGGCTGAGTAATTCCTCTGCACACTACCTCCCTGAATTAACAGCTGATTTTAAAGATTTTATTTTGCATTTCATTTCAGCCTGTATTAGCAAAGCTTTCTTTCTTTCCTGGAAAAATGTCCAAAACAAAGGTGTCAAAAACAAATATTCATTTTCTACATAAGATTTTAAATAACATGTAGGAATTGATGACTGTCATCCTAGGCAAATGTCAGGAGATTATTTCTGTACAGTTTATATAATATCAGGAAAAGTTACATACAAAAAACTTGAATTTTAAAAATAATGCACTAGTATTAAATAGAAGAATTCTTCATTTCAAAGGTATTAACTTCTGGAGTATTCAGTGACTAGAATAAATTCTTAAATGACCAGCAATGTGATGATATTAAGCAATCCAGACACATTTCAGCATTTAGTCCTCCACAACAGTTATCAGCATATCAGTAAAGAAGCCATTGAAAGAGACACATTGCAAAAAGGATTTGAATTCAGCTGTTGCTTCCTGAGGCTTGAAGTCTGAGCCACAGGTTCCTTTACAGGAGCATTAAAAGAAAGATGCTGACTACCTTGTAATCAGAAACACTCTTTTATTACTGCAGAGTAAATAAATATTTAAAAACATAAAAACACAGCAGACACAGAAGGTCCCAGTTACATAGAGCAGGGAACTAAAAAAGGGAGAGTTCTGGGAGTTACTTGCTGCTGTTTTTGAAGCTTTAAGTAGCACCAAAGTAGGACAAGGACTGGAGGAGATAAAGGAGAAAGTCTGCAAGCTGTGTGCCCTTTGGTAGATATAATCCAAATACATAAATATGATGTCAATGCATTGCAGAGACGCCCGGCTGTTTTTAGAAATAGTACAAAACTTTTTTGTGTGTGGTAGAAATGAATTCATACTACTATAAATGAGCCTTACCTCATTTAAAACGTTAAGGAATTTTTCTGCTGACACAGCCTGAATATGCCACCAGCAGTGGAGAGGACGTGTTTGCCTTGCTTGGTCCCAACACAGAGCAACAGATCCTCAAATATTCTGTTTTTCCACCCCAAAGAGTTTTCTCTCAGTCGGACTAAACTCTGCTTATCCAACCTAAAACCTACCAGCTGCTTGCACAGAACTAGCATGAAGTGTCCCAACCATCTCTGCAGGCACCACCTGGTCCAAAGGTGAGTCCCCACTCCATTGAATGTCCTCTTTATATCAGGACTTGAGGTCAAATCAAGAGAAAATTAGTATTTGTGCTGGGAAGAAAGTGGAACAGAAACTCACATATAAAAAGCATTGCATATTGTAATTTCAGTTTTTAGTCTTCTGGTTGTGTTTACTATTGTGGAAGATGGTGTTTGTTTCTTTCAGGGCACCCATACAGTGAAAATTAGCAAAATACAATCCACTTTATATGAAATCTGCATGTACAGTTTCTTTTGCCGTGTTCATCACCCTAGAAAAGCCTGCATATTTGCCTTACCACATAAAGAACTGGGTAAAGATTATTTTACCCAGATAAAAACCTGTTTTCTATACAACTGTATAATTTAAAGAGAGATTATGAAAACTTTCACTCATCTTAGCTGGATTTTTCCTAAGATTTTGTATTATTCATGTATTATACCACTGCTACTCTTCGCTCCAGCAAAGCACTTCAGCACATCCTTAATCTAAGTTGTTTTATACAATTACATGTTAAGACTCGGATTCAGCAGAACACTTAAACATATCTTTAAAGTTTTGCATTTTGCTGAATCTGGCTATTATATATCAAAATAAAATGTAAAGAGGATGACTCAGTTTTTAGCTTTTATACTTACGCTACCTAATAAAATAAATCATATTATTTATTACTGTATTTTTCATCCTGTCTCACAGTGAGCTAAATACCTGTGACTCTAGAGCAAAGGCACAATTACAGACTGGCAAAGATGAATTGTTAACTTGGAGAGAGTGCTAGGGGGGCTACTGAAGATTAAAATCATGCATCTGCAGGTAACTTGAAATTCCAGGTGGAATTACTGCCACACAGTACCCTCAGAATTGTCTGGGCAAGCAAGAGGAGAGCGGAGTCCTTATAGATTTCTTTGTTTTCTAGCAGGTACAAAAAACAGTATGACAGTAAGATAATGCTTATAAATATAAATGTGAACAAAAAAATACCCCAGAACACCACAAATGTTGAATTCAGGTGATTATAATGCAAAATAAAATATGGGAGGAGTTTAGACATGATGGACAAAATGCCCTGGGGTGAGGTTTCACCCGCAAAACAAATTCACATTTGTGTTCACAGTGTATCCAAGAATTCCAGCAGTACCGAAAGGAACCTGTTGGGCTGCTGAGAGCAAATTTCAGAGATAAAATTTAGGACCAAAATCTATGGTGCCCTTTACTGTGTGTTGTCACCTACACCCACATTGAGGGGATGTGAAACACGAGGCAGCAAAGTGCTGCATTTGGAGGAACCCACTCGTTACTCACAGCCCAAATAGAACCAGAAAAAGGCCAACTGAGTGAATCTTAGTAATTTAAACAGAATTTAAATAACAGGCATTTATGGAGGAACCCTGTCTGGATCTGAATTTTTCCTTAATATCATGCTAACTCCTGGAAACCAATTTAATTCTAATTGATTTAATTCTTATGCATACCATAACTGTATCTCACTGCAAGTAGGATGAGGAGAAAAAACACCTTGTAATAGAAAGGCAAAGAGAGAAGAAGGATGCAGGTCATGAGGGACACACAAGGGCCTGCACTCACTGAGGGGATCCAGCCCCACACCCTGACCAAAAACACATTTCTGCTTGTGTTACAAGGCAGAAATAAGAGTGAAAATGGACTGCAGCTACTCGAAGTCTTGCTGACTGAGTTTCCACATGACATTTTACCTCAGCTTCTCAATCTGTGAAAGCGTGGCCAACACTGTGTATTCCCCGCAAACTGCTCCAAGTTCTGACACCAAAATTCTTTTTATATGTTTTTTTTTTTTAATTGAAATGTAATGCAAAGCTCTTTCATTCATTCATTTTCTTAGAAAAATCAAGACAAGCAGTCCCATTCAGAGAACTGTCCTGTCAGTAAATGGTTACACATGCCCCAGCAGTAGGAGTGAAACCTGCATAGGGTCAGTAAAAATCCTTCCCTTTCCAGCAGTGGTGACGATCAAAGGGTCACTCAAACACCTTTCCCTTCCAGCAGCAGTGCTTCCCTTCCAAAATTGCCACTTCCCACGTGGGAAATAGCAGGCATCAACTCCAAGCCTTGTGGCATTCCAGTGATGTAGAAACAATCAGCTCGTTCTGCATAAAATTTCACTCCCAGGAACACTACTGAAGTACTGTGATCCTTTTTTACCAGCAGGTATAAATTTGCAGCACTATTTTTTCCTGAAGTTTCTTTACTCTGCCATGATGGCAAATGCAAGTTAATGCTCTTCCTAGCAGCATGAGAATGTGATATTGCCAAATAAACTTCAGCTGTGGCAGCAGGAACTCTTCCCAACCTGCTCCCTCTGCTTCCCAAACACCATCCCACTGGGAATGTAGGGTTTGCTGGAGGACATAGTCACTTCAAACACTTGTTTTTCATGGTCACACATACAAAAGATCCTCCACTGGCACTCATTATCTTTTTCTTTTAGCATTAATAATCCATAGGAGTCCTGCTGGCAAAGCAAAAAAATCCTCTTAGGATTATTCCTGAAGCAGAACAGGGCTGTATAGTAGTTAACAGCAGGAAGGAACTTAAAATTGGAAACAACCCACAAAAATGACAAGAGGATGATTTTTCAGAAACCACATTTCCCTCTAAATTCATCTACTCAAATGCTATTTCCAAAACATAGAGATGTCAACGCATTTAGAGGGGAAAAAAAAAAGGATAACATTGCTTAGCTGCCTCCTCCATGCATGTGCTTAGAAGCTCCTTTGGTTGAGTCAGTGCACGATTCTTCCCATTCTATACTTAAAGTTTGACCAAGTTAAGGACTAATGATAAAGGGAGAGAAAAAGACTGAATGTTTATTTTATTATTTTTCTAAAAGTTACATCCTAATTAGTAATTTGTGGCTTACAGCTGGCTGTGGTATTTTTCTGGCAACAATATCAGAAAAGTTAAAAGCTGTGGGGCATTTAAATTTAATGCTATTTTTACTACAGAAATACAAATGCTACAGATTCATGAATTCAAAACAGGAATGTTTTCATGTGGAAACATACGTCTGGCAATGAAAGTATTTATTTAATTTAGTTCTGACCACTGATTTCAGAATGCAATGTATGTGGAAACTGATCACCTTCCATTTTCCAAGATGAGTTAAAGTAAATTAAATATTTTAGGGCTGTGATCCTGAAGGGCTTTACCTGGCAGCCTACAGGAGCACAGACACCTGCCATCTAAAGCTTTTCTCATCGTTGACAGTTCAATTTTTGCAATTTTTAAGGCCCAAGTCCCAGTTACCCCAAAGCCCTTTACAACATTTTTGGGAGTTACAAGGACTTTTAGGGTGGGTGCAAATATAGGTTACCTTTACCTCAACTGTCACCTGGTAAGCACTACATGATAAAATTTTGCCATATTGGCAAATTGGAAGTTTGCATTTATGAATACCCATGTGCACGTGCATGAATGAGGCACTACATCATCAGAAAGGCACTACACAGGATATAGGTCTACCATGTCTCAGCCCTCTATTTTCATTATAATAATAACTTGCTATTTTATCTCCAAGAAATTCCATTAAAAGACCCTTGGCAGCTTTTTAACTATCAATGGTTAAAGCCAGCAATAAAATACTCTATTGCTTTGAATTCAACTGTAAATCGGTTTGGCTGTAAAGCCTCCCCTCTCTCAAATGCCAGATTATTATCCTTTAAAAAAAATTATTTCCCATTTATTTACTAATAATGTTTCAATTCATTTACCACAGTGCAATTTTTTTTGCTAACTGTACTTTCTGATTACATTACAATGGAAATGCAGTCCCACTGTACAGTGCTGCCTTTAAACAAGTCAATTACAATTTGATCCCTATTTCCTATTCCTCCCAATATGGTGTGCAGTAAAGATAAAAGCAAGGCAGAAGCAAAATAACACTTAACACAGTATTTCAGTATTGTCCATAACTGACTGTTATCTAGTTTTGTCTGCTGCTTGAGCTGGTAATGAGATAATGATGGAACAGTTTTATATAGTTCTCTATCAACAGCCCAGATGGGCCAGTCATCCCCTTCAGTCTTTGCCATGTTTAGCCATAAACAATCAGCAACTATGAAAACAGCAACTTCCTCCTCAGCTGAATTACCACCTTTCAACCAAGAAAGTGATACTTTGACCAACAGCAACAGAGATAAAAACAATCTTTTAGAGAAAGCAAGAATTCCTTGTTCATTCATATGCAAGGAATATTCAAAATGCAAATGCAAACCCATTTCAATCCTTGCTATATTTAAAATCTAGCTGCTGTAGAATTAAAAACGGAGAACTTTCAAAAAATGTCAAGGGCAAAACTTCTTGATAGCCTCAGTTGCATTTTAAAGAACACCCTTAAATTCAGAGTGCTTAATTTGAGTGGGGTTTGAGTCCTTGTTTTAATAATTTTGTCTTGGAGGCTTGGTATCTAGTTCAATTGGATTACAATGAACAAAGTGAAGAGGTTTGAAAACTGGGTACCTACATCACTGACATTTAGAAAAGAATAGCAGCAATAACCAGTTTCTTTCCACCAGTTTATTGGATGGAAAATAGCTCAGCATAATATGTGCAAAAACTATTCATAAACCTTCCCTTCTACTACCTTAACATAGGCACTAAAGTGCTGGAACAGCACACATATTTTTAGCTTATCTGGTCACGCTCTAGTTGTAAAACTAACAATGAAAATAAATAAAATTATAAAATATACAAGCTATGCAAAAAAAAAAAAGTAAAAGGTAAAAGCAGACATTTACAAAAGACTACAAAGGCTATTTCCATAGAATTTTCAAGCAGAAACATCTTTAGACCTTTTAAGAAGGTGGAAAAAAATTACTAAAGTGAGAAAGCATTCCAGAGCTGAAGAACTGAGAGTCTCTGTATCAAACCTATGGTCCCTCCATTCTGTGAATGTGAGCAGACAGACTGAATCCACATGAATTTTTCAATAACATCTACTAACTCCACGCAGGCATGAAGGTTTGCCCACAGATATGAGGCTCTGGAGTTGGTATTAAAGCAGGAAAAAATACTGTAATGGGTAAAATTCTAACCAGAATTTTTTAAAAGTTACCAGAAACCCTCTATATGTTACACCTTCCTATATGCCTAGTGCCCGCTTTGATATATATATATATATGCATGCTGTGAATAATTCCTTCCCCTAGAATATTACATATCTTACTTTAAAAAGTGACAGAAAAAGCTATTTCTGTGACACTAAATGAGGATAATTAACACAGTTTCAACATTTTTGTCCTAACATAATGAACCATTCACTGTTCTAATGTTGGACATTAGAGCTTTGATATTCTTCTCGTCTACAAGAGTACTTCTGTTTGAATTATCTCAGATTGTGTGACGCTATGAAAAGAAGTTATCAGACCTTACAGACCATGTAATCCCAGTTCTGGCATAATTTAGAGTTCCTATAGGGCATCTCTGGGTTTTGCCAGGTAATAAGAGCTCAGAGACTGCAGAAGCTGCAAGACAGAAAATCAAGCACGAATGTACTCCAAATCCAGCTCTAGTCCTCAGTGCCAGAGATGCCATATCAGATGCTCAATACATAGTGAAATTCCTGGACAGATGAGGAGGTTTTACACCATCTCAGTTGTTCACCATACAGGATTTATGGCACTTGTGTGTTGCCAAATAGGCCACAGAAGTTGCAACTTAAAAGGGATTTGGCCCCATGTGCCCTGACAATATGGCAAAGGATGAAATACTTCCAAATAACAGACAGCTTTCATAAGCCAAACCAATAAGAGATAGTAAATCAATTCACAGGAAGGCACAAATATGTTGACCATGCATGTTTTAGAAATAATTTTCTTGATGCATTAACAGAAAAATGTACATGGAAACCTTCTTAATCAATACTTAAAACAACTTCATTTTCTTATTTAATACAAGAATCCAGCAAAGTTTTGAAAACAACTTACTAGCTTTTTTTTTTTCTTGAAATCAATTGTTAATATTTAAATTCACAAAAAATCTTCCTTAAGGTTCATACAAATGATTGTGTAAGCAGAGGTGACAGCCACCGAAGAACACTGATGCTAATTCATATTCAGTGGTATTATTACTCAGGAAGGAAATTCTGGACATCATACAGCAACTACTATTTTCTTTGTATGAAAACAATTTAATTCCTGTGCCAGGAGTATCTGCATCTTCAAAGGAAGAACATCTAGTGAGGGCTTATTCCAGCATTCTGTCTGCAGGACATCTTCACTTCCTCTGCTCTGTGCTCCTTCGATGCTGAACACTATCATTAAAAGGACAAAACCTCAAAAGTCATAACAAAAATAATGACGTTTTCTCAGAAACTACAACTCAAAGGACTTAATATGACTTTGAAGGAAAGCAAGGGCTTTCTGTCTGAAGGACAGAAATGGTTTTTGTGGTCCTTCAGCCTGTTTGCATTTCTCATTTGCATCTGCAGAAACAAGCAATTCCAAGTAGCAAAAGCCTTAATTCAGTATGGCAAGAAAATAAAAATATTCTGTTCCCAAAGTTCACAGACAATTTATTTCCCAAACACATGGAAGAGCCAGTAATGAAAAAAAAAACACCACAATTTCTAAATCTCAGTATCATTTCTTCCAAAACAGTCAATCTCTCACACACACAAGTAACCGATTTATAAATATATATATACACCTCTTTTTAATAGATTAAATTACTTTCCATATACTAAGTCTCCAAGAAATTCATGACACCAAAAAGTCAACTGTATACCGTCATCATTACTTATTTTAAATAAAAAACCAGCACAAGTGCTACATTCAGCATAATTTATACTTAAATATTATATAAATATACAGCAAAATACATAACACTGAACCTGTGTTTAATAAGTTTATTAATAATGATTAAAAACTTAATAGTGTTCAATTCAGTGAATGACATTATCCCTTTGAAGAGCAGCCCCTAATAGGTCCTAATCCAAATAACCACAGGAATTAGCAGGAGAAAGATCACAGGTTTAAATAGACACTAATTCAAGCATTTGCTAATGTTCAGGAAAGATCCATGTACAGCAGACCTGTCTTGAGTCTTCACTGCTGAAACAGCTGAATGAATAAGAAAGGGAAAAAAAATAGAAAATACTGCCACACTCCTCAATTCACATTCCAGTAATTTGCAACACTAGTGCTCAACTAGTGGGTTTTTAAAGTAACATGTTGAATGAATGACCAGTGCTGAAGTGCTAAAATACATTTGCAATCCTGTGCTGAGGCAATCCCCTAACAGGCTTCATGACAGCTCCTACTTGCACAGTTATCCAGACATTCCAGCTAGATAATTTGCTACAAAACCCAGTGTAAAAAGGATAGCAGAGGCAACATACAGAGCATTAGTGCCAGTCAGATATCTACAGATCTTAATCCTTTTTACTAAGACGACAGATAGTGAGGATTCTTGAAAAAAACCAAAAACCCCCAGGAAAAAGAAGAAAGAAAACAAGGCTGAAGCATGTATACACCCTCTGTGTGGTCAAAATTATCTGAAACCACAGCTTTAACCATGAGGCAGAAGCATTTCACCATTCACTTAGTCCCTTTATTCCCTCCAAAAAAAAAAAAAAAGAATAAAAAAGAGAAAAAGCAAGCAGACATGGTGTGAGTGTGCACAGTATCAGGTATTAGTGCTAGAGGGAGATGGAGAGCGATGGGAGCCCCTGCAGGACTGATCCCACTGGCTCAGGAGCCTGAGCTCCCCTGTCTGAAGAGGAAAGGAGGGCAGGAGCTCAGGGAACGCCGACAGCTAAATGCACACAACGGGACAGCTTCTTTCTGTCTCAGGATATTACTGTCACCATGGCCAGGAGAGCAATGAGCTGCAGCTTGCTATTCTCACTGTGGTACTTTAAAATGTACCTGATTTGAGGAGCACTGGACAGGTGGCACATTACACTGGGCTAAATAGCCAAGTGTGAGATTTCAATGACAAGAGGCAGCAAGTTTTGCTGTTCTAAAAAGCCAGAGAGCGATTTTTTCTGATGGTACCAATGGGCAGGAGTGGAAGGTCAGCCCGGGGTGCTGGCAGTGTCACCGGGTGCCTGGTGGCAGATGGTGCCAGTCTGCAGGGATAAAAGGAAGGCTGACGCACACCGTGGCTGACAGCGATGCTATTTGCTCGGGAATAAAGGAGCTTTGGGCTAGGTGCAGGCAGGACAAATTAACAGGGATGCTGAGCCCCCAGCGTTCCTGTGTGCCCAGCCCAGGGGCTGGAAGGGTGGATAAACTGGGAGGTAGTGCAGGAAGTGCAGCGGGGCTCCCAGCTGCCAGGGGGATGCTGCAGGTGCTACTGCCTGGGGGCTGTGGTGGGACACAGCCCAGGCCAAGCCCTGCATGGTCCCAGGAGAGTTTTGGAGCTGCCTCTCCCTACGGACATCCAGGCTGAACACTGAGATGGCCACCAGGACCCTTGATCTCCTTCCAGCAGTGCCATGCCTGTGCTGCTTCTGTTCCCATTCTGGACTTATGCAATGGCTGGAGTGCAGAGGCAGCCTGCGGGAAGTGGAGCAGTGGGAGATGCAGGCAGCCTGCACCCCCATGGGGTTCCCTGAAGTGTCCCAAACTAGAAAACTGGCCACCTGCCTCCTGCAACGTAATTATTCCAGCATGACCAACAGGACAAATTAACAAGGGAGCTAGGGCTTTTGCAGTCAAAGAGAGTGTTTTCTTCAATAATAAATTGTTTGAATCCTTTACGCTAGACCTAGCCGTGCCTATTCATTAACTGGACAAGCTCTGGTGACAACTGAAATGACCTGACTTTCTACATATTGAAGGGAAAGCGATCTTTGCAAGCTTAAAATAAAGCTGTAAATCCCAGCCAGCACAGAGCTCCCTGAACGGGCTTTTTTTTTTTAAGAAAAAAACTAATTTTCAGAGCATAGACACAATAAAGCTCATTTTAAAAGCAGAGACATTTTACTGTTATCCCTCCCTTTGCAGACACTGCACTGTGGCACCAGAACATGACAACTCCATCAATAAACCACAAACCCTTCAGGATCTGCACATCAGCCAAGTTTAAGAACTTCAAGAGATATGAAATTCTGGGATCACGGCAATGTTGCAAATTATCACAAGCAGGTACACCGGGAATTACAAGCATCTCTTTTATCAGTATACCGTATTATCTATTGCAACCAATGAATGATAATTAAGACTCACGTATTGGAATTAAGGGGGAGAGGGAAGTGATGAGAGTCAGTTTCTGTCACAACCCACTCACAGTACATCATTCATGGATTTTTCAACTACAGTTTTGATCTGTTTAACTGTTCCCCTTGCCCCTTAATAAGGGGACACCCAAGAACCCTGTACGGTGTCTCCCCCGCTCCCTCGCCCTTTCTGTGCTTGCTGCATACCTGAAATGCAGACGATGAAATTCGCTTGCAGAAGAAAAAGCACCTCCCAAACAATTTCCATCCTCCGATTCTCATGCCAAGTGCATCCCTCGGCGAAAAAAAATAACAAAGATCAATATCGCAGTTCGAACGATCCCAGCAAATTTCCTTTCGGACTTGCAGACTGTACTCCCCAGATGTGCTGACAACACATGTCCGAGCTCTCTCTCCACACGGCTGAAGTGAGATCCCTTCCCTTCCTTCGCCCTCCAAAAAAGACCACGAAGCCAACTGCCAACACCGGGCTCTTCCTCCTCGAGCGAGAAAAAATTCCACCAGATTTCCCAACACGACATAGACAACAAACCCAACCGATCCGATATCCGGAGAGTCTCAATTCCAGAGGCGGCCAGGCGCAAATGAACCCCAAAACTCTTGGCACGTCTCAGCGGGGCAGTGCCGGCATGCCGGGCAAGGAGGCGGCGGAGGGAGGGGGAATTCCCCCTCCTGTTGCTGCTGCTGCTGCTGCTACGGAATGAGCGGAAAGAGATTAATCGCGGCCGCAAGCGCCGCCATCCCCGCCGCGCCCGGAGCGCGCAGCCCGGCTCCGGCCCCGCCGCAATCCCGGCGCGCCGCGGCCGCTCCGCCGCGCGACTGCAGGGGTCGGGCTTGCCCCGCGCACCGCCCCGGCCCGCGGATGCTCCGCAGCCGCCGCGGAGAGCACGGGGATGCACGGCAGCGGAGCAGCGCGAGTGGGTCTGGGGGTGCGCGTCCCAGCGCGGCGTCCGCATCAAGTGCGCACCGCCCGGCGGCTTGGCTGAGGACGCCAGTATTTTTATAAAACTTATTTAAACAAGAAGGAAAAGAGATTCAGAATTCAGACCCGAACTTCTGTCGGGTTGGCGGCGGAGGAAGGGCACACCGGGAGGTTCCCACCGAGAGTTAGCCAAGCGCCCGCGCTCTGCAGTGCGTATCTGATGGCATTCCCCGGGTACAACAGTTCTGCATCGCTCCCACTCCCGCCGCCCCCGGCCAAACCAAAAAAAAAAAAAAAAAAAGGCAGCGGAGTTTTTGGGGCAATCCCTCACTTACCCCCTATTATCCTCCTGGTTTCTATCTCTCCCAGCTCACCGGACGTGCCGCTCCAGCCTACAGTCCCAAAAACAAATCGAGGTCAAGCTGCGAGCCGCCGGCTGC
Organism: Lonchura striata; assembly: GCF_050655825.1. NCBI lineage: Eukaryota > Metazoa > Chordata > Aves > Passeriformes > Estrildidae > Lonchura > Lonchura striata. The sequence continues at coordinate 6,947,490 of NC_140720.1, read as the reverse complement.
CACCGCCTGCCTCCACCTCAGCTGTCGGGAAGTACCATAGCTGCCCGGAGCTCGCCCTGCTCGCCCGGACCGCGGCTCCTCCGCCACGTCCCCGGGCTGCCGCCGGTGCTGCGGGGCCGCGAGCGGCAGCCGCGGGCACGGCGGGGCTGGGGCGGCGGCGCGCACGGGCGCGGCGGGGGCGCGCTCCGCCGCGGGGGCGGTGCCTGCGCGGGCGGCGGGGCCGGGACCGCGCCGGGACCGGGCCGGAGCGGGAGCGGGAGCGCGGCGAGGCGCGCCCGACCGAGCGCCCGCGGGGCGCCCGGCTCGCTCCTGCATCATTCCAGAGGATGATGCTCACTCGGGTTTAAATGTGCGGCCGGTTTGATTTTGTTCTCCCCGGCTACCCCGGGCACAAAAAAAAAATTAAAGAAAAAAACATTAAAAAGAGGCGCACCTGGCGCGGGGAGAGCCTGGTTCCCTGGCTGCGCATGTGGGAAGTGGGCACAGCAAGGCAGCGCTGGCCCCGGGCCGCGGCGCCCGGCGAGATGCTCGGGATGTCGTGGGAGAAGGGAGGCGACGGGGGCCCAGGGCAGGTGTGAGAAGGTGCAGCCGCTTCGGCTGCGGATGCCTTCGATGATCACGACAAGGGGGAGGGAGAAAGATGCTTTGGATATCAAGCTGATCTCCCAGCTCCTGGCAGGTGTGCGGAGGTCATATTACAAACCCGCCAGCGGGGGATGTGTGCAGAATAGGTTGAAAACAGATTGGTTTGTAAACCGTTCTCAAACCTGGGCATACCTGGGGCAAACAAGGGCAGACTTGTAAAATGCACCTTTGTGTGGATCCTAGCAAAAGGAAGGTGTCTGATCTCTGAATGGGGAAGGAAACCATCTTGAAGAGAAGAAACTACAGGGCTATGTTATTTCCATACTCTCTGAGAAACGTGTGGAACTCCCAGGTTTCGAATATACCTGATGGCATTTAATTGTGGCAGATCAAGAAACCCTTGAGTGCTTCAGAGCAAATGGATGGGACAAAATCATCACTGTTTTGAAAGGAAGAAATAGACTGTAGGCACTTAATAGTCAGTGTGATGCTTGTGTTCATTTTGCTGGTTCCCAGGGTAGTGCAAGTGCTCTTTGCACTGCAGCAGTCTCTGCTGATGTTTACTCCATCTCTTCTTATGGCTCAAAAAGACACTCAGGATTCTATCAAATTAATTGCTATTATCTGCCCAGTGAGAACAGTGAGGCTGGATATGAAGCATTGTCATTCAAGGCTTATGGACAAGAATTCCCATATGTATTGATGGACTTTTGTTAAGCAGTGGGGCTGTGCAGCAGGAGGGAATCCTTTTCCTGACAGGTTTGCAGAATGCTGAGTATCATTTTAATACTTAAGTTTTAAGTATTCTATGCAATTATCTTCTTTAGGCCTTATTAAAACCCAGATTAATATCTCCTGTTCTGGGATTATAGAAGGTACGAGTGGCATGATCTATCTCTAGTCTAGATGTATGTAAGCACACCTAGGAAATGATCAGTAAAGATTTCCATTGATGTTTACTAAACTCCTTTACTCAAACAGATTAATGTTTTCCATGGATTTGCCTGTGAATTCTCTTTTGGGTTTTCCCAAATAATTTGTTACAATACCATCCCAATCTAGAACATAATAAACCCCCACAGAGACCTTGTTATTTATATTTACACAGTCATCCCTGTTCCCAAACTAGTCTCCTTGAAATTATGGCATTACCTGTGGGGAAATAAATGTCTCAAGCAAGTGAGATGACCTGTTGTAAAAGGGTGTGTTGACCACTAGGTCAGCAAAGAACTGAATTGATGATGAGAGAATGCCAGATGCTAAGGGCAAGCTCATGTTTAATTCCTACTCATGATCAGTTGGACTTTAATATAAGTTTAATGGCAGAAAAAAATTAGGTAGTTGATGTTGGCTGCTAGCAGATAGCCAAAATTCCCAAATATATTAAATTTTGTGCATGTTTTTAGTAAGCTTATCATCCTCATGCAAACCTTATAATTATTTCAGTGACTTGTGATAAATAAGTAGTTCATGACTCAGACTGAAAAATCTGTGAGGGATCAAAGGCAACTTGGAAGTTTCCTTCACCTGGAAAACATAGTAGTGAACTTGGAAACTTGAGGTCTTTTTAAATCTAGATAAATAATAATGAATTGATTCTGCTGTCATTTCCTCGCTGTGATGTGATTTGACTGGCAACGGCCTTCATGTTTGCTTTTGAAGTCATTATGCCCATATTGGCTCCTGCAACTCCCCAGGAAAACTTAGTTCAATAAAGTTGAATAGATGCCAATATGGGCCTGTTCCAAAGCCCACTGAAATCAATTGGAATATTTCTGCAGACTGAGATGATGTTTGGATCAGGCTTTCTCTGCAGAATTTGGCACAGTCTGTTTGATCCCAAGGGAAATGGTTTAATATCTTAGGGTGCATTTGAGACAGGAGCAGAACATCACTCTGCTGTGTACATTGCAGGGTCATTCCAAACAGATGAAAATTCTGGCTGCAGCACCCATTTTTTTTATTGTGGGTGTTTCCATTCAAAACTCCGTAACTCACTAAAATGAAGTGGGTTGATATTTACTGCCCTTATTTGAATTCCATTCTTATTTATACAATAGGCTAAACTTCTTAAACTTAATCTTGGCAACCTTTAAGCTGTACTGGAGTCATAGGACTGACTACTCATGTCTGGAAGTTAAAAGTGGATTCAGACAGGTTTCTGAAGCATGTTTGTGTAGTTCAGTTGTGAAGATTTTACTATATCATATTTTTGGCTGGGACTTCTGGTAGCTTAGCTAATTCAATATATATTCAATATAGCTACAAGCTGGACATCCAAGTTTCTTCAGGCCAGAGTTACAAAGAAACAGCTTTTTAGCTCTGTAAACAGAATTTGAAAGGTACTTACTAACTCCATATGCTGAAAGGTTTTTTATACCAACATAGGTGCATAGCTGCTCAGAGGAGCCAGCACTTGACTCATTTGACTCAAAATTAGTTTGGATCAGGAAAGATCAATTGTAGAAATTGTTCTGAACTGGGGAGCTCCTGAGCAAAATAGGTTCAGCTGTGGCTTCCCTGTGTCCTGGAAGAGGTTGCTGCCATTCCTCACTCCTGCTGAAGGTTCCCCCAGTCAGGTCCAGGAGTTTTCCTGTGCATTCCCTGGCTCAATGCTGTTCAAATAAGTCCCATCAGCAAGGGCCTTCCATTGAAGCTGGCTGAAGAGTCTGGCATGTTTCCAGCAGTTAGCTGGCAGAGCTGGAGCAGTTCCCACTCTTTCTTGATTTCCCCCTGTCCCAGGGGCTTCTGGCCCCATGGCAGGGGTGATGGAAGAACTTGTGAGTTTTCTGTCTGTGTCTGAGCTCAGCCCTCTTAGTCACTTGTCTCATTTTAAGCTTTTAGGTAGCCCCACTCAAATGACAAAGATGCTTAAATAACTTCTTCATTCAGAGGTTAAGAAGGTCACCATTGAAAAGCCACTGGTAAATTGCTGAGAATGTGGCTATACTCAGTGGGAATGTTGCCACATAATTTCTAGTGCTCCTGTTCCACATTTTGTTACTGCCATGATTGTATTTGCTGATGTCTTCAGTGCTTATAAATAATGCTGATCTCACTAAGAAAACTGATAAAAAATTTAACATATGATTATAAAAATACAGCCCCCTATGAACCCATCTGTTCAATGAGCATTAAAGTTATTATTTTCTTGTATTGATAGTCCTTATCAAAACTGAGATGTTGTTTCCATTTTGCTGGTAGAGATAATGATGCAATTTATTTGAAACTAAAAAAACCCCAACAGGGGAAGAAGGTAGATGACTGACACTTAACTATGAGGTCAATCAATGTGTTTTTCCTTTGAGTCAGTCTATTCATTATCATAAAGACTTATTTTCAGTCCAACTCCCCTTTTTCATGTCTGAACTCCAGCAAACAGTGCTGAGACATCAAGTGTTTGTAAAATAACATTCTTCAAATTCAAAAAGTCATATGTAAAATTCCGTGATTTAGTTTTTCTGTGAGAAGTCAGTCACAAAGGTGTTTAAAATGTCATGCAATCCTGCAGTTTCTCAACAAACCTGGGATTCTTTTCACTTTAGCACCCACAGATTTTTCTGAGTAGGCACATAGAGTGGGAAACTGATTTTTTTTTTTTCCTAGGGTCAAAATCACCAGATGAAAGTGACTTTAGGTGGTACAGTGATTACAATCCTTGTAGTATATTTCATATCATATTTCTTATTTTCCACGGCTGGGGAGTAGATGAGGAAAGTTGCCTGTACAAAATAATTAAAAAGATGGAAAAATAGGGTTTGGGGATTGAGTTGTTTTTTGTACTGACTGCAGAACAGTCCAAGAGAGGTGGATGATGAGAAGGGGCATTCTTGCAATCCAGCTTTTGGCTGACTCACGTCAGAGATTATGGGCACATGGAAGTTTTGCCAAACTCCAGTGTTCCAGCAGGGTCATTGAGGCAATCAGGGCTATTTGGCCTCTCTCGGTGCCTCTTCTATGACCTTTTCTTTTACCAACAGTCACAGGTGCCTGGTGTCCCTCACTGCTTGTGTGGCACCTTGCCCCAGAAACTGTGCAAGACCATTTCTGCCACATTCAGGCAACTTCTGTTGGTGTGACAACCACCTGCAGTAGCTACAAAACAGACAAGAGAACTTTTTGCTTGCTGCTTCTCTGCCTTCCTCCTTATCTCTCACAAGCTTGAATTAATTAAAAGATCAAAAGCAATATGCATTTTCTGATATTGAGAATCCTTTGTCATCTCACTATAAAAGTAAAGAACGCACATCTTGAAACATTTTCTGAAATGGGTCTCACTGGTTCCACATTACACACTTTGACAGCCAATTGTCACCTGGTGCCTGTTTAACATAATTAGAAATTGTGATTGTGGTATCATAGGAATATTCTGGATGTGTGAGTGAGGGTAGCTGTGCTGGAAATTTTAAGTAGATGTTGCTTTTGAGGTGGGTTGAATGGCATGCTTATGTTCCACTAGAACATGAGGTAAGAGGTATTTTGCCACTTTTCCCATTGTGCTAAGATTTGCCACCAGGACATTTGTCAGGAAAAAGGTAAACTCTGAGCACACATTGATTCCTGTGTGACTGCCCAGAGTGAGGTGCATGAATTCATTCAAAGTTGTTCTCTCCTGAGCTTTGTTCTAGAACCTAAAGGAGGAACATTTAGGAAAAAAGTCACTTTCCTTGGCTTCTCTCTGTGTGGAAGGTTTGGTTTGTACACATGTGCAAAATGAGGCACAATCCTGTTGAAATTGTTGCCTGTTTCTAGTTGCTATTTTTCTATATTAATGCATTTTGGTTTTTTCTGGCAAATACATTGTCTTTTTCTGCAGTTATAAATAGCAATTAAGAAGGAAGAGAAGCATGCTTAGCAGCTAGCATCCTTCTTGTCTCTAGATTTTTTAACATTTTGTAGTCAAGGTTTTCTTTAAACAGATTTTTATTCTGCAAGAAAATGCCTTACATCTCCAGTATCTTTTTTTAAGCAAAATCAGTTAATATGAGTGCTGTGAAACCAGAGATTAACATGCTCAACATTAAATATTGTTCCATGCAACTTCTTACACGTTGCAAACATCCATAAAGCAGCAAATATAGGCCTGAGCTTCTCCCCATTAAAGTGAGTGGGAGATTCACCCTTTGATTTTTGGCACATTTCCTTTGAAATCAAGCCTCAATTTGGCTGGATCACTTTTATCACAAAAGTAATTGAGCAAATGGAATTATTCATGTGCTTAAAAGGGACCATGCATTCAGGTTTGGGGGGTTTTTAAGTCTTTGAGAGGCACAGTGTCTCACACAGCACAAGTGCAGTTTATAGTCAATAACTGGAATAACTGCAGCTGGAATGGCACATCCTCAGCTCCTGTGTGACCTGAACTTGTGTGTTCATTTGCAGAAGAAAACATTTCTCTCCTAACTCCTTCCTCTAAATCTTCCAGGTTCTGAGATGAATTTCTTGTGGTGATGTCTGCTTCTAAATCGGCTTCATCTCTCTCACTTTTCCTCTGTAAAATGCTGCTACTCCTCACAAAGATGTAAAAATACAGCAGATAATGTTCGCAGTAAGCTCTGGTGATAAATACCATGTGAGTCCTAAGAAAAGCTGTTATTTGAAGGAAGTCCATGATGACTTATCTGCAGGTGCTACCAGTGAATTTATGGGACATGTGAAACTTATGCTTAGTATTTTTCTAGAAGGAGAGTGGAGGAATTGACATCTATCACAATTCAAAAGGATGAGAACAAGCCCACAAAAAGAAAAGAAGACTCTTCTGACTTTTAGAAATCTTCATAAACATCATTTAATGTCATTTTCAAATACCTTGAAGGGATCATAAAACTTTGCTCTTCTCTGATCATTGTACCACTTAGAAGTGGAAAGGTATGAACAGCCATAACCCTGGCACATTTTTTACAATGCTCAGGACCAAGGGGGATTGTAAGATGGAAGCTTTGATAACAAAAACATAAAGATGTCATTGTCAACTATCTCAAAATATACATGCTTGTTGTAAATGTCACATAAGCCCACAGCTAAGTGATGAATCAGAATTTTCTGTGTTGTCAAAGTGCTTCTTTTGATGAACACTTTTAACTTCTTCATGAGCAAGTTATTTCATGCCCCACAATTTGCTTTCTGTCCTTGTACCTTTAATCACCGAAACAAAAAATCTCATTTAACATCAATAAGCTGGATATACAGGGTAGAATTTCAGTTATAATCTGCATCAAGGAAAAAAAAAATACTTGGAAAATGTTTGGAACTAACATGCATAACATTGTAAATCACTCTATTAGCAATAGCATGAATTTTTTCCTCTTCATTAAAATAATAGACATGGTAAACTAAACTAAGTGTTGGAGATGTATGGATTAATTTGGCGCCAATAGAAGTCTTTATTCAGTGAAATACTTTAGCATATGATTATGATTAAGCATTTGATTATGTCTTGGGCCACTTAGAACACTTTGCTGAGAGGAAAAGAGATGAAAATTACATTATTGGGATCACCAGATATGTCAAGACAGCCTTTGACCCCTTAGCCCTCCCCTGTGGTCCCTCGTGGTGCCAGGACAGTCACGATTGCAGCCAGGCTGGTTTTGGGGAGCTGGAGGTCCCAGAGCTCGAGATGCCCAAGGGTTTCTGGCTGCTGGCACTGCCCGTCCCTGCCACACTGGCCCCTCACTGTGGGACAGGGAGAATGAGCTGCCTGGTTTTATGTACACGAGGTAAATCCCAGGGGTTGGGGAGGAGAAAAGCAGTATTTTGGAGTTTTAAATGATCTATCCACGCTATCTTTGGACTTTATTGCTTCTTCAATCACCTCTTATACACTTACCTTTACCAAAACCAATCTGCTCTTCTTGTGTGGTTTGCTCACGTAAATTTGCATGGGTTTTTCTGCAGATATATTAGGCTTTTATTTGGGGTTAGAGATGTTTGTACTGTTTAAGTGCTCTGCTATTAAATAGAATCATAATAATGATTTTTCAGTTGAGCTGCAGGTGCAGAATACAGGAAACATCTTTTGCCAACATTTACTAAGTGCATTAGGCGTTCATCACTTATTAAAATCTGTAATCCCAGTAAATAAAAGACAATTTTAAAATTATAGGCTGGTGAGTATCCTAACTCAACTATTAAAAACCTGTTTGACAAGTTGCAAGTCATTAATAATTAGTATTACAAATGCTATTATGTCTTTGATTGGGAAGAAATGGACTGAGGCTAGGATCACATTATTCAATTAGATTTAATTCCATTTGGTATGTATTTTACTTTATCTGAAGTTCAGCCTGTAAAAGGATCATGGTAGCAACCATCCAAAATGTTAATTTGTGTATAGAGCAAATAGGACACATAATAACTTCATAATGTAGTGCAGCTCTGTTGACTGACAGTGTAAGTGCTACTAGACTCACTGTGGTTAATTAGATTTCTTTATGCACTGTACAGTAGCATTACAGACAATAATTTATAAATTAGTTTATTAAAATTTTTATATTCATGTAGTGAAAGCACGTTAAACTCTCTCTTTGCTCTTCTGTACAAAAATGTAAAATGTCACTAGTAAAAAGTAAAATGAAGCAAATTCCTAAATCACAGCATTTTGTGAGTTAACAAATCAAGGCAAAAGAACTCAGATATAAGTAGCCTGCTAACTGGTGAAAAGGTTACTAAATGCCTTGTATTTTATAGGATTTTATCTTCTGCCAGCTGACTGGAATTACATACATTCCCAATTTATAAACATTAGTCATATCTATCTGAGCATCTAGGAGTTCAATATTTCTTTCCCAATTTGTTGTATTTTCCACCACATTTCATTCAATCTGTTAACACTGCAATAAATCCATCTTTGCATTTATTTCCCAGTCTTTATCATCTGTTTTTTCCATGTTCCTCATTAGTAATTCCTTGGTATTGTGGTCTTGCCATTGTGTGAATTTCTTCCTCTCCACCTAAAACACTACTTGCCACCATGAAGGAAACAGCTTTGTAATCTGTGTCAGTATTGCTCTGTGAAACACCAAAGAGAATATATTCTATATTTCTGGCATGTTACACAGAAATCATCCATTTTAGCACTTCCACCACTGGACAAGTCACTTCATCAATATCAATGTCAATGCAAAAGTAAAGGTTGAGATTAGGAGGGATATCTTTAAGATGTCAGGCAGAGTTCTCCTTGAAAATTCTGCCTGCAGCTGCTGTTCTGTCTGAGCTGAACAGTTCAGACACATAAAACAAACAAGAATTGACCAACAAGTTTAAGTTACACCCATTTGTTTCAGTTGTTTTCCCCTGTGCAAGGCATTCTTACATAGACTCACTGGTTACTTTCCCCCAGAGATCCAGGAGCAAGTGGAGGGCTTCATAATTTATGGATGTAGTTGGGAATTACTTTGAAATTACAGTATTGTGGGGAAGGCTCTGTAACAATTTAACTGAGCTGTAGTGACAAGAATTGGTAAAGAAGGGGACTGGAAGACCAGGGCAAGGAAGCAGGTCTTGTTATCCCAGCCATGTGTATTAATAGTGCTCCAGTAAGTGAAACATTTCTATATTTAGTCTGTTTGGGGACAAAAAGAAAAAGGCAGTAGAGGATTTATAACAGCAATCATTTCCAGTGCGATTCATGCATCCAAATCCTCTGGTTCTTGTTCAACACTCCTGTGGTTTTTTTGTCCCACCTATTAATGTGTCATGCATGGTCCAGCAACCAGTGAAGTCATCCTTTTAGACAGCCTTCTGCAAGGGAATTGGTAACATATTTTTGTTGCTAAATTAGTTATAAAGAGTTGAAACATGAATCTTTTGATCTGCGTCCTGTCTTGTGCTGGTTGATCATGTCCACAGTAGTACAGCACAGCAGAGCACCAAAGCCTGGACTAGGAACATCTTCAGGATGAGAGACTTCCTAAGTGCAACAGGAAATTCTGGAATTGTCATGGCAATTCCTTGCAAATTCCTATCAATTCTTATCAGTTTTAAAAGGAATGACTGGGAGCTCAAACCTGTTGAAATGTCTACAGTCAAGGTAATTGCTCCTGATTTTTCTTCACTGAGAAACAGTCTAGATGTGAGAACATGAAACGTGCAAGGAAGTGTGTATTTTTTCTGTCTGCCTAAGATATACTTGTAAAATATCTGTACTGTGTATAGAACTTATGTTTGCTTTAACAGAGGTAAATCTGGATTTTTTTATTACTCTTCTTTTTGTTTGCTAGCTCCTCACCACTTTGCCTCATAGATGTCCTTTCAGAGATGGACATTAGAAGATGTAAATGAAGATGTCTATGAAGTCATAGATCATTTACATACTTAAATGTAATTGAGACCTAAGGCAAATCAGAACAAGGAACTACTATGTAAAACTGATTTCTGAGATGTTCTGGGAGCACAGACCTGAATTTTTACTCATAAAGTGCAATATATATACACATATATATATGTGTATGTATGCAGGAAATTATTTCCCAGGATGCAGTTAGCAAGATTTGGAAAAGAGAACCCATAGTGGACCAGGCCACAGGAAAAAGATCTTTATCTCTTCATATACTATGAGGTTAACCTTCATAATGCTTTTTACCCTGGAATCACTTCTAAACAGTGGCCTTTCAACAATACATTTCCATTCAAGTTTTAATTTTAAGTTGAAATACTCATTTTATTTGTGAGGCTGCTTTCAAAAAAAATCAAATATTGCACAGGGACAACTGGAACAACTGGTGTGGAACTGCCTGCATAGATGAGATGCAGAAGGGCAGCCCCACTACAGTATTTTCTGGTATGATAATTAATTACCTTTTTCTTTAGCAGAATTGTCAAATATGAGGCTTTAGATGCTGCAGGAAGCAAAGCTTTCACATGCATTCTATTTGCATCACAGAAAAAGATTTCAATGAATATGCCTTGTAGAATACAAGTCCTTCATTCTCGAATCTGTTTCCTATAGACATTTAAGTCACAGATGGTACTAATGGGCTTCTAGCACAAGACTTATTGTTATATGGGAAAATAAATCTTAAAAGATCTCTGTTCTTTCTCTTTTTTCTTTTTTTTTTCCCCACCCAGAAAATAACTCAGCTTTGCAGAACTAACCTGGTCCTTGGTGCCAGGGCATTTTTGCTCTGCTTGGCTGAGGCAGTTCTTTCACCTGTGCTTTATTTCTTCTGCTTGCATCCAAATCCCCTGGGGTAATGGGTTCAGAAGGAAAAAGTCCAGCACAGCTGAACCCCAAATCATTTGACACTGTAGGAAATACAGCTTCCACTGCTGAAATCAGAGATCCTGTGCCTTTGATCTGTTTTTCCCTGACAAACACTTGGTGAATGTTCTGTCTCCTGGCAGTGTTAGGTCTTACTGATGGAATTTCCCCATGGAAGCAGAGATGAGCTGTGTTTGTGTGAGCAGCTTCCCCTCCAGAGGGGTGGATGACACTCACTGGGGTTCACTGAGGTGTGTGATAATTCGGGTGTGCTCCAGTTTGTGAATCACCTGTTCACCACCTGGGTGGAGTATGCTGGCCTCCAAGAAGGGGAAATTTGTTCCCCCTGGAGATGCTTACCCTCTTATTGACCTCTGTTTCAGGTCAGGAGTTCTCCCTTGTGCCATCATTCAATCTTCAGGTCATGCCATGCAGAGGGCCTCACTCAGCAGCAGTTCAGACTCCTGAAATCTCACTGTGTGCAGGGATCCATGGGCTGCCATGTCCCAAGGCTAATTCAGACCACCTGCTCTTCTTGCCTCCCTCTTGATCCTTTCTCCAAGATGCTTTGCCCTCACATTTTATTTTTAAAACAGTTTATGCTGCCAACTCAGATATTTCAAGTAGGGCCCTTCCTCGCCTTTGAGTTTTCTTTCCTCAGCACAGTTGTTGATAAAAGGTCCCTTTCTGTCTACATCATCACCAAGACCATGATAAGATTTTATAAACCATGGCTTATACATGGTTACACAACACATAATATTGATCTTCATTATGAACGAGATCTGGCACAGAGGTGGTGTAAATGAAAAACTCGATGGTCAGAGAACTTTCAAGCCCCTCTACACTTCTGTTAAATTTAGGAACACTTCACTGGGTTTGCAAGCTTCCCCCAAAGAGACTGGAAAGCAGGATTAAACACAGCAACACAGTGGGATTATGTGGTGAGAAGAGATAAAGATCCTTCAAAGTCATGTTGGAGATGATTGCAAGTAATGGATTTATCTTACACCAATGAGGAATGCTTTATTAGCATTATTAACTAACTGTTCTTAATGCATCATTTACCCTTCTATCCGCTTTTATTCTTTATTCTCATTGCTGCATAACTTTTCCCTTATTCTCATTGCTGCATAACTTTTCCCTTTTCCTTAAAGATGCCTAAACCCAGACGTATGGCACTCCAGAAGATGAAAAATATATTAATTCTTTGAATTCTTTGAATTAATGCTTTCTTTGAATTTGCCATTAATTTTTTTTTCTTTGGGTTTTTTTTTTTTTCCTTCATGAATTCCTTAGTGTATAACCTTTTGGGGAGATCCCTCATGCTTTCTGGTAACTTCCCAATTGAAAACCTTTCTAGAATTTCTCCAGAGCTTTCTAATAATTTCTATAGATTTTTTTTTCAAGGATGTTGCTGATCTAGAATTTTTCTAGGAATTTTGTAAAGCTTTTCAGAGATATCCCAAAGGCTTTCCAAGAACTGGTAGATGTATCCCTGTCATGTTTACCCAGAATCCCTGCTATGTTATGTAAAACCCCAAGGACACTTTGAGCTTTTCTGAGAGGGTTACCTAGAAAGTGTCCCTTGGTATCTCAGTCCCTTGGTATGATTAGCTACAGCCTGTCCCAGCATACCTGTATTTTATCTTACAGTTTTAGGGAACTTTCCAAAATGCAACATGGTGTAATAAATGCCAAAAGAAGTCCAGAATTTTTTCTATTAAGTACAAGGATGATCCCTGTAATTGGTTGATGGTAGAAAGATTTTTAAAAGGGAGAAAATAACTTTTTTTTCCTTTAGTTTGCTAGCTACTAAAGCTGGGGAAAACAAGAGCAAAGAATATTACCAGAAAGGAGAATCAAATCAGCTCAAAACTTTGAGATGTTACAGGGGCTGAGTTAAGAAATCTCCACCATGCTGTGATTGTGGAGCTGCTGTTGATGAATAAAGTACTGAGAGTAGAGCTGAAGTCAGAGCAGAACTGCAAATATATCTGAAAGAATGAAAATGGCCCAAGTTCAAAACACATGAGCTTTCATTCCCCTGTCACTCAGGATGTGACTTAGGAGCTTACTCTTCACCTGTAGCGTTCTGATATTTTATTGAACATGCAGTACTCCAGGAAGACTGCCTATAGCATCAAGCAATACCATGCAAATGCACAAGAGGACTGAAATATATAGACAGAATTGAAGATAAAACACAACCATATTAAAGTCACTGTATTAAAAAATAAGCAGGCCTGATTTACTTCTGCATCAGAGGTTCTTTACGCCACTTTGTTGAATAATGGGGCCATGAAGTGTGCATATCTGTAATTACTCCTGCTGCAGAGGTTCTCGGAGCTGACAGACTGCTGTAAATGGAGCATTGTATAAATGAGAATTGAGTTCAGTGTGGTGTAGATTGTTCCTCTGAATTTCCAGTACATTCTAAAAATTTAAGTAGGGAAGGTAGCAGGGATATCTCCCTCCTTCTGTGGGAAATGCATGCATTTCAGAGTCAACATTTTGCATCTAGGGGAATTTCACAGGACTTCATTGTATACCTTTCCCCTTCCCACAGGTGTGGTCATCCACAGAAGAGTGCTGGAAATGCTGTCAAGTTTTTCTGTTAAAATTTTGTACCACTTTTGTCATCTATGACTGCAAGAGAGAGTCAGACTGCGCTGTCTTACCTGGTGTAGAACAATTCAGGGGAATGTCCCAAGCAAAGAAAGGACAAACACAGCCCTCAAAAAAGTCTTAACCCTTCTTGTCTGGTTTAGGGTCTACAACTGCCATTCCAAGTGATTAATCCAACAATTGTGCTGAGACCAAAGGAGGTTTAATGAGAGACTCCCTCTGCCATTCCTTCTGGACTGCAAGGCTGGAATTTTGGGGCAATTCTTGGGTATCAGAAGGCATGAAATACCATGTGGACTGTGTTCTCTACTTACATAATAAATAGCTAGCCGAGAAACGTCCTTTTAAAATGATGAGATTTCTCTAGGGGAAGGATGAGGTCAGATGAGCTGGGGCTGTAATGTAAGTTTCTAACAAGAAAATTGAAAAGCAGGTGAGGGAAGCTGCCTTTCAAGATTCTCCTTTATTATTTCCCTTTCTTCCCAGAATTTCATATCAGGACAAGACCCACACAACACTTCAAGAGTCTTGCAAGTCTGCTACAGTGTAAAATGTACTGCTCTGCTCAGGTGAATTGTACCCAGTGTATCTGTATAGGTTAATGAAATCTAATCCTCCACTCTTGATAAAATCCATTTAGCAGTGACCAGATGCTTCCTTTGGAATCCCAGCTCTGCTGCATCTCCCCTTCACTCCTATCTGTCAGTCAAGAAGGTTTCTCAGGGAAGGTTCCCTGTTTATCCTGTTGACTTTTGCAGCCCTGCTGCTTTTGGATCGCTTCAAAAAAGAATTGCTGCAAAATGCAATAAAAAGGATTATCTCTGGGACCTGATTGTCTATGTGTTTTGGATTGCTTTATTCTGGGAGCAAGCTCCCTAGAGTGTATTTGATAATTTTAAACAGGATTACCAACTATATATGATGTTGTTGGGAAATATTTCCTGGCTAGCTGAAGCTCTTATGCCAGTATTATCTTTTCAGTCTAAATATGTGAATGTCTGCCCTGGAGTTTTTAACTGCGAATTTCACTAGGTAAATTACTATGATAACAACATATTGGGGTATTTGGGCAGACTTCTGGCCAAATGCAAACTTAAATGAGAAGAAATAACTAGCTGTGACTGGTGTTTATGGAATTTTAGGTTGTGAAATGACTGTGGAGCCAAGATGCACCCACCAAAATGCTGGTGCTGCAAAGCACTTGATCATGATATTAACTTCTTTGCTGAATTATAGCCTGTGGCTAAAGAAATTTCAAATTGAAACTTCACCTTGACTGCCAGATATAGATTGGTAAGTTACATAGAGAAACCTTTATTATTATGTTTTGATTCAAAAAATGTTCTGGAATTAGTCAAGAGTAATAAAAATGCCATAATTGATAGGCCTAGATAATAATCCTTGATTAGAAATGTCCTCCAAGGCATAGCTTTCAGTATAAGTCAAATTTTAAGAATGGAGGCTTTGTGTTACTGAGAAACGTGTGTTTTTAACAAGTAGAGCTGAATCCCACCCTGCAAAGCAGCCTGAGATATGTGCAGTCCAAGGCTGTAGCAGCCCTGGCTGGTTAGAAATGCATCACACCATTGTGCTGCCTCAAAAGGCAGAGCTCATCTGCAAACGAGAGACAGTGGGAACACCAATGGATGCTTGAGAGTACTTCAGTGAGGAGGAAAGGAAAAAAAAAAATATAAAGAAAATCCAGTCCCTGTTTCTCTTTCTTCTGGAAAAATAGTGCTGCTGTGATCCCTGACCTTTTATTAAGAAGCCAGTCCCTTGCAGAGGACAGTGATTCACTGCAGGGCACCTTATCTGCATTTGAGCAGGCTCAGCCCCAAGGCATTCCTTTGTCAGCTGCTGGAACTACTGATGGCAATAGATTCTCTGCACCAGTTATGAAGTGCTATTTTATCCTATCTGCAATATAAAAGACCCTTTAATGAGATTTAGAAAATTATGGATAAAGCCTAGTTTGACTTTTGTAATAAAGCATACATTGACATCTCTAACTAATGTGCATTGTTGCAGTGTAAGCCTATAGAGAAGAAAGGGTGCATTATTTGAATTATGAATTGATGAAAGGCATATGATCCTGTATTTGAAGGTAATAGAAAGGCAGAAATCTTACATAGGAGTAAAAAAAAGAATAAAAAATGTCTTTCTTGATCTTGTCAATTGCCAATCAAATTGAGGAAAAAATCCTGCTTTAAATCAAATGTTGGACAGTCAATGAGAGGTAAGAAATATTCTTTATATGGAGTGGGTAAATGGTTCCACTCTGATTACTCTTTCAGACAAAGTTTGTTGTGCTGTTACTAACTATGATTTTTGAATTGTCTCAGTGGGAAGTAATCAAACAGCTAAGAGACCATTTAAAAAAAAAAAATTCTCAGGAAATACTCAGTATCAATAGAGAGTCCTTTCAAGATATAACCAAAATAAATTATATACTGTGTCTGAGTGGTTACAGATTGAAGGGAAACTTTTAATCTCATAAATATAAGGTTGCTTTCTTTTATTTTTATGACATCTGGAGTTCATTGAGTTCTGGATGACTTTCATTTCTACCCACACCTGTGTATATTGCTTCAGAATCAAGTGTTGGATAGAAACACAAATGCCTGCTGACCCTGTGTGTGGCTAATAGCTTTGGTATTTCCCAATCCTGATTTACAAATGATCAGGAGGTATGCAAATCATGTAAATGCCTTTGCTGTTTGCTCCTTAGTCCAGGCTATTTTTCCTTTGTTCCTCATCACAGCTGGTTAATTGTCACTAGCCAATCTGGATGGTTCTCTTTAAACTCTCCACACATAATTAGGATTTCTAGTACAGTCCTATTAAATATTTTATCAGACATAAGGCATACATGCATTTTTTTAGTGCTGGGGGCCTGTGATGCATTATCAAAAACTACACCTGAACTGAAGGATCTGGGAATAACTCATAATATAAAGGTCCAGCCACATTTCTCCACTCTCCTACTTGGGTTCTATTCCATGAACCTGTTTTTGAAGGGGAAAATCATAACACAAAAATAGAGCAAGAGCTGGGACTTAGTCCAGTGTTCCAGCTTGGCTGTGGGAAGGCTGTTCTCACTGCGAAGGGTGCCCTTTTGTCATTAAGATGTGTTGACTAAAGAATGGGTATGACACATTGTCAGCCAGAATGATAATTCAGCAGCATCCCACTTTTTCCACATTGTTCTCTCCCACACTTCTACTTCCTGAGGTTTCTTAACATGGATGATCAAATTCCAGGGGTCTTGGTAATGAGTAAAAATCAGTAAAAACCATTTTGTGATCATTATACCTCAGATCCATTACCTGTCCCAGTAATCCAGCCACAGGGTCAGTTTGTAGATTTTTCCTTTCACCAAAACTATGAAGGCTTGAAATGCAACTACCCTAACCTCATATTTGTTATTCTAATCCCCTTGCTGCTTGTCAAAGAATATCCTCTTAGAGATCCCATTTTCAACACCTGCAATTTATTTTCTGTTTATTTTGCCATGTTACATAGGCTAATGTAGCCTGACAAGGTGAATTTTTATTGTCTTCTATACCTGTAAGGCTTTTCAGGATTTCATTTTGATGATTCACATCTTTTCATAATACAGCACCAAATTCTTAAGTTTACTAGGCAAATTTATGTGGTGCAAGTGGAATCACACAGTGCAAAGATTGTTTTAAGTGATCTGAGAAGTGTTCTGGGGAATCCTCTTGATTGAGAGAAAATCTTTTCCATCAGAAAGCTGCAGCAAGCTGTTTGCAGCCACCCTTTCCCCTGTTTCTAAAAAGATGAGGAGAGGGATTAAGTCTGGAGGGGACAAGGCATGAGGCCATGGGAGAGTGCTAATGGAGCAATATTCCCACTTTGCTATGAGCAACAGGCAAAATTGATTCTTTCTGCACTAGTGAGGATGTGGGAGGTGCAGTTTACTCTGTGTTACCACTCTCCTCCAGCTCCAAATGTTTACCCTGTTTACTTTTCTCCTGTTCTCATTATAATACATTCCTTTTCAGGGTTGAGTCTGTGTTTTGATTTAGTGATCTCCTTGGGCACCTTCTGCTCTTGCAAGTAATCTTTATTCATAAAGAGCTCAGTTACAGGTAATAGGGCCTTAAATCTAATTTTTTTGCGTCTCTGCTTGTATTTATGAAGAACTATTCTTGTGAATGAAGCATTAGCTTGTGGTAAACAATGGTAAATAATGCCAACAGCTCCAGTGTGGTTACAGCTATAGCAGTCAAAAGACCTGAAAACTCATCTCTCTGTCAGGCACTGTCACTTCTAATATGGAAAACTGAGTAATTCCATGATATTTGGAAACATTTCTCCTCTTAGCAGATGATGAATTCGCAAAGTGATGCTTAATTAGTCTTGTTACTTTTTAATAAACTAAGGGAAGATATTATGGAACTGCAAAAGGAGGATAAATCTGTGTATCAAAAATTCTTAGTAGCTGGGAAGCAGATAAAACAAAATCCTACTGCTTTACCTTTGTACAACAAAATGCTTTAATCCCATTTGAACTGTACACACAATATTGATACAGCATTGTTTGGGTAACAGGAGACAGTGCAGCTAAGAAAGCATGTGACTGGAAGACCATAAAAAATACACTTACTCCATATTTTTGCTGAAAAAATACTGATGGAAATTGATGGTTTTGATAACTTTTGATGTGACATAGTAACAGAAGCATATTGTCATGAAACTGTAGTCACTTTCTTTCGATAGATAGATAGATATACAATAATTAATGTTTTCTTCCTCTCCTACAGTAAGATGAGAGGGTTGCCCTGGGTAATTACTGGCTGCCTTCTCTCCATTTCTGGCCTTGCGAAGTCTGCCAAGTTCAGGTGACAAGCAATTGAAGAGTGGAACAAGCTATGTCATTATATTAACAATATAGATCATGAAGCTGTCTAGGAGAGAAAAAATATAATATACAGGTGGTGGTTTGTTTTTTTTCCTTCTTTTGCTGTAGATTGTTCTCCCATTCCCAATAAATAGACATGTGAACAAAGCCCCCAAATCTGCCACATCCCCATAACATCCACTGACCCTTCACTGCTCTGTGGTCGTTATTTTGACATTTAAGAAAGGTGCCTAACTAGAAAGATGGGTGATGGAAGATTAATACAGTCCAGAATTCTTAGTTTTTGAAGGATTACTGAGTGGTGCAACACCTCAGCACGCTTCATTCCCCCTGGCCTTCCCTTCTTCCCATGCACAGCTCTGGGCCGAGTCAGCTGCTCCCTTAGGTGCAAAAGGGAAGGTACAGCCCTTGAGCTGTGCTCCCCACTTCAGGCAGCACAACAGAGAAATAAAGGGTCTTCTCTGCAGAAGGATTTTAAGGATGTTGACAGGCTGCACATGAGCACTTGCGAGGCTTTGTAAGTGAAGACCAGCAGCATCACTTCAGCAGCATCTTTGAAAGTGGTGAATGGGTGTCTAACTCTGGTCCAGCCACGCTCTGTGACCTTGGGCAAGGCACCTCACACCTGTGTTTCTCTAGTCCCTGCTGTGTAAAATATTGCTGATGCTTATCTAGATTAAAGAGCAGGAGTGAGGCAATGTTCATTAATTATTGTTGGAGGGTGTTCTGAGATCCAGCCCAATAAATGTGTAGGATATAATGTTTTGCCCTTCCCTTCTGGGACACGTTCCTTTGAGGAATGTAAATTGTTATATCTCCTATTTTTATGTGAAAGGAAAAAAAAGTAAAATACAACTTGATAGCCTCATTTTAATTGTCTTTGTTGTTATTTTTTAGTATGTGGGGGGTTATTTCCTGTACCATACGCAAGACTAAATTCACAGAGGTGTTTATAAAACAGGAAAAGATGCAGGCAGGTACCTTATACAATTTGCATAAATACTTTGGGAATCTGCTCCCTGTGGAGTCAAGCATCTCATGTGCTGGGGTGGCTTCATCAGTCCCTGGTGAATGCCCACCTACATCCTTATGAGTTCAATTTTCCCTTGCAGTCTAAGCTTCAACTTCAGTATTTGCAATACTTAAGACACAAAGTAACCCTTTTAAAATCATTGTGAAGCCATTTTACAGTATGGCCCTCATTATAATGTAAGATTTTTTAAATAGTTTCCAATCCTAAATGTTAGGATGAATCTTTATTAAAATGTTGCCCTCATATTTTTTTTTTTTTTACATTAGTCCCATTTTATTTTTGAATTGAGTTCTATTGAAGCAAGACAGTGATTGGCTTCTCAGGTGCAGATTCTCCCAGGGCTATGAGAGCTCCTGGATCCCACAGGCAGCTGTAGAAACTGTTATTCCTGATGGAGGGGATTTGCTTCACTGCAGCTGCTCTGAGTATGACTGGAAGAAATTTGGAAGCCCTGACATGGTAAAGGAATGGTTGGGTGATACTGCACTGCGACTTCACCTGGAATATGCTGTTAGAAGTTTTCCACTGAGATGTGTGTTCAAACAACTCCTGCCTGTGAATGTTACTCAGTGCAAGTACAAATCCTACAGGAGAGGCCCAGTTCCATGGCCATAAAACTAGAGTTGTTTTTCTGGATATTTTCTGGACTTATTATAAGCTCTGGAACCATTCTTCTCACTATGCATCCCTCAACTGATGTTTTCTCCTGGAAAGAGGAATTGGCTGTTTCATGAGGCACAAGGAAATAGACATTCAGTTCATCATTGTTTCATTACTAGTGTGAAAACCACTTCAATAATGAGTTAGAATAGCTCAATCTTTGTATTCGAGAAGAAAATATAAGTATTTACTCTTCAAGAAATTGTTAGGTACTTATTTTGGTTGTGCTGGAAGGAAATTTAGACTCTTTGGATATTTTAAATCCTAATTAATAGTTTGACAGGGTTTTTTTTGCATTTCAAAAAGAGAGAAAATTGCTCAGGGTTCAATTGTTGTCTGCTCAGCAACACCTAAGTTAAAAGTACAGGCTCATGTCATAACAACTGAAATGTAAAACTCTCCTTTCACAGTATTCTTTTCATCCAGGTGCATGTTGTCCTGTGGTGGATTCTGTGGGAAAGCCCTTGTTGGTCCTTGTGGAGGCTTTGCTAAGTGTGGAACTCACCATGGTGCTCCCTGCTTGGTCTCCACAGCTTCTTCTGTAGAAAATAAAAGTAAAATAATCTCAGAAAGGGGACAGAGAGGTTCTACTTTGGCAGTCACTGAGTATGTGCATTTTCTCCCATAATATTGACACTTGATTTTTTCCCTTTGCAGCTGTCTGGGTGATTGTTATCATCCTGAATACTTAGTAAGAAATTAGATGCTTTTTTCCAGTTGCTGCTCTGAGCAGCAGCTGTCTCACTTGGATAATAATTTTTTGGGTTTTTTTTTTAAATACAGTTGGAAGAAAATGAAATAAACCAAGGGAAAAAAATATCAATCATTCTGCCAGTAATGGAAGGGACGTGCATCTAGCATAGTTGTTGTCAATATGCACAGTGAATCATCCTATATATAACCAGAATTAGGTGAATTTTCTTCTGTTCTTACTCAGAGGTGTAGTTTCAGGTTGCCATTGACTGTATCTAGAAAACAGCTTCATTTTCCTTAGAAATTTAAAATTTAAATGCTCTGTGATAGAGCTCCCAAAACCAGGTCCTGCTCAATTTGTTTAACTGGCTGCAGATGTTTACATACTTGCTCTAAAAGGGATTATTTTGTTCATTTTTATTCCCAAATTGGTGCTGCTCCAAACAGAATTAAAAGATGAGTGTAATGTCTTACACTGATTAAAAAAAAAACAAAACAGTTGGGTCTTCTTTTTTTTTTTTTTTTTTTTTTCCCTTAAGTTTTTAGTTTTATATTTGCAGTTCTTTCCTTGCCTGGGATAGAGTCAAGATTCTTTGGAAAAGAGCAGGAGAAGATCTTTCTGAAGGAAAAAAACTACCAGAAAATGTCCACCTTCACTGCTGTTCCCTTCCTTTTCACAGCCAAGGGAACTGAATTCCTTCAGTGTCTTTAATTTGCTCCTCCTGGGGCTGCCTCAGGAGGATAAACAGGGAGGTCACAGGGGTTTTCTGCTGAACTGATGCTGTGGTACCTGCAGGAGATGTTTGATGTGTAAACACAGTGGGTCAATACAACTGAACTTAGAGATAACAAAAAGATGGGAGAAATAATAAAAATACCATGGCAAATACCAATGAGGAAAATGAGTAGTTTAAGACAGGAAACAAAGAGGGCTTAATAATTGCATGAGGTATATTAAGTTGTGGTGTTGCTTTTCCTTTTTAAGAGGTGTCCTGCCTTCTGGGATTAGCCTGGAAAAGATGCACTGCATTGAGCTGCTTGCACTGCAAGCAAATGGCTTAGATGGGCTGCTGTAAATAGTCTTACAAAGTTTTTCCTTTGAGCAGTGAATTTCACTTACCTTAAAGAAATATGTGAGATCTTTAGCTTGAATGAAACTTAGTTCTTCTGGAATCTTCAGCATTGCTGCTCTCGCTCATCTATCTGAGGACCATTCCTGGCAATCTCTTTCTTCCTTTTCCAGCTCATTTTATTTAAAATTTATTTTAAAACCTGTTGAAGTGTCAGCTTCTGTAACAAATCCTAGAGGCACATCACTTTGACAGAATCTCTTGCCTACACAATGATGTGGAGTAAGGACATTTTCTTTGTTCTTAGTTTCTTTTCATCTGAGGCAAAAAATCCCCAAAACACCCAACACAAAACCCTGAGGTTAACAAGAGATCTTGAAAGAGAAGTGTGAAATCTTTCTCTTTCTCTGGTTTGTTAGTTTTCCTCTACCATGCTGAGGATAAGCTAATCAAGAACCTGAGCCAACAAGACCAATATGATGAGTGTCCACCAAGTCATTAGGAATGGAAAGGATTTGTTTTTTTCAATCCCTTTTCTCTGTGGTTTACTTCTAGTTTAATAGTACAGATTTTAAGGAAGCTCTTTGTGACATCTGAAGGGACTTTTTGCCTTATTTTTTTTCCTCCTTTTTCTTTTTTTTTCCTTTTAGCCTGCCACCTTTAAATTACACTTAGATGCTTCTGATCTCTGCAGTGTACATTACAGTGGCTTGTGACACTGCTTTCTGTTGTGATATTGTAATCATTTAACACAATAGTCCCTCCAGCCAGCTGGTGCAAAGTCTTCTTCAGCTTACAGTATTTGGGAACTGGAGGTCTTGACTCTGAATGCAGGGATGATTCCAGCATGCAGAAAGCAATTACCAGCCCTGGAACCTGTCCAGAGCAGCAAGGCTGACAATGCTCCTTTTTGCAGCCCTGCCCTGGCAATGCTAATAACCCAAAGCTACTTGTTAATATATCTGCTGGGAGACCTGCATTCTAATAAGCACTTCACAGTCATATACTTACTCTTCTCAGTTTTCATTTGAATATGTATGAATTCATATAACATCGGCCAGAGCAGGTTGAACAGTGAATTTGCAAATAGACATGCAGTATGGAAACTACAGAATGCTTGCCTTAGTAAAATTGTAGCAGGTAAATCATGAGTGCTGTAGTCTATAATCTGCACTATTATCATAATTGCTATCTGCATTATCTTTTTGGATGGCGATGAAAATATTTTATATAACCAAATTAAATAACCAGTGTTTGTTGTACTATGTTTAGTACTTTGATACCTTTTAAGTATGCTGTAAAGAATAACTCAAGTGGAATTTAGATCAGTGATTGCTTGTAAAATGTCTGAGATGAAACGTTGGAAGATTGAGCGTAAGATACTTTGTGAATGTAAGACCTTGAAACCAACTACAAGGTCATTAAAAAGCATTGCTAATTGGATAATAGGATTATTATTACAATCTTTTGAAAAACTGTTGCAAAATAAGTCTCTTTGTTCTCTGGGTGTTTTCTGTGATTAAATGATTTATGGCTAATTATCCTCTAAGATTCTCCTGCTCTAAACCATCTCTTTGTCTTGATGCTGCCATGGTTTCCCACCCTGGGGCACCTGGCAGTAGTCGAAAGGGTTTTCTCTCTGGTTTCTGCTCTTGAAGACCTCTGTGCCTTCAGATTCACAGCAGACACTTGATGTTCACAGTTTTGGGCTCCCAAATGAAGTGTGGTGGGAGACGCAGCCATACATGTGGGATTTGCAGCTGCTGACAGGCAGGACCTGCTGCATTTAATTGCCTGTTTTTAGAAAAGCTTCTGTTGCAGTTATATTTTTGTCTTTTCTAATATCTAAACCAAATGTTAATGCATTGAAAGGCTTGATAACACCTCACAATAAATATCTAAGCTTGGGGCTTTTCTGTATGGATAGACTCAGCCTCTTCTAGTGGTGTGCTTTCCCTGAAATTTTCATGAGGTGGGCTCGCAGCACAGGGGTTATTGGTGGGGGTGGAAGTCTGAAACAGGACAAAAAAAATGGCAGTAAAAGATAGTGGAAGCTTTTTACTGGATCTAGAATACCTGGGGATGAGTTAAGTCTTCTGCTTCTGCAATGTTCTTGTGTTCATTTGCTATCAGTTGCAAAAATAATCGAGAGATCAAGCGTTTAATCAGCCATTATTATTACATAAAACTCTCATGTCCTGAACTTTCTCTGACACCACAAATGTCACTGTCATGGGTTTTACTCATTCATTTCATGCTGTTCAGATAGATGATATGGGAGAGAAAGATCTTACCCTCCATGTAACCATTCAATAAAGATAAGGAAAAGTGAGATAAATCATGAAAATAGATCCTGGTGTTGAGATATTGTAGAAGAGCAGCACAAACTCTCCTTTGTTCACAGCAGCTCTTCTACTTCAATCCCAACAGTAAAATTCAGAGTAGAGAGGTTTTTGTGGAGTATTAAATGTATCTTTTACCATAAATTCAGACTGGAAAATATCCAAGAAATATACAAGAAACCTATTTACATTTTATGGACTAACTTGATATGCTTTCATGCTGTCAGGGCTGACTAAAATCATACATCAAGGTTGTGAAGCACTCCAGAAGCATCTTGTGCCTGATTACCTCACCTGTGTCACCTCCAGAGCCAGCTATCCCAATGTCACTGAAATTGTGAGTGAGTCTCTGGTTAGAGCCATGAACTGGTGAAGGCAAGGGAGATGTTGGTCCAAACACACCCTGGCAGCTGAGTGCTTCTGGTTTTGTCTCTTTGGAAAAGTGACAAATCTTGGGGGCCAAAAGTGATGCTATGAGAAACAGAGAAAGGCCACCCTGCTGTTATGGTCAGTCATCCCTTTTCTTCCCTATGCTGTGACCACTTATTGAGTGCTGCCCAGTGCTTGGAGCTTTTAGGACAGAGAGGTTTGTGTGTCTCTTTGGTTACACTCTGTTCTGCCAGCAGTTGCTGGTGTGTGGTAATAAACATCTTCGTAAGCAAACAAAAAACATGTTCTGCTTTGATTCACAGGATATTAAATCTCATGTTGAGTCAAAGAAATAATTTGCCATGTGGCACAGACCTGTCCAGTTGTAGTCAGTCACCTTTATCCAAATGAAAAACCTTCTTACAAACATCTGCCTTAAGTGGGAGAGATTTCTTGCAAGCATAGGTTGGGTGTTTAAGTCTTGAGCAGTATGATTCATTTTTACAAAATAATAAAAGTTTGGGGAACATTTCATTATCATATGAAATATGATCACAGGATATGGAATGTAAGCCACAGGAGTTCCCTGATTTTGGTCATTTTGGGATTTCTTTCCTACTGATAAGATTGTGGATGTAGTGCACATTTGACCATTGCTGCCTAGGTCCCTGAGGACTTGGTTATTTATTAAAGGAAACAGATATATAAATGTTATGCAATAATTGGATTCCTGAGAGCGAGTGAAAGATTGAACAGGATATAAACTTGTATAAAGGCTATGTCCAAAGCTGGATTTTCAATTGAGCTTTGCTAGGCACTGTTTTTGGCATTTACTATTGTGGAAATTTGTGGGGTGTTGTCTGGATAAGTGTGTGAATCACTACAGATACTGGACTGTGCCTGTTTCAGTGTTGTGCTTCCAGTACTGAGCAGGCTAATCTGTAAAATGCTGTTTGACTTACCTGGAAAGCTTCTAGTTCTACATAGTTCACTATATTATCAGTTGAAAAGTAGGCTAAATATCTGATTGAGCAAACAAAATAAAACTTCAGAGCTTCATGGTGCTTCCTTAAAACTCATTAAGCAATGTTAGAAATCTACTAGTGAATCATATTAATTGAAACATAGATGGAGGTAAATTAATTTAAATATTTAGATGGCTTAAATTATTCAAATGTGAATGTAGAGGTTTAATATTTTATTTGTAGTTTGTTAGCCTATAGTTATATGTAGAACTTCTTTGTCAGGCTAAACGAGCCTTCCTTCTCTGAGGTGTTCATCCCTCCTTTCAGGGGGCATGGTGATTTAATTTAGGGGGTTTTGGAGAAGAGGGCAGGGCAGCTGCTGCTCCAGCTGTTGCAATCAGACTGATGGTGAACATCTCACTGTGGCCTCATTCTCTTTGGATCACCATTTTCCAGACTCATCATGAAATGGGTGATCCAATTCCCATTCGTTGCCCTTTTTGTTTTTAAGGGATCACTACAAACAGCAGGATGCACTTGGAATGCTTCACACACATTTTTGTTTTGTGTCCTTTTTCCTCAGGCTTCTGAAGCAAAATGAATTGTTGAATGTATTTACATGATGTCGTGCTGCAAATTATGTATTCAGAGATTTCTTTTTGTCTGCACACAACAAGTTGGGTGTAGATGCTCATTCTATTAAGTGGCAAGATTCCAATACATTGTTTTCTGCTTTTTTGTTTTTTAAAAAAAGTGTCATTCTCCCCAAGGAATTACTAACTAAGATGAGGCAGATTGAGGGCAAGCATGTGGTTACAAACAACTTCTGAATAATTTAATTTAAGATGCTCAGTAATGACTTTGAAAACTTTGCAAGTAAAACAAACTTTTTGAGTAAAACAAAATCCTTCAGATAACAATTCCCTGTGTGTGCATCTTCATTTTGTTTTGCGTCTTTACATTTTTTATTCTGTCTCTTGCAAGAAAAGTCTAAAATTATTCTGATATGTCATTCAGGCAGAAAATTTTTAGAAATTCAATGTATTTCAGTTCTCAAATTTGGTTTATTTTCTTAATTAAATCTCAGCCTTTGTGCAGTGAACTCTCTTGGTTTTGTGAGAGGACGGTGGCCTTTGGAAAGAAAACCTAAGAACATGAGATGAGCCCTAGCACAATAATTTTTTTTTTTTTTGTCCCAGTCAACTCTGAAAGACTTTGGCAAGAGTGCCTTATGCCACAGTAGCTGAAGGGTCTCAGTTTAAATGCCTTTTCTGCCTTATTTGGACTTTTCATGAGCCATTCATAACCAAAATACCTCTGTGCCTCCAGCAGAGCTTTCATCTTGAATTATCTAATTAAAACCATCAAGTACAGAGCGAGTTGCTGGCCCAGAGGAATATGCAGTGTTGATCTTCCCCATTACAGGTTGCTGATCTACCATGTTAGACTAGGACATTGCCTATCTTCTGTGGAAGAACTGGCTTAAATAAACCTCATCTTGCAGTCTTTGTCCAGGGGTAGTCGCAGGGCTCTGGACACTGTGACAGCAATGACCATGTGGCTGTCCCACAGCTCTGCCCCAGGGTCTGAGGTTGGAAGAGGTAACAGAGCCTTTGACTTCCCTGCCCTGGGAATAATGCAGTTCTCTGGATCTCATTTTAAACCACAGACTTCAGCACAGTGTCCCTGGCTGCTGCTGGGCTGATGGTTGGATTAGATGATCTTGAAGGTCTCTTCCTGATGATTTCTCTCTCAGGGTTCCTAGGTCAGGGTGACCCCAAGAGAGATTGTAAAGAGTCTTTGCTTCCCTGGCCCGAATGCAGCCAAAGAAGGAGCCTGGAATGCTTCCAGTTGCTTTCAAGGTTGTTTATTTCTTCTCTTATCTAATACATTTTTTCTCTCTCTTGCTGTGGTCTGTCCAGAAGGGAAGCCATGGCAGTCTGGCCTCGAGCCCTGGGTAGCTCCCACATTATATACTCAAACCTATGTGTCTATGTTTACATTATTTCACCAATTCCCATCTCCTATGTTAGACAGTGAATCTCTACTTGAAACCAATAGAAAAGTGCCAGCACCACACCAAGACATGCAGGACAAGAAGAACAAGAAGAAGGTCAGGACATGCCCAAATCCCTCCATTTTGTCCCCTGAACCCCTTATCTTAAAAACACCAAAATTCTACTTTTCCACCCTGTGTCAATTCACCTATTACACTACTAAAACCCTTGAGACTTGTAATTCCTCATCCACAGATAGCAGTTTTCCATGGGTTAAAATCAAAGCCACAGATGTTTTTGACTTCATGCCAGGGTCTCCGAGCTCCCTGCCAGGGTCTTGAACCAGCCAGGGTAGCCAGAGGGATGTGCTGGACTCCAACATCTTCCAACCTTGACAATTCTGTGATTTTGTTCCTAAACTGGCCAATCTTTGGCTAAAGTCTTCCTGCAAAGAAGGAGGTGGCTCTACTGGTGCCAGGTGTAGATCTCACAGTATGGAGGGTCAGGAGATATCCTGGTTTTTAGTATTGACTTCCCAGTCCTAAAGCAGGGCACATTTTTTTCCTCTCAGCACATCCTGCTCCTTTCCTGGATGTGGCAGTGGAGTAAAAGCAATATATAATAATTCCTTTCATTGCTTCAAAGAACCAGGCATGATCACAGCAGAATGAAAATATGAAAGCTAAAACAGAGGCAAAGGGTGAAATATATTATGTAGATGACATTATGGCAACATAATGAAGAAACTGAAAGGCGCAAAATGAGATCTTACATTTTCCTTAAGTTTAGTAAACCCATTCTTTTCAGCTTTATGGATGTGATGAACATCAATAAGATTGATTAAAAAAGGCTGTAGAATGTTAAAATTATACCATGTTGCTCCCAGCTTCAGTATTATTCATGCTTACAATGGGCCATTACCGACACACCGTTCTTTACTGAGGAAAATAATAAATTAATTGCTCTCTTCTGTCTGTTTTTACCTTGCCTAGAGCTTGTCAACAGCTTCTCTGTAAAGATTGCTGCAATTGCCATTTGCATAGTAAAGTCTGCTTCTTCAGCTTGGGAGAGACTTTGCCACAAGCCTGGTTTGCTCCCAGCACTTGGCTCTGCTCACCCACAGTGCACAACCTGGTGCTGTTTGCTGGGAGCTGTGAGCAAGGGACAGAGCTCCTGGAGGTGGCAGTGGCTTTGGAGGTGATAGTAAAAGGGTTTTAAAATCATGGGGATTTAGGGTTAAAAGGAAAATTAAGCTTAGTACGCCCTGAAAAGAAAAATAAATACCTTAAGTACATGAAGACTTTGTACCTTGCTAGAACTGCACCTGGGTAGCTAGTACATGATAAATGATATAATTGTTAGATGTAATGGTTGTTTAGTAATTAAATATAATTACTGTTTAATTGTAAGAATAATAATGAGAAAATTTGGTCAGGGGCCTAAGAAAGATCACGAGAAACTCATGTCAATGTATACAATAGAACAATATAAGTTTAATAATTAATATGTAAGTTATATAACGATAGAATATAAAATATGTTCAGCTCGAAAGCCGTGTTGGAGTCAGATTTGGGTCTGTACCCCTGATTCCCAGAGCTCTCAATAAAAGCACCTGCAGATAATCACATCCTGTGATTCTGTGTGTTCCTGAATGCTGACAGAGGGGCAGTGGATCAGTTGTGTTTCAGCTGAAGTTTCTAGCAGCCTTGCTGTTACCACCATAACCAAACCCCAAATTGGAGCCTGTGGCTGCCATAGGTCATGTGCCACTTTGAAGTTTTGTAGGATATATGATTATTTAAAGCCTTAAATTCCAATTTATGAGGTGCAAAAGTCTTCCACAGCGAATGATTTCCCCTTGACTTGACTGTATACCAAGAAAAGGAAAATCTGATTTACTACAAACACATTTGTTCACCCAGGAGACAAGAAGGACTAGGGGTGGTACAAGGTTGATTTGGAGTGAGGCTGAGAAGGAATGGTCAGGCTGTGCTTGTGTTTATTTAACTGAGCAGATGGTTTGTACTTCTGGGAGGGGAATGTTCACGTGGGGGAAATGTAAGGGGATAAAAAAAGAAATTTAATCTTTCACAGTTTCTCTATGGAGCTGACAAGGTTTGGGTAATTAAACTGTTTACCTACATTTTGTGTGCCTGGTGTCACAGCTGGATGCTGTCACTGTCACTTCCCTGCACTGTACAATTTACTGCATCAGCAAGTTACTGAGCCCTCGTCTGCCTGCAAACACCTCATCCTTGGAATGGAGAAAGGGGTTTGCACTCAGGGTACAGTGCTTTGGGATCCACTGAGGGAGGAGGATCATTTTGGTTAATATCTTCATTTTTAAATTATTTTTTCTGAGTTGTTCTTTTTCTGTGAAGGAATATTTGTGCAACTGCAGTTCTGTGGGGAAGCAAGCCAATCTGTTTTTTTTTTTTAAATCTGCTCATGCTACTCAGAGTCTCTTACTAGTAAAGATAGTTTATAAACAAGAGGACCATATGTGGCATTTTCATCATGTAAGTGCTCTGTGATTTCCTAAGGCTGATTTGGGAATATCCTTCCTTGATAGGAGGCTGTGTGGGCTCCTTTCAGTTTTTTTTTTTTTTTTCCTTGTAGGAAAGCCAGCCAGACTCCTGCTGGCAGGAGCAGTAGCAGAAGCAACCAGGCAGGACTTTACCATGCTCCTCTCAATTTGCTTGACTATTTCCTTAATATTTTCCACTTCATACCACCTGCTCTTTCTTCAGTTCTAAGTTTCACTTAGTCTTCTCTTGATTTTTTTTTTTTTTTCACATTCCTTTACCTAATCATTACTAACTCCTTGCATAGAAAAAGTCTTAATGTTTGTTTGAATCAGTTCATGCATTGTATTTTTCCTACCTTGCCAAATATTTTCAGGGCAGAACTACTTCTCTACCCCATATGTACAGCACAATGGTGTCTAAATGTATTTCTAATAAGCTTCATTAACAATATTTATTTCTATCGTTGACTTCATCCCAAATACATGGAGTGGTCAGTTTGGCTTGAAAAATCAATGGAAAAATTAACCCTTGTTGCTCTGAAAACTCATACATTAATTTCAAGATGTGTTCTTTCCAAAGGAGTCTTTTGCTTTCAGAAGAAGAAAAGCCCTTTTGAAAATATTAGTCTTAGAGATGACCCCAGATTCTCCCTTCCTTTTTCTCCAGTAGAAACAGAAGAACTATCTTAGCATGGCCTTTGAAACTTTGGCTTTTCTGATGGTATTTTTATGGCTTTCACAGAAGTTTACATAGAAGCAGAGATTAAATCCACCCTGCCACACTCACTTGCTTTCATCTTCTGATGCTTTGTGGGAAATAGTGCCAAATATTGCCAGTGAAATTAAACTTTCAGAAGGAGGCATAAAGAAATGAGATTTCTTAGCACTGAAACCAGACTTGGGAATATCTTGGGAATTTCCACTCATCTTCATGAGTGGAAAAGCATCTAGAAAGTGAGCAAGGGTGATGCAAGATGAGTAATGCAATTAGTGGTGCTAGGCATAATAAGGAATTTCTTAAAGAGCCGTGAATATTTACTGTGTCTGCTTTTCCTGAGGCAGAAACAAATGAGTATCAGAGCCACAATGGCAGGAAAAAGACATAATTGTTTGCTTGTATTTCCTCTCTTTCAAGTGAGTGGAAAGTGGCCCACAGCATCTGTAAGTACATTTGTGTACAGTTGCTGTTTGCTCATCTACTTTTGTAGGTATGGTCCTTTTCAGAGTGCTAATGTGTTTTGTACATGCAATAAATCAAAATGAGTATTCATAAAGACTTGGGTCTCCCCAGAATTTTTCCTTCCTAGGCACAGTAACACTTTTCATCCAAGCTTCTATAGCTTACCTTCAGGACAGTAATCCTGTTGCAGCAGGTTTGGGTTTGTTTTTTTTTAATATTTTGAGCAGGTATTTTTGCCTTTGCATTGATGAGGACATACTCAGGGGCCTGTTCAACAGCTGATCTGGGTAAAAGCTCAAAAGTTCAATTATTCTACCTCCCTTAACAGAAATGATCAAAGAAGTGCATGGGGAACATGGGGAGAAGGGAGTGCACCAGGCTGAGGAAGAAATAAACATGTAGATAGAAGCACCAGAAAATTTCCTTTTTTTCCTTCATGCGGAGGGCAGGGCAGAAGGGGGTTGGAGATCTGCTTGTTTGTAATCTCTCTGTTGTGGGAAGCTGTGACCAGTCACACTGACATTGTCCTGGAACCAGGGCCTGGGCTCTCTTATGGCACATAAATCTGAAACCTTCTGTGCTGGGATAGAAAAGGAAGGAGAATCCTGACTTTTGGGTCTGCCTTGTTGCTGTGTAACAGGGGAATTTAATCCCCTCAGCTGAGCCCTGTTTCAGGTGTCTCAGTGGGGCTGCTGTGCCTTGGTGCTGTTGGGCACAAGTTCTGTTCCATGTTTGTGACAAGGGAAAAGCTGAGCACTGACACTCCCATGGTTGTTCCCATTCCCACCTCTGCTGGGGAAGATGAAACAAGAAAGCCTTATAAATATGATTGCGTGGCCAAAGATTTAGAAAATACAGAGACTGAGATGGTAACAAGTTGTGACATACCAAACCTCAGTTACTGCACAAGTAGAAGACAATAGTACAGCCAGGGTGAGGACAATCCCCCTTCTGGTTGAACAATGCCCTTACCTACAGGGAGGTCCAAGGGTCAGATGGACTGTTGGATCTCACCCCAGTGTGTGGCTCACCCCACACCTGTAACCCTCCCCTGGAACATCAGGAGTCTGTGACCCCACTGGCCCAAGTCTTGCTCCAGCCCACCTTAAACCCCTGGCAAGGAGTCCCTGAGGAGCCAGACACCCTCTTGGAACTTCTGTTCTCTTGGAGCTGCCCCTCTCCTGGAACATCCTCTTGGGATCCTCTCTTATCTCCCTCTGCCCCTTGCCTCTCCTCCCCCCACGCCCTGGGGCTGCCACGGGTCAGTCTGGTGCCTCCAAGCAGGGCCTTCCACCCTCTCTAATAAACCAGATTTTCTGAGAGCAGCCTTCAGAGATCTCTGGTCTCCATCCACTCAAACCCTCCTGGAGTCCAGTGTCCCTGCACACCTCCTCCTGAGTTTATGCACCAAGGACATCCCTGTGATCATCTTGCCTGACCTCCTGCCTAACACATGCCATAAATTCCATATAGGAATTTTTGGAATCAGTCTATAAATTTCAACTTTCATAGTTTCTGCAAGACTTACTGCCAGCTGTAATACATTACAGATGAAGGATAAATCTCTTATTTTCAAGGCAGTTCTCAAAAACCTTTCCAAAACAAACTACATGTGCAATTCTTGCTAGAAAAACCTACCCAGCCCTCAGAAAACTCCCAAATCCAATCAAATATTTTATTGTTGCTCCGTTTATTTTGAGTCTTTTAGATCTGGTAACATTTAAGCTTTCTTGATTCCTCTTTGTGATAGACAATTCTAGAAACTGTTAGGCAAATATTGCAGAGCCTTGGCATTTCTAGTTTTCAGCAGTCTTACTTTCTCACTAGTGTGTTTTTGGTGTTCTTTGTTTTGTTTCAGATTACACTGATTCTGCACATCTGAAGTGGTTTTGTATCTGCTTTGTAGGTGGCAGCTATTTTATTCAGGAAGAGAGTGACTTCATCTGACAGCTCTGGAATTGTACAGCTCAGCCAGTTACTATTTATTTCTAATAACAGCAAACTGTTTTTTTTTTTTTTTTTTTTAATTATTTTTTGTAATAGCACTGTTATATAGTCATTAAGAAGTCCTGCTTTCTGTAATGGGTTTGCAATTTAAATTATGTGTAACTTATTCTTACCTTATTTTGAAAAATACTACCTTCTTTCCTTTACTCTGAACTCTGTTCTAATGCCTAAATCTCAACTTTCTCTTATTAAGTACTGGAGTGTATCAGATGTTTCATACACTGACATCCCCAAAAAACATCCCCTATAGATCCAGTGTGCTCTCCACCACTGAAGTGGGTGCCACATTTTATGGAGACTTAGAAGAATTCTCTTTAATTCCTTTGTATAAATTATGATCCATTAATATTTCACCATGAGGAAAACAGATGTGCCTATCTTTAAAGAGGGAATGCAGGCTGGAACTGGAATGAATAATAAAAAGCTTTTCTGTCTAATGAACATCTGATCTTTTATAAAAATATTTCTGAGGCAGGAGTGTAAAGTTCAAGCCTTAGAATGGTTTGTGAACTGAATATAAAAAAGTATGGGCTAAGTTAATCCAGGCACTTCATTGAGTTATTGTCCTACATTTAGAACAAAACCTAAAAACATCAAAACATTCTGTAATTCTGAAGTCTGTGTGAAGAAATTGGTTATAAAATGTCAAAACATGACTTTTCAACAACTTAATAGTTTTCTATTTGCTTTTTTTTTCTGCCAGAAGAGAAAGTTCATCTGCATGACAAGAAAATAAATTTTAAAAATGGCCTAACTGTTTCCACAAACATGATTAGCAAATCATTATTTATTAAGAATTACTTTAAAATAATGAACAGTTCTAGTGGAGATGTTTTAGAAAATAACTCGGACAACACCACTGGACCATCCTTAAATAAGAATGTACTGTCTGGCCTCTCTGTTGGCAATCAGAAAGAGCTGCTTGTGTACCTTAATCTTGGATATTTTTGTTGTTTGGATATTGCCTGCCACAATCCATGTGTAGTCCTTCCTCTAACCAAATAACTTAGGTAGTCAGCTGCTTAAATACTGTAAAATACCAGATGATATCTTTACAGTATCAATGTAACACTGCATGGGGCATTGATTCAGTGAGAAAGAATTTCTCTTGAAAAGTGAGCATGGCTAGAGGAGTTTTGGATGCTTTTTTTTCCTGTATGGTGCTCAATTTAGCATAGGAATCAGCTCATCAAATTGCTGAGTAAGGCAGGGGCTTATGTGCTCACCTCATTCTTTTCATCCTTCATCCTCTGGTAGAGAAGCAGAATGGAATTTCTGGGTTTCCCAGGAGCTGCAGCTGATGCCAATGCACCAAGCCTTGTTATTGGGGCTAATGCTCCTTGTGCTCTCCCTCTGCACAGAGGAATCCCAACAACCTGGCATGAAATGTTTAGCACATCCACTCTCTGCTATGCAATTATTGATTTTTACACTGCATTCCTACTATGCATTTCAGTCATGCCTCAATATTTTACTGACGCAGAGGTAATGTGAGTCGGAAAATCTTGAAGGCTATAAATTTTATATTGATTGGCATTATAACATCTGAATTTAGAAATACCTGGCATGAATAAAATGTAAAACAGGATGATTATGTGTGATTAAATAGTTTACTTTTATATTGTATATTAGTCATGCCATCATCCAATTAAAAGGATAATGGAAACAATAGTGATTTTAAATTTTTAAACCAGTGTGGGCTGCAATAAGGAGATTATGGAGCTTTATGAAGTAGTTTGCATAATGTAATGCTCAAGAATAGAATCTGAGTCAAAGCTGAGCTGTGCATGGTAAATTAGGCAACTTTTACTTTCTCCTTGACATAAATCCAGACTATAAGTTTTGCCTGTGAAATTTAATGGAAATGTCTCCGAGTTAGGAAGAGAGTCACAGAACAAGGTTGCAATTTGTACTCTTTTTTCAAGAATTTGTTTCAGACCTGACTTTGTCATGTGAGTACTGAGGCCAGGATGACTGGCTGTGGGTTTTGTGCTCTGCTAGACCAGACTTTACTTTTTCTTCAACAGAAACTGATTTAAATAATTGTTGCTGCCTCATGCCAGTAGCTGCCATTACACTCTATCCACTGAAGCCTGCTCTATTCATTCTCTTGCTTATTACCATTAGTGAGCCTTGTTCACCTAATTAACCCAATGATCCTCTTGGTTTAATCTGATTAACTGCAAATGGGTAAGAATATAGTGGCCTCTCATACCATTGGTAAAGATCAAAGGCATTGAATGAGGCTTTGACAGTGGTTCAAGAGCACAAGGGCACAAGGCAGAGAAGTTTGAGGCACTGTGGGAAAGGTTTTTCATTCACTCCCATCTCATTTAAAACTGACCATGGTTAATTCAGCATCTTCAATTTTGTTCTGTTCTTCCCCAAAAAACAGAGTATTTCAGATACTTGGTTGTTATTGAAGTGGAGACATTTTTATAGTGAGGCTTGTGTGAAAGTCTCAGCCCTCGCATTAATCTTGTCAAAGGCAAAATGTTTTATATGTTGCATAAAATAGCTGCACATTTGTTGTTTTTAATAATGTTTTCACTTTCAGGACTCCTTTAAAAAATAATTTTATAATCCAACATTTTATACATTCTTATTATTCCGTAATTCTTCATGAGTTTGTTTGAACTGGCTGACAGTTTTAATCTAAATATCCCTGATCTTCTTATTTTGTCACAGGTATCATGAGTGACACTGAACGGTAAGAAATAGATTTATACTGGTGTGTTAATGGCCTAAACTAAAAGATTCCACTGCTCAGTCATGTCGCAAGAGAGAAACAAGCCTCTTCTTTTTTTAACAAGAAACCCTTTAATGCAACAAGAGAATTATAACTTAGCTGCTCTAAATTCCTCTCTCGGAGTTTCAGTGGTTTAATGCAAAGATAGTCACTCTAGGGCTACCTGGCTGTAGGAATGTCTGAATTAAAATGGTTTCCTGAAATTGCAAAGGAGACATTTGCAAAGCAGTCCTAATGATATGTAAAAGTAATTGAAATGTGAAGCTATTTTTCCTGATTTCCTATACCATTTGACAGCCCCTTTCCTCCCTCATTATTATGTGTGAATATAAGGAAGAAGAGATTGGGGTACAGTTTGTGTGAATTTTGTCTGAAGCTACAGACAGCATGAAATACCAGTACTATGAAAAAGATAAAAGCTGCCTCAGCTTATCTGTACTAAGAGGTACTAAAATGCTGTTTTCCCAGGAAGCTCTGTTGGATGCCTGGGGATGTTTTACAGAACCCTGGCTTGCAGAGCACTGGTACCACCTGCCCTGAACATCCCATGGCTCACCATGAGCTGGTTGCTGTAATTTGGTGGTGGCAAAGGACAGGGACATGAGGATCAATGTCCCATGTGGTTTGTCCATAGCTTGGACTGAAAAATATAAGTAGCCCCAAAGCTTTCAAGCATGTATGTGAATGATTTCCTGTTATGGGGGAGAAATTTAAGGTGCCTGAGTGTGACCTGCAATGGCTGTGTAAAGCAGAGAGAGGATGGATTAACTGCATTCAAAAAAGAAAAGCATTGCCTGACAAAGTTAAGAGCTGTGTTAGAGGAAGAAATTTGCAGAACAAGGTGTACACAAATTTGGTGCACGAAGAACTCGAGTCATCCTTCCTGGTGTTGTTGAAGGGGGTTGTTTCTGAGCCTTTTATTTACTTTGTCTCCCTCAGCAAACCTGGGAATTCTTTATATTTAAGGACTTATCTTCTACTTTATTATTTCTGTATTTTATAATAAAATGTGGCTTTAGAGACTGTGAACTTTGACTGTCTTTTGGTCTGTCTACTTACAGGAAAGACTGATGGGGAGAACAGTCCACTCTAGAGTTGTATCTGAATTACACCATCATTCATGGAAATGAGCCTTTTGGTACTGAGTATTATACATGACTACTGGTATTTCTTGCTGTAGTGGAAGAGAACCAGATACATGAACTGATGTTCCAATATTGATTATTTTTGAAAATACTTTTGTTTTAAAAGGCTGCTTTAGAGGAGCAACAAAAATTTGGTTTCCCAGAATGTTATTGCCTGGGAGTTTCTTTGTCCAGGTAGTGGGTGCATTTTTGAGTGATGATTATCCTGGAAAGTTTATTACTGCAGTGATTTGCACTGCACTCTGTCTTAGGCAGGCACAGGCCATAGTTTTGTTCTTTCCTGTGCTTAATCTCT
Source organism: Lonchura striata (assembly GCF_050655825.1). Lineage (NCBI taxonomy): Eukaryota > Metazoa > Chordata > Aves > Passeriformes > Estrildidae > Lonchura > Lonchura striata. The sequence continues at coordinate 6,910,162 of NC_140720.1, read as the reverse complement.
ATCCACTTGGCAGCACTTTGTGAGTGAAGAATCAGTTCTGAATTGACCTGATTCTTCATGCACTTGCAAAAAATTATAGATTACCCAGGGCACCACCAATTTTTTTCAAATTGATGCTTTCACTGTCATGCCAGCTTCTTCAAAGCAAGTAGGACCTGGCCACTGGTACCCACACCTTGCACTGAAAGCTGTATGTGGCAGAATCTCCACTCCATTCTCTGCTGTCCCACAGCTGATGGAGCAGTGGCCACCTGCACCTGGCCACTGGCCAGCTGCTCTTCATGCCACAAACCCCACAGCAGGGCAGCAGGTGGTGTGTAAGCTGTGGGAGCCTTGAGCAGGGTGGGATCTGAGAAACAATCCTGTTGGAGGCACAGCAAATGGCTTCCCACAGTGAAACATTTGGGTAATCCATTGCCATCTGGCTTTATTTTGTGAACCCACTCAATTGGCCAACACATTCAAAATATCACTGCAACTTCTTTCTCTCAGAGAGAGTCTTGGAAAAAAGAAAAATTAAGCTGATAAAATCACCTACGCATTTTTTCCCTGCTCCTGTTGAAATTGTAAAGGATTTCTTCATATTCATGTTATCATTAGGTTTCATAAAATAGCCTTTTCTTGGACTGAAAAATGTCCTTCTGTGAGAAATGCAGACACAGGGTACCTTTTACAAATGATGTGATTTTATTAGGTGCTCAAATAAACTGTGATAATGAGCTGGTTCAGCCAAGTAGACTGAGAGGCAATGACTCAGGGCTGTCAGACCCATATTTATCAGGGTATGGGTGGTCTAACACTTAGAGACAGAGATCCTGGTGCTTGAACTCAGCTCTCTGGTTTCTCCTTTACCTTCCAGATGCAATAGATGCTCCTGTCTACATCTGCATGATTGGAATGCCTATGCCCCAAATTTGTGTGGGCTTTGTGGGGCAAATCCAGAATGGATGGCAATAGGAAGTCAAATGACTTGAATATACAGCTGTCTGGTATCAAGTTTTGGCTCATCTGACAATCTTTTGTCACAGAAGGTATTTCTGAGGAATTAACAAGGACAAGGATTATTTAGGAATATGCTTTGGAGAATTTATCATCCTTAAAGTTTCTTAAAAGATGCATAACTTAAACTCCAGTCTGTATTTCAGATCCACATGTGACTTAGAATGCAGGACATATTCACTTAGATAAAACCAGCTAGACTATAATAAACAAAATCAAAACCAACAATAAACCTACAACACATACACACCCCTCTGAGCCAAGACTCCAAATCTCAGCCCTGGTGCAGTCTAACAGTCTAGTACTGTTCAAATATGCAATGAAATGCTATTTTGTGCATCTCACTCTTAGATAGCTGGGGAAATTAATGTCCTATCTTGAGGCCTCTGTGTTAATGACCCCCAGCTATGCAGGGATGAAAGGTTTTGTATGTCAGTTTGTTCCCTACAGCTGAAATTCTTTGTGGAGCTACAGCCTTTTAAGCAGGGTTCTTTAAAATGTAAATTCATAAATGTATCGAACATGGGCATTCTTTTTCATACCTCCCTCTCTGCACTGAGATGTGATGATATTAGAGTGGATGTTTACTGGGGAGAGGCTCCTTCTCAGAGTGATGTTGATGGAGTCTTAATTGGTCTGATGAGTGTGCTCTGCAGATTAGGCTACTCCCCATGGATAAAAAGATTACAAGGGCATGCATTGATAGAACAAGGGAGAATGTCTTCAAACTCACAGAGGGTAGATTTATTATTAGCTCTTAGGGGGAAATTTTTACTGTGAGGATGGTGAGGCCGTGGCACAAGCTGACCACTGCAATTCTGGATTCCCCATCCCTGGAAGTGTTCCAGGCCAGGCTGGATGGGTCTCTGAGCAGCCTGCTGCAGTGGAAGGTGTTTCTGCCCATGGCAGGGGGTTGAACTGGGTGAGCTTTAAGGTCCCTTCCAATCCAAACCCTTCCATGAAAATTATAAAGCAGGATAATGCTTTTTCCAGCTGCTTATGGTTCAGTAAATGTTCTCCTCATTCCCCTGCTTTGTAGCCATCATTGATCCAAAGGCAAACTCTGCCTGTCTCTAACCAATATTTCTGAGAAGGCATTGACTGCACTGAGCATACCCTGAGCTCCTTTGCTTTTCCATACAGAGCCCTTGTGTTGCTCTGGCTTCAGAATTGCTGTTCCATATTCTCTCTGGCTGCTTCCATCCTTTCAATTTTATAGCATTAAACAATCTCAGGCCATGTCTAAGAATGGTTGATTTGCTGGGTTTTCAAGAATTATAATCAAAATTAGTAAAGACACCTATGCTCCATTTTGATTAGAGAGGTGAATATCCTAGGAATCTCTGACAATGTCTTGTAGATATTTCAGTATCTCCAGCTACACAAACTCAAGTCTTGTGAACTCTTATAAATAAATATGCTTTAGACCTTATCCTGTGCCCTGTACCTATTGATCAGTGTGATCACTGACATAGGAAAACCCATTTGAAAGCTTAAATATAAGCCAGAGGAAACTGAATGTAAGCATGACAAAATGTGTAGATCCTGGGCCAAAGAGAACATTCAGACTGGCTACTCTGCTCTCCTGTAAACTGAGTAATTAATGTTTATTTTGACCACATCTTATTTTCCCAGGAAAAAATGACATCTCTGTGTCCTTTGCGTCCTCTGTAACTTTTTACCTCTTCAGCTGCAGTTAGGTGCAAGTTTCTGGACCATTTTGCTCTGCTGCAGTGCTGCTGTAGCCTGTATGCAACCCTGGGATACACTGGCACCTCTCATTCTAACAGAGCAACATCCCACCTACAGGAAATATCTGGTGATGGGGATTTCAGGGCATTTCTAGTTCACTTGGATTAATGAGCTCATATTAATCAGAAATGCTGCTACAAATTTCAGAGGTGAGAAGTTATCTTCTATTTAATTTACATTCCTTAACCACAGTGTGAAGATGGATTTAATTCTGAACCAGATCATGATTGTTCTCAACACCTTTTTAGTTGCAATAGTTCCTACTGGAAGGGACAGTGGTCATTTTAAATGTAAAGTGCTCTGCTTATTGCACAGGACCACAGCTCAATTGAACTTGAGTATTTTGGGATGCTTTCTAAAGTACTGTAGGAACAATTAATTCATTTCTGACTATCAAAGTTGTGCTTTTGAACACCTTTCTTAGATCATTCTACAATATATTTGCTTTCCTTGTGTGGGATCGTACCAATGCAAGGATGGCACTTGTGTTATTAATGGAGCTGTTGATCACCTGCATGTTAGGATACAAGCCAAATGAAAAAATATTAAAACTGGGCTTAAGAAGGGTATTTTAAATATATTTAATTGATAGTCTTCTTTAATTGCTTATTTAAAGTTAATTTGCTTGCATGAGAACTGTATGATACACTGCAGACTTCTCAGTGCTGGAAAATACTCTATATTGATTTACCAACTGAAGTTAGAGACTCAAACAGGTACTTTAATAAGGCCAGTTGTTCTTGCATGTTAACAAAATGAACATAATTGGCAAACCAATCAACAGTAATCACTGGCAATACCTCTGCCATTCATATGGGTGGCATTAAGAGATCTATTTGGAACAGAGCCCATGTTGTCAAGAACTTATTAATTCAGAAGTCACTGTAGAATTAAAGCAAAATGCCACTGGAGTAAATTTCAGCATATCTGTATTCAAGCTACAATACAGTATTTTGGTAGAGGACACTTAACTGACTGACTTGAATGCTCCTTGGTTTAAGGGTTTTTGTAGAATAATGAGTGGAATGAGAGATGGGACGGGGGATTTGGGTCTGAAAGATTGTCTGATTATTGCAGTATTGTGCTGTAGGGCTGGAAATGAGAGCTGGGCAAAAGAGCCTCTGACACTGTCCTAGGCACACACTTGAGGAGGAGATGAATTTGTTCCTGCAGCTCTGTCTGCCCCCATGCCACCTTCACTCTGGGTTGCTCATTATCTCTCTGCTAATTAGCTGTGAGGGCTTGATGAACGTTGTCAAGCTCCACCCACCCGCGACAGAACACAAGACTCCTGTTTAGATATTGCTATTTTTCTTTATTTGCTGAAAACCTAATAAAGCAGTTCTTTAACTCTGTGTCCTCTTGACAGCTTTAAAATGATATACATTCACACATCCATCATATATATATATCTGTGGTTTCAGGCTGCTGGCAGACTTGAGTTGTAATCAGTTTAGATTCTGACAAGAATATGCAGATGTTAGATATTCCATGAAATTTTTACTGAATTACAGTTTCTGGAAAACCAGCAACTTAGACCATTTCTTAGGCTGCTGATTTCTAGCTCTCATAATGCTTGATCTCTTTACCCCTGAAGAGCAGAAGAGCCTGCCAGCAGTATCTTTGGGACACCTGTAACACAACCTGTATTTTGTTCTGAATGTGTTCCTGCACTGTTTCCTGCCTCAGCTCTTGGGAGTTTGTGCTGTTGATTAAAATGACAACTATTTATTTATTTAAAACTTAATCACATCTGCATTCAGGGATCTGTGAAAAGGTGGTTTTGACATTTTTCCCACATCAATGTTTAATTAAAAGTCACTTGAAAACAAATAAATAATTGGGAATGACATTTTACAAGCATTTTTACCTGAGATCTATAATTTTTGATGAGCAAGACTTGAAGGCAGGCATTAGAAAGTTGCTATGTGGGATTGGATAGAATCCTATCCTGCTTCATGGGTCTTAGAGACCGGCAAGGATAAGTCATGGCAGAAACTCACAGAATGATCAATATTATAAGCAAGAACTCTGGACTGTAAAAGAGAAGCTTAAAAAATTGATGGGAAATGCTCAACTTTGGACAGTAAAATAGAAGCTAAAAAGGGATGGGTATTGCTTAAATATTTTGAATAGATTCCACTTTCAAAGCAAACCTTTACACACTCCAGTGCTCTGCACAGTCAGTAGCAGAAATGAATATGCAAAGCTGCCAGAAAAATGATGGGGAAATCTAGAGCAGCTGTGAGTTGACAGTGTTGTTGCAGCCTAAGAGAAGTGTGCCCTTTTCTGGCAGCAATAAGTGGACATCCCTGTGCAGTTTTGGGGTGACTGTAATCCTAGAGCAGGTTCTATGTGGTGTGTGACATAATTAAGGTGTTATTTGATGAAAAGAAAGGTTGTCCATAGATGTCATAATCTATCAAACTATAATTGGGAGATAAATAAAAGTAATGTGTGACATAATTAAGGTGTTATTTGATGAAAAGGAAGGTTGTCCATAGATGTCATAATCTATCAAACTATAATTGGAAGAGAAATAAAACCTTAAATAATGATATGAGGCATCTTCAATTATTTCTAATAGAATTTTTTTCAGGCTAACAATGAAGTGGGCTTGATTTTTAAAATTTTTTAATACAGATAGACTTCCTGTGAAGTCGCAGAGATGCAAGAGCAGCACAAACCCTCACAGCTGACCATCCTTCAGCATAGGCTAAAGGAGGTTTTTGCTTTTATAAAATGAAAGGCTGCCATGTGGCAGTGGCATTGTTTTTCAAATAATGTGTCTGGATAAAGCACGAATTGTGACACCTCTGAAGCAATAAAAGGCAGTTTTGCTAATGACAGTTCATTAAGATTGGCAAGATGCCTATAGCATGTTCTCATTTCTGCTGTATTCTTGCCTTTTGCCCAAAGGATTGACTGTGAGGCAAATTTGCCTATTGCTAATAAGCACTTAATAAAATAATCATGGCAGAATTACCTCAGCATTGACACGTACCACAGCCCACGGCATTTCTGTGGAGTTTCTGATAATGGCCTTTCAGACTGATGAATTCATAAATTGTGATGTGGAATAAGGGACTCAGATGAGTCTGGTTTACACTGCAGGAATAAAACAGGAGTCTGTCACTGCACCTGAGGACAGGTCCCTACACGATTTTATAATGACTGCACAAATGTTGACTTGAGTGGAGCAAAATCAGGCAATTCCCATCAATGTCAAGACCAAGTGAAGATGGATAGCTATGAATCCTGACTATGTCCATGGATCAGAAAAATCCTGACTATTTCCACGAGACTGAGGTGGAGAGACGCTCAGCGGACTGCTAAAATAAAAATCTGGCAAATCAGAAACTTGATCCTAGTTCTTTTTGACAGTTAAAAGGATAAAAATAGACTACTTTTCTCTCCTCGAGGAGAAAATGTTCATTTGCAGAGCAGGTGTCCAATAGCTAACTCATGGCCAGAGCAAAGCAAAGCCTGGCCTGCTGCTGATAGATTTACTCTGACTTGGGGCTGCATTCTGGTATAGATATGCCTGAGCTCTGCTTGCCACAATACAATACAATAAATGTTCTTCTAGTGGTCTCAATTTCCTCACCACCAGAAATTTAGGAATGCGTTGGCTTAGTCCCTGAAGTAAGAGAAAACAGACAACAAACTTTCTGGCAAAGCTAGAAGATCTTGTTTTAGGTGAGGGACCCCTCATGTGGGATATCAGATATAACTCTGATCTTACCTAAATTCACAGAGAATCTCATAAAGAATCTACTGCCCTCTTCAGCTGAGTGTGTCAAGGGATAAGTAATTTGTCACCAAATGTGCTCAGAACCTTTCAGAATTTGACCTGCATTTACTGAAATCCGTGATACAATGTTTAACAAAGGAACAGTAAAATGCACAATTCAGCAATGTCCTGGGTGGACTGTATGATGCTTTTATCCCCAGTCTGTTCTGTTTATGCTGAATAATAAGTTTTGCATCTTTAAGACTTGTTCCAGGAGTGAAGGGGGGAGAAGAAATGTGGAGTTTGTTTTCAAAAACTGCACTCACTCCTCCACATTCCTGCTGCTGGACTGTGTTGTCTGAATGAGCAGGCAGTGGGACAGAGCTCTCCTTTGATTTTTACTTAGTTTTAGCTAGCTGAGGTGAAGAAGTTCCCTGAACTGTGTTTTTTTCTTTTCCTTTGGGCCTGTATAACCTGCTCTGGACTGAACACCCAGAGGAGCACTGGCAGTGTTTACAGTGTCATAGCCTTGGGGGTTTTCTGGTTTTGTCTGGCTCCATTACTCGTACCTTGAAAAGAGTTACAGGTCTCTGATTTAACTCGCTGTGCAACAAATATGACAATTAAAAGTGTTTTTCTGTTGATTAATGGCTGTGGATCCCTGCATGTCTCTGCATTTTATTCTGTTCCTCTGGAAGTCCATGTTTTGATACGATAATAAAATCTAGGGAATAACTCAACACAGCTGGGTGAGGGAACATATTTATCTGGTTCTGTTGTCTATTGTCATGCAGAAAGTATTTTCCTTAGGTGGCTGCAAAAAGACTTTCTAAAAATTCTTGGGGAAGTTACAATTAAGCCCATATTTACTGGAACTTTCACATTCCACTGCCAATGGTTCTGCAGAATATTTTATTTCAAAGTTTTAGGAATACTTCGTCTACATTTATTGAGTCCAACAATGAATAAAAATAATTTTAATATTTTTATGCAAAAAGTATATGTATATTAAACCACTTCCTTGATGAATATCAGTTTCAAACACACCTGAGCAGGCTTCTCTGATGCCCCTTTATTCACAAGGGTTCAAAACTGGCAACTCACAATTTTCATTCCAAAGCAATCCAGTTTAGTTGCCATGGAGACAGTCAGGATGTTAGTGATCTGGATTATTATCCAAAAAGTTGAACCACTTCCTTGTGTGCTTCCTGCTTCCTCTTCCCTGATCCTGAGATCCCATCAGGCATGGAACATGAAACCTGCTCTTGGCAGTGAATTGGCTTTTTTAATTCTCCTTTCTCTTGGAGGAATTTTGAGGTCTGGGCACACCCCAGTGCTTAGGTCTGAGCCTTATGTGCCCTTGTCCCCAGGAATTCATGTCTAGGGTGCTCTGGACATTAATCCACACATTAGTGCTGGTCAAGGCTTTTGTATTTGGGGTCAATTCATGTTTCTGCATTCTCCTTTCAGTGCAAAGAACAGGGCTTACAACTCTACACTCTAGCAATGCTGAAGCTTAACTTCTCTTTGCATAAACCCCAGATTTTTTTGAAATATATTAGGTTTTATCCTCAAAAAAGTTTTTTTTTTCCTCCTGGCTTACTGCAGAATGTGGGGTGGGCTTTGCTTAATGTGGTCAGGTTAAATGTTTAATGACATCTATAGTGACATTGTCATTAGCTCTTGTTTGGTACCCTTAGGCAAAAGCTAATTTGAAGCTTGAATTATCAAGACTGCTTCTGGTTGACAGAAAAATATGATATTATTTTTTAAAAATTAATTACCAGTCCCAAAGTATGACAGATGTTTGTCATTCCTAACAGTGTATGAGGTGTTGACAAGTTTAAAGGGTAAAAAAAAAAAAAGACTAAAATTGAGAAGGGGGAAAGGGGAGAAAAAACCAAAACAAACAACCTCCCAAACTTTGTTTGTAGTTCCTGTCCTTGAAAGGTACAGTGCAATCTTTCCTTATTTATTCATTCCACTCCACTTTGCCCTCTCTGCCATTATGCAGGCTCCAACAAGGAAGGTGACCCTTAAGTATTCAAAACAAGTCTGGAGTAATATACTAATAAAAATTCATGCGGTGTGTAAAAAAAATGAAAAAGAAAAGCTCAAATCTTTGTTCAAGGTCCATTAAAATGTACAGACCATTCTGCAATACTTCCATTAACCAGCTCCTTGCTTGGAAAAGTCCTGCCTATTGTGTGATGAATCCCCATACTGTCTTGTCCTCTCTAAAGATAAAAGATAAATATAATAACAATAGCAACAACAACAACAATAACAATAACAATATGGTGGAAGAATGATAGCAGACAAGTTTCATATGCAGTCTAGTATGAGATGCATTAGCTTTTGGCAAATTCTGTTTGAACTCACATCATTTGGCCATTCAGTATCATTGAAGGGGTCTGTAACTCACACTACAATTAAATCAAAATGTTAGCAAAGGTCCACATTAGTTTGCAATATAATACCCAAGCCCGAAAAAGAACTCTTCTAATGCTGCCATGGAGAAGTAAAGGGCAACAAAAAACAGAGGTAAATGCAAACTTTTGGGCTGGAATAATTTATCATGCCTGAAAACCCTGGTGCAATGAATGATCCATTCAAAAGGGACTTTTACAATCCAGCAGATCTTTCCTCAGCTTTAGGGACTAAGGGAATATTGTTGCTTAGGAACAACCTGCATATTTAAACACTGTTTTAAACAAAAATGCCATAATCCAGTTAATGAATGCCAAGCTCTGAAACTCTAATTTCTACACTACTGTCTTTTCTAAAGTCTGTCTTTGTTGGAAGTATATGAAAACATACAAAAGCAAGTTATCAATCATTCAGACTATCTTTATTTTACTGTCTCCCAGTCAAGATTTTCCAACTGGTGGCATCCCTGAGTATTTTAAGTACCACAACTTCTTTCAAGGCTGTGTAAGTAATTGGGTAACTGAGCTGTCACCATTTGGTTCTGTCTCTACAGCTCCAGAGTCTCTTGAGCTGTAGACAATAATAATTCCTGCCTTGAATCCAGCAGCCTTGGGGCTTGTTCTTCCCTTTATGCAAAATCTACAGTGAGGAGCTGCTCAGTGAACTGCTGGGGCTGCAGCACTGGAAGGCTGAGGAATTGCTGCTTGGCTGGCTGGGTGATGGACTTGGGGATGCACAAAACCACGGGTGTGCCTCTGGTGCAGCACCGTGGGACAACAGAGCTGAGATTTTCTGGGTTGTGTAAAAAAAAAAAAAATCACAAAAAACCCTGTTCAACAGCAAAATTGCAGGTATTTTAGTAAGGTTTGGGATCATTATCCCAGTGAAATCTGGAAGGGTTCTCCTCCTACCTCCCAGCACTGTGGATCTCTGTGGTGCTGCTGCTCAAACAAGAGCAAGATGGAATGCTGCAGGTGATACGAGTACTTGTCCCATAATATCATCCTCCTCAAACAGGCTGTCCCTGATGAATTCCAGCTGTCACTGCATTAAGTGTGTTTTTAGGGATATTATGTCTGTGGCAGGTCTTTCCTAATATTCTGTTCTATTCCATGTTAGAGCTGAGAAGGATCACTGCATCCATGAGAAGAGGATTTGGGTTTGCCTGAATGCACAGATACTTTGCCAACTCATTTCTTTTCTGTGTTCTAGTGAAGGTTTTCTAAACATGCAATAAGCTCATTAAAAAAAAAAAAAAAAGAAGAAAGCAAGAAGGGAAATCTAGAAGATAAAGGGGTTAGAATCAGCTCAAAGAAAAACAGTCACTTGTGATAAATGTAAGGTAGCTGGTAATTGATCGCAATATTGAAGAATTTTACTTCCATTAGCCTTATGGTCTTCTATTACATGCTCTCCATCTTAAGTAAAACTAGATCCATGTGAACCTTTTGTAAATAAGATCAATCAAAGCTCCTTTAAAGATTACAAAGACGATGAAGATATTTTTTCCAAGCATTGCTCTGCAGCCCTACCCATACATTTTGCTGGGAATGAAAATCTCTGATTTTGGCAGAGATGGAGGGAAAACCAGAGTCTTTGGCTTTACCTGATGTAAAGGAAGTGCACAGGAGAATTTGATAAACTCTGTATCATAAGGGGAACACAGGAGCACTTTGTAGAGATGAATTTTGAGAGCTGTCCAGGCTTCAGTGAGTCCACAAATATGGGATCAGTATCAAAGTAAGATTCACCTAAAATACAGGCAGATGTTTAGGTTTTGGATAGCAATTTTTTTTTGTGTATAGTTTTCTGCTTTTGTCTTATGAAAGGGATGAGTTTTCTTTTCCATTTTCTATTGCCTTTGTGGCTGCATTTATGCTTCCTGCTGACAGTGAGTAGATGTGCCAAACATCATACTTAGTGATACTTAGTGCTTATTGCTATTATCCATCAATACGGTGGCACACAATTCCACTGATTTTAATATAATTGAAGCAAATTAATTTTAATCACTAAAATCTGAACATTAGCATTAGTTGAAATGGAAATAAAATTGCTCCCATCTTGTGTTTAAATTACTGTTTCTTTTCATAAATTTTAAAACAGCTGACTCTGGAATCCTACCTGCATTTTGGAGGAAAATTTATTGCTGCTATTTTTTAACAAGGACTCATGCAGAATTCTATGGGAGCTGTAGTTATGCAATAGATAAGGGCAACAAAAAAGGCTGAGGACTGCTCCTCTGCTGCAGGAGTCTACAGCAGAGAACATTACACCATAATTTCCTAATACATAACTGGGCATCCCCAAGGGTTGCAGCACATTATTAACCATAATTTCAAATCGTCCTAATGGAATTAATTGGAAAGAAAAAAAACCCAAATATTTGAACCATTGAAAGAAGTGCAATAAATAAGTGAAATAAATTTTATTTCAGGTTTTATGGAATTACTTGTTGTATGATTCTTGCATAAAAAAAAAATCTCAAAATATTTAATGATGGAATTATTTTGACCTTTGTTACAGCTTTTCCTGGTGGACTTGTTCTGCTGTTTTGGCCTGAAATTATTTTTTCCTTAGTGAAGTGGAGCAGTACTTCTAATTTTTTGTAATCAAAAAAAATAATCAAACTGCTAAAAATGCTCTCCTACTGCTTTAATCCTTACTGAGTCTCATGGCAGCCTAATGTCAATATAGCCAGCAGTGAGAGAGTTCTGAGTTCTGTACAAAACTAAGGGAGTTCTCAGTTCATCTCCTAATCCCACACACACAAAAAAAGCACTGGAATTTTATAACTGGTTTTAGATTTCATTTTCCCATTCCTGTATCAATAAAGGAGTGCTCTGAGGATTTCAAAACTCCGGGGAGCTCTAGTCCACGTTTACATGTTTGTAAACTGAGGGCAGTAAAAGTTGTGGCTTAATTGATCTGACTTTTTCTGCTTGGGCAAACGGGCTTGACAGAGCCAGTAACTTTGACAGAGCTGCACCGTTGGAGTGTAGCTTGATGGTATTCCACAAGATAAATGTTTCTGCACAGGTCTGCTTCTCTGCTCCTTGGTATTTCACTTCTGTGCCACGCTCATGGCTCTGACCTGCAAGGAAAGTCTCTCTCTGCAGCAAAAAGCTTTCTGTCTGGCTGCTTTTATTGATTTGGAGAGTTACAGTGGGTGAGCATATTAGTAGAGCTGCCCTTCTAGAAAACTGCATCTGGTGTATTTAGTCTCTTCTCATCCTCTCATGAGCTGGTTGATTAGGCAGGTGATGCTCCAAACTTTTACCTGCAGTGGGGAGTTGAACAGTGCTTTGAGGACTGTGTTTGGACTAGAGAATATCTTGCTCTGGCAGCAGGCATTTCCACAGGCAGGACTTGATGTCCAAGGCTGAGGGACCCTGCTGAATTTTACACTGTGCTATTGCAGTTTGCAGAGATGCTTTCCTGTTCCTGTCATTCAGCAACTTTCCTGTAAGCAACCTACTTACAAAACTGTGTGCAGGAAGCAAGAAATGCAAAACACTGTGTTTGATGCAGCCTGGCTCTTAATTCGAATTAACGCTTGAGAATAATGGTGTGTTTTATCTCTGCTCAACTTAACTGAGCTTTATTAAATTTTAATTTTTCACTTCCCTCTTTTCCTCAAGTGCAACGGGTGCACAAACCTTGCTGACTGGTGGTAGACAGTGTCATGTTGGAGCAGGTGATTTTGGAGGGAGGATTAGAGATCTTGCATATGAGAGCTGCTACTGCTGCATTAAATTTTAATGGCTAATGAGCAAGGGTGCACAAAGGCAGTAGACTGACTTCTTACTTTGGGATAGTGGGTGCCATTAACTTTCTCCATGTTTATGAAAATTCAAGTTTATTTATGTGGCACTTTTTTCTCTTTGCCTTGCCTTTGTGCTCGGGTTGAGGACTGGAAAGTGAGATGATGTAAATTGTTTAATTTAATTAGCAGTCTCATGGTAAATGTTCTGGAGAGCATTAGTGACTGACCTGTGCCCTGACATTATTGAACTATAAAGCAAATACCCATGAGAAGAAACTATAGTGAATTAGCAAATTTTCTAGCAAAAGCTGAAAATTAAACTCTCATATAATTGTGTCTATGCAAATCTCTTGTATTAATTCTGAGACTCTTTAACTTGAGGAGGTGAAAAGCAATTTCCAACTCTTTGTCAAACTGACAGGGTGCTAGTTAACCCTTTTTCCCCATCTCACACCAAATCCTTTCCCTCAAACCTTTGGTGCCACAGCTGTAATTCCTTGAGGGGATGGAGGGAGGTTTGCAGTGTGTATTACTGACTCTTAGAATCTCTTGGAATCACTATATTTATAATGTATGGAAAAACTTTGTGGGTGGTGATGAGAATTTAAGCCATTTCAGTGTAATGCCAACCCATTACCAATCATTCCTTCCTCATTTTTTAAACATAAATTCTGTAAGTGGAGCCTAAGAGAAATCAATAGCACGGTGGAGGATTTAATGTGGATCAAAGTGAAATTACTTTAGGTAATTTACCTTTAGCGATCAGTTGCTAATAATTAATGTCTTTAATTTTATGAGAAGCTATTAGCAGCTTGTAGAGGAAATGTAAACTTCTTTAGATAAAGAATGCTACATGTGTGAATATATGTGCTAGCTTCATGTGTGAATATATGAGTCTCAAAATGTTTCTAATGCTGTCATTTATCTAGGAAAACCAAGCCATCTGCCACATTGATGAGAGCAAGCTGTGATAATTTAGTTTCCTAAAGAGATTAGACTAGTGAATTTTCACCCATATTGAAAGCTGGATGTTAGAGCTGGATGTGTCCCTGCTCACCAGCATCTCATGAGTTGCATTTCTTAAACCCAGACTTGTTTTATTTTTGTGATGGTAGCTGTTTGGTATTTGGGTTTTGGTGGTTTGTTGGTTTTGTTGTGTGTCTTTGAGATTTTCCAGTACCTCAGAGCTGTTTTTTCATCCCTTCCAAGGCTCCTGCCATGCTGGAGGTATCAGTGCTGATGGATGGACTAAGGAATAGTTTGTATGTCTTAATGACACCTTGATGAGAGCAAAAACATTGTAACATTGCTGCATAATCTCTTAAAAACATTTTAATAATTCTAATAACTTTTTCCCCTTTGAAATCTGAATATCTGACACTCTATGTATATTTTAGATTCCATTATGAGTGTGTTGTGATATAGTTCAGATGCTTTCCAGCTTGCTACAAAGTGATCTTATCCTCTTTCCTCAAAAGTTTGGTTTCTAAAGACATCCTCTTTTATTTATTTACATCAGCCTCTCTATTGCATCATGAAAAAGCAAAATGTGTATTATAGCTTGAAAGCAGCACCCAATCCACTGATCAGTGCAGGAGTGAAACAGGGCTTTTGAACAGCTTTGCCAAGAAGGTGCAATGAGGCAGCTTGGAATTATCATCAGGTCCCAGCTTCATCTTTCTCTGAATTCTTCAAAGCAGCAGGAGTGTTGTTAAAAGAATATATCTGCTTTTAAAGTAGGAGATTGTTAATTAAGTGACATTTGCTGCCAAATATTGATAATATTCAAAGTGCAAAGCCAGGGCTTTTAGAACAGCTTGGTGTGATGTTTCTGGCTCCTGTAGGCTTTCAACAAGCTGGACAGAACTCAGCAGAGCCTGCTGGGCTTGGAGCTTGGCTCTGGTTGGGTTTTTGAAGGTAAATCCTTAAACCTATTGAGTCCAATGTGCTTCTGCTGATGCTGGATGGTGAGGGACAGGAACTGGCACTGTGACCAAAATGAGCTGATTTCACATCAGTACTTCTCTGGGTTGTAAATGGAAATACTGACATTTACCTCCAGGAGCTCCTGTGCTTATAGCACAACTGTTGGGTTTGTTTTTTTTTTTTGGATTGGCAAATATTGAGGTCAGCAACTGCAGTACACCATGGGGCTGTGCTTTCTGAAGCTGACAGTCCAGATCTGGCCTAACAGCTGAACTTGCAAAGAAAATGCTGTCCAATTTTTAGGACCTCAAGCTCCAAAAATCAAATCATCCATGTGTGGGAATCACCCTGCACCAGACTGGGAGATTAGCTTGGCTCTTTCAGCTAGATTAGAGAGCCAGAGTTAACACAGCTCTCCAGCAGCAAACAGCTGAAGTCACAATCACAATTTACAATCAGGATGCTTAGGGCTTCAGTCTGAGAGGGCAGGAGCTGGCAGTTGTCTAGGCAAATCTTAATTTCACATGGTTTATCCAATTAATCCCTGTGACACCTTGGACCTTCTGCCCTAACTAGCAGGTGGGCTTAATGTACTGAAGAGCCTGGGAGCAAAGTGGGGAGAGCTCCTGGTACTAACAGTGTAAAACAGCTCCCAGCAGAGCAGGGAGCTGGAGAGAAAATTATCTCCTCAACATGATGCAGTTGTAGAGCCTCAAACAGCACTTCTGGAGCACACTGCACAGTCACTGAAATAAACCCCTTAAGCAAGCCAGGCAGAAAAGTATAAATTAGCTGAGGCACATATATCTGAAAAATCAGTTTAAGTCTGGAAGGATCTTGCCAGCAGGACCACACTCTTAGACTCTTCAATCCAACAGAGATGTTCAACACAAATGTATTTTTGAGTGCCAGCATTAAATAAGAGTCCTCTGAAGCAGTGACCTGGAGTCTGCTAAATTATCCTCTCTCAACAGGGCACAGTAAGAGTGTTCATAACTGGGCAGCGTAAATGGACACGAGTTGATTACTGTCTCAGTCCGTTTGGAAATGAAATTCTGCACGTCTTCACAGAGAAAGGCAAGATAAAACTACACCTTTGTTAATGTTTTATATTAGCTCCTATCTGCACCATTACTTGCAAGCATTTGTGCCTTTTGAGGAGGATACAATCCAAGGTGTAAGGGAGATGGATGCTGGAATTACAAGACCTCCCTTTGCCTATGCACGGTACAGTGACAAATATTTGCTCCCTCATTTCCTGGCAAATGCTGAACTATAGAAATCACTGCAATTGTTTGTTAATCATTGAAAATCAGAGTTGCCCCAGGCAAGAGTCTATCAGAGCTCAGAGCTCGCTTGATCGGATTGAAATCCTGATGTTTGTGTTTTCAAAGTTCCAGTAAGCTGCTCTTTCAATTAGGAGTTGTACACACACAAAACACAAACTAATGATTGTAGGGGATGGGTTGGAAGGCAAAGATTTCCAGGATTAGCATGGGGGAAGCTCTCCACACCCATCAGAGTGCTCTGTGTGCACTGGGCTCCCACCAGCCTTGCTGAGGGTACAAGCATGGCACATTCTGTCCTCATCCAAACACATGCCCTGGCTTTTTTTTTTTTTTTGTTAATTTTGCACCTTTCAGAGTGAATTCCAGCTCAGTTTACCATGTTTATTAATATTCAGGGAGAAAAGCTGACACTCCAATGAGGGTCAAGGTGCAAAAAATGTCCCATTATGAAAGAAAACAGAGTAATGGAAGAACATCTATACTGAGGTGGCAGTTTCCGTTAATACATATCATATGGAAACTTCTGGCTGCAAAATTCAGGGTTTCCTTTGCAAGCCCTTGTTTACAAGAACTATTTTTGCTCATCTTCCTTACTCCTTGCAAAGGATCCTAATCTTTCAGTGTATGGCAGCTGTGTGACAGGTGGCTGAGGGACACTGTAATTAATGGTCATCAAAGCCAAGCAATCAGCAGAGATTACACCTTCTGGTTCTGTGGACAGGAAGTTGTCACCCACACTTAATGGCAAAAGGAGGAAAGCAAATAAAAGAAAGTTCCACGAGTTTCTAATAGTGAGATTTTAGGATTCCAAAGCTCAAAGAAAAATTGGGTAAAGATAGAAAGTGAAAATACAATGAATTTCTGCAATCCACTAGGAATTCCATCATATAAGACAAGTACTAACTTCTATTTTTCTATTTTGAATATTTTGATTTCCCACTTGCATTTCACACCCATTCCATATTAATTCCTAATTTTTACTGACCCAGATTCTTCTGAAAGTAGCTTTAAAACATATCATAAACCCCCTGCAATTTCTGCTTGTAGTGATCTGTTTGGCTCAGTGATTGTTCTCCATTAATTTAAGTGAACAGCTCTTCTTTTATTTTTAACTAATTCAACCTTTATTTTGGATCTCAGGATGGCTTAAATTCGAAGGTTCATTAGCAAAGGAAGTGCAATTATGACAATGGGGAGCAGAGATGTGGTGATGATGCAGTAGCCACATTGTAGGGAAGGCACAGATTCCTGGAAGGCTTTTCCCATAAATTACTGAACTGTTTGAAATGACAAACTACTGAAATGTGATCCTGCATATATGAAAGTCTGGCCTACCTTTTTCCTCTTTCAGCTGTTGTGGATGATGTGTGTGAGTGATGGATGGTGAAAAGCTTCTGAAAGGCTTCTTTACTTATTTTATAAACTGTTATTTCAAGGGAATAGAAATAATTCTACAATGGGATCATCGGTAGGGTCTCCTTGGTGTGCCTGTGAGGGAGACAAGCTTGCCCTGCTTGTCCCCCTGTGTCCTTCCAGTGCTGAGTGATGTGCACAGGGGTGCTGGGAGGGCAGCACATCATTCCCTCCTCCAGCCAGGAGCTTGCAGCACAACAGAACCTGCACTCTTCGTGCCTGTCTCTCTCAACACCTCTACTTTATATCATCATTTAATGCCAACTGAACAGACAAACAAAACTCTAAAAAGATCTCATTGTTCGCTGCTGCCAACCTGGGATGATGCTGGGATCAACAATGGCCTTGGCATCCCACTGTGGATTGAACTGAGGGTGAAGGGAGAGGGGGGGAAGGAAAGCAGAGGGAAGTGGAAAATCCCTCTTGCTCCAGTCTGTCACCTTATATCTCGCCCAGTTTGTGATGCTTTGCCCCACCCTGAGCAGTCCTACTGAAGGGGCTCAGGGTGTTCATATCTCCCCTATCCCCAACAGAACATGTTACATTCCTGCAGAAAAGTAAGGCACGTGTTCCTCATACTTCAAGCAGCTGAAGATGAATACAAATCATGTTCACCAAGCCCTCTTTTATTGCCTTGAAAAATATTCCAGGTGATTTTCTATTATTTCTTTTAATGGCCAGAAAAATATTTTTTATTATACTGGGTGAACTTTCAAGAAATAGTCACTGACCCATTCATTGTTTTCTGATTTTAGTGATTCTTTGTGTCCACTTTTATCTAAAATATAAATATTTTTTTTAATTTAACTTTGCATTCCCCCTTGTCCTGCCCCTCCATCCCTAGTCCAAAAGTCTCTCTCCAGCTCTCCTGGAGCCCCTTTAGCCCCTGGAAGGGGCTCTGAGCTCTCCCTGGAGCCTTCTCTTCTCCAGCTGGACACCCCCAGCTCTGCCAGCCTGGCTCCAAAGCAGAGGAGCTCAGCCCTTGGAGCATCTTCCCAAAAATTAATAATCATAAAAATGTAGCGTTCACACCTCACTTCTCTCCTAATTAGTGTGAGACACACCTGGAATTACTAAACAGATTCTCAAATAATACCTGATGCTGAAAGGATACCTGAGAACCTGTGCTCAAGGGAATTTTGACTTTTCTTTGGAATTTGGCAAAATATCTATGCTTGGCATAAAATAATTAAAAAGAAATCTAGTCCAACCTAAGGGAATAACCCTTTTTCTTTTTTGCTTATACATAAACAGGCACAAAACTCTGAACAATGATACACTTTGTTTCAAGAGATCTCGAATGCCTACAGCTATACTTGACTCCAGCAAAAATTCTGTGTGTTCACTCCTTCTGAAAATTAGGTTTTTTGTTCTTTTCCTAGAGCAATGACAATCTGGGTCTCAAAAGTAAAACCACAGTGTACCATAACCTGGGAGTGTAACAATATGCTTGGGTTTTTGTAAAGAAATTTGCAAGTCAGAAAAAAAAAAAGAAAAAAGGCAGATTTGAATTTTTAAAAACTGGTTTTGATTTAACACCACCTTCTTTTCTTCTCCAGTCAGTATTCCTACAGGCAATTCTCTCACTCTTTTCTATTCTAATAAAAATGGAGTAAAAGTGCATTGCTCATGTGTCTTAATTGTGAATAAGAAAGCATTCTAGCTGCCTCATGTAGGAAATGGGAAATGGACAGTTCTTTTCTTTTTCAGGTGATGTTTAAGAATGAAAGAATAGAGAAGAAAAAAAATTAAGCCTGATGCCAGATCCCACAGATTTCACATAAATAAATGTTTTGATATTTCATTTGTTCCACACACATTATTCTGAAGTCTCTCAAATTCCCTGTGAAGCAACTTGTATTTGTTTAAGTGTTTCTTATTTAGAGGGGAAGAAGTTACTTTCCCCAGAGGCGTTACGTGTGCATTGACAATTACATTTTTGCAGTGAAAAGTCTTTGTGCATATGTAGGGGAAGCAGGAAAGGAAATATTTCCTTGTTCACAAGGAAATATTGATTGGAGAGCAACATTCCCCCTCTGAGTGTTGTCACCTCTGAAATTCCCAGCAGGAATCCTGTGCTGGGAGCTGTGGGATGGCAACAGTGCCTCTCTGGCATGATGGTTCTCTGAAAATCATGTTTGTATCACGTTTTAAATAGGGCAGGGCGAGAAGGTCAAATCAATGAGTGGTTCAGCTATCTCCTGGTTTATCTGTAAAGCTCATCTGTGTGTTCCAAATCCTTATCTCCTCCAAGAATTCCTGTCTTTAGTATCGACTGGGGGTTTGATGACTGTGTGCATAAAGTACAAGTCTCTCTCATTAACTCATAATTGCATACTTTGGGCACTTACATTTGCTGTAAACCCAAGCAACGAGCCAGGATCGGGCAAGAAGTTACACAGACTCCATGCATTTAGAGAAGGCTGAATAATTATCTTTATTAAGAAACTCATACTTTTAGAGACAGTTACGATACAGCTGGACCTAATTGGTCCTCCAATCAAAACAACATCACCATTGGCTAATTAAGATATCACCTTTTGGTAAACAAGCCTCCATAACATTCCACATGTTTACAATACCAAGTGCAGCAAGTTAAGATAAGAATAATTTCTCATTCTTTTCTCTGATCTTCTCACAGCCTTTCCCACAAAAGTTGTATTTCTCTCTGTGGCCAGAGAGCTGCTGCCACATGAGGAGGTGTAGGAAAGAATTTGGTGTTTCTTTCAGTCATTCAAGCTGTACAAACTGGACAATTACATGATTGGAAGAAAACAGACTGGAACTTTGCTAAGAACATGCAGTTGGGAAAGAACCAAATGACTCACTAGTCATATGTGATGTCTAATGGATGAAGTACAATTATTCTTAAAATAGTATAAATCAATAATTTTATGAAACCCATCACACTGGTTGCGAATAGTAATTACTCTTGCTAAAATAGAGTAATTAGTTGCATTTTTTTGAACTTTGATGGTGTTCTCAATATATAAATTGTTCTCTACTAGTCTTTCCCATGGTAAATGTAATGGCTTTTTAATATTAATCTGTGGAGTCTTGTCTTGCTGAGATCTTTACCACAGATGCTTTTATAGAGAGCTTTGGCTACAGACTGTGGCAGACAGTATACTGAGGGGGGCACCTAGTGGGGTCACAGTGGGAACCAGTGGTTTTTGTGATTTTTGGGTGTGACAGGCACATTCTTCTCTCAGGATTTTTTCATAGAGGAGCACAGAGGAAAGAAAGAGAAAAAAAAAATTCTATTTCTGCTCCTCGTTTTTTCTCATGTGGAATGTGCTTGGAGAATTTTTTACCTGGGGTGGTTGCTTGACTGGATTCTGGTGAGGATTGTTTGAGCCTGATGGCAAATCCAACCCACCTGGGGCTGGACTCTTGACAGAGAGTCACAAATTGTGAGTTAGATATAACAGTTAGAGAAAGTAGGTTTGTAATTTTAGTATCTCCTTTATATAGTATATTAATGTATTATAGCATAGTTATAATAAAGAAATCATTCAGCCTTCTGAACTGAGTCAGACATTGTCATTTCTTCCCACCATGTTCACCTGCATTTACAATACTTGGCAGCCAGTTTGCTAATAGAACCATCCTATATTTGGTCAAGTTTCTTGTTTCCAATTGGCTTCATCCTAGTTCAAATGTAATATCCTGAATTCACATTGTGATTAGACCTGTGCCCCTCTACCTGGCTGCTTTGTCTCACCCAGGGGTCATTGGAATCTAGTCTCTGTACCTGCAACACGTTTGTTATTTTTGTTATTCAAGTTTTTATTTTCTGGGCTTGTTTCATCATTCCCATTCCTCTTTGTTAGCCAGTTCCTCCTGGCTAAGCAGAAACATGGGTATCAGAGTGGGCTTCTAAGCCCATAGTAATCTGTAAACTAAATTAATTGAACATTTCAGTGGAGATCTGGTAGAATGACTTGAAATTCAGAATATTCTGACTGGTTTGTTAATTGCTTGATAGTTACATTAAACTGAGTGGAAAAATGGATGGTATTCAAAAATGGATGGTATTATCATAGAATAAGCTTAAAGTACTCTTCCAACTCCAAGATAGCATGTCAATTTAGGCTTTACAGGCTTTCTCATTTACATTATTATCTGTGCTAAATTTTACTGTCTGACATTTCATAAAATCAAAGTAATGAGCTTAATATAGAGAACATATTTGAAAACATCTTTGTTAGAGCTGGATGGAAATTTCAACAACTGTTTTTGATCACAAATAGCAATTTCATCAAATACAGAATGTTTTCAGAAAGTCTGAATTATTTTTTTTAGCAGAGTGAAGTTAAAATAATACCTTCAGAATTCCTTTCTTGTTACAGTTATTAAGATAAACCAAGAAACTGTCCATAGGACTTCTTAATTCTAGTTCAGGCTTTTCATACTGATTTGAATTTTGAAATGACTGGATTACCTGTGGAACACAGGTTTGATTTTATGACCTTATTAATCAAAATAGTTCAATATTTCATTTTATTCTTTGGTGAAATGAACAGTCTATTTGACTCAAATTGAAGACTTTGAATTTCGCTTCTGGTCTCAGTGATTCTTTTTTCCTGCTGTTTCTCCTTACAGTAGAACAGTCCAGATTTCATGTTCAAGTGCACTCAGCTTTCCAAAGTTTGGGTTTGGACTGTGGTTGAGAACTGTTTAAATATTTCTGTGTTCTTGTTGACAGCTGGATGATCCCAAACCTGTGTGAAAGATTTTGCATTCTCCAGCCATGAATGGATCCAGACTACGCAGGCATGTGAGGTGATTTTGCTGTTCTTAATTAACAAGAAATGCAAGTTGCCCTTGATAGTGGTGAGCACTTCATCAGTGTTCCAGCATCATTACAATTTTTTATTTGTTGTTTTGATGGTAGAGCCTGCACTACATCCTGTAATGGGTGAGAAAAGGTGATGCACATTCCTGTCCCTATTCCTTTCTCCCTTTGCCTCCCCTGTGGACTTGCAGACTCCAGGATGGGACTGAGAGCTGTGAGAGCTGAATTGCTCCATGACAGCTGCACTCTTGCACAGATAATAGAAGCTGACAAACTTTCTCTTTTAAACTGGATTTCTTAATACCTTTTAGTTTCTTTAATTGCTTGTCACGGTTACAAGGAGAGCTTTAGTATAAATATTAATGTTATGAATGAAACATGAGACACTTATTTCAGTAGTGTTTTCAAACTCAGAGTTTCCTTCTAGTAGAATGATTGAGGAAATGTCGTGTTGAGAACTGACAACAGGAATTGTAGTTCAGAAGAAATAGCTTAGATTTTAAAAGCATTTAGCTTTTGTTATGTTGCTAGAAAGTGTTAAGCACATTTTAAATGTCTTTAAAATCCGCTTGAGTAACAGTTGACACTCTGTGTCACTTGTAGATATTAGGGCAACTTCCTATACTGAAAATTTTTTCTTTAGTATTCTCTCATCCTGCTTCAGAATCCATTGTCCTTTCTATAAAAATGTGCTATTTATTGCAAAGATTGTGCTGGGTGATTGAAACAATTTCCTGGTAAGAAACCTCTAGCTGCCTCTAAGTCCTATGCAAGAACAAGGAAGAAATTATTATGCTTAAAAAAAATTGGAAAAAAAAAGTAACTTGTCCCATAAGTATCTCTTATAATCTCTGCACTGGAGCAGAAATAGTCCTGGATTGAAGTAAATAAGTATCATCAATAGTTTGAAGAGAAGACAAATTTATAGCAGTTTTTTTCCAAAGTGGCTAAGGATTGAAGCTGCAATTCCCAAAGTTCTCTGCTCAGAAAACTCTGCTAGAGTGAATTTGGCTTTACAGAAGAGTTTCTCAATAGTCAACATTAAAGGCCATGGTGTTACTATAGGATATGTGAAAACACGATGTGAGTTGCTGTTATTGTAAAGGTGAAAAAAAGGAAGTTTATTTTTTGACTTTAGTATTTATACTTTTTTAAAGGTGACAGTGGATTGGAGGGTGAATGTGTTACTTCTCCAATGACATTGGACAAACTACTAGTACATTAAATTTCTCTGCCTCTATGGAGGAATGGTAAACAATAGATCGTTACAGAAAGTTGTGTGAGCAAGTTCTCTACAAGAATGTAAGCTTAGGAGGCTTTAGAAAATCTTAAGAATCAGGGCAACACCCTGGCCATGGGTTACAGTCTTTAAATTTGCCACCATAAAACAGGAGACAACTTGTCTTCTGAATATTATTTAGTAGAGTGTGGCCTTATCCAATGGATGGAAATCATAGGAGAGCCTATGATCATCATTTTATGGGATTTGGTGGAGATATTCTGTATGAACAGCCAGCTCCTACATCCCCTCCCTCACTGATAAGCTCTTTTTAGATATTTGCTTTTCTGTGGAGAATATTTTTCTTAGGCAGAAATTTTATTCCAACAGCATCTTGCTCTCAAAATCTGAATCTTAAATGATCCATTAATTCCTATTTGACCAGGGATTATAAAAACTATATGCACACATTTTTCCAGTGAAAATAAGAAGTGTGACAATAGGATAATTATATTATTAAACATTCCTGCATATGTATTAAGCCATCCATAAGTTTACTTCAAGTTTAAATACTGATGTTTTTGTCGGTCTGTGAATGTCCCTGAACACTTGTTGGTTTGGTTTTTTTAACAGATTTCTCTTCCATGCAAATGTAAAGCTTTAAAAAATCAGTATTGCAAGAATTATCATCCCTGGCTTTAATGTACTCAGGAAGCAAACATAGTATCCTTAATCAGTCATAGCAGCCAGCATTAAATAGGGTGAGAGAGATTCTATTTCACATTCTCTATTTTTAAAGTGAAAGTTAAACAAGGAACAGCCAGTCAGTCGACTACATAAATTTTATAGGCAAAGTCATGGGGCTTTTAACTTGTCGAATGATTTCATACACCATATGTAGTCTAATTCAACAGTTTCAGTGAGAGTATGGAATCATGTCTGACACTTTTTACCAAACATAATGGATCTCCTTTAATGTTTTCATTATCACATTCTGTAGCATTTATATAGCAATTATTTTATGTATGTTTAAAAGTCTAAAGCTCCAGAGAGAATCCTTCCAGATGAAAATCAGATGTGTAAAAATGACACTTGGAGCTGGGTTCCTTTTGAGAAGGTATCTGCACCTCTCCCTTCATTCCACATTTTCCTTACAGCTTCCAGACTTTCATTTAAAAATAACTTTTTCCTCCTTTTCCTCCAGGAAGTTATCAGCTAAGCTTGTGTAAATCTGTGCTGACACGTGTTAATTCAACCTTGCTGAGAACTGTCTACTTTTAAATTGCAGTGGCAGCAAATCCATAAACTCTAGAATTTACTGAGGGTCGCTTCAGCATTAAGATGCATTAGCACAGCCATGGCAAACTCTGATCCTACAAATGCCCACGCTCAGGCTGGAGCTCTGGAGCAGGGACCAGGTTCTTGTGAAGACAGAGCCTGAGCATTATCCCTCCTAAAATATCAGCATATTTATTCAAAGAGAGTCAAGATCTGCTGCTCATTGGAGCTTAATTCAGCTGTCAGGTCAGATATGAGCCACACTGTAAGGTTTCAGGTCAGTTTTGGAAGTGTGTGATAAGTTTTTAGCACCTTGTGCCAGCATTGGTGTTTCTGGTCCTGTAAGAAGTGGTTCTGGTCATGTGTAAGGTCAAAAAAAAGCCCTTGTGAGGAGTGGAAATGTCCATGATGAGTGTGGATGATCACACACATGAACAAATCTCACAAGCTGACCTCTTGCCTGCCCAGGGGTGCAAAAAACCCAGATTTTAATAGCTGGTTAATGAAGCTTTTAACATAAGAACAACAAAACTCTTATTTACTGTGTCTCCTGGGCTGGGGTAAGTTGTACACAGAGACTTAAAAAAAGATTTTCTCCCTCAAACTGAAAAAAAGGTGTACAGATGCCTTGGGTGATGTGGAAAAAGAGGGAAGGAATGGGACAGCTCTGCTCAGGCTGACACAGTTGTTTATTCTGGAGGTGATTTTTTGTTTGTGGCTGCTGCACAGAGCCAGGCTTGGAAAGTCTTAGGAAAATCCTGTGTCCAGGAAGATGTACAAGAGGTGGACATTTGCATATGTCTGTTTGCAGGAAGGGTTGTGTTTTTATAGAAAAAAAGTTTTAATTTCTTGTACATTGTGTACAAAGATAATCTTCCTCCTTGTGTAACAGTTTCCTTCAGCAATCAGAAATAGAATAGAATTCTTTCCTCCTTTATCCCTTGGCTTCAGAAGAGCTTTTTTATATCCTTTAAGAGTCTGTCACAGATTTTCACCAATGATGCTGAAACAAAGGCTAAATGTTTAGAGCAAGTAACACTTGAATTTGTCCTTCAGCCTTTCTAAGGAAAAAAATACGTGTTCACCTTTTGCCCTCATTTGCTGTCCTCAGAGGAAAAAAGAATATTTTTTCCTCAGTGGTAATGTTCCAGCCAGGGGAATGTCATTTAGCACCAAAGGACGTCAACATCACAGAGCATTTGCTAATTTTATCAAGATTAATACAATCCTTGGCACTTGGTCCTAAATCATTGCTGACAGCTCATGGCAAAATGGGAAATATCACGGGGACCAATGACACTTGCTCCAGCTTTCCCTTCAGCAATAGCACTTCTGATATATTTATCTTAATTAGCAGCAGCAGGAGGAAAAGGAAGAAATAGAGACAGAGAGAAACTCAATTGAGTTTGAGCGAGATCATAATTAAGAAAGCAGTCGCTGCACAATTCCAAATGTAGATTTCTGACAATGAGAAAGAAAGGCAGTTCACTTACATGAAAGGCAGAAATGTAGTGAAGTTTAAAGAAATATTTGTCATCATTTTTTCTTCTGTAAGCATCAACTCTAAATGCCATTCCTGTGTCACTCATTCAGAAAAGCTCATGTTCCTTCATAGTAAAATCTTTGTATCAATGGAAAAAAAGAACAAAAATAAGTAGCATCATTGCTGAGAGATGAAGATTAATAATTCAAGTTGATTAAGCTGAAAATGCCTTTCACAATTAATATTAGATGGGCATAATTAAGTATGAAATCTATTTTTCTAGCTTGTTTGATTATTACCCTGTTTTCTGGGTGGTTTCATTGTCTTTACCTCCAGTAAATACCAGACCAATGTGCTGAGTAACTCAGCAACACCAGTCTGGTTGTCCCTAGTTTTATGCTTTTGGAAATGAAAGACTCAAATATTGATTTTTATTGGTAACGTGCCCTTTATAATCTAACAGCTTATCACTAATACTTATAAACAGTTATAAGATTTATAAATATTTGTATTTTTAAATTACATAAATCAAAACCAGGAAATCTGCTGCTTCTGAGTATTTTATTTTTCTCTTCAACATTTCTGCGTGAATTTTGCTCATAAATTAGTGTTCCCTAATGGCTGATGTTTTGTGGGTTTTTGTAAACCCTGTTAAACTAATGGAACAGTACAACAATGTTTGAATTAGTTAAAAAGGTACAGGAGAGACTGGGCCTGAATGACCATTTATAGAGGAGGAAATTCTGTAACAAATTACTGAAAAAAAAGTGTGGTTTGTGCTTTTATAGAGACAAGAGTGGAAAAACTCCAGTAGCTCAAGACAGAGGGTAAAATTTTTGGGAAAAGTAACTGCCAAAGAACTCCACAATAATAATGGCCTTAAAATATCTTCTTTCATCTATAGTTTTAATTGCTTATTCTGACAAATGCCAACGCAAAATGAATACAGCTTCTTTTTAGGGGCTCCTATTAGACTAAAGGAACTTCATGTACAAAAAGCACATTTGTGGGGGTTGGAGGGGTATCTCGCCTGTACCACATGATATTTATGTGGCCAAAATATGAAAAACTCTGCACTCTGTAGGAAAACTGGAGAGCTGAAGGCCAGCTGAGTGTGCAGCAGTTCTGATGTCTCTGCTCCCTGCCAGACTGGATTGCTGCTGGGATGGCAGCGATATTAAAGTCATCCTTTTCCCTGCTGTCACCTGCACCAGGTGCAGCTCCCCAGTATTGACAAGTATCTAATAAGCTCAGATCTGTTCACTGCTCTCTTTTTGGAGGTACTGTGCTTCCACTGAAGGCCATTTGGTCCAGCAGATAGATTTGCCCTTTTGTCACTTTCCTAGCAAACAAAATGTCCTGTCCAGTTTTCCCTTAGAAGGCAGATATTCATTATTCAAATTTACCCGGCAGAAGAGCTGGCTGCAGAACCTGTCTCAAATCTAAATTTGTAGCAATAATCTTTGTGAAAACCAAGCTTTCCCTGGGCCGGGGGGAAACCAAACAAAACACAAAACAGAGTGCATTTGAGAATTAAATGTTTAATAGTGTAAATTATCTACTACTGATCAGTGAGCTGTGGTTATTTAAAAACCCCCAATAAAATCATCCACAAAAAGAAGGAAAATCCCCAAAGCTTGCAGAAATATTTGGCTGCTCTGTTCTGACAACTGGTTTTCACAATCTCTTTATGTGAGCAAAGGAGAAACTTCAGGCTCAAACTATCCCAAATTCTTCTTGAATTGAGCAGAATATTAAGGTATTAGACTCAAGATCTCAGTTGTTTGTAACACCCTGACTTGTGGGTTCACTTGGTAGGTGTGAGCAGACAAAATTTTGCGCAAGCAGCTCAATCTCCCTTCAAGTGATATCAAACTGAATTTGGCTATCTTGCTAAAAATGTCTGTGGGTAATCTGGACAGGCTGTGTTGTGAGTCATTCTTAATCTCCCCTGAGGAAATGCAGCCCTGGAAAGCCCTGGGTGACCCTGATGCTCCTGCAGTGCCTGAGTGCTGGAGCTCACCCTAGGTCAGGGGGGCTCCGTGTGGTGGAAAAGTCTCTCCTCCAACCTCTGCTTCCAAAAAAAAGCTCAGAAGTCTTCAGTCGTCCGGTCTCAAGGCAGTTTATTGCAAGTTATCTAAAAGTTTTTCTTCTGGGGCTGCTGTGGTTTGCTCAGAGCTCAGGCAGAGGCACACACACACCCTGACATCCTCTCTGACCCCGACTGCTTCTTCTCTCCCTGCCCAGGGCTGCTGCTGTCTTTTGTATGGTACATTATGTGTTACATGTTTGCAGTTTTTTCCCAATGCCTATTACCTATATTAAATGGTGCTTTTCTATCTTTTATATGGGACATTATGTGTTACATGGTTACAGTTTTTCCCCAATGCCTATTACCTATATTTAATGGTGCTTTTCTATCTTATATATGGTACATTACATATTACGTGTTTACAGTTTTTCCCCAGTGCCTATTACCTATATTAAATGGTGCTTTTTTACTCTAAATCAAGCTGTGAGTGCCAACATCACCAAGAACATGGAGGGCAGGAAGGAGAAAGAAGGAGGACAGGGCAGGCCCAAATCCCAAATCCATTTTAAAACCTCTGACCCTATGTACAAAACCAAAACCCCCCTGTACAGCACTCAAAAATTCTTCCCTCTACTTTGTGGCTACTTCTACTATAATATCTAAACTTTTGTGACTTCTTGTTCTTCCTGCAAGGTTGGTAAATCATTCTATGGTTCAAACCCAAAATCACAGCTGTTTCCAGCTGCCTGCCAGGGTCTCAAATGCTTCTGACCTGGACCCGGAACATCCAAAAATGTCTGAGGGACATTTTGAGTTCCAACACCTGAGGAACCTGAGCTGCTCTGGAGAGCCCTCACCTGTTGTAAGTGAGGGAGAATTTGGGGTTGGATGGCACCAACACGAGTTCAAAGTCTGGGTTTTCTGAGTCTCTGGTTCCTTTTAGCCAAGCTGTTCCAAGAAATGATGACTTAAATTTCACAATTCCAATCCAGGAAAACATAGTTTTAGTGATGAGAAGATCCTGAGCCCAGTGATGTCTTCGTTAAGCCTGAGGGAGTTTTGATGCCTTGACTAAACTCTGTGGGTGGCAGTGTGTGGAGAAGAAATACGGGGCCCTGCTGCTTTTCCTGGGTGCATTTTCTACAATTATTGGCAAATCCTGGATGTGTCACTATACAGGGCTGTCTCCAGCTGCAGGTGGGGTGATTTTGGTCCATCCCTGGTGTGTTGGACTCAATATGCAGGTTAGGAGAGTCATTGCCCTGCACCTTTGGAATTCATCAGAACGAGATACTTAGATAATTATCCCACCTAAGCGTGTAACTGTGGTTAGAAATACTGAACACATGTAAAAGGAAAGGATAGATGATTTTTTGTATCCTTCCTGAAATATTTTTAATGTTCCAATTTGGCACTTTTTTGGCATTTCCTCTGAGAGACAGCTTTCCTTTCTCATTAGACTCCAAATAAACGTTTTCCTTCCACTGAGCCAAGTGACTTTGTTACTCAGTTTGAGATTAACACACAAAAAAAGTTCTGCCATCTAGCAATTAGTCAGATGAAAAAATGGAAACCTTCAAGACTTGTGACAGGACTTAAATTTTCAGGGGCTTTATCTCAGACTCAAATAAGCTCACATAAACTAATAGATATGATTAAAATCTATTTTTTAGAGAATGTGCTCCTGTTAATCATAGTAATTTTCTTTCTGTCCTGTTTCTCACTTCAGGCTCTTTCTTCTCTCTTTGTGTGAGATCTGAACACCTGTTCTGTCCTTCATCAGTAAAATTACCTTTTTTCCTAAAAAATGGTAATAAGGTCTTTATCTGAGTTCTGCAAATGTCTAGAAGAAGACAACTATATCTCTGTGTGTGTGTGTGTGTGTGCTTTCAGTGATAAAATATGTGGTCTCCTTTCTGGATATTTTATGTTTTGGTTTCCTGTATTTGGTGCAATGAGTGATGCAATTTAATTTGTCTGCAAGAGGATACTTCCACAAACACACACTAATCCAGAAGTAGCTACAGGACTTGATGAGTGAAAAATAACTGACATAACACAAAAATATTTAGAAAGAGCCTTTAAAATGGGAAATTTGCTGATTAAATTCAAATTACTTGAAAAATATTTGTGCTTTTTGAGGTCAGCAGAAAAGCAGCAAAACTACTCTCATGTATTAAAAATGATACATTCAGGATGTCACAAGTAATGTTTTTTCACATCAGGGAAGGAAAGGTCAAAGATGTGCTCTCCAAAAAAGAGAAGTGCTGGGAAGTTATTGATTTAATGGCTTACATCAGATTTTGCTGCAGCTGATATGGTCATCCTAAATAATTCCTTATTATGATATATTTTATTTTATATACTTGAATCCCCCATATGTCAGACACAGCCCAGCCCGTTTCTTAAGTGACCATTTAAAATGGTCAGAATGGCTGTCCTCTGTGTTCCCAGCACAGTCTGGGTCTGGCTCATCAACATTTACCTTTTCAAGCACCAAATCTGACACAACAGGTGATAATTTGAACCATTCCCTTCTGTTACTGAATTAACATCACAATTTCCTTTGTATTATTTCATTCTCCAACAGTTTTCTTATTTCTGAAACTACTGTGGTTTAGTTTCAATCACTTTATTCTCATTTTATTTTAATGAGTACTGTGATATTTGATTTTAATTTCTTACTGAAGTTTCAGTATTTCTAGCTGTAAGATTATTACAGTGTTTCGAGAATAACAAAAAAATCTGATATATTTCAGTATTATTTACTGTGACATCTAATGTGAAACTTGAGTGTTTTCACACTCACTGAGACCTTAATTTAGGAAAACACTGGAAGGAGTGTAGGATTATATGACATAGTTCTTCATAGTTATGGGTCCACTAATCCTGGCCCCACTTAAAATATTTGGGTTTCTCTTTTCCTTCAAGACAAGCATTTTAAGGATTTTTTTTTTTTTTCTGGCTCTGAACTGGAGTTGCTGTGGAAGAGGAGCTGCTTTATGCAACGATAATATTTTGAATAAGGGACTTGCTATGGACACAGTAGAACTCTGTGAAATAGGATATCATAGAAATGTGGAATGCTTTGGGTTTGGAGGGACCTTAAAGTTCATCCAGTTCCACCCCCTGCCATGGACAGGGACACCTTCCACCATCCCAGGTGCTCCAACCTGGCCTTGGACACTTCCAGGGATGGGGAGTCCACAACCTCTGTGGATAACCTGTTCTAGGATTCACCATCCTTGCAGTAAAGAATTCCTTATTGTACATAATCTAAAAGTAATCTCTTGCACCTTAATGCCTTTCCCCCTCATCCTGTCACTGTTTGCCCATGCAAAAATGCCTTGCAAAAGGAGATATGGACTGCATCCCATACGGTCACTTATAAATACTGACAAGTTATTTTTATAGTGTTTGTGATCTGCTGGTGGTTCCACATTTCAGGTGTCTCTGTGCAATACAGGGTGTGAGGAACTTTGTGTTGGCACCTAAGTACAGAGACATTGCTCCTCCTTACAGCTGGTGGTTCTGCCTTGTGTAATTCTGTTTGTGCTGCTTGGTTTTTCTGTAGTTACCCAGAAAAAAAACCCAAAAAACCACAAAAAACACACACACACACAAAAAAACAACCCCAAACCCCCCCCCCCCCCCCAAAAAAAAAAAAACAACAAAAACCCCAAACCAAAACAAAAAAAACCAACATGATTTGAAGAGGAGGAGGGGGAGAAATTAGTCTGGCTTTTGTAAAGTAAATGTGAGCTGTGTGCCAGCCCTTGGTGCTGTTGCCTCTGGAGAAGCCCCATGAGCACCACGCTCAAAAGCTCAGGTGGATTGCCAAGGTCCTGTGCTGGTCCTTTGCACAGGGATGATTTTTCCCTCTGACATGGAAAGGGGCTGCAATAGCTGCTACAAATGTACTTTTTATTCGTCCTCTGGTATCTTCATGCCTCACAGGAGCTCTGTGGGGAGCCTCCCATGCTGTCTGCTCTGGGAAGTGGAAGGTTTGGTGCATATTTTAGGTTAATTCTGAAATCTCAGATGTCACCTCCTCAGCCCATTTCCATAATTACTTATATGGAACCAAATCAGGCAGCCATGATGGAAATGCAAAAAAAAAAAAAGTAGAAATTAAATAAAATAAAGTAAAATTAAATTAAATTAAATTAAAATTTTAAAACACTCCCTTCCCACCATCCCCCTACCACACTCCTGCCTTCCCAAAATAGACCTAATCCCTTGCCTATGGAAACCCATACAAAAATCTTAGTTTTGTGTTTTTAGGCTCATTCCAGAAATCATGATTTCAACTTGTGTGTGATAAGAGTATATGTTTTCCAGTGTACTTTTATTAGATGTGGTCTTCACAGCATTCTTAACTTGCTTATCTGTAGCTCTGATCTACTGGCCCTCTCACAGTGTGGTTATTGGACTTGTGTGAGGTTTTTTATTTGTAAGAACTGCCTTCCTGGGCTTTAATATTTAAATAGTCATTCTCAGCTCTCTGAAATGCCCACTCCTACACTCCTTGCCCCCTCCCAGTTAATTTATCCTTTAATGGGGGCTGAACTTTTGGATCTCTTGTGATTTGTGGCAAATTTCCCATGAGCTCTGTGACTAATCCAAATCTTCCCAGGGTGTTTCTTGCTTTGGTGTCCGATGGCAGCTGAAAAGATTTTCAAAGTGAACTTAGTGGGAAGTATCTGCCTCAGCCTCCTCTCCTTCCTTTCCTTTCAGGGTATTTTGGGGTTTGTTTTCATTCAACCATCATCCAATCCTATGACTTGAAGAACCAAACCAGGTGAGTTTTTTTTGTTGATTGGCTGAGTAGTACATAGGACATCTTAATTTTTGCCTCTCTTTGAAGTCATTAAAGAAATTAATTCTCATTTATGCAAAAAATTGCCTAAGCACATTGCATTTCTTCCTGAGATGACTGAGCATATATAATTCTATGTCATTGCTCTGTAAAGGCAAATGTTTGTATTGCCTTATCTCACCTAAACTTAGGAGTTTATAGTCTTGTTTTATTACATATATCGCAAACATATTTATAATTTCCTCCAGCTCTGGTTTCCTTTGTATGAGGCACTTCTCTGCAGGTAGTGGAAAAAAAATACTTCTAAGGCTGTAATGTTCATCTTTCTCTGACATGCATGGTTGTGATATATTAATTATTTTAAAATAACATTCATTAGAACTGTGCTCATTTCTTCAAGATTTTAGAATCAATGTCAGAGAAAATGAAAGCCCTTGTTTCAAATTCTCTTTCTGATTATCTTCCCTTTAATAGACTTTTGCTCTTTTCCAGTCACGTTTTAATTTCCTCATATGGACATATAATGCTGTCTGTTTCTATTTTTCTTCCCTTTTGCCTAGCTTTACATTTCTGGCCTAATATTGTCTCACTTTGATTAGTTTCCACCACATACTAAGGGCTGTGCATAATGAAGACCCTAAGGACTACATATGAAAAAGTCCTAGTCAAGGTGGGCTTTGCTTTTTTGAGAAATTCTCAGTATTTCCCCAAACACCAGCTGGTACAGAGGCTGCTCAAGGTTATTTTCCAGTTTTCAGATTTCACAGGCACCATGTACATTGCTGGAGTCTGGGGACAGACAGCCTCTCATTTTTGAGCAGTCTTTAAGAGAGACCATTTTTAATTTGATGTCATTTTTGAATTAAATAAATATAATTCTAGATGTTTTTACTGGTTTCAGCTACAATACCAGAGAAGTTCAGCTCCCTGGTGAGGAGGAGCACATCTATGAAATGTTTAGTTAACTGCGAGAATACCAAGACATAGTTTATTTATATTAAAACTTTATCAGATCCACACTGACAATAATTTGATCACCCAGTGCCACTTAACAGACTCTCTCCCAAAATTTTATCCTGTTTTTTGGCTGTGTTAATAGCCTGGTAGACATTCTGAATTATTGCATGTTTTGATGACCAAACCAAAAAAATCCAAAACAAAACCCCCAAACCAAAACCGTAACAGCTTCACAGATGCATCTGATAAGCTCAACTCTTTTAATTACCTTAATTATCAGTGTGTTTGTAGGACTGTAAGGGAAGGAAAAAGTTTGAGGGTGGAGCTGGCAGAGACCTGAACTGGGTACTTTGGTCCCTTTGCCACCTGAGAGTAGGAAATGTCTCTCATTCCTCATGGGATGCTGTACTTACAGTTTTTTCCTGACTGCTGATCAAATGGAATGTTTAAAAACAATCCCTGCCCCACCTGAAAATGGGATAGGCAGGAAGATATTTGTAAGGATGCAGAGATTTTATCATATTACAGTAAAAACACAAGTAAAGCAAGAGAAAAGGCTGTGTCAGAGAATGACTTAAGTTCCTCTTCTTGGTAAATATTGGCTTCATAAAGTGCAGTGCAGAGTGCAGCATCACCCTGGAAGATTTTTTTTTTAATACTTTCCTCAACATGAGAAGGAGCTTTTGTGTTCCACAATACATCAAGTATATGTTTGCCAGAAGACTTTATTAACTTATTAAATCAGCAAGATGAAGTAGCCACTTTGTTCTATTTAATTTAAAACAATAAACCAAATAATAAAATTGTGGCTTCATAATGTAGTCTTGTGTTAGATAAGAAAGTCTTTTATTCAATATTAGAATTTCTTCCAGTGGTAGTTTAGTTTGGTTGCCATCTATATGTTTAAGTAGTGACACTACAAAGGGGTCTGTATATTTGACAGCCTGTGACATATAATTAAATATGAAACACTTTTGCTGATGCAAATAATGAGGGTATGAATTAAAATGCACACAGGTTTAGAAATTGAGATTTATTTTAAAAGGAAAGGATAAAGACACCAAAAAACCCCAACCAAAACTGCATGTATCCCACATGGAGTGAGTAGGACAACCCAACTTCGCAATAATAATTTCTGTATTGGGCTGATGTAGCCCATGTTGAGGAAATGTAAATTTATGAATAGAAATTCACATATTTAATGCAATACAGAATAGTCTTTTGAACATGTCCCCATAAAGTGGAGATGAAAACAGAATTTTAAGAATGGGATATCAGTAGGAGTGATGGATTCTGAAACTGAGGATTTAAAAATCTGTCTTCTAACTGAGCAGGACTACTCATTTTCAGATTACTTCAGTTGCCCATTACTTGCACCTAAACAAAAATTCTCCTTTCCTGACCTTGTGTTAACCCCAGATCCTGTTGGGGGTAACCTGGTCTGGGTGCCTCTTGCTAGGCCAAGAAAAGGCTCAGCCCTTCGGGTGCAGCTCTGGGCTCAGATTCTTGGCTTGTAAATAAGGAGCAATATTGTCAAATATTTAACTTTAAGGCCAGAGTGTGTTTGTAATTCTTTATTCTTCAACAGGCTTAGAATAGCAATTTTTTGAACTGGCAGAGCCTTTTAAAGTCACCATCAGTAACAAAGTTGGTTTTGAATGTGATTTCAATGTCTTCTGTCAATTTGTGAAACAGCTGTTATATTATTTTCAATGTTTCTGGTTATTTCAGTGATTAAATTTTGCATTTGATATAAATGTCTTAAAAATACTGATTTTTTTCCTAGGATTTTTTTGTTGTTGTTGTTGTTTGGATTTTGTTTGTTTGTTTGTTTTTAAAAATAAGCATTTAACTGAAAAATAGAATGGATAGTGAAACAGAATAGCCACAGTCCAGATTACACCTCAATTTCCTATAATCATCTGCAAAAGATTTAACAATTCTTTGAGACATAATGCCATTATGTGAGCTTAAAGCAATTATCTGTTCTCAATAATCACAGTGGTCTACACCAAAAGCTTCTGGAACATTTTTTTAGTCAGAATCTATTGATTTTTTTGAAGGTACACTTCCTGCTTTTGTATCAGTCCTTAAATTTTACCTAATCCACTTACTTTTCTGCCTGTGCATGTAGAGGAGGCTGTAGTGGGTACAAACATTCCCAAGTTCAAAATCCCTTGTAAGAGCATAAAAACATGGTGCATTGTACCTTTAGCTTTCCCAATAAATTTATTTTTGATCCATTTTTTGATACTGCCTTTGGTGGAGTAGTTTTTAATAAAACTGCAGGAGTCAAGACTCCCTGTGTACTGCAAAACCTGCACACTAGCCTTCTGCAGAGTTTAAGGAAATGTGAGATCCTATGAGATCCTACTGCTTTGAAATAGCTGCTTGTTGACATTCTTGCATTATTTTTCTTTATATGGGAGCATGGAGGGCTCAGAGTCAGGGCTGCTGACAAAAGCTGTGGGAGAGATTTCTTACCAGTACATGGCTTATCAAAATATGAAACACAGAATGCTGAAAAGGTCACCATGGCAAACAGCTGGGCTGTATTTCATGAATATATAAAGCATTTCATTTCTAATGTCTCATTCCAAAGACAAAGATTTTAATGAAACTGGAAAATGGCAGGAAGCTGCTTTTTCAATCTGGCTGCCTTTTGAACTGGCAGTTTCAAAGTCAGGTTAACATTATGCATTGAGAGCTTTCAGGGCACATAAAGTCTTGTTAGAGCTGGCCACAACTTTGCTGAAGTACCCAGAGACTTGATTAATTTACTGCTATTTTATACAAGTAGAATAATTAACACCTGCTGCTTACAGGAGTTCCCACTTCCTTCTTATCTGTACTGTTCAAAATTAAGTATTTCCTCAGGAGCCACAACTCATAGAAGTTCCCTGAGGGTCTGGTCTTTACTGGGATGATCATAGAAGAGCTTGATGGAAAACTGGGTGCTCTTTACAGCTTCAGAACTCAGGGGGGTTCGTCACATTTCAGTGCAATTCACTTTCTGAGTTTTATGAGTACATTTAGGAATAACATGGGCTCCATGACCGAAATTAAATGCCTTGAAGGATATATGTTTTCAATTTGTGCCGAGATTTTGCTTAGTACAAAAGATATGTATCAAAAATTTGTATTAGGATCTTACTGTGCCCTGTAGCCAGCCCCAGGACTGCAGGACAGTGATGGTCACTGATGGTCAGTGGCTGGCCCTCAGAAAAGGAATATTAATTACAACAAATACCATGGGCCAAGAGAATGCTTCCAGCAGTAGAACATGAATCGTAGCTCAAAATGTGGAGCAGGTATGGAGCTTTTTCCTTAATCTGCTTTCATGGCTGGATCTTGTTCTGAGAAAAGGACAGATGGACACACCCTGTGTACATGGAGGTTCTGGATACATGCCCTGCCCTGCCCTGCCCTGCTCTCTCTGTTCCTTGCTGCGCCCAAAATTAGGTTAGAATTGCTTAGGTAGGAATGATGTGGGTTAAGACTCTTAGTGTGTAGTACAGTACCAGTATTGGTTTATCTTCATCCCTGTGAATTGGTACAGTTCTGAGGATAAGATGCAACACTTAAATTAAGAAGAAAAAAAATGTTAGAAAGTATATTTTGGTTTATAGCTTTATTTGTGGCCTTAGGTTATAGACTTGTGAGTGGAAAGAAATGTGATGAGGATGAATTTCAGGTCTCTGCTAGACCATTTAAAAGTACAAATCTCCAGTACACAGTTTCTTCATAAGATTCAGCTGCTGTGGAAG
This sequence comes from Lonchura striata, assembly GCF_050655825.1. Lineage (NCBI taxonomy): Eukaryota > Metazoa > Chordata > Aves > Passeriformes > Estrildidae > Lonchura > Lonchura striata. Next base: position 6,872,501 of record NC_140720.1, on the reverse strand, counting down.
TGGGATACAACATTTGTCAGTGTCTGTCAGATGTTTAATTGGATAATTTCCAGGAGAATAAGGTTTATTTTGAGTAGTGATTTGACATCTTCTACTGTATGAACCACAAAGAACCACTCCCCCCTCCTTTAATTATGTAAGAGACTTGATTTTGTGCCGAATTGTTCTAATCAGGAGTTCAGTTTGTGGTGGCTATAGATTATTCATGCATCAGCCTTTCTCTTTTGATGGAGAGAAAATTGTGCCACCATCATAAATCTTACAGCAAATATTTCACATTCCCAGTCCTACTGGGACAAATGAAAGGAGCAAATATTTATTTTTCTTGCAAGCCAGAAAGCAGCTGTGCTGTTGGGGCAGACGAGGCAGTGACATGTGCTCTGTGCCGTTTGTCATGTCCCAGGCTCCAGGGATCCAGGTTCTGCTTGCTGGGTAAAGGCATCCAGCGATGGATTTGCAGGTTGCAAAGAGTGAGGGATCATTTCCAAGAAAGCTGAGCATTTCAGCACAGTTGGTGTGGGTAGGTGTGCTGGAATCACAGGTAAACAACAGCTATGGTTTAGCTAGAGTATCCTGAACCTTTCAGGATTTGGGGACCAGGGATTCCTGTTCCAAGTTTCTTTCAGGATAAACTGCTTTTTCACTGCCTCAGGGAGAGCCCAGGGGTATGGCCAGGGTAAAGCTGGCTTCTCTGACACCCATCCAAGGTGTCCCAACACGTTCTGTGTACTCAGAATCCTTTGTCCTTTAAAAATAAATAAACCCCAAAGAGGTCCTGTTGCAGATCATAATGTGCACAGAAAATTTCCCTTCCATTTCTTTGCCTGGCTGTGACTCTTTTGGGGACTGTAATGGTGTGAGGGCAGCATTATTTGTTTTTATTTGTCTGTTGTAAACTCTGGCGTAGTTATTTGTTCACCGACACTTGGAGCAGGGAGAAAGCAGGTGTGATAATGTAGGTAGGATTATATTCTAAATAGCGAGAACAGGCTGGTGTTCTGAAATTTGTCTCTTTGTGAGATTTGATGACCAAACAGCCCAAGGAAGCCTGATGAGCCTTTCATTACAGGAGGGCTGAATCCTTGGGAAGTTGGTTAATGCAGCATCCCATGAACTCTCCCACCTCGGTCAATTCTCAAGTTCTCGGCCCTGGCAACAGCAGTAACTACTTACCACAGAGCCAGTCCCCCTGGGGGGAAAATGTCTCCCATTTGGACTTCTGTGGAAGTTCTTTGGACTTCTTTGGAACTTCTGTGCCGCAACTTCCCCTGTGTAACTTCCCCTGGTTTCTCCTTTCCCTGTCCTCTCACTGGATTGGTATCCCTGGTGGCCACCCTCCTTTCCCTGGAGACCAAACCCCCCTGCCCAGCCCTTAGCTCTGCCCCCACTCCTTCCCCTTCTCAAGCTGTCTCCTCCATGTGGTCAGTTTGGCTTTTTTACCTCACTGGGTTCCCTTCAGCCACATCTGATATCCTCCACTGCAATAAAACCCTGCCGAAAGAGCCTTTCTTGCCTCTATCGCTGAGCCAGCTGTGGTGAGTGTTGAGTCAGGGTCTGACTGTGTTCATTTCTCTCGGGGTTCTGTAGGTCAGGATGACCCCAAGAGAGCAAAAAGAGTCTTTGCTTCCCTTAGTCTAAACTCAGCCAAAGAAAGAGCCTGGAATGCTTCTGATTGTGCTTTCAAGGTGGTTTATTTCTTCTTATCTAAACATTCTTTCTCTGACCTGCTGAGCTCTGGCTAGCAAGGAGGCCATAACATTCTGCCACACCCTCTTGGGCGGTGTTTTCCTTTTATATCAAAAGTTACATACAGTCTGTTTATAACAATGCACCAATATCTAACACCTATGTTGGACAGCGTGTCCATATCCTAAACCAATAGAAAAGTGCCACCATCACACTAAGACATGGAGGACAAGACAAAGGAGAATAAGGCTAGGACACACCCAGATTCCTCCATCTTACCCCCTTGAACCCCATTCTAAAAATCCCCAAATTCTACTTTTCCACCCTGTATCAGTTCAAATATCACACTGCTCAAACCCTTGTGGCTTGTAATTCATTATACAAAGCTGGCAGTTTTTTTCCACTGTCTAAAATAGAAGCCATAAGTGTTTTTCACCTCTTGCCAAGGTCCCCGAGCCCCTGCCAGGGTCCCGAGAAAGCCAGGGCAACCAGAGGGATGTCCTGGACTCTGACATAACTGCACTGCCAGAAGGTTATCTCAACCTGCTTTTCCACAGGAGGGGCTTGGGGACAGATTTTAGGCAGCAACAACCACTACTCCAACACCTGTGTTTTTAGGCTAAGGTCTAAGAGAATCTCTTCAATGTGGAGTGGTTTTGGACTTCTATTAATTCTTAAAAATGCATTTTGTCACAGCTTTCCTGTACAATTATAGGGTTGTTTTTCCTGAAATTTATGATTTTTTGAGTGTTTTACTGAGGTGTAAAGAGTACTCCTGCTTTCAGGTTTTCCATTTCAAATCATGCTTCCTTTCAGCCTATCCTTCCCCCAGATCTTTCTGGTTGCCCCAGTCTTTACCAAAAGACCAGTCTTGAAAACATGGCCAAAGCCCAACTGTAAATTAAAAACTGGAGCCCTGAAAGGAGAAAGCCACAATGACTAGAGAAAATACAAACAAAACCTCCTAACCCAACAAAAAACCTCACAACAACCGCAAACAACCAAAAATAAAAAGCAAACAAGCAAACAAACTCAACCCTCCTACCCCAGGTTTCTGGAGATGCTTCTGTGACAATTTTCTGAGTTGGGGATTTTTGACATAATTTACTCAATTTACTAATTTGATAAAATTCTGCTTTTCCTTTAAGATGTTCACTTACTTCAATGCTTTTTCTTCAAGTGAATGGCCTTTTGATGAATTATTGCTCATTTTCTCTCTGAGGTTTGCTGTGTTGCTCTGCTTTACAATCCCGTGGGTGTGACCAGTTCCCTTGACATTTCCAGGGAATAAGTTGATATGGTGAGAAATAAGTGTTTGTTTTTCCTGCTCAGCTGCTAAGATTTGTATATTCAGATATGCACTTCGTGTCTTTTCCTCATGCACCAACATTTGTCTGTAGACTGATAGTGAAGTTATCCTTCCATTAAACTTTTCTACTCTGGTTTAGATAAGTGGGTTAATTATTAAATTAGTGCAAATTTAAGATCCAAACTCATATTCTCTCATTATCTGTCTTATCCACTTTACTTATTTTACTATATTTATTGCTGGAATTCAGTAATTTAAAGTGTAAAAAAGATTGATATGAGGAGGATAGAGAAAATATAAATTTATACTGAAATTATTAAGTATTACTTTATAAGTGAATGTTTGTAGGAATTTGGACTGAGCAAATAAATATAGGAAATATGAAAAAGTCAGCATGAAAGAATATTTTTGATGCTTTTGGTAGAAGAATTTTGTCAAGTTTCTTTAAAGTTTCAGATGACATTTTAAAAAATGCCCTTTGAATTTAATACAAACAAGCAACCCATCACTGCAAAAACTGATACGAATTGCATTAAATAGATGTACTTCTTACATATAATTAACTATGCTTCTTAAATAGAGTTAACTATTCTTTTTCATTATGTCAACACCAAATTCTGCGACTCCCTTTAAATTTTAATGGATGTTTTTTGGCATATAAGTGAAGATCTGCACAGTGAAATATTAGAACAGATGCACTATTGCCTTGATCCTGCCTGCTACTTTGTGTGGGTTGAGTTAATATTGTCTCTGTTCAGAGATTTTGATGTTCACTTAATATATTAATTTGTAGGTTTGAGGTATAATACTGTTCATCTTTCATGCTATCCTGCAGGCTGTTGTTTACTTCCTTTGGTGCTAAGTAACCATGCAAGTAGAATGAGTGCATTGATTAATCATTTCAATGTAAATTATTTATATTCCAAATGAAGTAGCTTGAAAAAGAGCCGAGAGCAAGGGTTTTTTTAATTCCTTTTGCCAGAGCCTGACCTGTCCATCCCACAAATGCACCCCACACCTTTCTCCAGCCCAGTTCCTAAGCAGGGAAGTCATAATAGAAGCAGGGATAGCCTCCAGATACAAATTTACATATTAAGGAATTTTTTATTTCCTATTAAAGAAACATTATAATGTTTCTGAAACAGAAGAGCTTAGGATGATGCATGAGAAAGAAAGTCTCTTGTCTCCCCTTTGTCTCTCAGTTTTGGAAGAAACACACACATAAAGCCTGTCCCCTTGGGATGTTGCAGCTTTCAGAAGCTCTGAAGGGTCAATAAAAGTGTTGCCCTGCAGACTGGGAGAGTATTTGGGTGTTGAGCAGCACAGTCCAGAGCCAATTAGGCACCACTTCCACCTGCAGATGGACTCTCCAAGCCCTTCCAGCTCCTCCTGGAGCACTCTGCTGCCACAGCTGATGGTAATGAGCCCTTACACAGCGCTTTGCAGGGGAAATCAGCGACTGATGCGCACTCCAGCTGGGGAAATTGAGGCACAGGAGGGAAAAGTGGCTGTTAAAAGCTGGGAGTAAGGTCCAAATCTCTTGATTCTGTGCCCTGGGCTCTTTGGGAATTCTACCAGGGTAATTGACTCTAAACTGCTGCTACATCCACAAAGTCTTCTCAAATCTCTTACATCAGCACTCAGCATGAGATATCAGAACTGGGATGTTGTATCAGCCTGTTGTCTGGCACTCCTGAGCCCAGCTGCATAATCAGGACAGCTAAGATGGTGGCTTCCTTAGAAAACACTGTTTCACCCAACTGTTGCTCTACAATAGCAAATAAGAGGTTTTATTTCAGAAATTGTTGCAACCAAATGGACAAAATTTATCTGTAGCCTGATAGCCAATATGCATTATCCTCAGGCTCCCTGCTAAACTATTAAAATCAATCATGTACCAAACTTTAATTATGCCAGCTCTAATAAACAAGAAATCCAGGCTCTTAGCACTGGCAACATCATTAAATGCAGCAGTACAGTAAAGTGGATGATGACATTATACAAAAGATAGTCAAATCAAATTAAACTATGTGTATACTAAACTATTTATTTTTGGTTTGATTTTTTCATAGAGAAGTATCACAACCTATTATCTGCTGCATTGTAAAGTGTGAATGCCAGCAGCTGGGGGTGATGCTTTGCTGTGTCCCTCTTTGGTAGCTCCATTAGTGCTGGTGCTATGGGAGCCAGCATCTCTAGGTAAATTAGGAGGAAGTTTGGCTCAGAGAACTTGCTTTTCTTGTTAGTTAGAGAAGACAATCTGACACCATTTTGCCTAGGATTAGACTGTGATATGAGACAAAGGCTGAGTGTTAGGAAAATTGAAGGGAAATTAAGCAGGAGGCAAGAAGAAATGCATCCAGGTCGTTGGTTAAAAATAATAAGAGTTAAGGCATAGGTGGTCACAAGCTTTGCAGTTCAGACACAGAAAGAGAAGCTGAAACTTCAGCAGCTGAGAACTGATAGGATCAAATAATTTGCAGTATGATCTGTACATAACTTAGTAGTAGTGAACTAGTCAGCTACTGAAGCCTTTATTTGTTTAGCACAAGTGAATGGAAGAGAATGGACCAGGGAGCATGGAGCTACTGAGAAACCTGGAGATTGTGTTTATTTTAAATTCCTGAGAACTTATGGAAGTCATTTAAGAAATACAACTATGTCTCCAGAGCAAGAGGAAGAATAGGCTGCAGTTTCTAAAGGGAATAAGCTACAGTTTCTAAAGGAGCATGGGCAGCTGAACAGCAATTCTGGTGGTATTTGGACACAGAGCTTCCTCAGGCTTTTCCGAAATTTCCACAGGGAAACCTCATTAGATTTATGGGATCCCTGAATTTAACCAGAGCAATGAAAACAGCCTGAGGAGGAGCAGTGTCAAAGTAAAAGCTGTTGTGCACAGACAAACTGCAGCTGTCTGTGAGGGCAGGATCCCAGAGGCTGGGTCAGGGCTGTGCTGCCTGGTGCTCTCACAGGCCAGAGGGGAAGGGGGGCTTTATCTCTGTGTCTGAGCCCAGAAATCCTTTTTTTTTTCCAAAGGCAGTAGACTGAACAGCAGTGCATTTGTTTCTGGCACAGATATGAGGAAACTCATCTCTGTGTGTGCAGCAGCCAGGACAGGATGTAGGCAGCCCTGTCACCATCTCCAGATCCACAACAGGAGCTCTGTGACAGAGCCGTGAGAGTTGTTCACTAAACTGGGATTAGGCTCAACAGCTGTGAAGCCTTTGTGCTTGGCACTTGGGGAATATCAGCTTGCTGCAGATGAGGGCTCTCACCTGGCAAATTAATTTTCACTTTTAAACTGATCCACCCTGTAAACAGTCTGGCCCTGGCTGAGACACAGATCCCATCACTGCAGCAGTGGATGCTGCTTGGCTGCTGGTTTGGGATTTGTGCAGAAACTGCCTCACAGTGTATTTAATGACTGATGTGTTGGCAGGATACCTTTTTCCTGTTTCTCTCAGTACATTCATATTTGTGCAATTTTGCTCCTCCCTTAACCTGTGTTGAGGGAGGTGGTGATTACTCATCTAGTCACCTCTTGCTTTGCATCTGCCCCAGAAATGTGTGCAGTCCCTTCATGGAAGTGGCAAATGTCTACCCAGCAAAGCAGGGCCTTCTCCAGAACAATCTGAGAATTCTAGTAAAATAGTATTACTATTGTAATTAAATTCTCTTATTTTTTTGCATGCTATTGTTAGCCAGGACATGCAGAAATGTAGTAAATAAGAATTTTATCTCTCTGATTTTTGGGAAGTCTTCCTATTCCCCGCCCCTTTCTTTTTTCTTTTTCTTTTTTTTTTTAAGTAAATAGAAGTCTAAAGGCACAGTCTAGTATTAGGATTAGCAGCTCAACGTACTGCTCTGCATCTCAGCAGGCAAATAATCAAGGTCTTCTCCCTTCCTGTGGCTGCATGCTAAGTAAAGCAAATAACTCAGCTCATAAATTAAACAGAGATGGCCCTGCCAGAACTCCTTACCTGAGCCCATTATTGCCTGCTCTTTCAAAAATCTAAGCACGATGGAAATTTCCATGTTCATAGAGTTTGTACCGGGGGCTGATGCTGATATTCCATCACATTCCAAAATCCTTCTTGCTTGTTATACACCTAGGTGATGAGGGAGCCTTTGAGTTTAATGTGAGGCTGTCCATAGCCTGTGTCCCCCACATCCCAAATAGGATCATTCCACAACTCAGTTCACTTCTGATGTTTCTTGAATCTGTTACATGGAAATAGAATCTAGAAGAAATAAATGCAAAAGGCATTTTTAAGGATGTGAAAGGAAATTATAAGGATGAGCCTTATAGAGCTTTTTATGGTCTACTGAATAGCTCATGGAAGAGTTTGGTGTTGGAGTCTTTTTGTTTGGTTGGTTTCTTTGGTTGGGGTTTTGTCCCCTAAATACAGACTACCTCTTTTGTGTTAGTTGCAAAAGAGACTCTGACAAATGGATTGAAGAATGAGTGAGCTAATAACGTGAAAAATTAGGGGATTAGCATATTTTAGTTTGGTTTCTTTTGGACATGAAACAAATCAAATGCTTCATATTAAAAGGGGGCTGACTGTTGTTTTCAAACTGGACATGGTAAAAAAGACTGCACTTTATCTTGCACAACCTCCTAAGCACATCAGTAGCACAGGCTGACCCTCAGCTCCTGTGAGTGGCTTGTGAGGGACTTTGTACATGTGCAGGAAAACCCATCATTCCCTGGTCATTTTGTACCTGAGCCTCTGGACAGAAAGGTTTCAAAACTCACCTTGTGGGGCAGACATAGGCAAAAGTACTCCTTAAAAAATTTATGAACCCTTGAGAACATTTTCCTGATTGGTGATGAAACAGAATCCAGAGAGTTGAGACTGGCTTCAGGAAGAGGTGTTTGGGTTTCCCCTTGAACTGGAATGGCAAGATTTTAGTTGCCACTGGAAAGCTTTCATCCACAAACATCAAAATAATTTCTAGATAAAGAGGGAGGTGGATGGGCTTTTTGAATAAATACATCTTCCATTTGCTGCAATGAAATAAAAATGGTGGAGAAATATCATGTACATGGGATTCAGTATTAAGTTGTCCAGGCATTACAGTTTCAGACATCAGTTTAATCAGGTGAGTCAGAAGAAATATTCAGGACTGAAATCAAATAACATATGGTTTCTAAGAACAGAATGTAGGCACATTGGAACGATTTTATGGAAAGACCTTTTTTCATACGTGACATTTTTTTCTGATCCAGGAGGATCCATAACCATCCAAAGCAGCTCTTTCCCAGATGGAACTATGTGAGCTTGGTTCCCCAGTATAAAGGATGATCATTTGGTTGGCTACCAGATGGCCAGTCCTGAGTGAAGAAGTCTCTATCTCCTGTGAGAGACACAGGAGACAATGGCAGTTCTGCTGCTGGAACCCTGTGCAGAACTCAGGTCTGGGCAGTTTTCCTGTAGAAAAAGCACACAGTATCTGGGAACTGAATCCATACAGTCACACTTTCAGCCTTGAGCAATGACCTTGGCAGATCTCAGATATTAAATATCTTGAAGTCTGTGTGAGAGCCTGGGAGAAGAAATTGGGGGGGAAGGAAGGCAGGCAGAAGGTTCAGCTCTGAACCAGCTGTTCTGGCTCACCAGCTGTGGGATGCCACATCAGGTGCTGCTCTGCAGTGCAGGTCCTGCCCTGTGTGAGTGTGGCACAGCTGCACAGGGGGCAGGGTTGTTTGGTGTTTGGATATCGAGTTGTGACTTGAGAGAAATGAATCTCATTGCCTGCTTTCCCATGGCTTCCTGGGTTGCTCATTGCTTACACATTCTGGGCTGGTGAGGGGTAGATTCAGTTTTGTGCTGCCCAGCTGGAAGAGCTGTATTATCTTGAAATATAAGTTTACTACTAATTCTTCCCCTTACTGTGCCAATCACATTGGCCAGCCCAGAAGTGTTATGTTTATTATGGTGGTATTAAAGCTGCCAACCATGAATGAGGCCCTAAAAGACTGGGAACAACACAAAGGGAGAGTGAATCTCTCTGTTCCCTATGATATTCATTGTTTTAAGGGCTTGTCTAAAGCAGAAAGCTATTCTAGTGTCAGATAAGGTGTGAATAAACCCATATAAACCAGTACAGCTTCTCAGGGCTCCTCTGATGTCAGATTAAAAGCAACTTCTCTTTAGTTGTGTTTTTTAGTTTGTTTTCAACAACTGTACTTTTATGTAGGGTTTCTAGCAAAGAAACATTTTAGAGTATTCTCTTCATCTCCTAAATTTCAGCATGTTGTGCAGCTGCTTTCTATTTATATGTAACTATATGGGTATATTTATATGCTCTGCATCCTTCCAGAGCTGGCTGTGAACAAAATTATTCCATAAAATAGAGTCTGCAAAGAACCTGAATGATACGTGTTCTGTAAATGTGTGGCCAGTGGGGTTTTGTGATGTGTGAGACCAGCAAGGTGAATCTCTCCCTTGTGCTGGAAGGTGGAAATGGAATGACAGGAAGTAGCTGGTACAGAAATGGGATGAAAGGAGAAGGATGTGTCCTCCAGGGATGCAGAATCATCTTCATTAAAGTTTCTCCAGTTAAGGATCTGGCCCAGGAGGTATCTTCGTGCCATGATTGAGGTAGAAGCTATTTGCTGAACCTGTTGCTGTAGAAACTGTTTGCTGAACTATCTGCTGAATCTTCATCTTTATGATCAGTGGTTGGAGCTCCATCTATATTTTAATATACTTATGATTAAAAACATGAACTTAATGAATAGGGAGAAATTACTTTCTTACTTTGTTAGTATAAAGATATTATGTCTGACCTACTTCTGCAAATATTAGGAAGGAAATAGGTAAGGAGAAGGCAAATGTGGCAGCTGACTTTTAATACACTGTGAGCTGCTTATAGGGTGAGAACCATTTGTTCCAGTGATTATTTTCTCATCCTTTACATATTCAGCTGCATCTGTTCCTAAACACAATTCACAAACTGACTTAATTGTTTCTAAGCCTATAAGGGGTGTATTTTAAAAAGTAAATCCAATAGTACATTAAATAACAACATTTTAATTAACTCAGGAATGCTTTCCCTTATTTGTTGTGATTTATTTTTCCCTTCTTACCTAGCTCTTAAGAGCAGAAGCTTATGGGTTCCCTATGGAATTCTGTTACTATAGTGAAGTTGTTCATTGGAATTTGAACAGACAAAGCCTTGAGGGTATCAGAAAGTTTCCTGCCAAAAATTTAGTATTTCCAAGAACTAATGGGAAGAACTATTCCAGTGATCTGCTAACTGTTGTTCACTGTGGTTTTAATCCCTCAACAACTTGTTTCAGCTTTTCAAGAGTCTGTAAAGTTGTGTTCAAGATACTGCTGAGATGCTAGTTTAATTTCACAGAGTAAATATATTCAAATAATCCACAAGCATAATTAGGGAGCTTTATTACTCTTCTTGAGATACAGCTCAAGGACATAATCCTGAGAAAAGAAAAATTCTCAGCTCCCAGTGACTTATGGAGCTTCCAGGTAACAAAGGCACAGGAACATCTGACCTTAAGAGAGTAAAAAAGAGAATGATGTAGGAGGCAGGAATATAAATAATTTTCTCAATTTCCACCAAGTAGTCAACTCAAGTTATTTAATAAAGCACCAAGGAAGACTTGGGTTTATGGCTGTCACATGGGAGGTGGAGAGCAGAAGAAAATAGTGACATCTGTGTGGTCCTACAGGGCAAATTCTCAGAGCTTCATTAATGGGGCGTTGATGAGCAGAAGAGTAATTGTCCTGGCTGATCTGTGCCTCTGGGTCCTGCACATCAGGAATTTATGATGGACCCAACGTATCTGAACAGCTTAGGCCACGCTGTGCACCAGCCATACTACTTGGAGCTCTTCTTATAAGAGCCCTCTGGAATGCATCAAGGTTACTAAGACATAAACTGTTCTAAAATAAGAAGGAAGAGGATGAGAAAGAGAACACCAAGAACTAGATTAGAGAGAGCTGTGAACCACCGGGACTGTAACAATCACATACTCTGAAGGGGCATACAGAATATGTGCATTGTAAATGCAGGCAAACCCGGTGGGAAGAAATGATGATGTTCAACTCCAGTTCAGAAGGCTGAATGATTTCTTTATTATAACTGTGCTATAATACATTAATATACTATTTAAAGGAATATACTGAAACTACATGCTACTTTCTCTAACTGCCATATGTAACTCACTCCCAACTCGTGACCCTCTCTCTGTCCAGCCCCAGGTGGGTTGGATTGGCCACCAGGCTCAAACAATCCTCACCAGAATCCAGCCAAGCAATCACCCCAGGGAAACAATTCTCCAAACACATTCCAAATGAGAAAAACAAGAAGAAGATATAGAATTGTTTTCTCTTTCTTTCTCTCTGTGCTGCTCTATGAAAAATCCTGAGAGAGAACGAAATGTGCTTGCCACAAGCGTGGACAAGACAGAGGCACCAATGAAGAAATGCATGAGTCGAGTGTGCAATAGCTTTTAGAATCTATAAATAAGTGCATAATGTAAACAATAAAGGGCTTCTGCTTAATCATATTGATTGGTCATACAGAAGTCCTGTTTCCCACATTCCTCCTCCTGCAGTCCATGGCACTGCAAACATCAATTATTTGTTACAGTCCTCATCTATGGAATATCTCTGTACTTCAAACAAGTAAGGGCTTATGAAATATCCCAGACTGACAGCCTTAGAGACTAAATTCTGTAGGTTAGCTCAACTGAGAGTGCTTCTGGCACTCCATCTCCATGCTGTTGCCCCTGGGCCCTCTCTTTGGGAAGAAATTTTCTCATCAGCAATTTCCTTTCATTTACGGCACCCTAGAAATGCTCAGCCAGACATCTTCTACTCACTGAGCATTGCTCTTTCACCTGAGCAAAAAACAAGAGCAGGTATAAATGACTGAATTTCATTCATGACATGTGAAATGTGTAAATGTGTTCTACTTATCAGCAAGAAAAGTGTCTTACTTCTGTTGATGTTCCATCCAATTTCCTCTGTCATGCCCAATATGACTGCACCAGAAGTTGAATTTTAAAGATCTAGGTTTGCAGACCACTGAAGAGCCCTCAAATGTTAATGAGTTTCAGTCATGGCCAGCCAAGGGCACTTTGAAAGCAACAGCCTCTGGGTGAAATGTTCAATATCCTCTTACCAAACCTCTGAGGCTTCCAGTCATGTTGATGGATTTCTTTTCTTGTTGCTTAGATATTAACTCTGCATACTAGGGAATAAAAACATAAGGCATAGTCTAAGAGGGAAGAATAGTGTTTTTAAAAAGCAGGGAAATATTAATATTTTTTTATTATTATTTCTAAATAATAATAGTACTTTTATAGATCTGTAAAAGAGGCCATCTGCAAAACATTAAAAATAATAGAGGCTTTAAATTGAGATTATATCCTTGGGGAAATCCACAGGAATTTATTGCTATGTATTTAACTTGTTCTGTTTCATGTGAGGCTATTGGTTGAAACAAAATTTGAAGCTAGATGCAGTATGCCTCAGACCAAAAAAAAAAATCATTCATCCTCTGCTAATTTGCCCTATGACATAGAGCACAATGTATGAAAATTTTAATGAGATTAAAATTGTATTTAGGAAAAAAATCATCTTGGCCTTTATGATCTGCAAAAGGTGCAGTTGAAGCTGTGACATTTACTTGGAAGCAAGGAAATATAACTCATGCAGGTGATAGAATCGGGTAAGCATCAATATATACCTAAAATCCACCCAGAAAATCTTCTTCATTAAGTCTCTGTCTGATCACAGTGTGTTTGGAAGGGATTTTTTTTCTATATACTGTGATTGCATCCAAAGGGAGGAGCAGTTTTGAGGTTTAGTGTCAGGCATTGCCAGCTCCAAATGTGCCAGCACTAACTCACAGGAGAGGCCTGATCCAAAGAAATGCATTTCTACCCCCAGAACTCAGAGAGCAGTGTGTCTCAAATGGACTTGCTGCTCCCTTTATTTTTATGAGCACTCTGAGGCATTAGATGAATAATATGAATAAATAACCCCCGTTCTGCTACAATTCTCCAAATGCACTGAATAAATGGCTGTATCTCCTTCTAGAAGTTGAACTAAAAGGAATAAGATCCTGCTACCACTCAGGTAATGGAGTTCTTTTTTCACTGTCAGTGGAACTGGGCTGGTGTTCCTGGCATGCTGACAGGCCATAATAACTCACAGGTCATCATCACACTTGCTGTCTCCAAACTCCCAGCACCCTGAACAGGAGCTTCAAGTGCACAGAATGGAGCCCAAGAATTATGGTGTAAGAGAACTGTGTCTGCTAACAGTAATTTCTGATAAACACCAGGTGCAAACCAGTTCTAGCACTGCCTGGGGGAGAGGAGGAGCAGGGAGAAGCTGTGTGCAATTTTCTCATTTCTGCTAATAAAATTAATCCTTGTGCTGTGTGTGTTTCATCCGTGGACTTCTGATAATAAAGATGCAAGTGACACAGAAATAATTTTAGGCACAGGGAAATGAGTTGATTAATTCAAGTCCTTTGATAGAAACAGGAACTTGTTCTCCAGCTTCTGAACTCCTGTGCACCCCTGAGAAATAGCCTGGGATTTCATAGCTTCCTGTGCTAATTTCTGTGGAGTCAAAATGAAATATTTTGTGACAATATGAACTTGGTTTTAAAAACTTTTAAGTAGAGATTTTTCTCAGTATAGAAAGGAAAACTGTCTTTCATTTTATTTTTATATATTTATATTCAAATATATTTGCATATCAATTTAAATTTCCATTTTTCAGGCTTCTTTTTAGTGAGGTCTATTTTGTTTTGGGCTGTTTAAGGCAATAAACAATTCATTATAAGTATGTTAATCCTGTGAGATGTGTCTAAGACATGATCAGGGTGACAGTGGGGCTAGCATGTCGTGCAATTAATTTATATTTACAAAAGTCCTTTGCATTCACAGGCTTTGTGAACAACAGTGACTCGAAGATCTACATGAGTTTATTCCTACACAATCCAGGATGAGTATAAAAGCTATTACATTGCTGATTTAATCATATGTAGCTTGTTTTGTACTCTGCCAACATACTTTTCAAAGTTTGCTGTCTATGTTCTCTCTGATTCCAATTGTTTGTCACTGAATGTCATTTATTGCAGAAGAACTGATTATTTTCTCAGAATGTTGATGGGAATGGTAACAGAATTGGGAGTAATGCTGATAAAACATTTCCATTTTTCAACTGGGTCTGTCACAGGGCCAAGGACTGATTCTGATGTGTCCTCCCTCCTTCACTCTGACAGGCCCTGGCCAGAGGGGAATCAGTAAAGTTTGGCTAAATATGGGGATGGAAAACTAAAGAATGAAGGAGGAATAAGAATTTCACCCAAAATGTGAGACAAACATTGTCCCAGCTCTCTCTGAGAGCTCAGCAGCAGAGACCAGGCAGCATGGAGAGGAGTAAAGGAGAACCTGTGGTTTCAAGCCACATTTATTGACTGAACATAGGGAAAAAATTAAATGGGAATTTTATTGAGGTCATGCAGTCCCTGGGAGAGGTTCTGGGAATCTCTGTTCGAGTTTATTAAAAGTTGTGATGTGCCCCACAATGTTTATTTCCAACATGAATAGTTACCTACCCAAACTGCTCTTGAGTAGCTGCAGGATTGAAAGCTCTTGCATCCACACAAAGAACCAAGAGCTTAGTGCCCAGGGAGAGGGAAAATCAGCTTACAGTAATCACCAGAAGCCAGCCAGGTAAATTATTACGTTTGCTGCTGTCAAAATTGGTGGTAGTGGGGAACCTTTTAAAGCCAATATATTTTCTCTTGCATGCAGTGTAATAGGGACTTCTTTCCCCAGTGAACAGAATTCCTAAAAAAAACCCAGTAATTTTCTTTTTTGTGACATTATTATATTATATATTATGTGGCATATTTTATTATACTGTAGATTATGTGGCATATTTTATGATGGCTGTATGAAGTCTGACTACCTGGTTCTTCCTCTGTCTTCACGCAATTAATCTTTTTAGTCCCTGGCTGTAAATTAGTTTGTTTCTTGGGACTCATATTTTTTCAGAGGGATATTTTGGCATGCTGCTGGGCTGAGTGAGATTATCCCAATTACATTTTACTGATAATGTTTGGTGTCTGATGTCTTCCATGTGAATACTTGCATGGGATGAAATGCTGCCTTTCATTCCTGTGTGATCTGGCTTTACTCATAGGTAATTTGTACAGAAAATTTGAATTCCAAAGTAAGAGGTCCATTATGAAAATCAGTGACTAATGGAACTATCAACACCTTAATTGCTGCTAATGGGAATACTCAGTGATGGTGCTGAGTTCCAGCAACCTGTGCTTTACGGATGGCCTGTGGGAACTCTCTCAAATTCTGTGCCCCAAAAGGCACCTTTTTATAAGGGTGAACCTTCCTTATTTATAGGAAGTGAACTTTCCTGTCTTCTTCCCTAGCTTCTTATCCTCTATCCTCTCTTTTAGAGAGGACTTGTGAAAATAAACCCAATCCTAATCTGTGACAGCAAAGGTACAAGAGGTGTAATGTATGAAAATCACTTTCCTGGCTAAGTTTGGATGCTCCTGAGAGTAATCCAGATCATCTGCCAGGATTCACCATCCTCACACACCTCATAGTGTGAGGTCTTAACAGGAGAATTAGCCCTTTCCAGAATGAGACAGATAATTCAAAGGAGTCCTTGGGGAGGGAGAATGTTGGAGACTAAATTACTGCACCTCTGTTAGCTTTTCCTAGCTGAGAGTACAATTAAAAACGGTGACATTATTTTTAGAAAGTTATTGTTAACTCTTCTTTTCAGCAATCACACTTTTCATTTCCATATTGTTGTGACATCTCCTCTCTGGGCATGGCAGTTGCATGAATTAACTTAAGTGCTGTTGTTCAGCTTGATTACAAGGAAACTGAAATATGGCCCTCGTGGGCATTATCTGTCACACTGCTGAAAACAAGACCCTCATAAAGCTCTGCTTGTTGCTGCAGAAGCCTCACAGTGCATCCATCTCTGAGAGGTACCAAATGTCTGCCACTCCTGCCAGAGGCCTCTTGGAGTTTCTCTGCTGTCCTGTGACATGGAAATTCCTGTGACATGGGAATCTGTCGCCCTGATTATTAAGATTTTCTAAAGCCTTATGAGTTTACATTCTGTTAGAAAACTTTCCCACACATTGTCTATAAACAACGTATTGTTTTACATTCCTTCGTGAAGGTAGAAGAAGTTCATGTACTGGTGGTTTGTCGAATGTCAATGTTGGAGAGGTGGCCCATTCACTCTCCAATCCACTGTCACCTTTGGAAAAGTATAAAAGTTGGAGTCAGAAAATAATCCTTCTTCTTTTTTACCTTGCCATCGCAGTGGCTCGTGTTGTACTTTCTTGTGTCCTATAGCAACAGGAATCTTGTTGTGTTCCAGCCTCCTGGGATTGCTGCAATCTTTCCTGGGATTCTCTAATCCAGTCTTCTCCAAAACGAGATTTTTTTAATTTGGGTTTCGTCTGGGGAGGAAGGCACAAAGGGTAATTCCAAGACTCTTTACCTCTATAGGCAGATATTCCTCTCAGTTGTAAAGTGTGTCAAATTCATAATCCAACTGCCAGAATAAAACAATACACCTCCTGTAATCAGTAATTCTATTTATGCCTCGAAGTCCTCACCTTTGTGAAAACCACAGAGGTAAAAACGGAGATGGAAATATTGTGGTTAATTCTTAATGCACAGTGTCTTCTCAAAACATCTGTGCCATTGTTTCCTTTCTGGCCTCCTTGTGTCATCCTGAGCATGGCCCGTGTGCTCCTGCCTTCTGTGCATTGTTTATTTAATACCTGTCCTCCTTTCACTTTTACAACAGAAGTGCCTATTTTAGGCTTCCTCAGAAGCTTTTCTCTAAGTGGTTTGAGTCATGTTATTTTCATGCCCTACTTTGAAAACATATGACTCAAGAATTACTGAGTGTCTTATGGAGTTAAAACATGAAATAATAATATTCTCTTAGATTTAATGAGAAAATTGGCTGCTATCAGCTGTAGGAGCATGCTTTTGCTTTTCAGCTTGTACAGAATGAAAGCATCAGCTAATCTTACACTTTATCAGAAAAATTGCACTTTCTATATGCATAGCCTTTTGACTAACTCCATCAGCTTTATAAAATATCTCTTTTGTTTAAGAGTGCACAAGACTAAAACAACCAGTAAATTATTCTTTTTATCTTATATCTCTATTTTGAATATGCTTTTTTTTTTTTTTTCCTTGTCCATATCTGTCCTTTCCTTCCTCAATTAATAAGCCACGATTTCATCCCATCCCCAATTTGGCAGTCCTTGTATCATGGACATTATCTGGTTTTCAGGGTAGGACTGAGACCTGAACTGTGAGTGGCTTTTTTAAAAAATATTGACTAAATTGGTTGACTCAGACTGCCTTGAAGAACTTCTAAGGTGCTCAGAAAATATGTCACTGTATGTAATATACATAATGAAAAGAGATTTTTGTCTCCTAAATGCTAGGATTCCAGGAAATGAATATTTCACTGTGACCTGATTAGAAACCAACTCTTTCATTCAAAGAAGTTGCAATTGAAACAAGCTTTGAAATTCTTTATTCATTTCATACTTTGAATTTTCTGTGTGAACTGCTTTCACTTTTGACAGTGTGTGGTTAATAATAGCTAGACAGACAGCATCTGTCCAGTCCTATTCAGGGATTAATGAGTAGTTCAAAATCTGGTTTTTAGCAAACGTTGTTGCTTTGTTTGTGAGTCAACCCCTGAAAAGGCTGTACTGAATGAAGTCACTGTCTGCTCTCATACCCCTGCTTTCCCTCTGGAAAAGAGTAGCAGCAAGTTGTTGCTTCTTCTATCTCTGTGTGTGACTGTGTGTGTGTGCTGCCTGTTGAGCAGAGGCTGGAGCAGGGAAATTCAAGATGTCCTTGAGAACATCTCTGTGTATTTACAGAATCCCAGAATCCCAGAATCACAGAGTCCCAGAATCACAGAATCCCAGAATCACAGAATAATGAGGTTGGAAGAGACCTCTAAGATCACCAAGTCTGACCTATGCCCTAACACCACAACTAGACTATAGCACCAAGTGCCAAGTCCAGTCTTTTTTAATTTTTTTAAACATACACAGAGATGGTGATTCCACCACCTCCCTAGGAAGACAATTCCAGTATTTTATTATTCTTTCAGTGAAAATTTTTTTCCTAATATCCAACCTAAACCTTCTCTGATGTAGTTGAGGCTGTGTCCTCTTGTTCTGCCAGTGCTGCCTGGTGGAAGAGACCAACCCCACCTGTCTGCAACCTCCCTTCAGGAGCTGTAGAGAGCAACAAGGTCACATCTGAGCCTCCTCTTCTCCAGGCTAAACAACCCCAGCTCCCTCAAACGTTCCTCCTAGGGCTTGTGTTCCCAGCCCCTCACCAGCCTCGGTGCCTCCTCTGGACGTGCTCGAGCATCTCAATGTCCTTCCTGAACTGAGGGACCAGAACTGGACACAGAACTGGACACAGCACTCAAGATGTGTCCTCACCAGCTCTGAGTTCAGGGGAAGATTCACCTCCCTGCTCCTGCTGGTCACACAATTCCTAATGCAGGCCAGGATGCCATTGGCCTTTTTGGCCACTGAGGCACACTGCTGGCTCATATCCCACCGGCTGCCACCAGCACCCCCAGGTCCCTTTCTGCCTGGAGAAAGGGCTGTTCCCTGGATGTGGGCTAATGGGTTTGTGATGGGTTTCTTCCCTCTTCCATGCAGCCAGGGGTGCCTGAGTGGCTCTGGAGTGCTGCTTGCTGGAGCTCTGTGAGCACAGTGACTCAGCCCTGCAGGGTGTGCTGCCCTGCCACGCTCCTGCAGCAGGGCTGGGGATGCTCCCCAAGGTCTCCAGTGTCCCTGTGTGTGCTGTCACTTGTCCCAGGTCACACTGCCAGGCTGTGCTGCTTCAGCTGCTCCCTCCCTCTCCTGTTCACTGTGCTCATGCAGCGTGGGAACACTTCTGGGCAGCCTGCCTTTCTCCAGCTGGAAAACAGGTCTCAGTCCCTCTGCTTCTATCAGAACCTCTTCATGCAGTGGCAGCTCTGTTGTTGACAGAGTTGGGGCTCATCTCAGCTGGGGCATCTGCATGGAGAATTAAGCAGGGAGCCCACGGCAGTGTCTTTTGAATAGGTAACTTAAATATTGGTATTATTCTGAGCTCCTATTAAAATTTGTCATGCATTTAATTCCTAATGACCTATAATTTTAGGGCTGGCTGGTCCTTTTACAGGGCTAACTTGACATCTTGAAAGACCTCTCAGAGACAGCCAAGTTCTCTGTAAATCAGAATCTTCTAAAACAGCTGAAGTTGGACCCCTGTATCATTTCAAACATTTTCAGATGACTGTCCTCAGAAACTTGGGATTGTTTCTAATGATGTGCTCCTTTGTGCTTACCTAGAGAGTGCTGTAGAGAGATTGTATAAAGCTGAAAAAAAAGCCTAAGGAAAGGTACATTTTTACAACCATTGGGTAATTTCAAAAAGTGTAACAAAAGGTGAAGGAAAACATAAAGTGTTTTATAATACATAGTATAGTTCCTTATCCAGTCATGGTTATTTACATTAGAGAAGATGTCCTTGATGTGGCAAAGAAACTAATATATTGAGTTACATGTTTTTAGACTGTTCCCTGTGCTTTAGTAGCTTTAAAAGTAACAAGTGAGAAAGAAAGAGATGATGAGTAAAATGTTGAGCCAAAAATGAATCCAGAGTACTAGGGTAACTTAACATGCCTCAAGACATGCTTTTTTGTCACAGGAATAAGTAATAAAAATACTCTGCTATGCAAAATGCTTTGTTTTAAGGAGGAAAAGAACAAGAAAAAATCAGTTTAGGGAGAATATTAAACTTGTGCTCGGCACATGAAGGTTTCAAGGCTAGTGATATGCAGAATCTATGTCATTAATATTCTTGCTTTCATGCTACAGTCTGTGTCCTGTGACCAAATAATTGGAGTACATTTTACACACCATTATGCAGCAACATAAGAGCAGGATATACAGTTTGTCTGAAAGCTTGTCTATCCTCTCTTTGCATTTTTTATTCCTTTTATGAACTATTCTGTGGCATAAAAAATACACCCTATTTCCTTTCTAGTTGCATAAATACCGAAGGTTAAATTGTACAAATGGTCTATATCTAAACACTTGATATCAAATCTACACAGGTTAGGGAGGAGGATGCTCTAAAGAACCACATCTGAGAGTGTTGATAAAAATCCAGCCTGTCCCTGTGTGCTGTGCATGGACAGGACCTGCTGTGTCCAACCCCTGGGCATGTTGGGGCTAACACAGCAAAGCAGAAGTGCTCTGTGACAATTCAAATACATCCTGAGCTGATGCCATCCTTCAATAAGTAGAAAAATTCTATTTTCTGTAGTAAGAAACTCGTTTCACCAAATGACAGGAAATTGAGATCCATGGAAGCTTGACTTTCTCATCAATGCACTTTGTTCACAGTTTGAAAAGTTGTTTTTAGAAAACATCTTTCATTACATTGTGGGAGAGAGAGCTTGTTGCAAGGAGTGTAGAGTAATAGCAAAATAAAATGCAGCAGATGTCCATTCTATTCAAGAAAGAAAGAAAGAAATTTACTGTTGAGTTACAAACTGTTCCCTGAAACTTTCTCTCTGTGGGAAATAAAATGGGGAATATATTCTTTAACAGTTCTTGCTATTGATTTGCCATTAGTTTTAAATTACAGGTTCTCTTCAGGGTACAAATGTGTAATAATTTTATTAGTTAATAGTTTTATGTTGCATCCCAGGATGGTGAAGGGGATGTGGAGATTGTGATGCCCTGGGAGAACGCTCAGTTTGGAGCCAGGGCGACACGGTGAGCACTCTCCCACAGCTCCTGGCTTCTTTGTGTTAATGGCCCCAGTTCCATCTCCCCTGGTCCCCTCCCCAGTTCTAGAATGTTCCCTGTTCCCATCCCTACAGCTCCTCCCTATATCCCTGCTGGTTGTTTCCCTCTGACCCCTGTTATGAACAAAACAGCCTGGCTGGGACATTTGGCTCGACAAACGGACATTGAAATATTAATTAGCCAATTGCTCCTGGGAATCACCTACACCCCCACCCAAACTAGGACTGGGATGCAAAATAATCCAGTGGAATCATGGGAGGGGGTTTTGGGGATGAAAAACACCCCAAAATGAAAAAGATGGGCACAGTGGAGGGGGCTGGATGGGTGTGCAGGTTGGGGAAAAGGGAACCCCATCCCTAGTCTGTGTCTGACCTGTCACCATGACCTGCAGAGGACCAGACTGGACTGGGCTGTGGGAAGCAAGCGCAAGGAATCAGACAATCTACCTAGTGTTACCAGGAGGGAAGGAGAGGAAGGAGAGGGAGAGCTGCTGCTGGACCTCGGCAGCAGGCTCTGCACATCTCCCACCCTGTGGCGAGGCCAGGAGGAATGGAGAGAGGACAGTCTGCTGGGACTGCAGATACAGACTGGACACCTCTGCACCTCCGGCTACCAGCGTGCCACGGAGACCCCAGGGACAGACTCTGCATGGAGATCCCAGGGACAGACCCTGCACAGAGACCCCAGGGACAGACCCTGCACAGAGACCCCAAGGACAGACTCTGCACGGACACTCCAGGGACAGACCCTGCACAGAGACTCCAGGGACAGACTCTGCAGCCTTCTCACCCTTCGGATACTGGAAGAAGCTACACCACCCCCCTGCCGAGGTGACTTTTTAATAAAGAGCTGAACACGAATAAAGGCACAGACCCTGCTCATTTCTACCCCCCTCTGCACTGCCTTGACCGACCTTCGCCTCCCTCGCCCCGCACTGAGCCCTGGCCCTGCTTTGCTCTTGGCTCTGTGTCCCGGAGCCCTTTGGGTGTGCTGGCTGATGAACTGCCTCTGGAACCTGCTACAAAGAGCCCCTCCTGCCTCTCCATCCACTGAGCTGCTTTTCCACCTCTGCTGCTCGTCCTGAGCTTCCTGCCTTTCCCTAAGGGAGAAACTCTTGGGAGGGCTGTGACCCCGCCAGCTTCTGCCATGTCACTGCACTTTTATTAGTTATTGTTATGTTTTTCTATCTAAAATCCTTTTGACATGCTCTCCTAGGAGTTATTTACATTATGGAAGATATAAAGTGCTTCAGGGTGGCTTTTTGTCCACGTTTTTTACAAAGCAATTGCACATGGAAACATTAAAATAACTGCTTCATTTAGAGTGGGACTGTAGCTAACAATTTTAATTTATAAGCCTCAACAATTTCAATGCTGTTAATGAATTTTGGTAAAATTTTAGTTGTTTTTACAGAGTAATTTGTGTGCCCTAGTTAAAACAAGCAACCTTTGCAAGAAGAATCTGACCATAGAATGATTTACTGTATTCTACTAAGCCATGAGCTGCAGTTCAGCAGCAGATGACAACTATCTAATGCTATCATTTATATGCACTTTATAGAAAGTTGCTTTTTAATTTGATTTTAATCAGGAGCAAAACAGAGCCTAGAAATAAACAGCTGTTGGGAACAGGAAGCAGGGAAGCTCCCAGCTCCAGCAGCAGCTCCCAGAAGGATTCCTTTTGATCTCATTCAGATCTAGGTTAAGGGTGTGGATGGACAGTCAGAGTTCTTGGAAATCTTGTGATGCTCAAAATGCAAATCCTGCCGCAAGTCATTAATAAATAAATTTATTTCCTCCTCAGGTGAAATATGTGGTGTCCATGCCCTGCAATGCAGGACTTGATCTGACATTTGATCTTTGAAGGAGAATTAAACTGCCCTGATTGTGAGCAGCACTTTGCTACAGGAGCTGGGAACTTCAGTGTCTGTTACATTTCAGTGCTGTTGATGCAATTTGTATAAATGAGCCCAGGAACTGGAGCAGTACAAAAAAGCACAAAGGCATTTCAGATACATCAAACAGCAAAGAGTTTTCAAACCTTGGCTCATGAGGGGCGCTTGTAGCTCTTGGATTCAGCTTCTGTCTTCTCAAGTTACAGCAGAGCAGTTGCTGAAACGTGGTGCTGCTGTTTGAAAAAGAGGGAGGAATAGGGAAAATTTTTTTTTTACCTGATTTTGCATACAGGTATGGGATAAAGGTGGATGTTAAAGCATTTTAGTGCTCTAGGTGAAGTTTCAGGGGGAATTATGTTCTACTTGTCTTCTTTTAACAATGCAGATCCAAACACATCATTCTGTTTCATAAATGAGTTTAGCATGGCACATAATCCAACCAAAAAACCACAACGCATCTATGATTTATTTAGCTGAGATCAAAGGCATACAGCTGCAAAGAACCTAATGAAAATTTGATGATGCAGCAGGCAGGCTACATCTATTATTTAATTTGGAGGTTGTGATCTTACACAAAATTAGCTTCCAGATTTCTCTTGCACTCTTGGGCTGCAAATATACTTGTACTCTATCATTTTGATATGGATTTGAATCACCAAGATTTCACAGCTGATCCTTAGATGTCCTATGCTAAATTTGCTGTCAGGAAAGGAGATAATAAATTCTAGCTTCGGATCAGCATAGATAAATTTCTGACCTCCTGGTGCTCAGCATTTGGACAGGTCAACTTCTTTTACTTAAAGGACCAAGACTGACATAATTTTAAAATGTGATTGATTATTTAGGTGTGTCCAGGGTGGATACAGACCAGCTCTTGGCCTGCTGAAAATACCAATAAAGAAGCTCCAGAAAATTTTGAAAAAATCTATTAGATTTTTAAATGATTATAGATCTTCATTTTATTAAACAAAACAACACAGAAATAAGTCTAATTAAAGTACTTCTTTTGTTTCTGTTGAAAACAACAGAAATCATATCCTTTCTGTTATCTTGTTGATAGAAGGTTGGGTAAGAAATTATTAAAATAATTTCAGTAGAATTCTTTTATGAACCAACCAGCTTATCTTTGTTGCAGCAGACCTCTCATTGGGGGTAGACATGAGCCAAGACACAGATTGTCATTTAACAATGTGGAAAGGGTCCCAGTTTATTCTTCTTTACAACTTAACCATCCTGACTCTGACTACAGCCAGCTCCTACTGTTGGTTTCTCTGGCAGACTCTGGTGGCTGTTCCTGCTGGAATAGAACTGCAAGTGCTGCTGTTACTCCAGACTGTGGCTGCAGGCTCCAACAGCAGCTCCAACTCCGTCAGACCCGGGCTGACCTCACAGCACATCTCTTGCAGCAGCAACTCTCTTCCTTATATCATTCTTCTTTATGTCCCTCTGGATCATTTCTTCTTCCTCAGGGCTCCTCTACCTCCTCAAGGTCTTCTGTCTTGCTCATCTTGCTCAAAGCTCCCTCTGACCAGCCAACCCACAGCTTTTATCACACTTATCTTCATTAGTTACATCATTATTAGTCAAGGCTGTTTGTCCTTGGTAATTAGTACAACTGTGACTTACAGAAGTGAAGTCACTTGTAACCCCTTCTTCTACACCTACATATCTTTATTAAAATGAAAATGCTTTAGGTTGATGTTTTGGACTGAAATTTTACCTCAGTAGAAGTTCTGGACATTGAACATGCTTTTGTCAATAGCTCTGATTTCCCCATGTGAGTACAGTGCATTCATATAAGCAACATTTGGCTCTAGGTTTATAGTTTGAGTGTGTGGTGCTGAAGTTAAAGATGAGTAAGGTAAGTCAAAAAGCCTGACTTTATGGACTCTATGAAAAGTGACTTTCCATCCTCCCATAGCCTCACACTCCAAGTCGAGCACGTTCTAATTGTGTCCCTACTCCCTGTGTTTGTTGCCCACTTTCAAAATTATTACAGTTTTCATGTCAACAGTGCAACTCTGCACTTTTCAGGGAGTGAGAATAGGAAAATCTTGCCTGTCCTATTTCAAACTGAGGCTTTTCCTTGTTCTTCTGCAGCCAGGAAAGTGACAGGATAACTGCAGAGAAAGGGGAGCAGGCTCAGCCTTGGGGAGGAGAATGAATGTAGGCTGAGAAATATTGGTCCCGCTTTCTTTAATGCTTTTAGTCCTTGGTCTGGAGATCTGGTGTAAAATACAAATTCACACTTCCAGAATCCATAGGGCTTACTTGAGATCTGGTGCCTTTGCTGAGAGCATCAAGGGAGTCTGGAGAAAATGTCTGTCCTTGGCTGTGTTCTGAGGTACTCCCCTGTATATCTCATTTCTTTTATGCCCACTGAATATGTTGGCACTTCTTCTTTTTTGAAATACTCAGGGGTCTAATTCTTGCTTTCCTCAACTGAATAAAACATCAAAATCAAACCCAGAAGCTAAGTGATAGATTTTGGTTTTCTTTTTTAATAAATAAGGTAGACAGAAAGCTCTTAGAGTTGTTATTTTTATTTCACTACTGAGAATTTACCTAAAATGTATCATGAACAGATTAAAAGATTAATTAATTGTATCACTAACAAAAAGGTTCAGATTTCAGATTCACCTGCTTTGAATTTGGATATTCTTGGAAGGTCATTGGGTTCTTGATGTTAAATGTGTCAAACTACAGCACAAGGCTGTATATCCTTGTATCCTGTATATCCCTAGCATGGCACTATAAAAGCTGTGGGTTTGAGCAGAATTTTGCTAATTGGCAGATTGATTATTTCTAAGTGAGTCTACTGCTGGTGAAATATCATGCAAATTATTGAAATGAGAGATTTTAATAATACAGAGTGGGCGTAAGATGATACATACCTTTGATTATTGCTCTGTTTGGGTTTTTTTTTAAATATAAACTTTAATCAAAGGAGAAAAAAAAACAAATTTCAGTTAATGAAAGGAAGAAGAATGTGATCCAAATCTCTGGGGAGATATAGCAGTTAATTGGGTTTCAAGTACTGGAGCTCCATTCTCAATAGTGTCCATTTTCTTTGCAGGATTACAGTTGTTTAGTTTCATTAGCCTAAATGTACAGGGTCAGCTTTTAAATTATACTGCATTATGCTGCTGCTCTCTTTTGCTTCATCCCTTCCCTTCTTGCTGCATGGCCTCTCTCATGGCAATGACCCTGCCTTGGCAGAGGTCACTTGTTACTGCCACCAGAGAGCTGCCACTGGAACTGCCAGTCCTCTTCCTAATGATTCCTGCCTTCTGAGAAGGCAGAGCTCTGCATGTGATTCTCAAAACAATGAACTGAAGCTCCTTTCTGCTTGCTAAAATCAGTGTTTACCAATAAACTGAGCCTTGCAAAAGAGAAAAAGAAAAAACCAAAAAAACACCCACAAACCCTGGAAGGACTTCATTTTGCAGCACTCACTTGTGACTGCAGAAAATTCAGCAGCACATCAGGGTTTATTTTAAATTCCAGACTAACAAAATAAAATTATTATGGGTGATGCTGGGATAAATTTATATTCTAAGGGAAACATTTTCCGTGTTGGGAAGGAGAGATTCTTGAGCAGGGTAGGCTGTTAGGTTGTGTTTGCATAGGATGAGCTCCTTTCTTTCTCAGTGACTGAAATTTCAGCTTGCAAATACTGGTGCTGTTTGAGTCTAGAAAAGCAAATGTTCATGAATTTAGTTTAAAATCAGAGTTGCTAAATGTAGGTGGAATTGGGTGACAAATACAAGTGCTTGTTATGGCTTCCTGCATAATGAGATTTGCTAAAAGCATTGACTTTCTTTCTTTGAAACTCATTGGTGTTTGATTTTGATGAATTCAGGTAGAAGAACGCCAAGTTCTTTGCCAGATTTTGATACAAGCTTCAAATCTGGTCCATTAATTTGGTTTGAATTGTGAATGCATCTTCCTGGTGGAAATAAGCTCTTTTTGCAGCGGAGAAATGAGCAGTGGATGAGCTTGGCCATCACTTGCATCACTTTTGTATGTCTGGATTAATAAAAAAACAGTGTGATAAGATGCATACCAGATTTTTCTCTCAATTCTACCATTATTGAAAGAAGCAAAGCATTCCAGCAATAAAACTGAGAGTGTACACAGGCAGTGATGGGGAGAAGTTACAGAAGTGCTGTTGAAGTGCCAGCCTCTAGAGACAACATTAAGTTTACCCTAAAGTTTTAAAAATGTGTCAGCATTGTTTCTCTTTCAAAGAAACACACAACGCTTCAGTGAACCTGACATCTCTTGGAGCTGACCCTATTAATTATTTTTGACTTACTGTGTGCTATACATCCACAGGGATTTGCAGAGAACCAAGTACACTATTGTCAAGGGCTTTTATTCCTTCTTTGTATTTCCTGGTGCGTGTAGAGTATGCAGGTAAGGCTAATAGCAGGTGCTGTGTGATGGATTTGGAGATAGAAATGCATCTGTCTTGAGGGAGGGAAAACATGCAGAGCAGATTAGGGAAATGCACTGTAAATTTTTTATCTGCACAGCTCAAAAAATCAGACATCTTATAGACCACTAAGCACAATACCTAATTTTCCTGCAGATCTTAAGGGATGATCATCTTAAGGGATGATTTCTAAGGACAGGTTCCAAGCTTGGAATACACTCTCCAACAGGGAGGACCAAATTTTGAGCTTGACTACACAAATATTAGATTTGAATTCCTGCACTAAATGTGCAAGACCTGCTCTGCATCAACATGGGATGACTGAGAGCAGCTTCCCTCCCTGTGCATTTGCTCTTTGGGAACCACTGACAATTGAGAAGGTGGGGAAGGGAATGCCTTGTTAGGCTCAAGCTGAAGAGAGGTGTGAACATTTGGTGCAAGTAATGAGCTGAGGAAAAACTAACACACATGCTGAGGAATTTCATTTTTTCCCCAATTATTTTGCAGTCATTCATGGGAGGAATAAAAAAGGGAATTGTAGGAAGAAAGAAAAGAGCAAGGAGGTAAAATAATAAAAATATGCCTTTGTGCAATGAAAAGTCATTTCCTCTTTGCCCACACAAGCACAGGTTCTAAGTACAGAATATATTGTTTCACATAACAAAAAAATATGAAAGAACAGAGAACAAAATATTGCTTGTTGTTTGTGGTTCTTTCTTTGTTTGGGGTTTTTGGCTTAGTTGGTTTTGTTTTTGTTTGTTTGGATGGCTGTTTCTGGTAGGTTTTGTTTGTTTGATTGTTTTTTTTAGTGGTTTTTGTTTGTGTTTATTTTTGGTTTTCAGATTTTCTTAGGATAAATCCTTAACTTTTTAATTTTGGTTTTATCAGAAATCCAGCTGAACTCTGTGGCTCCATGTCAGAGACAGCTGCACCCAGGATGGCTCTTGATTCCAAGGGGGAACCAAATCCTGTCTGTGTGGGAAGACTTGGTATAGAAGGTGACAAAAATATTATTGAAAATCTGACATGAGTGATTTGCCTAATTATTAGTGTGGATTTCTCTTGTAAGACTGAATTTAAAAGAGAGTAAGGGAATCATTGCCATGATTAATCAATACTTAGCACTGTAATATCTGCACTTTTTTTTTTTAATATTGTTTTAATTCAATTGACAAGTCTTGCTACACCTGTGTGACTATTGTCAGTTGTCAGGAATGTGGGTGTATAAATGGGAGTGTCAGTATAAATGTGCTGGAACAAGATTGACTCCTAGAGCAATATATTCTTGCAATACAGGCAGCAATTGGGCACTCTGGTCTCTGTGGATAAACTCGAGTAAGAGTTTACTATTTGAATTGGATTTCAGTGCTGGATCACTCTTTTTAATTGTTCTTTTTTCCCCTGAAAAGTACCATTTCCACCTCTAACCATGGCACAATCCAGCATTTAGAGGCAACTGCCTGCTCTAAGCAAAGCTGCTACCTCTGCTCAGGGTTACCTGCAAGGTAATTTGGCTGTGCCAGATTTTGACCTCCTGAAAGCAGCAGAGATCAATGAAAATTGAGTGCAGCTGGAAGGAAAACACAGATTATTACTGGGATCTTGCTAGTGAACTCGAGGAAGGAGAAATGGCACTGGAAGCGTTGCATTGTTGGATGCAGGGATGCAATTCCTGCGTGCTGTGATGCAGCAGGGGACACCTCTGTGTCCCACAGGGGATCCACTCACCCAGGCTGCTCCCAGAGACACAGGGGGTAACTGAGGCACAGCTGGGTAAATCACAATCTCTGTTTTTCCAGAAGTGTATTTTTACCCAGCTCCACAGGGAAGCCCAGAATTCAGCCTTTTTTGTCAACATCTTTCAAGCTGTTGTGGGCCAGGATGAAGCTGATGTTGGGTATGGAGCAGGGAGGAGCTGCAGACAAATGGCCACATCTGGGTTGTAGTTCTTCTCTTTCCTATCTTTTTGTTTTGCCAAGCTTTGAAACAGGGGAGGTTCCATTAATAGCTTTTCACCTAAAAAAATGATGACAAAACAGAGAATAAGTGTTCTGAAGAGGCACATTTAAAATGTTTGGATTAGTGGAGGGATCTTCTCTGAATCCAGATAAATCTCTACAAAAGCCACTCAGAAAAATTAACCATAAAGAGCATGGTGGAGAGAGTTCTCAAACAGCTTCCCACCTGAAAAGGGATCTCAGCCAGATTATAAATTCCTTTGAAACTTTTGTATACTTGAGACTTTTTCTCAGGCACTTGTCATAATTGCTGATTCTTTTTTAATCAAGAAGAAAATATCAGAAAAGTGTTGCCAAGAATACTGTGTGAATCACTGGGTGATTTTTTTAAGTTCAGCATCTTCTTTTAAATAAAATTAGTTTGGCAGAAAAACAATTATTTGTGTTTTTTAATTTGCATTTTCTTGTTGGAATATAACAATCCCCTCTTACTTTATATCAAATGTTTAGCAATGAAATGTGGTATTGTGCTTGGGATTTATTTAATACTCTATTTAGGTATATTTTAAATTTTGAATTAAAAAGTAGGATTTTTTAAGCGTAGCGGGGATTTCAAAAATGTTTTTTAATGATTCTTCAGCTGCAGGAGTTTGAAGAAAAATCAAATATTTTCTGAGATTGTGAAACATGCATTTGTTAGCTGAAGGCACAGACTGAGTGTAAGTGTCAGACCCTGATCCTTCAAGGTTTGTGCATGGTGTTTTTTGCTTTAGACACAGCCTTGCTCTCTGCTAATGGAATTTTGGTAGGCTTGACATTCCTATCTTCCAGGTGTGGGAATCCAGAGCTTCCCTCTGGCTGCCCTGGGACCCTGGCAGGGTCAGGAACCCCCTGGACAGAGCCCCCACAGACACTGTCTGTGATCTCTGTCCATGGAAAAGAGTTTTCAATCTTACAGCATGAATTACCAGCTCTGAGTGTTTGATATAAGTAATAATTCAGTGTGGCACGGGTGCAAAGGTAAAATTTTAGGATTCTAGATGAGGCGTCCAAAGGGGACAAGATGGAGGAAATTGGGTGTGCCTTGTCCTTTTTCTCCTTCTTCATGCCCTCCATGTTTCACTGTGGTGTTGGCATTTTTCTGTTGGTTCAGGCTGGGGACACACTGTCCAACGTAGGTGACAGATATTGGCACGTTATTGTAAATCCAGCCCAGGGAGTTTCTGGTATTTAATGTTTGTCACATCCCACTGAGGGCAGAGCCCCACACGCTGCCCTGCAGGACAGAGCTGGGCAGGGCAGCAGAACATGTGAGAGATAAACAGAATAAACAACCTGGAAACCAGCACAGACCAATTATGGCTTCTGCTTTGGCAGCGGGGCTGACAGACAGAGACTTTCTACAATCTCAGAATCATCAATACCACAGATTCTGACACCAGGAGTGCTCCAATTGCAAAAAACCACATCAAACATTTAGCAGTGTGTGTTGGGGGGTAAACACAAGGAGTTGGTTCTGTTTCCATCCCAGAGCATTGAAGGATGGGTCCCATCCTGAACACCTCACCAGGAGCAAAAATGGGGACAGCAAGGACTAGTGGCTTCTTCCCTGAACAAAGGGGCAAACCAGACCAACCCAAAAATTCAGCCTAATCCCAAACTGATCTGCCTTCCTCCCTGAGAATCACTGCTTGGGCACGGGCTGTATCCCCCACAGGCAGCACCCACTGGCTTATGGTGATTTTCACTTGTGGCTGAACATCCTTGCTTCCCTCCCTGCCTGTGCCCTCATAATTTCTGCAATTATGAAACAAATTCTTCTCATAGCTGCTGAGTCCAGTGCCTTGAGTGCAGGAGATTTAAAATATACCAGCAACCGACTTTTTTGAAAGGTAGAAAAAGCTCCCTTCTTTCACTCTGTAGAAAATTTCCCACTTTAACTCAGCTAAATAGCACAAAAACTAATCATCACTAGAAAATAGTACAATGGCTCATTTTTAAATTTTAATTTATTTTTACCTGCTTAATTTAAGTTGCCTGCTATTATTATTTGCTAGGGAAAGGCAAACTGAGCCACAGGAAACTGCAGCACTGTAGAGTTGTCCTAAAATCATCAGAGTCTGGATCAGTTCTTTCCTCACTGACAGGGTAATTTTTCTTGTTGTCACCATTTGCAAAAGAGTTTAATTTTATTGATTCTTTATTCTTCCATTTATATTATTTGTACTCTCTAAGTGAATCTTCAGTGAGAGTTTACTTTTTACAAGGCAATACCACGTCACCAGTTTTCTCTGTGATGGATTTATTCCTCCTTATACAGATAAAATGAGCTCCACCTGCATGTTAAAAAATAATATGTAGATTTTTCTCAATTGTTTTTCCACTAGCATATTGCTGTGCATGTCTTTGGTATTGGAATGTCACCAAGCCAGATAAAGTTTGATGGAAAATACACAACTAACACCCCCATCCTCTCCCAAAATCCATCCAGATGAACCCTCCTGAGGTCAGGAAGGCAAAGATAAAAATGTTTTTTCTTTTAGATGGGGTTGAAAGGACTGGGCTGACTGGTAACTCCTGGAGTTGCTCATTTGTCTGAGCCTGAACTTTCATCTATTTTCCCTTTTTTCCCGACAAAATGGAAGCAGTCTGGGAGCCAGTGTCAATCCATTGGAGCAGCTCTTCCACAGCAGTTTTAGATCAGTTGAAACAATATATTGGTAAATATAAGCTGGTTTTTCTTGGGAATTTTTATCTAAGTAGCTCATTTGTTAATTTGAATAAATAGGCTAATGGAAGAACTTAATTACTGGAATTCTAGATTTCAATATAAATACTTCTAATAAGTTGTGGACAGACAGCAGAACGCCCTGTTGAATCATCCTTCTACTTGAATCCTAATTCTAAGCTATAAATAATCTCATTTCTAGAGGAAAAGGAGAATTCTTTAATACTTTATCTTACAAAATGGGCTTAGAAACCACACTTAATATAGGAGTAAAAATATCTAAACTTACAGGAAATGAAAGAATCTTGTCTGCTCCATTATTGAATAAATTCTCATTTTTCCTGTTGAATTCAGTAGACTTCAAACTACCCTGAGATTTTCTGCCATTTTCATTATGCTTTTAATAAAAAAATCTATTTAACGTTGCTTTCTTGAGCTATTTCCTGCTGGGCAAACACATGAAAGATGAGCAGCTAGAACATCAAGAAAATATTTTAGTTCAGAAAATCTTTAAAAATATTAAAAGCATTTAGGTACTCAGAACTCATTTCTAGTCACCATTCCTCTTTTTCAGTTCTTATTGTCCCACAAAATTCTGCATTGTTGTTTTAAAGGTGTTGAGGCATAAAATTGATTTTAAATGTTGAGTGGAAATGGGGGTTTTTATTGTTGTTGTGTTTGGGGTTTTTTAATTGTAAATTTTTTAAGTGAATCCCGGCAATTTACCTGTCTCTGTATTACAGACTGCAAACTCTAATCAAAATTCTTGACTCCCTTTATTTATTTGCTCTATTTTATTACCTCAGATAGCACCTGGTGAGATCTTGCAGCTCTGTGGAGGCCATTCTTGGTTTATGAACACCAGCTCTGGGATGTGTCAACACAGACATGAGGACCACTGTCCTCACATCCAAAACCACAGAAACCTGACAAATCCATCAGATTTGTCTGATGACAAATGTTATAAAGACATTTGGAGGAGAATTCCCTCAGCACTAAGAAAAACCTGAGCATGACTACAACTTCCGGGGGTACCTGAGACTTAAAGGCTGCCTAAAAATGCATTTTCATTACCCCAGAAAAGGAGAATAATTTCAATGAATATGTAAAGTGCAAACACCATGACATCTGCAAGCAGGAGCTGTGTGAGTTTCTCAAATTAGTTTAGACTTTACATATTCCACCCCCACCTTCTGTTTAACAAATGTATGCATAGATGACAGAAAAAAAATGAAGTCTACAGGAAAAAAAAACTCAAACCATGGGAATGAACTAATTCTCCTGTCAGTCAAGTAGTTATAAAACAAGCCAAGCATATACTGAAGGTGAATGTTAATGACTAAGGAGGCAGACAGATGGTCCGACTTTTCTTTAGGTGGTTCATCATCCTTTATTATTCACAGAAAATTGTCTTCGATAAATGCATTCACTGTTAAAAAGGTATTCAGGAAACATATGGGTCACCTTGTGATTATGGCCAAGCAGAGTACAGTTGATAGATTTCTGCCACTTTACAATTTTATTGCAAATACATGGTAGGGGTTTGATATTTTGGTGTGTGGGGGGGGTGTGTCTATGTTTTGTTTTATCAGTTTATCACCATTAAACCCCACGTTTAATGGTGATAAACTGATCAGAGTTTATCTGATCTTAAAAGCACGGTGTCATTCTCCAGGAATGCTGATTTGTGTTGAAGTTCCATGTTCCCTCCACAGTAATGACATTTCCTAACTGGGAGCTGCAGGTCCCTGCTGCAGGTGTTGCCACCTTGGGGGAAGTTCAGCCTGTTCTGGGTCTTTCAGGAAACCCTTCAGTGTCTCCGAGGGCTCAGCCAGCTCCAGACATGTTTTTGAGGAGGAGGAAGAGGAATTTTTTCTCCTGTGTTGGCTAACAATTAGGAAAGCTTTATGCCGAACTGGCTGAAGGAAACTGAAAATGAGCTGGCAGGGCACCAGCTGCTGATGCTGACACAGCCCAGGCTTTGCCTTGCTCTGCAGGCAGGAATATTCCCTTGCTCAGGAAGGGAAGCCAGCTTGTCCCATGACATCTTTGCCTTCCAAGCCTACCATGGCTGAGTTCTGGCTGCAGTCATTCCATGGCACCTTTTTTTTTACACAAATTTTGGGGTGCAGAGGTTAACAGCAACCGACTCAGTAGAAGTTTCCCTTTCTGCAATCAGACACAAATCCCCTCGTGGCTGCAGCTGTATGGAAATCATCCTCCCAGCAGAGCAGCACTCCCAGGAGTAAATTTTGCATGTTCTGTGAGTTCCAAAATATAGGAGCAACAGTTGCACAGAGGATTTGTATTTACACAGGTGGAAACCAAGTCACCTTTTTAACAAGCTCTTCTCACCACATCCTCTGACTACTGCCCACTTGATTTGGAAAAAAGCCTCTACTCTATTGACCTCAATTTTGCAGTGTTGTAGTTCAATATGCCCTCAGCAGTTCTGTGCTATTTACCCAAAATATTAAAATATTGCTGTTGCATAGTGCATAACTTGTATTAGACTTCCCATTAAGGTGTAATATTGAATCAGGCAGCTGTACTTTGAATTTGTCTCTCAACTCACCTGTGTAATCCACCAGTGTCTCCTGGGTAAGGAGACAGCATTTGAGAGGAGTTGAACTCCAGCAAGGTGGGCAGGGAGATAGTTTTGGAAAATGTAGTTATGCAAATAGGAATTCAGTTTCTCAGGACTATATTGCCAGTGTTACTTCAAAGACTTGCACAGAATTCTCACCTATCATCTTTTTTTATGGGTTCTTTTTCTTTGTTGCACAAGTGAAAATGACATATTTAAATATATTGTGAAAATCTGGAGAAAATAAATGAGCCTAGATCCATTTGCAAATTCTGCCTGTTCCAGTTGGAGACTGCCTAACCAGAAGTAAGGAGATAGAAATTTTGTTCTTTTTCTCCTGCTGTCTTGCTACTATGCTTTTGCAGAAAATTTCTGTGGAATTCAAATGAAAACAGCATTATGTGTATTTTAAATAACATCAAATAATTTAATAGAATGTCTAGGTGGTATCTTTCTAATAATTAGAAACTTTTGAAAAAACAAATTTTATCATAAAACCTTTCACTTGGAATATTTTTTTTAGCGCTTTAAAGGATTTTATGTAAACCTACAAGAGTAACACAACTCAAACAATTTATGCCATTCAAAAGTTTCTTTTGTGAATTTAGCTGAGAAATTGAAGAATGGCACTTTGCACTCTCCATGGAAACTTGGAAATTGTATCCTAATGCATGTAAAGTTCAAGGCACATGAATTATTCTCTCTTTCCATATGAAAATAAGTCTAATTGAGGACATCAGCCTATTGGAGTCTGTCTACTGTAATGAAATTAAATAAATAGACATGTTTAGACTTTTAATTTATTTAATTTTAGTTTTTACAGCTCATATTAACATTGATTCTTTCCTTTTCCCATCTTTTCAACAAATTGGACTTTTTCTTGGGAGGAGACTTGGCAGCAGCACTTGAGTAAAGGAATATTTGATATATTGGGGCTGAAGGTACTTCCCTACCCACTGACTCTTTCTCTGCATTAGTATTAGAGAGATGCCCAAATGTCTGCTCAAAATGGACTTATCTCTGGAACCAGTTTATGATTTTTAGCCTTTTATTTAATTAGTGCATAATTTCCTTTCGAAAGTGAATTCTTTGAAGCAATTTCCAATATCTCATGGAAGTGGATCCATTTATAACTTTGGGTCTCATTCCCAAGGAGTGATGGCAACTATAATTGTGAGTGCAGGTCAGAGCTTATAACACTTCCCAATAGTTTTATGTTTTAAAAAGTTATAAAGCAGCTTCACATTTCCATTTTTATTGTATGAGAAAATCTTTCTACAGTGCAGGACAGCCTTTGGTAATCAACCTGTCTCATGATCTCAGTGAAGAGGTGGACTTCTGAACATTTTTAAAGGGCAGGACCACAAAGTTAACTCAGGGCAAAAGCAGGGTTTGCTGTCATGAAGAATAATGGAATTGTCCTGCCATTGAGACTGAGCTGACTGAAGCCTCTCTCTTGTGTTCTGTTTTGGTAACCTATTTTTGACTAATATAGCTCTGCACTGAAGTCAACCATTAATAGTAAAATTAATTTTCTTTACTTTTTAATGATGTAAAAATAAATTATCTTTAAAAAAATGCTTAAGCTCCCTCTTTAGTCAAACAAGGATTATTCACACCTCCAGAGCATGAATAATCTCATCTAGAAAAACACTTATGCCAGTGTTTTCCATTAATTCCATAGAGAAACTAGATGAATAATGGGAACTAGGATGCTCCAGTTAGGTGAAGGGAATCACTCCTAAATGAACAGATCTCTGCTTTGGATAATGCCACAGATAAGCTACTAAAGACTAATACCCTGTCACCTCTCTGCAAGGATTGTACTCAGCCAGCCCATCTTCACCCTTACATATCGGCATTTTATTGTGGTTTAGAATCAAAGAAAATGAAGAAATGTAATGCAAGTTTCTGGCCTGAGGTATTTTAAAATAATAGAGTGAGTAAGAAAGAAGTTATTTAACGTGAAGATGAGATTAGTGAATAAGCCATTGGCTTCTGGGTCCTTTTTCCTCCCTGCCATGAGCTCCCTTTTTATTCCTGCACTTCTTTGTCTCTTTTGTCTACAAAGCATGAGATTTTCAGCACAGTGAATCATCTGGAGTACTTAGGCTCTTCTGGGCTTTTAATCAATCATCCCATTTTTATTTATTAGTCCAGGTTCCATTGATACTGCATAGCATAAGGCCTTCCCCAATGAGCTTGTAATAAAACCAGGAGGAGCTGTAGATAATCAGTCCTTGTTCGAGAGGTAGTCAGTGCATCCAGGAATTACACCAAAAAAGTAATTATAGCCCAAACTGTGAAACTCTCAAAGGCTTTTATGAACATGCTATTCTGGATGCACTTTTCAATTTACAAGGTTCATTTGAATCAGTGGCTGAAAGAACAATGCGTAACATGGGTGACAGACAACCAATATTTCAGATTTACACATTCAGTTAATTCTTTAAAATCACTGTTCAGTGACACCATCCATTTCTTCATTGTCTAATTCATTGGTATCATATTTTTGATTGAAAGACAGTTTGACACTCCTGCTTTTGCCCTGCATGGGATTCTTCTTCTGTCTCATCCTCCCTGTTTCAATTTCACACCAATACACAGTGCAAAGCTGAGTGAGAAAAGCACAGAACTCAAGCCTCATGAATGCATGACTGGAAATGCTTTCAGTATTGGAGATCCAGTAACTGATGGCAGAAGTTTTGCTGGTGGGCTGATCTGTAGCACTGAGCACAGCCTTTGCCATATACATTGTATGGAAAAAAATCCCTGCATTGCCTGGAAATGCATCCTCTTAACCACTAAGTGGTTATTGGTATGTTCAAACAAGATTTAGAAGCCAAAACCTGCCTACCTTTTAAAGTAAACTGCATGTACCACTTAAAGTAAACAACATATTAAATAGCATTGCTGCCAGCCTTTAAATTGGCAAATATCCCCAGCTAGCGCCTGTTAAATATCATTAAAAAATTATGGTCAATGGGAAGTATGCACATTAATACTTTATGATAGCACCTAGGAGTGCCAGACTTCAATCTGAATGTAATTTACCCAGCAGTATAAGCACAGACCACAGAGAAATACCTTACAGACTGCAGGGAAGGCAAAAACCCAGACAGGGAGCAGGGTGAGATCCAAAAGATAACATCAGTCAGCAGAGTGAGTGATGACCAGCAGGAGCAGGGAGGTGAATCTTCCTCTGAACTCAGAGCTGGTGAGGGCACATCTTGAGTGCTGTGTCCCGTTTTGTGTCCAGTTCTGGCCCCTCAGTTTGGGAAGAACATTGAGATGCTCGAGCACGTCCAGAGGAGGCACCGAGGCTGGTGAGGGGCTGGGAACACAAGCCCTAGGAGGAACGTTTGAGGGAGCTGGGGTTGTTTAGCCTGGAGAAGAGGAGGCTCAGAGTGACCTTGTTGCTCTCTACAGCTCCTGAAAGGAGGTTGCAGACAGGTGAGGGTCGGTCTCTTCCACCAGGCAGCCACTGGCAGAACAAGAGGACACAGCCTCATGCTACGTCAGAGAAGGTTTAGGTTGGATATTAGGAAAAAATTTCACTGAAAGAATAATAAAATACTGGAATTGTCTTCCTAGGGAGGTGGTGGAATCACCATCTCTGGATATGTTTAAAAAAAGACTGGACTTGGTGCTATAGTCTAGTTGAGGTGTTAGGGCATGGGTTGGACTTGATGATCTTAGAGGTCTCTTCCAACCTCATTATTCTGTGATTCTGGGATTCTGTGACCTGGGTACATCCTTTTCTGACCTCTAGATTTGGTGGCTTTAAGTCTCAAGCTGGGAAATTTTGCTTAATTTGTTGCTAATCAGCCCACATTGTAGAGGTGGGCCTGCTCCAGTTTGAGCTGCCCATGGGATCCCCCCAGAGCTCACCCCTTGCACGGGGCTCTCCATGAGCCCAAAGGGAGGGTTAGGAGATGAAGGAGAATGGGAAGGAGAGCAGGGACTGCCAGGTGCCTAAGAGGCAGCAGGCACTAGGAAAGGTTCCAGGAGGCTAACTAAGAAAGGAGCTGCTGCTGATTGTAAATTTTGGCAAATCAATCTCCCAATAGAAAGAATAATCACACCATAAATATTGGACTATTTAAAAAGTTTTCATTTTTGCTTTTAAATTGTTTTTGTCAGTATTACCTCAAGTACCATTCAGTTGCATTTGCAATGTCTACCTTAAACCCCATTAAAGACAAGAATATAGAATCCAAGATCAAGCAGTACCTGCAGTCCTGCCCATGCCAGCTGAGGTGCTGTGGCTGTTCCAGGGACAGGCTGCACAAAGAGAAAATAATCCACCTTCAACAGCTGCCTCTTGTGACAAATATCCCACAGCAATACGAGTTGAGGGAGAAAATAACCTGACATTCAGTAGTAATTACTACAAAGAATTTAATACTTGAGCTTACATTTTGCATGATGCAAAGATTTTCATGTATTTTTTTCCACCATCAATGCATCATTAGATTAATATTGAGTATTAATATTGATCAAAGGCTTGGTACTCGTTTCAGTCACTCTGTACTGGTGACGCTTGTGATGAATACTGTAAATACCACAAGAAGGCAATTTATCTTTAATAGGATATTTCAGAGTGCATTGACTGAGCAAAATTACTTTTAAACCAAAGACAGACCAGTATGGGAGGAATGGAAATAGAAAGAGGGGGACAGCAACATTGTACCAGTTTAAATTGAATTTTTTTTTTTTCTGTGATAGTGCCAGGGACTGGCACTGAAATAGGTGTTCTCAGGACAGTTATTGATAAGGGCACAGATCAAGAGATTGTCCCCACCCTGCCAAACTTACAAATTCAAATAACAAAACAGACCAAGGGCCAGAGACAATGTATCGTAGAGGGAACAAACTGCAATGCAGAGAGATTTAATTACTTGCCCTTTACTGTCTGAAAAAAAAATTGAGCATTTGCACTGCAAACTGCAACCAGGTGCTGGGAAGCTTGGCTCTCTGAGCTGTAAAATATCCAAACCATATCCACAAGAACTTCTCAGACAGAAGGAAAGCTCAACACTAGTGTGATAATTCAGAATTGATTTTAAGAAAAATTATAAAAGATGCATTATTTATACTGTTATAGATTAATTTTGTTTACAAGTGGACCACGAGACAAATACTTTTCATGCTTTAAACATTTCCTGGTAATTTTTGCACACATTTCAGCAGCATCCATTGGCCTCGGGTGTCATCAGGGCACACTCAATGCAGGCACAGCACAGTAATTAATGGCTCCCTGCTCTGAAGACTCTATAGGGAAGATATAACATGTCCTGGTTGGAAGGAGGAAAAGCAGAAGTTGATGAAAAGCCACATGGTTGAACTACTACTAGTTGAGAAATATTAGAGCAGAAATGTTTTTTTCATGTGTATTAGGCTCTTTGGTATAAAGTGATCCTGCTGCATGTCTGGATGGCTTTAAAAATATGTGTATAATTAATAAAATTATTTATTATATTTTTGAGTTAAATTATATAGTTAACATGTGAAAACTGAATTGACTAATGTTTACATACATGTTATGGTAGTATTAAATAATACAAGCAGTCAATTTCCACTTATATTGATAAAACATAAATATGAATAAATTTTTGTATCATACATCCAGCACAGTCTTATATTCAGTAAAGATTTCCCATATGTATTTTAAAATAAAGAAGAAGGAAATATTATGGAAAGATTTTCAATGGCCAAGAAAAATACAAGAATATATTGTAGAGTTTTTCAACAGTTCTATTGATTTAATCAACCTTTAAAAAAAGAGCCTTAAGAGCAATGATACACCAGTCCAAGTAGCAATTGTATATTTACTCTGAATTACTCATGTTTCCTTCTGAAAATTCATAACCCGAGGTAGAATTGAACAATGAAAGCGAAAAACCAAGCATGTAAAATCAATTGATGTTCTGGCTAGCTCCCAGAACATCTTTATTTTCTATAGCCACATTCAACCACGTTTTGTATCTATTTATCACAGAACTCATTGAGCAGAAAAATGAGGCCAATGTTAATGCCTCATGAATATGCACATAAAGTGTTCTTTTTTGCTTAAATATCAACATTTATACTAATATTTTTGTTCTTTTGTGTTCAATAGGAATGGCAGTAGGTGCTGTGGGCTAAAATTCTTCATTAACTTTGTTTTCTTGGGTATTCTTGACATTTAATTTCAAGACACACATGAGATGAATGTAGATCCTGTATTTAGTTTTTACACATTAAACACTTCTGAAACTGGGCATGTCCTCAGGAACACCGCACACTTTTTGAAAACAGACCCTCACTTTTGGAGAGAAACATCATCTGATGATGAAAATTAATCCTCAAAAACTCTGGCTGACATTCAGAGGATGAGATGGGAGCTCCAGGTGAATATTCCCACCAAACTGAGGTACCTGCTTGGGCCAAATACAGCCCATCACCATCAAACCAACCCAGCACACATCCGTGTTCCATGCCATCAGGAACAATTTGCAATTTGGTGTGAAAAGTCATGTGAACCTATGGAAAAGTTGTGGATTGTCTTCTGGGGTAAAAGACAAAGGAGCAGATAGACAACATCAAATGATGTCACAAATTACAGGAAATCCATTGTCTCAGTTCTGTGAATTTTTGACTGTTAATGAGTTTGCTGTCATCTTGTGCAATCACATGTTTGTGGCTTTTCCTGTAAATATTTTATGGCATATCTGAGATTTGGAATTTTTTTGTCCTGAGTATTTTGGTCCATTCCAGTACATCTACAAAGTTTGTTACTGTTCCCTCTATGTGCAGCTTGCAGGAATTCTGTGGAATCTGACAGGTCACAGAGCCATGTGCATTGTGTCAGTGGAGAAGGGTCATGCCTTGGTACCAGGTGCTTGCAAAAGCCCTTCTGCAGTGAGGAACCTGTCAGAAGGGACAAGTGGCCTGCAAAGTACAGTTCTGGATGTGATGTTATACAGAAAGCAACTCATTCTTACCTGAATTTTTCCTTAAGTTCTTCAACCTGCTTTATGCAGATCTCTTTAGTGTGGTTAGGTGTGAAATACCCATTAATTTGCTGGATTTCTGTATCAGTTCTTGGAGGAATAATGAACAATGATAATTGATTATAAAAATCTATGTGTATCCCAAGGTCCTTAATAACTTGGTTTGTCCCACAAACTCCAGTAGAAATTTTAGTGACCACATTTTAATCTTGCACAGCTGTTGTGGACTCCAACCATGTTTTCAAAACCAGAATGAGCATTTAGACTAAGCACTGGATTGCTGTGTATCTGGTAGCTGTGCCCTAACAAGTGTTGACAAAACAAATGTTCTCCTGAAAGAGAAGATAACCAGCATTAGAAAGTTGTCCTTACTGCAGCAGGCCTTATTTTTGTGAGTTCAGAACTAAATTTAGCAAATGGCCCTGTGATGTAAGTACTGCTACTTTCAATAGACTTCTTCTTTTCCAAAATTACAAAATTTCACCATTACAATTATTTGAATGAAAAAGACTGGGAAGACTTCATGTTGTTTCTAAATAAAACACACACATAGTTTGCAGGAATTATTGCTTTCCAGTTCTTAATCTTTTTAATGGAAAGAAAATATTTGATTCTGACAATGTCTTGTGTGTGGGCTTGGCTTAGGTGAATCCTCTTGTATTCTTGCATCTGTTGTACAGTCTGCTAGCTCATATGTAATGAACATACGTACAAATGGCATTGTGTTTCTAACTTTTTTGGATCATCTAGATCTTGCTTGGTAGCAGCAGTATTTATTTCTGATATATTTGATAAAAACAAAACTAAAAAGAAACCTTAGAAAACTACATAAAGCACGTAGAGGAAGGTTAATCAAAATTTCCTCAAGGTGATACAATGTGTTGCCGAATTTAACAGACAGCCATATGTCAGGATATATTCATATATCAGCTTTCACAATGCTTTTTTTCCCAGGCTTCTGTGTTTGCTTGCTTTTGCAAAGATCATCACATTCTCCAGAGGATTAACTATTACTGTTCTCATCCTCTTCCTGGGAAATCTAGGCAATTAGTATTTGACAGGCTAGCATCAAACTTCACACTGGAAAAAGAGAAGGAGTATTAATTACATGGTTGCCCAGATGCCTGGAGTTTGCCAGCAGATTCTGAGGCTCATATTTGAATGAAACCACCAACACTAGGTGCTGAAATAATTTTTCCTAGACAATGAAGTCAAATGAGTACAGTTGTATGGGATAGAAAGAGCATTTGCTCCTGGACCTCCCCCAGATGGGCTCTGTTTGGACCACAGGCAGCTGGAGGAATTTTTAATATTGGGAGGTTCATATATAGTAGATCAGTTTGAGGCTAATGTGAGTTTGGAAGTTAGTGATGGAGAAGGGTTGAGGGGATTATTTTCACTGAGAGAATTCAAAGAATTTACCTCCATATTCTCTCTTTAGTCCCTGTTCCACCTTCTTCAACTTGCTTCGAGTTTGATAAATAAACCTTTGTAATGGAAACACACAGGGAAAGGATCAGTAGGGAAACTTTTAAATTTATGGTAGAAGGCTGTGTGAAAGATGAAAAAGTACCAGCACAGGGAAGAAGGTACCATGACAACAACATCCTGCAATAAGCAAGTCTTGGCCTTGCCTGAGGATGCAATGCTAAGTGGGTTTTCATCTAATGTGCAATCAGAACACCCTGTGTGAAAAGAAATGCTCACTGATGATCCAGAGATGGAGGAACCATTGAGGTCAGCAGGTTTTAAAGGAAATTAGGGGAAATGGTCCTGCAGATGCCACTGCTTCTTTATGTGCTCCATTGTGCTGATAAGATACAATGATGAATCATGTCAGTGTGTGACACAATATATTTGTGATGACTAATGTCCTGAACAGAAACTTCATTGCACCCCAGCAGAACTTATCCATCTTATCCTTGGCCTCCGTGGAACCAAATCCATCAGGGGTGAACGTGCCCTGTGCCCAGAGGGTCAGTGCTCAGTGGCCTCTGAACCACCTTTGCTATGGAGCAGGGTGGAGGCTCCAGAGGCAGGTGATAGTTCATCAGAGGATGGAGACCAGCCTGTGATGGGGTGGGAAATCTGACCAGAGGCAGGGAACCTTGAAATAAAAGCACTGCCAGTGAAAGCCCTGATTGCAGAGGGTACAATTGCTGCAGCTGCCCAAGGGGAGCTCTGGAGGGCAACAGAGAAGGAGCTCTGGGTGGTGACCAGGGATAAAAGGAGACAAGATGGTGAGAGGCCAAGGGGAGCCTGGGCTTTGCACCACATTGCGCAGGATGTGGGTGAAGCACTTTCAGAAGCTTATGATTATGGGCAGTAGGGCTTTGAAAATTCCTTCTGAAGACAGAGGTCAGCTCTCTGTAAGCACCAATATCTGTTGGTTTTGTCAATGACTAATCCAAATGAGTCTTGCTATTCCAACCAAAATTTTGGGCTTTATTTTGCTACATAATGTGCAAAACAGTTTGGGAAAGTGTCCTAAGTTATAATATTGGGGTGTATTCCATTACCACCTCGAGCTGCAATCCATTTTTTTTTCTCCTTATCTCGTGACTCAGAGATGAGTCCCTCCAGGAGGAGCTGTTCTTTCAGCCACATGGCTGAGAAGATCACAGCGTTCTCTTGTGAGATGCTCCGCCCAGAGGGAGGAGACAAACGATGCCATCAAGGATATCAGCAGGGTTGTGCAGACAGCAAGGAGATCCCCTCTTCCAGAGGAACAGCTGAGACCTTCTCTGCACTGGACCTCCAGAGGGAAACTCCATCAGTCTGCAGGAGCACTGCTGGGACAGAACCATATCTGCCACCACCAGCGAGTGTCAGGCTGTATCTCTGACTCTGTCAGTGGTTCTTCTTTTGTGCTGTTGTATATATTTAGTTGTTTGTTCCCTTTTCCTAATAAACTGTATTTCTAACTTAAAGCCTCTCACTGGTTTTACTTTTCAAACCAAGAGAGAAAGGCAGAGCCCATTACATTGTATATGGCTGTGTTCTAGGTGAGGAAAATATTTGCCATCCCTTAGGTTTGAACAGGTAACAAACAAGTGAACTAGGCACTGGCTTGTGGGGGAAAGCAGAGGCATGTTTTATAGCATTTTTCTTAAG
This sequence comes from Lonchura striata, assembly GCF_050655825.1. Taxonomy (NCBI): domain Eukaryota; kingdom Metazoa; phylum Chordata; class Aves; order Passeriformes; family Estrildidae; genus Lonchura; species Lonchura striata. Next base: position 6,827,885 of record NC_140720.1, on the reverse strand, counting down.
TGGTTTCCTAGAGCTGCTTGGAGGCCTGAGCTGCCTGTTCCTAAACAACAGCAGATGCTGTGGCCCTGGGTCCCCTGCCTCTCCCCAGCAGCCACGGGAGATGCCTTCGTGCCTTACTTAAGAGTGCTGGAGTGGAATAACAACATCCAGGCAAGGGGGAATCCTCTCTGTGGGCCTTGTGTGAAGATTTGTAAGAGGAAACAGGGGACCTATGGTTTTCTTCTTTCAGCTGCTCACTAGCAGAGGGTTCACAAAACACAAAACAGGTGCAGATAAATTTTCTCAGAATAAAAAGGGAATTAAAGTAAAACTAGGAACTGGGGGACTAAGAAGGAGTTTCAGAGGGCTCTCTGCACACTTTAACCCTTGTGCCAGGGGCTGCTCACAAGGCAAGGTGTTTTTATCCCAATAGCTCAAGGCTATGCCTGAAGACACCTTTTAGAGTTATCCATTTGTACTAAGGCTGCACACCTGAGACAGCCTACAACAGCTTGAAAAGATTTCAGAAAGAAAAATAAGTCTGCATGTGGATCTCTAATAATAAAAATAATAAAATAAAATCCAGCTGGCTTTGTTTATAATGGGAATGTGTCTCTTAAAAGCAATAGTTGCTGCCAATCTGGATTAAAACAGATTCTCAAAGCAATTCTAAACCAGTAATGTATTATCACAGTTGACATCCTCCATTCTTCAACAAATGGTTGTTTATGCATGTTTAACTTTACTAGAATTCCTGGTGCACCTCCTTCTAGGTTTTTTGTTAGTTGGATCTTTTTAGTTTCATTTTTTTAGTAATTCCTTTTTAATTGTACCTGTCAGTTTGGAGATAGATTTTTGCCGTCATCCTGCTACTATAAATTAGGTCCTTCTAAAGAAGCATCACAGAATTTGTTTTACATTCTGCCATCTGCTTTACAGAGTCCCTTTCCTGGGGAAAATTTAATCAGATCTCTTCAATGTGCTTTAACAGAACTCTGAGGATTCTTTCTTGAGCTTCTGCCACTTTCATGAAGGTCTTTAGTTGGCACTTTGTGCTTATTCTGTACTTAGGTAATTTGGAAAAGAGGCTCCTGTGTGATAGTGCTAATTTCTCTTTATGAAGCAACAAGAGATAGATCTACTCAGTGAGAAACTCCATCTTAGAACAGCAATTTGCAGCTGAGCCATATTACAAAATCGTCTGACTTATGTGAGAGGCCAAGGTGCATCAACCTTCAGCTGCCACAAATCAGTTGTTGAGATGATGGGAAGCAGCAGATCAGCTGCACACTCCAAGCTTAAATTTGAAGGCAATTCTTGTTTCAATTTCATCAAGGTCCCTTGGAAACTAGATTGCTAGTTAATATGTGTTTGTCCCAAAATAAACAGTGGTGCAAAATTAGTCAATGTTGGCTGATAGAATTGAAAAGATGATGGGCATGCAACAAAATGGTTTCCCAGACTACAAGTTGGGAGTTGCTGTTCAGAATAAAATAACTTGGAATTGATTCCTCCCCAGCTGTGATAGCTCTGTACTTTATTAGTGTTTCACCTGTGCTGTGATAAGCCTTAGCCAGGGCTTTGTGCTCCTCCATGTGCAGAGGGTTTAAGGTAGGACAAGATGGTAGGGAGAGAGAAAAGTTCCTCTTGTGAGGAGCACAGCTGGGTTTTGACCAGCCAAAATATACCAGAGGCAAGTTTTACTCAAAAAGCCATCATGAATGTGAAAAACTTCACAGTTCAATTCCTCAAGTGAATGTGTTTTTCAACCCTGCATGTTGCTCTTGCTGAACTGACTCTTTTTCTACACTGTTAACTTTTCCATGTGTGCCTCTCCAGGGATGTGAATCTCCCACCTCTCGTGTGGCACCCTTTCCCTCCCTGGAGCTCAGGTGCTGCTTTACCCTTTGGATGACAAGAGCAAAACAACAGAAAAAAAAAAAATTCCCTTTGTGCCTTGTAAATATCTATGTGCAAAATGGTAACAGGGATGTTTTGATAGGAGGGAATGGGTGGTAAGAAAATTACATTCTTCAACCCAAAGCAAGTTTCATATCATTGTTATTACTTAAGAGCTGTGGTTCCTGTTGTTTAGGGTTGCCTAAAGCATTTCTCAGCTTTACTGCAGTTTTCATGGGGCTTTTTGCTACCAGTGTCCCTGAAAACAAGGTGAACATGTGAAAACAAATGGATATAACCAAACTAGAAAGCTCAACAAAATGCATGAGGAAAACAGATTCTCTTAAGTCAAGATATGGACTTTAAAGGACTTTAGCACTTCTCTGAAGTGGTGCTAGCAGAAATGAAAGAAAACCAATGGAAATAATATGTGCAGCCCTCTTTGCATACTAGTGGAGATGATTTTCATGATTTGCACTGATTTTCATTATTCTCAAAAGAGCAGAAGACTTCAGGTTGTGAGAACAGGATTACCTCATTTCACAGCTGAACTAGATTCCTTCTTTGGCTGCTCCGAGTCCTGCCAGGACAGGGCCTCTAGGGCTGCATAATTCCTATTTAAAGTTCTCTGTCCAGTTTCATCATGGTACTCCAGTATCAAAACAATATTATTGCCTTTTCCTGGTACCCCCTTCAGCCCAGCTGGGTTTGTCCCCTGGACCATGAGAATTACACTCAATCTGAAATGACTTCCCTTAATTCTGATGTCTTTTAAGGTGTAGTAAGAGATTAGAAATAGACCTTGTGGAGTCAGGTGTCAAAAGTGATAGCTAATAAAAAGAAATGAATTCCAAGGAAGAGTGTAAACGTGCTGGATGCCGTGTGAGAAATGCTGATAGAAAGAAGTAGGAAAATGAGCAGAAAACACAGAGTTGGCTGCTGCTGAATGCAATATTGGTAGTGCAGAACTGTGCAGGGGATTAGTGGCAAGAACAGGTTAAAACTTGGCATAGGGAGAAAGAAAACAGCAGTAAAGGCTTGAAGGGGTTGTATGCTGACAAGGAGAGAAAAGGTCCTTCAGTTTCTCAGCACTGCTCGTCCTCAGGGTAACAGTGCAGCCAAAGGATGGCTCAGGAGAGGCAGAGGAGGAAAAACCAGAATCCCATTGAGACTGCACAGCATGGATGCCCCTTAAGGTGAATTTAGCCATAGAAGCAAGGGATTATCCAGGGTAATGAAGTAAATGAAAGGATGATGGTATTTTGCTGTTAGCTTCAAAATGACTAAATTCCTACTAGCCTTGTACAAGTCAGATCACAGAGCTCACAGAGCCCTTGAGGCAAGGGGCATCTCAAGGCCAGAATGTTGGGATGACTGTCAGATTTCTAAAACATTTCAATGGTGTGCAGCTTTCCAGGATCCCCATGTAAATGCAAGAGCATTTACTGAGAGCAGCTATACTAAATCACTATTCTGGAGACTTGTGTTGGGAAGCTGAGCTTAAAACATGGAGAAAAATAGTGGAATGCTGACTGGGCTATGCCCTTCCCCCAGAGAATATCACATTTTAGACTTGCATGAGTATTCTACTCCCCAGATTAAAGCCAAAAATTTTTTTGGGTCCTTCTTTGTGCATTGAGAGTGTTTTGCACCTTGGTAGATGAAATGAAATAGATTATTTTTGTAGGTTTTTAAGAAGAAGCTGCCTCGAGTAGCAGGAAGACAATAAAAAAAAAAAATAAATAAAAGAAACAACCCCAAAAGAAAACAAGCAATTTTGATTACATTTTACACCCTTAAACAGTATTTCACAGAAAGATAACCTTACAAAACACAGTATTTCTCCTATTTCTGCACAATGACTTAGGGAATGCCATATGGTACATGTGTGGTGGCTCACACGCCACATTCTTCCTGAGTAATTTTGAGGATGCCATGCACCAAACAGGTGGCCTCTTGAGCTTGGCATGTGACAAATATAGATGTGTAAAATGTTCTGCTCCAGAGAACTCAAAAGATAAAATGCTGGATTGAAAAGAGGAACTCAAGAACAGGCAGAGTGAATGACATAATTTCAGATTGTTCAGTGCAAAGAATGTTTTGGGTGGAATGAATAATCCACCAAAACCAGGTTGTATTTTATATTTCTGGTGGTGTTAAGTGGTGCTAGAAAACCCTGATTCTTTTCAAAGTATTGTCGTGCAAGTCTCTGTTCCAGATGTGAAGCAGCCCAGCCTGATGGCTTTATGCAAATATTTTTCAATTTACCTTTGTTTGTCTCTGGTATATTGTAAGCAGAGTTAATTGCATGTTGAAGGATTTCTCCCAGAATGACTGTATTAGAAGCTGGAATATTATGGCTGCTTTCTCTATCTACTTATCAGACAACAGTGTCTTTATGTATACTTTTTAAATAAGCATTAGCACAGCATTCTGTAGGTTGTGTAGATGTGCCATAAACACAAATTGCTTTTCCCCATTCAGATTAAAATTTCCTTTCTGAACACTATCCTTCATATTGTCGTCTAATACAAGCTCACCTCTTTGCCCCTTTTCTCTTGTGCTTTTCCAGCTGTGTATCTGAATTCCATTTCTTGGCCAAAGGTCTAATTTCAATACTTCAGTTTTGGTGACTGGTATACTTAAGATTGTCTGGGTGATGATTTCCCTGTGCCTTATAGCTGAGCTTGTTTGCCTTCAGAAGTGTGGTTTACATGACACTGCTGTCAAGGACTATTCGATTCTGCCCGTGTTATGCTCTGGTTTAGGACTTTGCACTGAGCACAAATCTATTGTCACATCTCTGATGTACTTAAGGTGCAGATCCTAGACTTTCACAAGGCTTAGAATGTCCCTGTGACTTGACAAATGCAAACTCTGTGTCTGAAGCAGTTCTGGCTTCCTAGAAATTCCATCTGCTGTTACCATATTTGTGCCATGGATTTATTGAGGAACCTCTACATCGTTTTTGACTGGGATGGACCCCATGAGCAGGAAAACACCGATTGCTGTAATTTGTTTGCTGATAATAATTTCTGCAGGGGAAAAATCTCAGAAGGATCATTCTTTTTTAAAGCCTGGGACCTCATAAAACGGGAAAGCTGGACAGGACAGAATGCACATCCAACAAATATGATTAATGCAACGTTCTCTCCCTCATTCGAGAGAAGATGGCAGTTTATATACACTTCCACATAGTTCACAATTTACAAAGGCACTCTCATTGGCAAGCTAATGTTGTTTATTTGTGTCTTAAGGTGGCCTAAACCTTACACTATAAACTTATACTGCTTCACACCCAGGCAGCCCAGTGCTCCCCATCACACCTGAATACAATTTCTAACTGTGCCACAAACTCTTAATTTCTAACTCTGCCACAAACTTAATTTCTAACTGTGTCCCAGGCTTGGAGGCCTCACAAGGCCCAGATCTGAGGCCTTGACTGGAGTAGCTCAAATCTCACTCCAAACATAAATCATGCCCTCTCTCTCACAGAAATGCTGTAACACTTTTTCTTCTCCCCAGTTTGCTGAGTGCATCTGTTTCCCAATCATACTTGAAGATTTCTGTCAACTGGGGGATTAGACTGGGACTCAGAATTTTAGGGGGAAGATGTAGGTCAGGAGATTCTTGGCATGAAAATATCTCAAATGTACCTGAAGAGTTGCATACTGATATACATTCACGGAGATCTCAGCCTATCTGGTTAGATGCTTGTTTGGTTGAGCAGAAGTTATGGTATCTTAGGAAATTTTGAAGGGGGAGTGAAAATATTTCTAAAAATACCCAGTGAGCTGATTCTTTATGTTGATGTATGTAGGTGTGCAGAAGAGAAAAAAAAAAAAAAGCAAGGCAGGCTTGGCAGTTGGTGCAGCAGGATCAGAGTAGTGGAATAAATGTCCAAATGTATTCACCTTTTGCCAGAAGGTGAGGTTAAAGATAAAAATATCAGGAAACTGCTGTCAAGGTCTGATGGGTCAGAGACTTGTAACATTTGTCACTCAGCCCTCTTGGTGTTTCTAAATGACAACAGGGAAAAAGGAGGTAGAGCAGCACTTTTCCTGAATTCAGAAAATTTGATTATTTCCTCTACAAAAAGGGGTTAGTGAGGTGGTGCAGCATTATTTACCACAAAACACCTGCAGATACACTCTGTATGCTAGGGATTTTAGAGCTCTTTAGATTAACATTATATAAAATGAAGAAGCCAGGTGAATTTTTAGAAAGTTGGACTGGGTCTCAACATAGCTGGAAATATCTACTGACTAAATAATTCTTACTAAAATGACAAAACATTTAAAAAAATCTTTCCCTAAGCCTAGCAGCCCAGAGGTGATCATTCAGAATTAATTTATCTAGAAAATCCTCTTAGTAAAAATGCCTTTCATCTGACAAATGGAAGGATGTTCACTACTCTGAAGTCCTTCTACCACAGATTCTATCTGTATCACACAGGGAGTTGTCTGGCTTGGAGCTTTCAGGAATTCAAGAAAATACTTGTGAGGTCCTTTACTTGTAAATTTGTAAACCCACATGATTTTTGTAGTGGTTATTCCAGGAGTTTTGAACACTGGGTCAATGTGCCTTGAATAAGACATTTATAAATGATGAAAAGTTTTGGAAACTTTAGATCATCTGGTTTTTGAGGGATCAGAAATAAAACAGGCTTTGGATTTGAGCTTGCTAAGTAAGAAGGAGATCTCTTTATCAGAAAGAGAACTCCAAATAACAAGCCCTCTAACCCAAAATAGAGCAAAGCTCCACTCCCTTCCTCTGCTGTGCTCACCCTATTGATTGATCCCTAAGCAGAGCTTCCTTTGTCTTTTTCACCAGTTCAGTTATAAGACTGAAAATTGACTGCCTAGTCATTGTTAGGAATTTTTTTTTTTTATGATTTAAGAGTGTTTGCTTTAAGAAGGAATAGAAGAAATAACTTTTTACCCTTCTTCTAGCTGGATTGACATAATACCCAAAAATCCAGAAGATCAATCCCTGCTTTGAACTTCTAGATCTAGGGCAGACATTCTGTCTTGATAGAAGACAAGGTCAGCTCCTTTGTAAAACTGGGTTCCTATGTAAATACAAATCTAAGTGGAGCAAAGAATGATTTTTTCCTGATTTATGGTGTGACCCAAGTCCTGTAGTGTCCTTCAGTTCTGATTTAGTGCTGGCACAATCTCTGGCTTTGACTTCCCAGTTATTGGCTGTTCATCAAGGAAATGGATGAATTTGATCTAATTTTCTCAGGTGAGCTACTGCTCTTGCTGTAAGCTTCACAAAAATCACAAAAATTCAGAGGCATTGAAGGCCAGAAGGATTTTCTTTTAATTCACCCCCCCCCCCCACCCCCCAACTGCCTTAGATTTTTCAATGTGGGGGGTAGAAGAAAAAGTCAGGATAAACAAATGTCTTTGAATGTTGAGTTATTGTCAACAAGGATCAGGCTCAAGATATGCTGAACCACAAACACTCTGAGAATTCCATATACTTCTGGAAGGAAAGAGCAGGAAGTGGTGGAAGAAAAAGAATTACAAAAATATATAGGGATTTTAGAAATATCTTCTGGTGATGACCTCCGAATAATATGGAAGATATTGAAATGTCACATGCTGATTCTGGTGCTGAGGGCAAGAGGCCCAGGAATCAGGCAGTGAAGTGAAGCCATTTCATCCTGTTGTCTTCAAATGAATCATTAACACCCTGATAAAAATGCACAACAAAGAGGAGGCTACTTAATTTGACAATTAAGCTGAATTGCTTGGGAAATAACCTGCTTGCTCTACCTGGTTTTAATTATCATTTAAATTATTGGGAAGCTCACTTCACTTGAGAGAGGGCAAAGGAGAGTGGAATGCAACCTTGTTGAAGTGATGGCTACTCCTCCAGCAGCTGCAATTGAATACTCACCTGGGATTGTTCCAAACACAGCACAATAGCTAAAATGAGAAGAATTCATGTACTAGACCATGGTTAGAACAGACAGTAGATTTCACTGCTTGTGTTCTTCTTTCTGAGGTAGGGATGTGACCTTGGGAGAGAGAGGAAAAGAGATTGAATATGATTTCAATCTCATCCAGGAGAATTCTGTTTCACCTGCTGATGCCTTGGAGTGGCTACCTAGAACAAAGGCTAGACAAGGTCAAGAGAATAGGAGTGGGTATTTCTTAAAGGCCTTCAACAGATACACCTTGGGCAGTCAAAAGCCTCCCAGACCACACCCAAGATGGACAGTGGTCAGGAGTTTTTCAGACAGAAATAAGTGTGGTCCATTTACATATCAGGGATAATTCTCCAATTACAGCTTCAGGTGATAAAGTCATATTCCCCCAGTTTGCTCTCAATTCACTTTTGTTTATATTTTTCAGGGCCTGAGGCTGTAGGGTGTCCTTGAGTTCCAGGCCCAAGGGAATTGTCTGACCAAAATGTGAAGACAGTAGTTAACACTTTATATGGAGTTGAGTTAGGCACTAATGCAGCACAGGATTTGAAAATTATAAAGGCTAAAATCTTAAGGCATCACTGCAACCAGGAGGTCCCTCCCAGCCCCTGAGCAGGATGCCTGCAAGGTTCAGTGCTGACAGACTGCAGATGTGTGAGGTGCCAAATGTTTTCACCTCCCAGTGGCTCCCTGTACCTCAACTGATCTCTGAATCGTCATGTGCATTGTCACAGCTCCCTGAATGGATGGCCAAGCCATAACTGAGTTTTATTAACCTTGCCTAATTTTAACTTTGGGCCAAACTCTAATTCCTTTGCATCTGTGAATGATCCCATTGGTTCCACCTCATCTAAGTTGCTGGAGTATTACTTGCCTTTGAAATGGTAATTTAAAAAAAATGCATTCATTGATTATAGTTAAATATGAAGTCTAAAAACTATTCAGGAAGTGAGGGGAGACTTCGAGAGAAACTAAATACTCTCTAGTTACAAATGCCATGCTGCCGTGGAAGTCAATTTTGGAAATGAACTCTCATTTCTTAAACTCTGTTTAAAAAATCTAAAGTATCGGTTGTGCTGGTACAGTCCTTGGAGCTGTGACAAAGCAGCAGGTTTTGAGTAAGCCTGATGCATACTGAATTTTCTGAGGTGATGGGGGCAGAGAGGGGGGTGAGGTGGCTGGGGGTGACAGGGCAGGGAATCACACAGGGCTTTTCCTTGGCATCTGTGTCTGCTTCTGCCTCTTGGCTGCTGATCATGACCTGGGACCTTCCTGTCCATGGGTCAGACTGCCAAAACCGAGCTGAGCGGTGGGGTTTGTGTCCTGGCTGTGCAAGTAACCTGTGGAATGGGATTTCCCATTACTTCCAGTCCTTTAGCAGCCAATTCAGATGATTTTCAATTCAGTTAACACTTGAGGCTCTATTCAGCACCCTGCAGGATTCAACATTAAAGAAAATTGGCAGAGGTCAGTAGTGGGATGTGTTATTTGGGGCCAAAATGCAAAAGCATTAGGATAGAAATTGCACCTGAAGCAAGTAATGGTCCTGCCTGAAACTTGCTGGAAATGACACTTGAATTTTTTCTGCTGCCTTTAAAGTGGTGTTAGTATATTATCTGTTGTAGTGACTGTTGTGTTACTCCTTTAGTACACCTGTAAATTTGAGATTACAGGCTTAGAAGGCCTCAGAGATTTAGGAACTGCACCATAAAAGAGTGACAGATTAACAAGAATTTTTGCAAAAAGAAACAAAACAAAACAAAAAAATTCTTTGACTTAACCTGAGGCTTGGATATACGGTTCTAAGGATTTGTCTAAGAAAGCTGCATAAGGACCCCTTTCAGCTGAACTGTACTTAGTGGCAATGAAAATAATTTTACCTCCTCTCTGGAGTAGCCTAATTTACCTTTACATATTTGCCATGAAAAACCATAAATATTGCCTTGCTCTGGATTAAGAAAAAAAGTCATTAATCTGGCAATATTTGGGTTTTTAATCCAATTTGACCCTACTCCATATGCAGAGAGAAGAGCATTCAGTCTGTTTGCCAGTGCAGGTATCACCTGCTGAATCTGAGGTTTACAATCTCTAGTCAAAATTCTGTGATAAGGAACGAGCTGCACACAGATGGCAGAAGTTAATAGTCTGATCCTGCCATCAGGACACATAAAAGAAATGATCATCCATAGAAGACAGAGCAGTTCTGATGGCTGGGAATAGATCTGTGCTGCCCTGTACTTTGTGCCCTCATTATGTAACAGTGTTAGCGTTCTGTTGCTCACAGTATTATTTTTAAACTGATATAAATAATTCCACAGGACTGAGGATATAATGGGATGCAGGACCAAGGTAAGGAGTCTGTTGCACTAAATCCTGGAAGGAAATGCTGCCAATACCAATTTCAGGTGCAATTAATGAAACTATTGCCATGCCAAAGCAGTACGTGAATCTGGTCTCAAGGATGATGCTACCAAGCTGTAACACAGCTGGTGCCCAAATATTTTGTAGCATATAGAAGTTTGCTCCCTTTTACATACTGCAGGATACCTACTGTGCTTTGCAATTAAGATGTTATCCCAAAACCTTTTCAGTTTCAGAGTCCTGAGCCTGATTATAGTGGCAGATATTTTTTGTTCTGCTTTGTGTTTCAATTAAAATATTTAACATTGTGGTATCACATTGCTGTACCTCAACTATTTGGACTATTTTTTTCTTTTAAATAAATCCCCTGTAAATGTAAGAAGCCAGTGGAAAACATATCCACGTCCATGCTTAATCTGTTTAGCAAGACAGCAGTTTTCTGTGTAACTGCTATATAGCAAGAATAATCCACTTATACCTGAGAGAGGACAGTTGCTAATTTGTATGACTTTCAAAAAATTATGATGTTAAATATATGATAAAAACATAATAAGATAGGCCTCTACCTGCACATTTTAAATGACAGGTAAAAAACAATTTTACTAAGAGATCTAATTAATATCTGACAGGCTTAAAACATGCAAAGTTAGTTTATTATTATATTTATAAGTTAGTTTATTATTAGTTTATTAGTTAATTATGTGATTTATACAGGTTTGTAGAACTCTGAAGAAACAGAATGATATATATTCAAAACAAAAATTGAATTTAAGCAGCACTTTGGGAGCTGGGGCTCCTATTCAAGTGCTACAAATTTTAGAAGGTGTCAGCTAGGAGTCAAATGAGACTTTTCACTTGTAGTTGTGATGCAAGGAATAATGCAACCAACATGTCAAATACTGATCTCAGCCATTCACATGCCAACAGCTTCCAGAGCATGGTAGGAAAGGCAGTCTGAGTCAGTCTGAGCTGAAGAATTGCCTGAGCCAACTTTTGTTTGATTCCTGCCTGGCTTTGCCCTTTGCCCAAAAGTGATGGACTTGTTGGGCAATGCTGTGTTCTCGTGGTGCTGTCCTTACCATCTGCCAGGAAGAGGAATCCTTGCAGATGTGTTTTTTTTTTTCCTTTTTCTTGGAAATTTGTTTATGAAGCATCCACTGTGCATAATTCTCTTCTTCCTTAAACCTGGCACTCACTGCCTCCCCAGTCAGGGTGCCTGGAATTCGAGGTCCAAGTCAGAGATGCTGTTGCAGTTGAATTTTCAGTGTAGTTTTGTGTAAGGCTAACATTGCCCTCACAATGTGTACCAGTGCAAGATAATTTGGGACTTATGGGTTAACTCCAAAAAGGTTTAGATAAATATATGCCCACAGGAATGCAGGTTTGTTAAAATAGCTGTTAGTGAAGACAGAGCATTGATTCCTTTACCAGTAAAATGTGAACTCCACTCTTACTGGGCCTGAGAAAATCCATACCAGTTCATTTTTGCTTCTGTTTTACCATGAGTGGAAATCACTCTGAACTACTAGCCCCATAGCAGTTCTGACAGAGGAGGAGATTTTTCATTCACCTGCTTGTTAATGCAAAAATGGAAGTAATTTTGAATTAAGAATTGCATGCTTGATGAATTCACCCAATTCTGATATAATTTTTTTCCCTCTCCAATTCCTTAATGGTTTTTAATGACGCTCCTTTGAAATGGGTATTTAGAACAAAGGAAGTCATTTAATGGGATGGTGACACTTTGATTAAAGCCAAGTAAGACTTTGGGTCACATAATCAATTGTGATTAATTTTTGGGTTCCATGGACTAAGGTCTAAGAGAAGTTGAGGGCTATAGTAAAGCTGAAGTCCTAAGTAGTGAAACTTGGCAGTCAGTGACAGACTGCCAGCAGTGGGAATGTGAACTTCAATCCATATCCCAGTAGGATATCCCAGTATTCCCTCTAGACTGACTCTGGTGTGAGAAACCTCTATTTAAAAGTCCCATCTGATGTGGAGAACAGATTGGTCCATCTTACTTCAAAATTAAGGATAAACATTGTATTTCTTCCCTCAGTTTCTGACAATGTACACTTATTTTACACAAATTTTCTAACAATCCTGTTTCAATATGAAGAACTTAATCACTTATATGTCTTCTCCTTCATCATCTGGAAACTTGAAAATATTGTAGGATGAAAGCACAGGCTGCCAAACACCAATCTGGATGTAGAATCTAGATAAATTCTTGTCAGAAGGATCCATTGGTCTCCAGAATAATTATGTGCTATAAATGGAATTATGTAGATATCTGGGAAGCTGGGGGAAAAAACAGATAAAAGGAGGAATTAAGAGCAAGAATAGACTGAAATCTTACAGGGTAAATTAGAAATAATTTCTGGGATAAAATTCAGGGATGAATTGGTGAAAGAAGCCTGGCATTAGAATTATCAGTAGGAATCCAGGATTTCTAACAGTACAGATTGGGGTATATTGACTCTTTCCTCAGAGCACATCTCTCTGCTACCAAGCCAGGTTTCCTCTCCATAAGTATTCGTGTCAGGCCATCCTAGCACAGATAGTGGGCAGCCAAACAGATGTTCCCTGATAAATAACACTCCTTGGCTTCAGCTTTTTTATTGGAAACATTTACTTCCCTGATATTTGTAATGCAGCAAAACTTCTATTGCTCTTGTTTCAATTTTTATCCCCCCCTCTCTTTTCCCCCCCCCAGTGCTTTATAGAGCAGTTTGTCTTGTAATCTTTTCCTTATTGCTGGAAAATTGTCCATTTCAAGCCCTGATTCTGCTATCAGCTATGCCAGATCAAATCCAGAGCAGCAGCCCTGGGGACAGACAGTCCAATCTGAGCACTGCTCTTGTCATGTCAGGTTGTGTCCTGTCCTTTTTATCAGCTCTGCCTACCAGGAATAAGTCAATAAACATCCTTCTTAAGCATTGCTTTTCTCTTACTGGTTTTGTTCATTATTCAAGCAGCAGATTTTCAGGAAAGCTTTCCTGACCACTGTCAGGGCTGTCTGCTCTATTCAATTAATAAATCTTTGGGTATGCCAGCTCAAACAATTCCCATCGTGTTAACTGCAGTACAAAGTAAAAATAATTAAAGCTGTCTGATCTTTTTATTGCAGGAATTATTTCACTTTGAAAACCCATGTTACACATGGAATAGCAAGATAATTTGTGTAGTTGCAGGGAACAAAACAAGCTAAATTTTGTTCTTTTAAATTACAAGACTCTGACTTTTGCCCTTTCAAGTCCCATCTAAATACTATGACCCTGTCTCTCCATTTAGTTCACCAATGCAATCTACAGATCAGTTCAAGTGTGGACATTTGCTTAAATGAATGTAAAATTAACTCTACCTTTTGCAGACTTGCAGGAAATAATCCTCTGTGTCTTACTTAACTTCCCAAGTGACGGAACATACAAATTTTGTTTGGAATAAGAAATATATTGCAGAAAATAATACTCCATTCAGATGCAATTCAAAGGCAGAATGCTGTCATTTCTAAAAGAAAATATTCATTATAAGTAATTTGTTTGGCTGTCAGCCAATTAAACAGCAACATCATCTAGTGAATGCTGTGAGAAAAATTACTTTAGAACTGTTTATTTTCAGTGTGCTATAGAGGTATTTCTGATAATGAGTTTTTAATCATATTGTAATTGTTGTAATCATTGTGCTTTTGAGTCACAGACATAGGATGGGATATCCTGGGAATAATCCTGGGATATCCTCAGCTGTTTGGGAAGAAAAAAACACAGTCCTGTAGGGGAAACCCTTAAATGCAAATTAAATTTCTGTATTGTAGGAAATACTTGGACATACTAATGTCCAGTTACTTCAGTGTAATCATCCTAATGCCTTTATCTTGAATTCCTGGATTGGGGCAAATCTTGTTCCAGTCATGCTTCCAGTGTTTTTATTTTTCCTACTTTTCACTGAAAACATGCATCTAATCAGAAATGCAAAGTTAGGGCTCATTCTTGCTGAAAAACAGAACCTTCCACGTCTCTAAAAATTATTTTGAAACCACTTTTCTCATAATCTGTGTTATTTGAACTTTACTTGGCTCACTGTAATTCTAAGCCTCTGCTCGGATCACTTTGTAGGTTTGTAGTTTGTAGTTTGTTTAAAGACAGGTTACAGCAGGTGCTCAGGAGACATCCCAGCTGCAAAGCTGGGATGGACACAACACTTCCAAAAGCCTGGCACCAGGAGAGGCAGGAGAAGTCTCAGCAGACATTGAATAAATCAGGAGCAAACCAGAGCAGCTTAATGAAGCAGGAGAAGCTGCAGCAATGTTTGTGTTCAACAGATAATGAACATTCTGATTCACAGTCACAAGGAGATGAAGCCTTGCAGAGAAATACCAAGTGAAGAGCAACAGGAATACAAAAACAAGAATCCTGAAGGTAGTGGATTATAAAAGTCTGGAATTTGGTGGGATACCAAATTATCCTGAAGCCAAAGGTCTGTTTTAAATCACTCTGAAAATTTTAAGCTCTCCATTTTAATGAATTTCTGTATAAAACCTTAAGAAAATCAATTAAATGGAAACAAATCACAAAAATCTGCTTGGTCTGTCAGAGTTTTTTCTATCTTTGGTAAATTGCATAATTTAGAGTTTTGTTATGCTTTGAGATGAAGCCTCAGTTGGGATTACAGACTCTTATAGTGTTATTTGAAAGTTATTTTAGTTTTTTTTACAAAACTTTTATAGCCTCTCTTCAGCTTTACCTCTTTAACAAAGCTCTGATAAATTTTCTTTCCCCTGTGTTGTTGTAGATGTTTTTATAACTTTAAAGGTCCTGCTGATAGTGGTAAAAGAGTTCTTAGTAATACAGGAATGCAAATTGAAGGAAGCAGCTCCCTAAGATGGGCAGCTAATTAGGAGCTTTGCTGTTTTGTGTTGGGGATTGGACTCTGGGAGAGAGGATGTACAATAACTTGCTTTTGACAGAGAAGATGCTATTGTGAGTCTGTGTTAATTAAGGAATAGGGATTGTGGCCTCATGTTAATAGCGTAGATATGATGGCCAGATTATTTGTCTGGAATGTACATAGAATGAATGCTGAGATTTTTTTGGTACATCTTGATAAGAAACCTGTAAGGCTAAATTGTAATAACAGTGTAACCATGGTGATGCTGTTGAATTAGGATTGATGTAATGTTAAGAACAAAGGTTGATGCAATATTTGATTAATAAATTTTTCCCTGGCACAGTAACATCCCTGGTTACTGTTGGGGGCTCTGATGTTGATGGGGCAAATTTCCTGGTTTTATACATTCTGTTAACTTGTGTGCAAAGAATTGGCAGCACAGACCTTTTTTCCTCTGCCTTTGCAGAGGGAGGGGGTGGGGGCAGAATATTTCAGGTCCTTTGGTCCCTCCCCAAATTTGGGTAGGAATTTGGGTCAACCTTTGTACAGTTTTTGCTGAGTTGCTCCTTTCAACCCCAGATATCTTGTTTTTGTAGAACATCACTGTCTTCTCATTAGTTAATGTCAGCTTCTCTCCCTCTGCAAAAGTAAGCTGCAACAATTAAGTTCAATAGTACTTCCTGAAGAAAACAAACTCTTAGTCTAATTTCTGTTAAGCTACTCTGCATTAATATTTGGCACTTTATAGTCCTACCTACCTTTAGAAATGTAGTTCAATCAAAACCCCAGATTTCTTATTTCCTGCTGCATTATATATGTCTCATATTCAGGGTACATCACCACAATTATTTACCTCTTTAATTAGATGTGCATCATTAATCTAGGCTACTTCTCAGGCTGATCTTTGTTTAATGGAGTGACATTTTGCATTTCTGGGAGAGTAAAAGTTGTGGCTGCTGGAGTGCCCTTGCCATCTCACAGGTGATGTCCTATGGTTAGAGCTCTGTGCAATTCACTCAAAGTAGAGTCAGTGTATTTCACCCTCAGGAGTTTAACATCTAAAATACACTAATGAACCCTAGATGATTGTGCAGTTATTTTCATGCACCCACTGATGTGCTCTCTCTATGAAGTTTCTTGCAATCCATTTTTTCCCATCATATTTTTGTTGATGCAAAGCTGGGCTACAAAACCAGTTGGAAAAACATGGAGTTATAGTCTCCATGGAGTTTAGCAATTGTTGGATATCTCCTGCTACAAGTGTTCAGTAAAGACAGAGTTTCACCCCATCCTTGGACTTTGTTGTGTGAAATTAAGACTCTATTGAACTCTCTGTACCAACACACAGCAACTACTTCCACTCACTGCTGTTGGTTTTAAGGGAAAATTTCATGCACACAAAGCTGGGAAACTCAAAACCCATCTCTCCCTCCAGCCTGACTCTGAAGTCCAGAACTGCCTCTGTGGGCTCAGAGTTCTCTCTTCCCTTTTGCCCAGAGTTGCTCTTCCCCAGTCAGCTTTATCTTCACCATCTGGGGGAATTGCATGTGACAAGAATGTCACAGACTTCTGCCTGAATGAGGAACATCAACATCAACTGCCATCAACATTTATTCCTTCTTCTTCAGCTCAGCTTTTTACAGGGTCTAGGTAAGAATTTTGTCTCTTAAGTTTTTCTCTTGCTGAGCTGTGTCCTCATCTTATTCCTTGATGATTTGAAAATCAGGAAACAGTAGAGTGCTCAGTTTTCCTTTCAATTTTTTTCTTTTTTATGACAATAACTTTTCTTTAGAGATCCCAGACACCCAGCTAAGCTCCCACCATGCTGGGCTAATATTTAATTGCAGTTACATGAAGTAATTTGGTATAGGAGGCTTCTGGGCATTAATTTTAGTGAGTGTGACAAATTTCCCCTCTTTTAAGAAAGGGGCATGCTTCAGGGAAAAGGCAGGGTTCTACCTACAGAAGAAGAATGAGAAATCCAGAACATACTATCAATAGCTTCTCCCTGCTTTGGTCTTTGAAAATTATTTCCATTTTGCAGAAAGAGCATTTTGATTTCATTGATTTGTTCTGATGCTTTCAAAGTGCTCTCAAAAGAATTAAAATGCACAGTTCCCATTAATTTCAACTGAAATTGCCAAGAATTAGGTGCCTTAAATGCCTTGGGAAATCAAAGTCTGGTTGGCTTGGGGGTTGTTTATTATCATCATAATCGTGATAATCTTTATTATTATTATTGTTATTATCATATTTTCTTATTATGCAACATTATTTAATGCAATTAATCTCCAGAGTAGGAAACCCTGGTCATGTGCAATAGTGATTTGTGTGGGTGAAAGCTCTTTACTTTGAGAATCCTGGCTTCATTCATGGCCCAGAGTGAGAGGCAGCAGAGGCAGGGAAAGGCTGCCCTGGGAGGTCACTCCTGGTAAAGGATTGAAGGATTTGCACTCTCAGCTCAAAGCAATTTCTTTGAGCCACTGCAGGTGAGCAGTGCTCCAGTGTTAATGACGAATCTTTCTGTTTAAATCACATTTATTTAACATAGAAGATGCTGTTTATATCTGTATATCAAGGAAGAGGTCCTGCTGCCCAGTCAATGCTGTCCATAGCCACCTCTCCAAACTTCTGCTACTCATAAAACTCACCTGTGCCCACTTCTTGCCCCTTGTCCTTTTTCATACCTGGGCTCTGCCTTCTTTTGCCTATTGTTTCTATTCCCCAGGAATAAAACTGCAGAGACACTGAAGACCTGTGAAAGGTCAATGCTCTCATTATGCTGACAGCTCAGGAATTTAGAGACCCCAATTACATCCCCAGCTTCTTGGATAATGTTTGGCAAGTCATGTGCTCTCCATACTTGGACATCCCTCACAGAAGCCAGGCAGGCTAAATATAGAATTGAAAGGGAAAGTAGAAATAATGTGCAAGGCTCTGACTGAAGCTGGAGGAAGTCTTTGTCCCAAAATCTAGGGGAGTATCATAAATAGTACTGTCAATAGTGACGATAGCCAAATTATAATTGTTTCCATTTTAAGTAGATGTCTGAATTTGAAACATTTTAAAATTGAAAGTTCTTAACAAAGAATATATTAAAACCATAATTAACTTAGTGTTTCAGGTGTTAGATGGTTTGAAAAATGTGAGCAACAGAGAATCCAAGAAGAACATTCCAGTGGAATTGCCTTTCTTCATCATTTCACCCAGTTCGCCTCATCCCAGAAGAGTAAATCGTGTACAGGGAAAATAAACATTGTTAAACCCTCCCTAGACATTAAAGAAAAATCGCCTTGGAAGATTAGAAATATTTGAAAATGGAGTTCTGTGTGAGTGGTGCTCTACATAAGTCCATGTTGATATACCCTTTATGTCTAATTACTGGGGAAAATGGATGGGGCCAAGCTGGGCTGAGTTAACATCAGAATACATTAATTCCATAAAAAGGTTAGAGTCTAGAACAAGATTTTCCATCGTGGTTATAATAGCACTACTCTGGGAAATAAGCACATTAGCTCACGCAGATTTCGTAGCATCAGCTGTTCCATCCTTTTAAGCCACATTTCTGATAGTACATTTCCTTCTTGCAAATTGGGAATTTGTTCTATTTTTACAGAAATGAGCTGATTGTAAAATGGCATCCTACCCAGTGTACACAGCTTTCTCTGCCACACAGGGACCACAGGGTAATTATCAGAGGCATCCATTGAAGCACTTGAATTATTTGGCAAATGTTACTTTGTTTTCAGATAAAATAAAGAGTTTTAGTACAGAAAGGTATTTTAAGTACTCCTCTTTTTGCTTACTTTATTTAAATTTTCTTGTTTCTCTTACCCCTTTAAAAGCATTTCTCTGTTAACTGTGTTCTGGGACTGCTTGCCTTTAAAGTCTTCTATGAAGCTGAGCATATGGACACTTATCCCAAGGTGGAGCTGTACAAGCATGTCAATTCAAAAGAGGAAGTCAGTGAAAGACCTAATTAACAATTAAAAAATACCAAGTCCTCTGTATGAGAAACAGAAGAATGTTTTTGGCAGCTGTGGTGTTCCCCTTAAAAATAAAGCAACTTCTCATAGGTATGGTTTCACCAAAGCTTGTCTTCTACTGGTGGTGGATTATTCCTTGTATTAATCTGCTGATGCATTCCAAAAAAGACACATAGTCCTATGTCCTGCACATCCACCTCAGCACAGGAAAACTAGAGTGTGTACATTCAGTTGCCTGTTTTCCATAACTCAAATAATAATGTGGAAAATGTGGATTACAGGCCTTTTCATTCTAACTTCTGCTTCTGATTTTAGCATTCAGCTTCTCAGTGACATCTTTTCCAATGGGAATGAGAACTGGCATATATTGCACATGTGTTAATAAAATTTTCCAATAAATCCAAGGCATTCCTTGAGGGCTAGAGCTGATAACCCTTGAATAGAGCTGATAAGCTCTTGACTGTTCTGCCTTGTTTCCTGCACTCAGACCACTCTAAAACCAGATAGGACCAGGCATTCAGTGATATTGCTGGGTGGTGAACACCCCCTCTTGCTTTTAAAGCACACCTTACCCAGCTCCAGCTGCTATTTTTATTGTGCTTTAGGAATGCAGTGGTAATGGCCAGCCAGGTCCAGAGGGCTTTGCCAAAGACTGGGATCCCAACAGCTTTGTGTCCTTAAGGAACCCAGATAAAATTTCCTCCCTGAACTAGGAAGGAAAAGAATTGGGTCACACTATTTAATGTGTCTCCAGAAACCCATTAATGAGTTTTCATCACTGCTTTCATCACCTGCTGCAGTCAGTTCACTCCCTGGCCTTGTCACTGTGAGGCTGCCATGGATTTCCTACACCTGATTTCTGCAAAGGACTACACACCCTGCAGAGCTGCGCAGCTCGGCTTTGCCAGAAAGATCACTTTTTAAAACTCATTTTCCTCTTTTGTTTTTCTCTTGTTGGTGACCACTGATTCTTCAGTAACAGTAGATTTATCACCATTCCCTGTTGGTTTGCAGAGAGGAGCAGAGAGGGACAAGGCAAATGGTGGAGAGCTTTCTGCAGCTGACTTGCTCTTCCCTTTTGCTACTGTGCAGAGATTTTTCTGTGCTGGCTTCTTCACTCTGCTTTATCACTTTAGCAGCCAGACTTGCCTAATCCCAGCCTATATCAATCAATGATCCCTCTCCTCCTGTGCTTCTTTTCCTTACTTGCAGCTTTTTGCTGTTTTCAACACCTCCTTGTGTCCCTGCTGACAAGTGCCTTTGAAGAGATCCTGTGCTGCATCTTGTCAGACCTGTTCAGAGGCAGAAATCTGAATGGCTTTGCTACATGCAAGAAACAGAACTGGCATCCTTGTGTAGTCTCCTCTATGTACAGCCACTCATGGGTTCGAGGTAGTTTAACTTGGAACTAAATGTGGTGATTCTTGTGAGACTGATTATTTTATTGTATAGAGGATGGTGAAATGATAATCATCTGCATGTTTTTATATCATTAATTCTGCAGCAAGTGTGACATGGTGGAACTGGGAAACAGTGCCCACCACTCCTGAAATGCCAGATGTCTAAGGATGGTGCTCTGTTTGTACCTTTCTGTGATGACAAAAGTAACTGCACCACAGCTGTAGGCCCCTCTGGCTCCAAGGTACCAAATGAAACTGGCTCCTGTTGTGTTGCAGTTAGCTGCTTTCATGTGCTAAGCTTCCTTCCACAGCTTGATTTCCTGGGCAGTTTTCCTGGGCATCCAGGAGTCTCCCCACTGGCGAGTGGGGGGTCACTCACAGCCCCATGGTGGGAGCTCCCTGGACTGGCTGCCAGGCAAAGCCTCCCAGGGCAGGGCTGACAGCACACCTACAGTCTTTACAGGAATCTTGTGAAAAACACGCTCACTCTACTGTGAAAATTTAAAATTTTATTAAAGGACAATAGGAGACAAGCACCACAGAGCAAAGGGTGCATCTTGGCACTGTCACCTTCAGGGATCCCCCTTCAATACCTGTTCCCTTACATCAGCCTGTCACATATTCATAACATTTATGCATATCCATAAAGTAGTTTACATTTTCCAGGAACTATTTTACATGGCCCCTCCTCAGGTCTGCCTTTTTAGAGCATGTGTATTTCTTGGCTGTGGTTTTGGCTCCTTCTCTTTATCACTTCCAGCCTGGGCCTTGGTCCTCACTGCCTTCAGATGGTGAGTGCTGATAGCTGGCATATGTGCAGCAGGTGTCCTCATCCTGTGTTCATTGGATGCTATCCCATCCAGGCAGGCATTTTAACACAAGCACAGCTATTTCACTACCATGTCTAAGCTTAAGTAACAGCAAAAATACAAACTATATTGTGGCAAGCACATTTTTCTCCTTTTCAGGATTTTCATAAAGGTACTCAGAGAGAAATGAAAGAGAAAACCATTTCTATTTCTGCTCCTTGCTTTTCCTATGTGGAATGTGTTTGGAGAACTGTTTACTTAGAGTGAGTGCTTAATTAGATTCTGGTAAAGATTATTTAAGCCTGATGGCCAATCCAGTCCACCTGTGGCTGGACTCTTGAGAGGGTCACAAGTTGTGTTAGAGTCAGAGAAAGTAATATGTAGTTTTGGTATCCTCCTTTTATATAGTATATTAATATATTTTAACATAGTTATAAAAAAGAAATAATTCAGCCTTCTGAATTAAGCCAAACATCATCATTCCTTCCCATTAAGTTCACCTACATTTACAATACTATATATGTATAGCAAAGTTACTTTAACACCACACATATAAAATCCATTTTAATATTTGCGAAAAGCCAGCATTATAATATGTATCTATAAAACACTGAATGTGTAACATATGTTGAGGCATAAATAAAAATCAGATTGGCCTTTTTCAGGCATTAAAACCAGTCTGATTTTCACCACCAAAGAATGAATTGCAGTTTTTCTCTGCTTTGGGTAGCATTGCATATTTCTGATTATAAAAACTAATTTTAACGTCTTTGGAGCATTCCACCAGTTTTGCCACCCATGTGCTGTCTAAGCCATTTCTCTTTTGTGTAATTCTGACTTGATCAATGCTATCCCTGTGGGTGTTCATCACAGACTGTACTTTGCCTCACAAGTGTGTGGACACCATGAACTGCCTTGAACAGCCTTGCTCAGGAGCCCTGGTGCTGTTCAGGCCAGAACCTTTTACCCTGAACTGCAAAAGATGTAAACCTTGGCCCTTAATATGGATTATATCTACCCATGGACAGACTAAACTTAGCTCCATTTGTGAGGCCTTTTCTGCAGAGTCACTTGCCTTATGCAAACAGTGTAATTTCAGATACATCAAAATAGAATATTAACTCATAGCTATATCCTTTAAAATTATTTCTGGCATGTTATTCTTCATGTGTCAACAGATTTTTACAGCAGTGTTAGGAGAGAGAAGAGAGGATGAGGAATATCTGGTTTGGAAATGAAACAAACCTTTAAAGAAAATCATGCAACATTTACTACAAATTTTCTTAAACTTACTATTGAGATAAATGTAAAGACATTTCTTTCTTAATCTTGCCACAGACTAAGAAGATAAAGCAGAATCAAGCAGCAGTAGGGCACTATGAGTTTGGGCTCATCTTCCAGGTCTAGCAGTGATTCACCATCACAAATTGCCGCTGTCACAATGTTAAGTAACACCTGAGAATATTTAAATGTCTCTCTTGTTCCTGATCAATTAAAAGGTAAAGTTTTAGTTCTGTGCATCCTGCAGACACCATCTGTAGGTGCCACTGTTGCAGCTGGAGGTGCTTATTGTTTCAGTGAAATTCAGCTTGCTCGCCAGGGACTGCTGAGACTGGTGCATGTATGTTTACCTTCTGGGCTTGCCATTTAATTGAATCTAAAATCAATTTTCAATTAGTAGTGGTTTGGCACCTCATATTAGCTGTTAGAATTGTGAATAAGGGTAAAGAGTAAAGCATGCAAAACTATAATTACTTTTACCTTAATGAAATTAACATTAGCAGCATTAGGAAGAGATGTGCTGAGTACTTAAAGAGCTCAGAAGGAGAGTTAACACTGACATGTCCAGAGATGCCAAGCAGTGCCAGGGCTGACCATATGTATGGTGTTCCTGCATTTATCACACCAGCACAGCAAATAGAGATTATTTTGACTGAAAATGGAGAAATATATGTAGGACATTCCTACATAACATCCCTTTGATCTGGGTTATTTTCTTTGAAATGGGAGCAAAATCTCACAGTATGTCAGTCAACACTTACATGTCAAATCAGCACTACTTGTGAAAAAAAATTAACTGGAAGCCTCAAACTGAATTGCTCTTTGAGAGATTTGGCAGGTTTGAGACAAAACTGATTTTAAAATGTATCTAAGACATGTATATTTGAACACCCTGGAGAATACTATTTATAAATGGGTTTCCATTACTTTTTGTGTTTAGTTTCTAAGATCTATGGTTTTCCAGTCAGTGGTTGATGTCTGTCTTGCAGAGCAAGGGACCCTGGCCCCTTTCCTGTCAGTGCAGCTGCATTACCTCACAGTGGAGAACTGGTCAATAACTTTGCATTCTGCTCCATCCTGTGAGTCTATTCCAGAGTGACCATTATTTTGCAACCATTGCCTTTTGGGCTATTTGTTTTAAATTGTTGCAACACAAAATCAATACGACAGAGAAGGGCTCAAATGGTAAACACTGAAAATGGGAATGCAGTTTCTCCTGCTAACCTCCACCCCTCAACCCCCCTGCAACTTGTGTTTTCATTATTTTTAGCACGGAGGATTGTGTGTTTCTTTTTCCCTAATTTAGGAGTCGTTTTACTTCTGTGAAGAGCCCAGGTGATTTTCTTCTAAGTATTTCTGTAGAAAGTCTTTGGAGGTCTTCCACAGAGATAAGCTTAATGACAAACAGTGGAGATGTAGTTGGAATGTTGTAAGGACACACTGGGTAGTCTTTATATTCTGTTACATGCTCTGTCTTTCTGAGGGACACATGGGCAGCATAAAAAAAGAAAAACAAACAACAAAAAACCCCAACCCCAAAACCATGAAATTCCTGTTAGTAAGTCACGAGTTACAAAAGTAATTTCATAGTGTGTGTGATATCTGAAGTAGGAGTTAATAAAATCTTCTCTTCAAGCAGCTGATTCGAACAACAAACTGATGTTTGCACCTTGGAGTGGCAGAGTAGCCCCAGAGCTGCCCTGATTTGGTCTGGCTGCCCTAGGCCCTGGGGCTGTTCTTGGAGATCCTCCTCATCACCTGTGCTCTTGCTTGGCTGTTTCCCTTGTCCAGCTGTCCCCATATTGATCCCTGGCTGCCAGGGAGGTCCCTGGAGGATGGAGTGAGGCTGTTGCCAGCCTGATGTATCACTGTCCTTTGGTCCCCTTGCTCCCAGTCAAGTAAAGGAAGTAATGGAAAACTTGCAAGAAAGTTTGACTGCTGCTATGGATTTTCTTTGCTCCTTTAATGCTGACTAATACATAACGTTTTCTTCAGGTGTAAAATGGCTACAGATGGCCTTGGTTTAGCATCCTTGGTTTTCCACGTCCAAGTTGTGTTCTAAGACTAGGTCTTGGTTTTCTGACTCAGTCCAACTCTACCATTTGCAGAATTAATTACAGTAATTCCTAGGAAAAAGATTATCTGTTATGATACACCTTACATTTGTTTCCTGCAAATACTTCCATATATATATTGAATAGTATAATGTCTAGGTTGTTCTAGAGATTATTTTTTTTCTTTTCAAATAAGTTATTCAGAGCTTAAAGATCACCTGGTTCTATGCCACAGGTAGGGAAACCTTTCACTAAACCATGTTGTCAGAGCTCCATTCAGCCTGGGCTTTACCCTTTGTCTCATTAAATCTCCTGAGATTCTCATGTGACACTTCTGAGCTTGTCCAAGTCCCTCTGGAAGCCACTTCATAACAGAATGTTCCTGTTGAGCTCTTGTCTGGAGGAAAACAGCTGCTGTGGAGGTGCACCCTTCACCATTCATAAGATTTCAGCACAATTTTATAGGCAGAGATGTGACAAATCCCTGCTTGAAAACATTGGTCATATATGAGACGTTTTCTGGTGTATTGTCAATTATACCTTGACTCTGTGTTGTTCCATGGTAACTCTTCTGTGTTGATACTGTGGGTCTTCAAAGCAAGAAAAATCTGTCAATAAATGGTTAACAATAGTATGGATTAGGTAAAACAGAATGTGCAATTGTAATAGGGAAGAACATGGGAATTGAGTTTGGGTAGGGAATGCTATAAGCCCCCAAATCCCCTGAGTCTTTAGAATAGGGAATGATATAAACCCCAAAATACCCTTGATCTTCACAGACAAAGAAGCATTACTTGTGCTAAAGTGAGTGCTTGGAATTGTTCCTATAACTGCCTGAATGTTTATGGACACGTTAAATGAGCTTTTGTGTGAGAAGTCATTGGCAACCATAATTAAAACTTCCCCAACATATATTATTTATGGCACACTTAGTCTCTGTAGTAAGTTAGAATTTAAAGGCTTAAGGAGCTTCAGATGAACTGCAGCAATGTGTTAATAACCTCCTGTATCTTATTGAGTACTTCAGCTGTCTTTAATGACTTTTACTCTTGAAGTGTTCTGACAGTTTTTTTACCAGTCAGTTTATGGTTATTAGTAGAGTTATTTCACAATCAAAACATTTCCAAGTACTTTAGCTCAAGATATCTTACCCTTGTATCATTTTATAAAGCTTCTAGATGTATTGTCTCACACCAGTGTTGACTGCTGCAAATAAAACCAAAAATGTATCTAATTTGTCTCTTAGACAAACAAAAGAGGCTGTTACATAGTGCTGTGAGGAAAAATCACCAAAAGGAAAACACTGCAGAGAACTCTCCATAATTTCTTTCAAACTTATTTCTTTCATAATTTCTTTCAATTTCTTTCAAAGTGGTGGGGGATTAATGAAGGTTGTGGTTGCAGGGAGGAGGCTGGTGTTGGGCATACTTGAATATCAAACCTTAGACTGATGTTGTGCTTTTCCTGCTCACTCAGAAAAACATTTTGTTCCAGGGCTCTCTCAGCACAGGCTGGGTGCTCCTAGGTAATGCCAGAGTTTCCAAAATACTTTACAGGGGAGCAAATCATGTGACAGATGCCTCTGTTCTCTCAGAAAATGCCAAGATAAAGTAGGAAGTGTTCTATTCTCCTGAACCCAAAATATTTCTTTACATATGCAGAAAATCTTCTCAGAGGATGTTGCCAGAGTGCTGGGAGTTGTAGGTAACTGAAATTCTTGATTTCACCATGTCACTTAATCCATATTATGTAACTCTTCTTTATTTTTTTTCTTCAGTGCTTTCATTGAGAGCATTGTTATTCTTGGAACCTTCAGCTGCCCATGGTAACTCCACTGAAGAAGAATCAATCTTAGGAATTTTATAACTAGGCATAACCCTTTGAAAACCATTTTTATTTTACAGCTCTATGTGTTGATTATTTCTACTTAACATTTAAAGATAAATTAATGTTGTGGCACATGAGGTTTAGCATAATAAATAGGAAGATTGCCAAGCCTTTCTTCAAGTTAAGGAAGAACCAGCCTCTGTGCAAATCCTGCAATTTGTGCAACATTGGGAAAAAGAGATATTAACTTGCAAATGCAGAATAGGCACCTTTATTATTATCTTCTGGCAAATTCAATAATGTAAAATTTTTATCCACCAGAGACAGGATGTCTTGGATCATCTAATTCTACATTTGAACCTGACAGTCCTTTACAAGCAAGGACAGCTCAGCAGTGAATATTAAATTGTAAAAATAAGGAAGTGTTTTTTCAAAGGGTAGAATACATTGGTAATGTCATGTGTTATAACCTATAAACTGTACCTCTATAAATACTTGAAAGGCTGTCAGGATGTTTAAATAAAAATCTAATGTTTCCAACAAATAAATCTTTATAATGTGCTGACCCTCTATGTTTCTTGAGCCTGTTCAGCTATGGAGAAATCCCTGTGACCAGGAATGCTCCATCAAGCTGCTGTTTTTTGTGACAACAGGAGTTTGTCAAACTTCTCTTATATCTGTAGCCTGAACTTGGAAATACACAGTGATGCATAGGAAGGGAGGATGAAAGCTCTGGAATGCTGTGAGTCATCTTTGCAATTGTCTGGATGAATATCTGCCTTTTTAGCGCTTTCTAATATCACTGTTACCACGGAAAAGTAATGGTTCTGCATAGAAAAGTGCTATTGGCAAATCTCCTTCACTTTGCTCCACTTTGAAACACTTCACAGGCATTTCAGGATTTGCTAATTGCAAGCCAACCAGGCAGCTTAATCTTGCAATTTGCAGCCACAGCAATTAGACAATGATAGTGAGATTATGAATGCCAGGATCAATAACAAATGAACCCCAGCTAACTGCTGACTTTACTTGATATGATAAATCCACACCTCATAGTTGGTAAATGGTTTCTGGACACTGTACTTAGACTACAGTTTGGCTCTTTATGTCTAAATAAATGAATTCTCTGCAGTCTTGGGGTGAAGGGTTCCATCATTTACCTGTATCTTTTGTGGAGGGGAAAAGCACCTCCTTTGCCTTCAGCCTGCATCCCATTAGTTCATCTGATGCCTCTTCTGTACCTGTGTGTCTCTTTTTGTGATACTGTGACCTTGTGTCATGCTGACCAACAATTTACTGTTTCTCTCTGCTCACTTTTCAGCTTGCTTTTATTGACCTCATGGCTGCCTAATGTGGCACAGAAAAGTCAAAGCTCTCTGGGTCAAAAATCTTTCATTTTTGCACTTGAGCAGCACTGAAACAACCAGTGCAGTGTTCTGTTCTGGCTGTCTGCAATGTAATATAAATAACTTGTTGGCAAAATTATCTCACAAAATCACATTTCATGTAAGGAATTTATAGTTTTTAGCTGTGAATTTTAAATTCACTAATCTTATTTTTATATTTTTCTGTTTTGCATAGTAAATTAATCAAATCTTGGCTTACAAAACCAAACAATGCCAATCCAGGTAAAGCAGTAAGAAGGTCTAGAGTTTTTCACTCTCTATGCTTTGTGCTTGGTCAGCCGTGGTGGAGGGGTATACAAAAGTTTCTTTAGTAAATTCCCACTATGAAAGTGGCTTGTATGGGCTACACTGGCCTTTTCTATTGCTTTTTCTTTTCAACTGTTTAGTCATCACCTGTTAGGACACACTGACTGGCAAAAGAAAGAGGTTGAGAAACTGAATTTAAAGGAATGATTTCTAGGTAAAAGTCTTTTGTGCATACAAGGCATTGGTGAGGATGAAAAAATGCATCAGCTAAAGCCTTTCTTGCAAGCACAAATTGGGAAAACTCAGCAGAATTGAGGTATTGACATATGGTTTGCATGTTGTGCTCTTCTCTAGGCACCTGCAGCAGAACAGGAAACCTGAAGATGCCTGGGCAGACAGATGGAGGCAGAAGAGGTTGGGTCTTCTTTGCCTGGCTGCTGAGGAAAGCTGATTTGTGTGGACACCACAGGAGGGGAAGGTGGTAAACATAGTTTAGAATTGTAAAATGTGGATATTTTTCATGGTTTTGGCAGTGCAGTGGACAAGGTGCTTTAAACAGCTTCCTTCAGTCCCTATACAAGTGACTCTGCAGCCTGGTGTACCAAAAAGACCACATCACAAAAAAATAAAAGGATGCTCTTGAATGCAGAGTGTGACATGAAACCCAGCGAGACCCAAAGTCTGAGAGGTCTCTGTTGCTGCCCAGGGCTGGTTAATTGAGTTGCACAGAGGCTCAGAAGTGCAGGATCAGAATGTGCTGAGGTGTACAGCAGCCACATGACAAGGATGAGTGATGGCTCCTTATGTTACCTTACTTCTGACTTTTCCTTACCTTACAGTGCTTGGCTTTGCAGCCTTGATTGCACTATTTAAACAAGGGACATCTTTGTAATATTTTCTTCAGGAGGTTCAATGGATGATGATTAATAGGGCCTTTTTTTTGCTGGATTTCCCACACAGTTAAATAAATTCCAAGAAAGCTTCCCTAAATTATTCTTTTAACTCTATTTGGCTTTGGTAAATTACTTCTTGTACGCTTGAGAAATGAAAAGCCTTCTTTCCTGGAGTGATTTGATTGGCAATTTAGAGATGATTTCTTAAACTGGAAGAGTGTTTTTCATAAGTTTAAATATAAAATTGCAGAACAGCTCAAGGCCATAATTACCCTGCTTTCTTCCAGAAACACTGTTGTGCTGGATATGTATACACCAAACATGTTCTTGTGACATTGATACTGAAAAAGAGACACACTGGTAATTTCCTAGAGCTAAAAGTGGTGAGTCCACTCCATCCTTATATATCTGTTCTCAGCTGCAAAGTCCCAATGTTTTCTTGTCAATAAACAAACTTTAAACCACAATCTTAACATAGTTTTAGGCAATTGGTCTCTGTTGCATCCTTTAGGTTATCTGGTGATAATGCTTTTTTGTTTCTTAGCTTGCAAACTAATTTTTTTAATATGTGTAAAATTTACTTAGTAACAGGGAAAAGTTGGTGGGATGAAAAGGTGGATAAAAATTTACTATTATGGATTATGAAGAGACTCTGTGAGGTTTCCTCCTTTACAGAGCAAACTCTAAAATAAGCTGGGAGGCATTAGATTAGAGATGTTTTGGCAGCAAGAACAGGAGCTGGACCTTGGGTATATTAAATAGAATGACAGAGAAAGGCTGCAAATCACTTTAGGCAAAATATTAATACAGGCCAGAATGTCTCTAATGCTAGAACTAGTTATTAATATGTTGAATCTCTCTTATTTGACTTGATAGAGTCATTCACAAGCTGAGGGTCTGTCAATTGGGTTACCCCTTCAGTCCCTGGGCTGTCCAAGTGCAGCATCTCTGCTGATCTGTGATCACTTCTTGCTTGGGAACTTAACAGGATTAAAATTCTTTCAGCAATAGCCTAAATATTGGGGTTGGTAGAACGCTGCATCTGTCCCTGTTAACTTAGCCAGTTAGAAAAATCCTTGATTTTCTTTTTTCTTGAACTTTTGGCATCCTTTGTGTACCCAACTCAAGAGCTGGTCATTCCTTAACACTTCCCTATTATACTGAGACTTTCATCAAAGCTCTCTGTGATTTTATTGACAGTAACGAGACCAATGCATCACTGTTCATTTTTCTGGCAAAACCTCAAGTATTTGATGCAGTGACATCCCCTGTTGGACTCAAGTCCTAAAATCCACTACAGTCCTAAATTGTGTCAAGAAAAGTGCATGATCCCTCTTTGTATAGATAAATATTGAGTATTTAGTTCTATAATGGGCAGCGTCTTTTGGGTTCTAAACAGTTATAATGATAAAAAAGTCTGTATTTTAAATGAAAGCAGAGTACTGCTGAAAAACTGACACTTGTTTCTAGCATGGCTGGTGTACTGAGTGTGGGGGAGATGAATTGGTGTTAGCACAACAGGCTGATTCTCTTAAGCCTTGGTATCTTTTGAAAAATCTTACATTTTGCTGTGAATTAAATTAATATGCTCTCCTTGTCCTGTGCATCTGAGAACTATGGAATTTGATAAGAGAACATAAGAAGCCCTTTCAGGTTTTGCATCACACTCCAGCATCTCTGTGGAGCTCGACAGTGCTCAGAAAAACGAGCAGTAAATGCAGCATTTCCTATCACATGTCACAGACCTTTTCTTGCAAGGCACCTGGGCTGGGGACATATTGCATCCAGGCCTGTGATGAATCAGCAGCCCAGCTTTGATAATGGTTTTAGGGAATGAAAAAAAGCCTGTTTGTTACAGTTACATGGAGCAGCGGAGGCTGCAATGAAAGAATGCTCATCCCAAAATAATCTGGTTTGCTTGATGTGGCTCTGGAAGCTGGCAAGGTAAGTGTGCTTAATTCCTGCAGAGGCAGGGAAAAGTTTGCTGAGAGTGCTTTTAGTAGCTGGCTTTGCTCTGATAGCAGCAACCATTCTGGAGTGATGTAAAAGCCGTGGCAAAACGTGCCTGGGGCAGTTTTCCTGGCTTTCTACAGCTCCAGTCCCTAAGTGCATCTATTTCCTTAAACCAGGGGGAGTTAGGTAGTCAAACTCTTTTGTAATTCAGCAGTTTCTCAAAAATTTGACCCCAGGGTCAAAGCAATATTTATATGCCACCAATTGGTGTTTTTCCCTTAGCAAGTTATGTACGTTTGTCTTTTGTCAAATTATCCAGTGCTAATATATACTATTTATGGCTTTAGGCATTTGCATGCTGAAGGACATCCTGGAAAAGATGGAATTTTTTTGTGTGTGTGTATCCCTGTGGATTTTTTTTTTTTTTTTTTTTTTTGTGTGTGTGTGTGTATGTGTATGTCCTGGCTGGAATTTAGAGGTGGTATGTGCTTAATTCTCTTTAGGTTACAGAAGTCAGTGTTTCAAAAGAAAATGCATTTTGGGATTTTCATGGGAGTTGTGATTTTTTGGGTCTTTTGATAGGTTCCACACCATCCCAACCAGGCTTCCAATTCTAATTCCTATTGTATCAAACCGGGAGTTTTTTCCTCTATATCCAGTAAGGGAATTGCAGTTTCTTGTGCTGTTCAGGGATATTTGCTGTAGACAACTTGATGATTAATGGAATTGTTTATATCTGAAGGTTGCTCAAAGTTAATACAGTGGTGCCTATAAGAATTTGATAAGAATACATTTCTCACATAGGGGTTGTATAGATGAGTCATAATTCACCACTGAGACCCTTTTTCCATGTTACTGCAACCAGACTGAAATGGAAGAATGCAGTGTGGAATCTACCAGGCTATCTCAAATCTTTTAAAAGCCTCCTTACTTCCACTGCTGAGGTTTCTCTCTGTTGAATTGGTTTTCCTTACAGAAGTGGTGAGAACTACTAATATTTCTGAAAAGCAAAAGACAAAGCATTTTGTGCAACATGGGTAGCTTAGATCAATCCTGGAGAGAAACTCACAGCATCGAGACAACATATTCAACATAAAGTGTGTGAGAGGATCCTTTTGGAGCTGAAAATAAAGAGAGAGTAGAGAGGTGTTACAGATGGTGGGAAATAAAACCCTGAGGGCTCAGCTGGCATGGAACTCAGGAAGAAGGTAATGCCATCTTCTTGCCTCTAACACTGGATTTCTCATTGTATTGGGGTAATTTCAGTAAGTGCTGACAAAGAGCTGTAAGATCTCAGCCTTTCAAGGGTCTGGCTGTTTTGTAAGGACTTCAATAGAAATTGGAAAATAAGGCATGAACAGAAAACTTTTTGTGTTATGGGACTTCATTTCAGTCCAAAAGCCACAAATCTCATTGCAATTAGTATTGAAGTCCCAGTGCAGCTGATAAATATTTGATTTAAAGGGGCTGTTGGTGGAGCAGAGGGGAATGGAACAGCAGTTAGTCAGCAGCAGGTTTGCACAAATACATGGGCAGTGATAACTTCAGTGCTGTATTGATCAGGACTGGTGGAAGCAGAAGATTTGTGGGGGTCAGGAACTGCATTATGAAGGGTATAAAAACCTCTTTGGCTTTAGCCCTGTGAGATATGGAAAGAAAACAAGCATTTAGGTTTGATGAATGACCAGCACTTGGGGAAATGTGGGCCTTGGCATTGTACCCAGAAGAGAACACTTTTTTTTATGGTAAATGTTGAAGGGAAAGAAGGGAGGATCAAGAGGTTTGACAGAACGGCTGAGGAGCCACTTAAACAAGTGGGAAAGTGTTGAACCCTAAGCCCTTGTGGAATTTTGCTTTGTGATCTAGAAATATTTGTCTGCTTGTGGCCTATAGCCAATATTGTAAGGACCTACAGGACAAGCTGGGTGTTCAGTAGTTAGTGCCAAGAAATTGCACTGAAAATATGTCCTTGGATGATGATGGCAGCTCATGTATCAGTGATATCTATGACATAGTTTTCTTCTCTTTATTGCAAAGC
This sequence comes from Lonchura striata, assembly GCF_050655825.1. NCBI lineage: Eukaryota > Metazoa > Chordata > Aves > Passeriformes > Estrildidae > Lonchura > Lonchura striata. The sequence goes on along the minus strand of NC_140720.1, from coordinate 6,794,928 downwards.
TGTCTTAGGTTGCAAATGCCAGATGTGGCTGGGGGTGTGTATTCTATTGCCATCTGTTAGATGTGGGACAATTTCTTCTGTTAATTGGGACACCTCTTAAAACCAGGTGGGGCAGTTTTCTTTATCTCCTCCCCAGCCAATCCTCCCTCTGGGAAATATCTTCTGTTCATGGGCCAGTGAGTGTTCCTGCATGGCTGAGAAAATTCCATCATCCATGGGGAGATGCTCTGCCCAGGGGGAGGAGCCAAGCATTCCTACCTGGATACAATCTGAGATTTGGAAAATCACAGTCTTCCTTTTCCTGCTGCATTCCCAGAGGAGCAACTTTCTTCCCACTGCATTCCCAGAGGAAGACCAGGCCCATCTACACCATCACTGCACCTTCAGAGGAAAACTCCCCCATTGTCCAGGATCCCTGCTCCAGCAGAAGCACAGCTGGCACTGAGCCACCACGGGATGGGATTGCTCCACCACCCTGACCCACAGGCTGCCAGGGCATTTCTGACTCTGGCAGTGTTGTTTTGTATTACTGCATTTTTATTTTTCCTGACAAACCTGCTATTTCTACACCCATATTTTTGCTTGAGAGCCCCCTTATTAGCTAAAATCATAATAATTCAGAGGGAGGGAATTTACATTTTCCATTTCAAGAGGGACTCCTGCCTTCCTCAGCAGACTCCTGCTTTGTCTTTTCAAACTGACACAAAAGGCAAGCAAGTGGGCCTAGTATCTGGAAACTAAAATCTTGAGGGGTTATTCCATTAGCAGCCCAAGTATCAGCATTAAAATCTTCCTATTGTTGCCTAGCCTCTCAGTTCTGCTCATGGAGAGACACTGCCTAGCTGCATTGTGCTTTCGTGGCATGAGAACAGAAGAATAAACTTCACTGTGCAATATTTGTTTGATTTAGGCATATAATAAGTAGTTACAGCTATTTGTTCTCTAAGGGAACTGAAAGATCCTGCAGCAGGTAGTCTTAGGTGGCCAGGAGTCCTGCTTGGATGCTCCCCCAGACACCTGGAGCATCCCTGGGGCTTGTCAAGCAGGTGGGATCACACAGTGCAATTTCTTTCATGGCATCTTCATAGTTAGATTGGATTTCCCTGCTCCCACAAGCTAAAATAAGGGACTATGAATAAAACCCAGAACAGGACAGAATTTATCAAAGCTTGCAGTTATGAAAGGTTCATTTTAAGTCTAATTTGAGGCAACTGCTCAAAGACTCTGCAGTACTGGTTAAAAATTCAAAGCAGAAGAGAGTTTCATAATCACTTTTTTTTTTTTTTTGACAAAAATTATACTATTTTTCATCTAGTTCTGAGAGCTCTGGAAAAAACTGAAACACTGTAGTTGAAGAGAGCAAGAACTGAATTGGAAAGATTAAAAAATAATACTAATATAAACTAGCATGAGTTGAGTGTAGCTGCACAAAGACTTTAGCAGCAATGGTATACTGGCAGTCCAGGTCTGTACAGAGTATCACACAGAATCACAGAATCACAAGGTTGGACAGTCCCACCAAAGAGGATACATCCTTCTTTTATTCTTAAGTTCCTTCAAAACCTCCTTGCCCATCCTCCTTGTCCTATCCATAATCTCCCTTTCCATTCCTGCCTTGTGTCTTACAATCAATCACCAGGACAAAAAATTACTCCCTTTTCTATCTTCCCCTTTAACCCTTCACAGTTCTTGAGTGCAAAAACTGTACCAGGTACTGTATGACATGTGAGGCATTTGTGTATTTTGACACCTCAAGCCCAGGTTGTGTCCCTGCACTGTGGTTTATAAATCCCCTGGGGTCAGGATGTCTCCCTGCTCTGTGTGTGCAGCTCCAGACACAATTTCTCATCAGCCTGCCTCGGTCTGTAGGTACCACGTAAGAAATACAAGTAATAAAGATAATGGCAAAGGAATCTTCTCATCTGTCTTGAAGTTATCCAGAATATCACCTTCAATAAAGTGGCATGAAGTTTCTAGTTTATGAAATTTATCTGAATAGCAAGGGATAGACAATCCAAAAGAAAAAAGTATGTGCACTAACATCAGAACATTTTTGATCTTGAAACTGGGACTGTGCAATTAATCTGGTTTCCCAGAAGCTACCAGAAACTTCCAAATATGAAATTATTCCTGTTCTGCAGAAATGAAAGGATTCAAAAGATCAGCCTCAGCAATTTCTGCTGGGACTGTGCCCAGGGAATGTCATTTATTTTCTAATTTTTTTTTTCAATTAGATTATTTTTTCTCTTTCAAAAGAGAGGATGTCCGAATATTTAATCTAATCTAGTTAATTCATTGTCTTTATCCTGCTGAGTCTCTCACTGCAAATCCAATAGCACAGACCTTGGGAGACCTCCAGGGAACTTCTGCACTACTTTTCCAGTACCAAAGCTTACTGGCATCAAGATCTTTGTTTTGGTTGCAATATACAGGAATTCTCATTACTCTGTCACTAGGTGGGAAAGCTCTGGGTGGAAGACAGGGTAAGAAATGCAGCTATAATTTTCAAAACTGAGGAGCATTTAGGAGATAATTCCTTGAAGGTGATTTTCATCTTTCTATAGCCATTTTGTTCCATAGCCAGGTGTTTGGTGTACTTTTTCTTGTGGCAATGCCATGTTTCCAGATTTGCTGTAGGATCTCTGCTGCTTGTTCGGGGAATAGAATGTTTTGTACACTGCGTAGTATTGTATTAACTGTTTATACAACAAAATATACCAAGGAAACATACTAACATCATAGCTCATTATCTGCTTTTGGATGTTTAATGAAGATCACTGAAACTACAGCACACTGTGGTCCTTTTATACTGTATGTTGTAACAAACAAGTAAACTGAAGATAAATCCAGACCACGTGGAAAGAAGCTGAAAGATTCCTATTAGCTCCTGTGAGAAGTGGATGGATTTTTTGTGTGAGGCTGAAACAGCTCTTGAAAACAAGATTGACCTCAAGATCAGAGTATAACTTAAATCTTCTGTGCAACTTTATCACCATCTGCCTTGAGTTCTGTTCCCGCTGCAGAAGGTCACACCCAGAAACTAGCAGTACACTTGAGAAGTGTCTCTCTGTCCTTAAAAGTAAAAAGTGAGACATGGAAAAACAAAGGAGGCTGTATTGCCAACTGGTGCTGTTATAAAGGGTGAGTTATTCATCAAGGTGTGCTCCTGGAGCTGCCAAGGAGATTGTTCTAAAGTCACTGTGCTTGGATATCTACATTCTTTTTCTCTTGGTTATTAGAAGCAAATGATTCCCTGTTCTGATGGGATGGACAGTGAAACATGCAATAAATATTTATTGACATTAGTGAGAAATCCTTGTACCAGTTCTAGAATTACTAGTGCAATAAGCAGTAAGGTTGTTTACTGCTAACTTTCAAATAAAATATGCAGTACATGTGGATCACTGTGTTTTATAATAAACTATAAGCAATAACATGTGTTTAGCCTGATGCTTTCAAACCACACACAAAAAAAAGGACGGAGTGGAACTTTGCAATGCTTTGTAAATTAGGGAGAGTTTTGTGATGCTCAATTCCCTGATCAGGGGCACACAAACTCCTCCTGATGGGGTATTCACTGTGGGATGCAAATCATAGCTATGGGGGCACTACTTTGATTCCTCAGCTCTCTGCTATTTGGGGGGCAGAAAAATCACATCCATCTATCAAAGAAAATACAATTAGATACATCAGCAGTCTGAACACCACAGAATTTTTGTGGGTTTTTTTCTTTCAGGAGGACGTAACTGAAATTCTCATAATTGCTCTGTTTATGAAAAATGCTACTGCTGGCAACTGCTGATTATATATGGCAGTGCCCTGGCAGAGTAAATCTGAAACCCAATGCCTGCTGTTAGAAATCTTTATTTTCCTGACCCCTAGGGATCTGGAACTCACTTAGGCTTTCCTGCCCAGGAGTTGCTCAGTTCTACAATATGAGGACTGATTACTGCTAATTTTACACAGGAAGGCTTCATGCAACCTAGAGCACGTACAGAGATGATTAGGAAATAAATATCAGGAAACATTAGCATTTTTGAGACAATAAACTTAATTTTTTCATTTTTTAAAGATTTCTCTTGTGATATTCAGGTGTAAAATTAAGGACGGAAAGGCACGCAAATTGTGCTTGTCTAAAACTGATAGATTAATACTGAAATATGTGATTTTTAAAAATTTTTTTCTTGTTGAGAACAGGTGCAAAATGTTTCTTTTGTACCATTCTTCCCCTTTTGATTCTCTCTTCCTGTCATTTTTCTGCACAGGTTTCATATAAATAGAATATGAATGGAGTTGCCTGCTCTGATCCAGATGGAAGGATACAGGGCTGGTATAATTTTAGTGTGGAAGATGCATTAACTTCCATTTAAATTCTGTAAATATGCATCTTCTTCACTGAACAAGTGAAGACAAACTGGGAGGCATCAGTGATAATTGTACATGGAAGGCAGGGGCCCTTGGCATTGGTACCCACACAAGCTTTTCAGTTTTGAACAGCTTAATGTGGATGAATCACTGACCTGATCTTGCAAACAATTACCCATGAATTTAGTTTTATGCACTTGTGCAGAGCTGTTGCAGGCAACAGGTTAATTGAATTTTGGAGTAAGTGCACAATCGATAGATCAGATTGGAATGGAATTTTATGCTTGCAAACAATTTCCTTGATGCTGTGTATATTTGAATTCAGGTAATTTAGGCTCTGGTTTATGAAGCTGCTCCAATTATTGCAGAAGTTTTGTCCCCCTCCAGGTAATAGTGTCATCAGAGAGCAGGCAGAAGAAGCAGCCTTAAGAATAAATTTACTCCAGGAAATGAAGCAAAATTTTACCGAGGCATTGAGGCTCTGAAATGATTTCTTTTCTCTGCTTCTGACAGAGTCCAAACTGAGGTAAATGGATGGACTTGACAATTATATGCTCATGCTGCATGGTGTTTGCTAACTATGGAATACAGACAGGAACTTTACAGAGGTAAAAAAAAAAAATAATTTTGAAGGAGTCAAATGAGTGCAGTCCTGTGCCTAGGCTGGAGTTATTATGAAGTATGATATGACTCATGAGCTGTAAAGGGACTCAGGCTCTTTCAACAGCAAGTCCATTTGTTGGGAGGGCTTGGAGAGAGCAGTGCACAGGTGTATGTATTCATGTTCCTCATTAGAGGAATAAAATGTTCTCCCTTATTCTTAGCTCGTTTATTTTTATTTTTCAGAGCAATACTACTCCCTGAAGAGAAATAATTCTGGTCTCCATGTCAGCAGTAGTAACTGCTCTGTATTCCTCAGCTGGCTAGGCCAGCAATAATGAACACTGGGTGTTCATTTAGGGTTCCACAGCCTAAAATAGTAGAAAATCAAGAGATTCGTGGAAGAGAAAGGGAGTGTATGTTGTTTCTTTTTATCCAGTTGTCTCACCTTTGCATAAATGTGCCTAAATGAACTGTGATGATCTGGAGAACAGCTGCAGCTGAGAGCATCTGGATTTCTCTCCTTCAGTGACATCTAAGAAGGGAACAATGTAGTAAGTACTTTGGACTTACATTTACACAGAGAATCAGCTGTGCTTCAAGGAAATGCTGGGACTTTCAAACAAAACTTGCTGGTAACCAAGTTAGCCACTGAGCTGAGATGACCTGGACTTGGGCACAGCAAATGAGTTTGTTGTGCCAAAAAGTCTCCAACTCCTCCTTCCCTGCTCCTCAAGGGCTTTCTGCTGGGCTGGAAACCTCGCTCTGAGATCCAGCCCTGCTTTGCTTGTGGTGCCATCACCTTCATCTCCTCCCTGGCAGATTTGGGAGTAACTGGGGTGGAGGGAAGGAGTTTGGGAGGCTTTGAGTGTGAGCTGGGCTGAGCCAAAGGCTGTGGCACAGGAATCCTTGTTCCTGTTGAGCAGACTGCTCTGGGCAGAGCCACAGGAGCCTGCTCTCTCCTGACCACTGCTTACCTCAAAAACCTATTCAGTATAAGATGTTTAGGCAGTTCTGGAGCACGAGGTAGAGTTTAGGGCTTCTCCTTTCCAAGGTATCTGGACAGTGACTCTTAATTGTTGGTGTGAATCAGAACCATGCCTGGCACATGTAAGATTAATGATCTTCCTTACCTGGCAAATCCCTTCAAATATCTCCCTTGCATGCTGCGCTCTATATTAATTTGTGGCCTTTGCCCATATCCATAAATCTTGATTTTTGACTAACAGCCTTTGAGCTCTGCTTTTATGTGCCTTTGCAAGTTCAAGTTGTTTTGCTGCACTTGAGATTTTCTGCCTGCACAGGAGAGAGCTCTTCTGAGGCCTGGGGAAGTAACTGGAGAAGGCTGGAGGACAATCCTTGGTTAAGTGGCAGCAGAGCTCTTCCCTTGCATACATTTGTTCATTATTGCCACATCCCCTGCTGTGATCTCTCTGCAGTGTGAATGGGGATTTTGAAATAAGGTTCCTGGATCACAGGATGGTCTTCCTTCCTTTTGGATATTTAAATTGTGCCTCTGAATCAGTACCAGCCATTTTGTGAGAAGGTTTCAAAGTATTCTGCTGGAATTCCTTCAGATGCATATTGCAAATTATTATTATTTTAATTGTATTTCTATTTATGCCTTGACTAATTGTTTTAATATAACCAACAGTTGTGTGCAATTCTATCTCTTCCATTCCATGTGTTCCTAAACCAGCTAAGTTTCACTCTCTGAGAAAGACTTCTCAACCCTTACAGTTATATTACAGCTGGAATTTAATGTGAATTCTATACATTCTGAGATACTGCTGTGCAAATATAGAAGATACTCTATTTTTGGTGCTACAGTAATAACCAGAACTAGTAAGTACCCCAAATGGTGTCTGAGATACACAGAGAATCAATTGGTGCTGTGGATTCTCCCTAGCTAAGTGTAATATTATTGCTCCATGGTTTGTGATCTGTAATTTTCCATTCTGAAGGATTTTTTTAATAAAGGGGGAAACTTTTAAATCCTTTTAAAGACATGGTAAAAGTGGGCAAGATATGAGATTAATTTTACAAATAGTGCTTCCTGTGTTGTTTTCCAGTACAGATCTACAAAGCCATTGATCCTTAGTGTCTGTGCTGTACTGCAAATCAACCTCCATGGTTATCCAGTGTTATTCTGGAGAGTTCTAAGGGCTGCAGCAGTGATATTTGTTTTATTGTGTGTACAGCTGATGCTACCAGACTTCATTATTTCATTGTAATTTTGTGTAACTTGATTAGAAATAAAAGTAATGCTGACCTTAAGCACAGGAGTCAGTGCATGTGACTGGAGTTTGTACACATCAATTATACATAAATATATCCAAGAATTAAGGAGATTGGATTTTTTAGAGATTTTAAAGAGAAGAATTATAAAGAGCTTTTGAAATTCAGTTCCTACTCAGTTCCTTTATGAAATCTCAAGGCTGAGGGAAGCGATGAAAAATCCATAAAAATAAAGCTTCAGAACCAGAGTGATGTGATGCAAACATCCCGAGGCAGTGTTCATTCTGAAGGAGGCTCTTTTAAAGTATTTGGAGTTTTCCCAATTCATTTAGACATGTAGTTTGTGCCATCTTTCCCTTCTTTGATGGAGTTTTAGGTGCTTACACCTTACTCTTTCCAGGAAGAAATCATTGCCAATGAAGTTTTATCATTCACTTTCAAACTACTTTTCTTGTATGAGGGAAAATAAATCAAAAGATGACCTAGCAAGGTCTGATATGAATGGCTCACCCTAAGGAATAGACAGTTTTAGACAGTTCTTAATAGGAACCTTGGAGATATTCAAAGGTCTCTGAACATGGTCTGGTTTGGTTCTTTAAGTGCCCCAGCTTGAGCAGGGCTGTTGGAGAAAGTAGCCTTTAGAGTTCCCTTCCAAACTCAAAAATTCTGTGATATTTTATTAATTGGTCTCTCATTCTGCTATTAAATTGATCTGGAGCTTTTTCTAGCCTTTTCTAATGAAACATTTGCTTAGTTAAATTCACTGAAAAATATAGGTCCATTGTAGAACTAAGACTCTTTTTCCTCTTTGCATCTTTTTAAGCAAATGAAAATAGAGAATTTTGCCATGGAGGTAAATAAATAGAACATAGGTGTGTTAGGATCTGGTTATGCCCTTAGGGGGTGACATCTTCAAATCCCAGAAGAGAAAAATGCTTTTGGTGCCTCAGAAATGGTAATTGTGGGAATATGTGTTTCTGACCCTCTTGAAATGAACTGAAACCACGTGGAATATACTGGGCATGAGGAAGGGGAGCAAGGCATGTGTGTGATTGCATTTGCTCATTGATCATGTGCTGGAAAATGAGTAGATGGAACAATCCAGAAGCTTTGTGTGTTTCTTTGCAGTTGCTGTTGCTACAGATGAGTAATGCGATGGTTGACTCTCACAATTAAGGGGTAAATATTATGTATATGTTAAGTAAAGTTTTGTAGATGTATAGTTATGTTTCCCCTCCCCCTTGCATTGTTATCAGGGGATGGCCTTGGTGGTCCAGGCATTTGGGAGGGTCAGGTTGTTACCATGGCAGCACCTCCAGTCAAGATGTAAAAAAGTGAACTCCACCACTGGACAGTGAAGGAGTTGATTGACAAGACTTTGGGAGAGGCTAGAGGTATAAAAGGTGGAACATCCATTTTGTAGACGAGCATACAGTGACTGAATCCTTTGCTCCTGTATTTTTCCCCTTATTCAGTCTTCTGTTGTATTTTGTTAAGGTTTTAATAAACCTTTTTGACACTGTTGAGGCAGGACGGGAATGAACAGACTCTGCTCAGAAGGCACTGAGAGTAAAACTCTGATTTATTTCAAAATGCATCACTCTTTATACAGAGTTTCATCCAGGCCAATTCCATTGGTGCTGAGGTGAAAACAACCCACACCATTGGTGCAGAGTGCATGAGGCACAGTGATAGAACTTAACTATAAACAATGTGAAAAACAAGGAGATAAAAGATTATTTACGTTCTTCTCCAACTCTTTCCCAGGCTTCTGCCTGGTTAGAAACTCTCTGCTTCTCTCTTTGACTGAATCTGAGACCGACACCTTTTACATTTTTTTGAAAGTGAGCATCATTTCTCACACTGTTATTGTTGTTTTAGAACATTAAAAACTGAAGTCCGAACCAGTATCACACAGATTGTCCAGTGGATTAGAAATGAAAATGCAGAAACACTGTCTGGCAGCCTGGTGTGTTGGCCTTCAACAAACTTCATGTCCAGTTTGTACTTCAGTTTCAGAATGTTTTTATGCTTTTCCAGGGAGGGGATGGGATTCACTGCATTTCTACAGATAAGGAAGAAAGCACTGAGTCTTAAAATTGTTGGGTTTGTGGTTTTGGCGTGTTTATTGTGTTTATTTTGGTTTTGATTTCTTTTTTTTCTTTTTGTTTTTTTGGGGGTTTTGTTTGTTTTGTTTCTTTTGCTTTGGTTGGGTTGTTTGTTTGTTTTGTTGGGGATTTGTTGATTGGTTGGGGTTTTTTGGGTTTGTTTGTGCAGGGAGGTTTGAGAAAATCTAGGTAATACTGAACACAAGATGAGGCTCTATAATGCTCTCTCCATAACAGTAACACCACTTCACTTTAGCTAATGGGAACATCTGCAAATAAACAGCAGCAGCTTTGAGGCAGAGCCCTGGACTCAAGACTGTACAGTCAGTTTGGAGGATAAATACTGGCAGTTTTCCAAGAGAATATCTGAGGTGTGTGTATGTCCATAATTATGCAGAATTGCAGCAGATTCAGGCTGGCCTCCTTGCCCACAGACACATCATTCCACAGTCCCTGTAGAGTGTGTGTTCTCAAGCCCAGTTACAATATTGTCCTCTCTGTAAATGTTTTTATAAAGCATGAGTGGCTCTTTCTAAAGCATGGATTTAAAAACAAACCCAAAGCACAATAGTTCTGGGAGGGGATGACAGCCCTGTGTTATTCTCTGTGTGTGGATGTTGGTAAATGAAGTACTCTTGCTCTGCAGAGTATTTCCCCTCAGTGTTGAGTGTGTCACTGACAAAGCTTCACAGCTTTTGGGATGAAAAACTGTAAACTAATTTACTTGTGTATTATCTCTTCCAGCAAAGCACTTGGACAGAAGATGAAGTGAGATGAAGGAGTTTTTTGGGTTAAGGGTAGTGCAGCCATCACTGTATTTAAAACAAAGCATCTCCTCAGCAGTGCCTGGGTTCAGTGACAGAGCTGGAGGATGGGTAATGCACCATCAGGGCCCCATCTTCTATTTCTAAAGGAAGATCTGATTCAGAGATTTCTTATTCCATAAAAACTGATGCTGCTTTTTGGGCTTCTGGCACAGTGACTTTTTTTTGCACAGGTGCTGCAAAGTAGTTTTGTGCTGCTGAGAGGGTTGGTTCAGATTCCAGTCTTAATTGATGTATTTGAAATCACATTACAAGATTGTTAACCAAACTCTGTGCAAATTTTTTCTGAAGCTGGAAGAAACTATTTAAATTGCCAGATAATACCACTGATGTCAAAGTTACAGTCTCTTTTAAATTAGGATATTTTTCTTGTTAAAATGCTAATGGTAAAAGCTTACAAGAACTTATAGTTTTCTGTGTCATTCTCTGTTGTACAGTTGTTCTTCTAATTAGTTTTTAAATAATATATCTTCTTATTCTGGTGTTTGAAGTTCAGATTTCATTTTGAGAGTGTATAAGGAATTCTCTGTAGGCAGTTTCATAATTACAGAGTAATTTGTTTGTTATTTGATGATACACATTTTCTGTTATGGCTATTCTGTAAATTAAAGAGGTAAAGAACCTGATTTCATATATACAAGTAATCAGAGATTTCTTTAAGTAGATGGGAGCAATAGTGAGATGTGATGAGTAATAGGCAACACAGCACTTTGTGCTAAAGTAGGGAATTTTCTTTATAAGGGTTAGGAAAAGTTCATCTATCCCAACCTTCTAATTTGCTGAACATCCCTAAGTACTTCATAATGACTCTGCTCATGTTGGTACAAATTTAGAACTTAAAAAAATGCACACAAGTGCCAATTTGCTGAGAATCCTCTGGACAGCAGTGCTGAGAAGTCCTTTGCTGGAGAAGCCCTTTTTCCCAAACTCCACAGGCTCTGTCTCTGTTACAGGACTGAGGACTGGAGAAACCCCTGGTGAGAGGTGGTGTGGGTGAAACCAAAAGAATCCTTGTTAAAGAAACACAGTCTGTGCTCATGTAAAAGGCACAAACTATGCACTTCAAGAGTGTTCTGTCTGTTGTGTAGTTTTTAATCTGAGTTAATTGACATATGTAGGATTAAACCTGGTTTAGTTCAGAAGTCTCCCGTGTTTGGAGAAGGGAGGAATTCTGGGTTATATGATAGAAAAAGCTGTAAGTTCCCTCTAACAGCCCCAGAAATTGGTGTCAGGGATCTCTCCTCTGTGTGTGGCATCTGTTTTTCCCTGATACACAGCAGTGCTGTGGTAGCAAAGAAGAAAAAGAAACCCCTCAAACCTAGCATCACCTCATGAAATCCTGTGGTGCTCCTGAACAAATTTTTTCTTTTCATGTGCCAGTAGTGCTTACATGGGTGACCAGCCTGACCAAAGTGCTGTGAGAGGTGATGGATCCATAGCTCAGGGACTCCTCAACTGGGAGAGATGCTACACTCTCCTTCTCCAGCTGTGGGACTACAGGACACAGAGGAATTCTGGTGGGGGTACATGGCTACCCTGCAGCAGAATAAATTTTCTGTAATGGCTGTGGTAGTGGGAAAACAAGATGCTAATTTGGCTTCTTGAAATGGGGCAAAAATGCTGGAGGACTGGGTGGCAAACACCAGGAGGGGCAGATGATAATGAAGATGATGTGGCAAGAGCGCAGAACTTTCAGGTGGAATGACCACAAGGCACTGCAGAGCTGGGTAGGGCTGACCACAGAAGGACCATGACCATCACTGGAGTGTCTGGACATGACTGTGACCTCACACTGTGATTAATGTCTCACTGTCTCGCTGGGACCACTGAATGTTGTCATTTCTTTTGATTAGTCTTGGCTGTTGGAAAGTTTCCATGTGCTGAATTTCTGTATTCAGCTACTTCTAAGTCTGTTTATTATTAATCATATTTGGCTGGCACATCAGCTGGTCACTGTGAGAGTTTGTGGGGGGAAACAGACTGCACTGATGTGATGTTAAATTCCTTCATCTGCTGGATCTCCTGATGATTTTTGACTTTGTGTCTGTGGCCTTGAACATCTGTTCCCTCACCTTTGTGAAGCCAGAGCTCAAAGGGAGCTGCTGGTTCCTGCACTGGGACTGTGTGTAATGGAGTAGTTCTTTACTTTTTTTCCACAAATACAGATCCACACAAAGCAAAGTGCTTCAATCACCACTGAGTTGTAAATGTTTGTTTATATTAATTTGCTATTATTTGACAGGTGATAATTTTGTTAGAAAACTTAAGGAATCTTGCAAGGACAGATCCCACTTCCCTCTTTCTATACTTATGATACACAGGTATAAATAATATTTAGCTTTATCCACATTTGCAAGAACCTCTGCTGTGGCTTTGTAGGAGGACTGCTTGACAGGAGAGTGTGTTGTTTATGTAATGGGTAGTATCCATAACTATAAATATATTTAAACACCAGAGCTGAGTTGCTGAGGATGCAGAGCTGCTGTTGGGATTGAGCTGCTCTGAGGTTGTGTGTGTTGGAGCCATCTGCACCTGGCAGCTTGGAGGACCTTGTGCATGGGCATTGGTGCCTTTCCTCTGGAGGATGTAGGTCCCTGCTGTGAAAAACGCCAATCACGTGGTTTTTAAAATTGTAAAAGTTTAATAATAATAAAATGGTTGTAAAAATAATAATACAATTAGAGTAATAAAGTTTAGAGTTAGGACAATTACAAGACAATAAAAAGCAAAGAATTACGGACGTCCTGATGCTCTCGGACACCGAGTCATGAAAAGCATGACTTGTGAACAAAGGAATAACCTTAAACCAATGCACTTGTTGCATATTCATACATCCTTCATAGTTATGCATACATTCTATTCTAAACAAGAAACTCTGTCTGTTGTATGTCAACTGTTTCCTTTAATGCCCTGGCATCAAGTCTGAGCAAGGCCTGAAGAAATTAGCTTCTTCTGATAAGAAGCCATAAATTCCTCTCCTTTGGAAGATTTAGGTGTTCCTCAAAGCGAGTATCTCATTCTGAAAAAAAAACTTCCCCCACAAACATAGTCTCTATTTTAACATTATGTTGCAACCTAAAACTACATTTAACACACTACGTCAGAGAATTAATAGAGCATAACTTTCTAACATTACACATATAGTATTCATTGTAACATTTGTGAAAAGCCAATCATAAAATATGCATTTTTCATGCTGCTGTGCTCTCCCAGGGTTTTCACTAGGAAAGAAATTTTCCTTTGGCAACAGCTGGAGGGGTGGAGGGCTTAGAGCCACCAGGACCCAGCACCTCATCTCTTTTCCTCCCAGTACTGGTAGAGAAGTGGAGCCATCAAGAAAATCATGTACAATTAACCTACTGCCTCTTCATCTGGAGGGAGCTCAGTTAATAGCAACAAGAAAAAGTGCAATTGTAAGCTTACTTACTACACTTATTAACCAGCTGGGATTTAAAGCTTCTAAAGTAAAGGAGCTTCTAAATTTCATTCTACTTAACCCTGTGAAAGCAAAAGAGTAGACTTTAATTTCTTTCATCAGACATTCAGTGTGCAGTAGCAGCCTTGTACAAAGAGCATTGCTAACGGGACTGGTTTTTATTCTCTTGGTGTGTCCACACTCTCACAGGAGCTGGTGCTGACAGAGGTCACCAGTGGTGAGCTGGGTCTGTGGAGAGCCAGGGAAGGATGTCAGCAAAGGGTGAGAAACTCTTCCTTGACTGGAGCTGTCAGGTTCTGTGAGAGGTGATGGATCCATCGCTTGGAGGCTGCTAAGCTGGCAGAAATGCAGCTCTCTCCTTCCCCAGCTCCGGGCCTACAGCAGGCAAATTAGGTCTGGTGGGGGACATGGATGCTCTGCAGAAGAATAAATTTGTTTTAATAGCTGTGGTAGATGGACAGCGAGGTGCTAATTTGTCCACTTGAACTGGGGAAAAGTGATGTCTGAGAATTCAGACATGATCACCAGGAGGAGCCAGGTGATAATGAAGGTGCTGTAGCCTGTCCTGCAGAAGGATGTGAGCACTCCTGGAGTTTGCATAGAAAGAGAACAGCCCAGGATCATTTTCAGAGTTTGCTGAATAAGAATGCAATAAAAAAATACAATGCAAAGAAGGATCAACACATATTGTGGCAGTTTAAGGTACTAGAAATGTAACAATGAATAATGTAATAGGGATGGTAAGATTTACTATGCAGGTCTGAAAAAAATTTGCTTTGCTCCTTGTTTGTGACTGTGGAAATTCAGCCATGGTGTTCTTTGACAATTTTAGTTTGTATTATTTAACAGTTTAGAGCTCTGCTAGCAAGGTGGAGAATTGGTGCTACTCCCTTCCCTGAAGAGTAGTGAGCCAAAAGTAAAGAAATTAAGGAAGAGAAATTACTTGAAGAGAGGGGAAAACAAATCTCACAGCAGGGAGTCAAATTTTGCACTGAAGCAACCTTGGTTTCACTGGAGAAAGTTTCACAGTTTAGAGGAGAAAAGTATTAGTCCATAGATAGTGAAAGCAGGAGGGAGAAAAAGACTCCAGTTCTATCAGAGGTGGGGGAAGGCAGTATAAGGGAGGGACAGGGAAGGTGTGAGCACATAAAGTCATAAAGTACCTGCAGGAATTTTCTGCAAGACAGGCCAGTTACTTTGGTTGGAATCTCTTTTGTAATGCACCCAGGCTTGGAATCTGGTCCTGACATACCCTGCTAGGTGCTGATTTACATCTCAGGAGATGTAGAAAGAGGTGTGGCTTTTCCTCCAGGAAAAATGAACTTGGGGACTGTAGCCCTTTGAAACGTGGGAGTTAAGTGTTTTGCACTACTGAGAATCAGGTTGCTTTGGTGCCAAAATACGGATTTAGTTGCTTAAAATTAAGTCTGCTTGTGTCCCAGTTTCACCATCTGTAAAAAGTATTACAGCAATTTCAGCTAATCTTATTAAATTGTAGTACTAGTGTTTCGCTATTAATATATCCTTCAGGACATGCATCATGGTAACTTTACCCCGTGGTGACTAAAATTTCTGCAGGAGCACAGGATGAAATAATCAGAGCCTTAGGGACTCTGGAGCTCTCCTCTTTTAATTGGTTGACTGGAAAGAAATTATGCCAATTTTCTCCAAGTAAAGGTCTGGTCTACCCTCACCATGAGGGAGAGAAAGCAAACTGTTTTTCAGACTAGGATTTCTCCTACTTCCTCTTAGCCTTGGGTTTTTGGGATAACAAACATGCAGGATTTGGTGACAAAACTTTGCCAGTCCTTGTGAATATTTTGGTTTCTTCTTTTTATGAGTCACTATTCAAGAGAGAACTCGGGTGCCTTCAAAATGTAAAAACTGTATAATGAAAAGGTTTCCTGCTAAGCAAGGAAAAATCTTCAGATGTAATTATAGCTTTGCTTCTTTGGCATTTTGTTCCATTTAGTGTTTTATTAAACCTCTCACCTGATCTTTGGTGTGTGTATGATAAAAGGAAGTTTGTAGTGCAGGCACCTCTGATAGATGATCTAATCCTTTTAGGAGGCAGGATCTAAAACAGGTCCCACAACACATCAGGATTTCCTCGGAAATCTCTGGTAAGGCTAATTATTTTTTTCCTTGCCACTGAGCAATCATTAACTCTCCTGCAGTTTCTAGTGCTTCTGACCTTCAATATTTCTTCTACACTTGTGCAGAGATTACACTTGCAGCCCTCAAGGACATGCACCTGGGTTACTGTCTCAGAGCAGGGCTTGGGAAGGTTTTTGAGTGATGCAGTGTCTGCTCACTCTGTGCATCCTCCAAAGGCAGCAGCATAACCTGTCACACTGCTGAAAGAAAAAAACAAATGCCTGTGGGCAGGGTTGTAGAGGAAGGTTATGGCACCTGGTGCTGGCAGCTTAATCATGGGGCAAAAGCAGGGCAAGGTCCCAAAGGGAAAGAGAAACTGGGTCCCAAATCCCAGAAGCTGTTCCAGGCTGGTCCTGGAGCATCAGTGAGATGCAGCTGCTTCCTTCATAGCCTTTCTAACCTGAACTTGTGAACGTGATGATCTGCCAGTGCTCCTTGTCTCAGAAAGGCTGGAAAACCTGATGCAAGGGTTTAGAACAGGCAGCAAGAGCCATTTCACCCCTCTCTCCCTCTTCTGCACAGCCACTCCCATTTCTCTCTGATTAGGAGCAAAGAGTAATGCGAATAAGGCATTTAATGAGAGTAAGGCATTTAAGTGTTCACCAGTGTGGTAATATTTTGGATGTCCTGATTTCAGACCTTCTGGCTGCTCATGGGTAGCTGGTAATGCTGAAGATTAGCCTTAAGGTCTCCAGAAATCAGAACTAATTTCAGAAATATGAGGCTTAACCTTCTTGAAGTATTCATTGTTTGATAAAACCAATATGCATTAAAATATCTTCACTGTAATTATGATAAATTATGTACAAGGGCTGAAATCTAAATTTGATGGTCAGATGCTGAGAGCTTAAGTCTCAGGTCATTTGTAATTTAGAAATGAATGTTCTACCTCTTGTTTTAATAAGTAAAATGTTACCTCTTGTAGTGCTTTATTTGAAACCATTTTCACCAGAAGTGAGTTCATAACCATTCCCTCTCTGTCCTCTGAACAAGGAGGACAAGTTTGCTCTCTGTATTTAATGTTCTATTTTAAACACTGATTCCTGCCATCTTCATCCTTCTTTCTTAGCATCCTCAGAAAATAGGGATGTCCTAGAGCAAAATAGTTGGGATTTACAGCCCCCAGCACATAGTCTGTCTACCCTGGGGCTTCTTAGTGGGAAGTTAAGACTTGCAAAAAAAACCTTATTCTTTTAGGAACATTTCACACTCTATTTGAGGGGTCAATTTTTCAAGCATTCCCTTGGAGGGAATTTTGCCTTATGCAGGAAGTCTCAGTGTTGTTACAGCTGCAACTGAAACCAGAACAATGCAATTAAATATTACATCATCAATCAGATGCTCCCTGTTGCTGTTCCATTAGATAAAAACAGCCAGCCTAAAAGGAAAAAAGAGCAAAATCCACAAGTCACTGCAGGTTTTCTACAAGGGGAAGAGATCTTGGGTGACTTTACAAACATGACTGTGAGGAGACACCTCTGAGAAACTGTAGGGAGAATTCCAAACCATCAGCAACCTACAGTGCTTAGCACAACTGAGATTGAAAGAAGCCTTCCCTTTCCACAAGGGAAGATTAGAAGTGCTCCCACAAACATTTGCTTCTATAAACCCTGTTTACCCTGCAGGGTAAACCATCCTCACAGAAGCTGAAGAACAGACACTGAATGAATTTCTGTGAACTTGAACACAACTGGAATTCAACCCCAAGTCTTGGAGCTCGTAGAGGTTTTCTAGTAACCAATGGATTGTCTTCCTGTTGAGGTGATTAGAATATTTTATATCACACATGCAAAAGTCTGACTCTCCTGAAAACTATTCCAAAGGCGTGTTTGGGATCCCTGCTAAAATCATGCTGCAACAGTGATACAATAAACGCCCCAAATGTATTTCCTGTCTAGCTGTGGAATTGGCTGGTTTGTGTAATTAAGATATTTTATGCATTCTGGAATACTTCTAGTTAAAACTGGGGGTGGATTGCCCTAACTGGGGCAGAGCAAAACTGGACAAGATTCTTCAAAGTATGACACTCTTCCTAACTACTTTTAAGGCCTTTATATTGCTGCAATAGCACAATAAAGCTCTTGCCTAATGAAAACCTTAGTCACTCAACCTCCAATATTACTTCTATCAAAGGTAATTTTTCAAAGTGCAGGTAATACTCAACAGGGCATGATCCTTGTAGCTAATGAGATCTTTCCTTTTCATTTTCCTGGAGTTATGCATTTCAGAAACCTCTACAGGCTGTCAACAGTGACCTGCTTTACAACATTTTAAACTAGAGCTGGTCTGTGGTCTGCTTCTTTATCTTTGACAAATATTTTCTTTCATTATTATTTGTTGTGTATTTTCTTCAAAGTAGCTCTCGGACTGGAAGTCCATGCTCTGCACTTGTTTGTTTGGGGTTTTTTTTGTAGCAGTTTAACTGTTGTGACCTGGAAATTTTTGCTCATTTTATTTTCCTGTGTGCCTGAGCTCACACTGCATTAGAAATGAGAAAAGTTGAATGAATGAAGGGCTACTTCTCCCATCTCCCCTCTCTTGTATAATTTGTATGGAGCAACTGCTTGCAGCTGGATACTCCAGTTGGAAAGGTTGCTGCCTTTCAGATGTTCTGAGGCTCTCCATTTCTATCTGAAAAGCCAGCACTGAGCTGTGACCCTGGGAGAATGTGTATATTGTGATCTCAAAATTGCATTTGCTGGAAAGTGCATTCATCTTGTCTGTTCTTTCTCCACAATGGAACTTATTTCTCTTTACTTCTGTCATATTGTCATATTCAATTTTTTTTGAAATCTAGTAATTTTCTTGCTGTGGTGGGTAGGTATGTGTGACCCATTCCTGCTTTTAGGGCTTTTGAAGGCTGGACTAGACCATTGAGATCTACCATAGCATGGATTTCTTGAAGTCAGAAAAGCAGTAACAAATTAAACAAACAAATGATAATTTGGCTAAAAAAAACTGATCCCACCTCTTAGAGGGTTCTGGCTGATAAGCAGGAATGATGTGTGTGTTTTCCTACTTTGTAGAGTCAGAACAAAGCAGGCTCTGCAGGGATGCTGAAATTGCTTGCAGCAATATTCTGTAATATGAATGCAAATAAGTGAACACACAAAGATTTCCATGAGGGCGACCGACTCGTGGAGAAGAATCCCTTTCTCAGACACCTTAGAAATGTTTTTATAGCTGGAGAATTTCTGGGCATAAGAAAAGCAGTTGGGTGGTGCTGTCAGGGTGTTGTTCAGAGCCCCCAGATGGCTTTTCCACAGCCAAATCCCAGCACTTACAGCCAAGCACCTGGCAGAGGGAAGATGGGGCTGACACAAGTGCCAGTGGTGATGTACAGGCTATTCTTGTATTCACACTCTTGGGTTTTCTTCTATTTCTTTTGTAGTGTGACTTTAAATCCAAGCTGAAGGTCTCAAAAGCTTATATTTGTGTCTTATTAGCATTTGACTATAGCTTGCTCTTTGAATCCTTTAGCATATGTCACTTCAAATCCTGCAGAATATTAAGAATACTATAATGGGTCAAATCAGTGTAAGTTGATGTTGAAAATAATTTAGAATATATATATATATATATATATATATATATATATATATATATATTTTAGTGACAATCTTTTTATGTACCAGTGCAATATGTAACTCTATGCCTGAGGTGGATCTGGGCTTTGTTTTGGAAGTAACTGAGAACTAGTGGTAAATACAACTTAACATAAATTAAAACATCTTCCCATAGATGTAATGACAAACTGCTCTGAGTCTGAAGCACCAGGTTCTGTCACTAAGAATGAACTGCAGGAGTTAAGGAAACTGGAAGCTCATAAGGAAGAGGAAAAGTCTCTCCATGCTGGTATTAAACTCCAATTCTTCAGATCGTCTTTTAGGGAAAGGGGCAAGTCCCCCTTCTGAGTTTTAATTTGGGCCTCCTTCAGCTAAAACCAAGGTGTCAGCAGAAAAATATATTTCCTCAGTGGTGTGCCAGGTGTTATATCCTTCTTTAGTCTTTATTCTTGCATCTGGTAAAATTGGATAACTATTTAATTTACTACTTATCTCAGTGGGTAACCTCGGACTGATGTCCTGAAGCAAGTGCCATTGAGCAGAGCTGATAATGCACAGCATTTCTCCAACATGTCTTTATCTTCAAAATGCTTTCAAGCAATAATTAGAAATTGCAAGGGAATGGAAAAAAATATCAGTGCAGTGGTTGTGTCGTGACAAACTGTGGAACTGTGTCAACAGGTGTCAGCCAAGTGCCACCAAAGGACTGTCCAGAGCAAAACTGCAGCTGCACATTTGTCACCTTCCTTGGAAGGCAGGAGAGGATTATTCTGGATGGAGAAAATGTCAGCCTTCTGGATACTAATTGAACCTGATAACAGGGCTTCAGTGACATAAAGTTGCGAGAAATGTAGAAAATCTGAGCGCTGCTGTGCAAATTGCTGCAAATGGTGCTCAGGCAGGCTGCTGAAATGTGTTAGGCTAAGCCAGGCTGCCTCTCCACCTTCTCTAAAGCTCTCTGCACTTCCTCACTGATGACTGACATGCTGAGGATGGATTTGCTCTCAGGTGACTGGCAATGGATTCTTTGCAGATGACTGACCCACTCTCCACAGCTTTAGGTGTAACCCCAGCACCTGTGTCTGAGAGATGTCTCAGAGTTTGTGCTTCCATCAGTAATAATTCAGCTGGTTTAGTTATCAGCGTGTTGTTTTGAGCATGACAGCCACTTCCTTGGGCTTCCCATGTATAGACAGGCTGGACAGATGGGCCAAATCCAAAAATATGAGGTTTAACAGGACCTAGTGCTGGCTCCTCATTTTTGGCCACAATGATTCCTTGCAGAGCTACAGGCTGGGGACAGAGTGGCTGGACAGCGGCCAGTCCCAAAAGGGACTTTGGGGTGCTGATTGTTGTCAGGCTCAGCATGAGCCAATGTGCCCAGGTGGCCAAGAAGGCCAATAGTTCCTGGCCTGGATCAGGAAGAGTGGCCAGCAGGAGCAGGGAGGTCATTCTTGCCCTGTACTCAGTACTGGTGAGGGCACACCTCGAGTGCTGTGTCCAGTTCTGGCCCCTCCATTTGGGAAGGATCTTGAGCTGCTGGAGCATGTCCAGAGGAGGGCAACAAGGGTGGTGAAGGGTCTGGACCAAAGATCCATGAGGAGCAGCTGGGGGTGTTTATCCTGGAGAAAAGGAGGCTCAGGGGACACTTCATCACTCTCTACAACTCCCTGACAGGAGGGTGCAGCCAGATGGGGTCGGGTTCTGCTCACAGGGAGCAGCGACAGAACAAGGGGACGCAGCCTCAAGCTGTGCCAGGGCTGCTCTGGTTGGACATTAGGAAGAAATTCTTCACAGAAATGGTGACTGGCCATTGGAATGGCTGCCCAGGGAGGTGTCACCATCCCTGGGGGTGTTTCAGGACAGACTGGATGTGGCATCAGCACCATGGGCTGGGTGACACGAGGGTGGTGAGTGACAGGTTGGACTGGATGACTGTTGCCCTGATTCTTAAGATTTTCTAAAGCCTTCTGAGTTTACATTCTGTTAGAAGACTTTCTCACACAATTTTCTATAAACAACATATTGTTTTGCATTCCTTCATTGGGGTGTAGAAACTTCATGTACTAGTGGTTTGTCCAATGTTTTTGGTGGCCCATTCACTCTCCAATCCACTGTCACCTTTGGAAAAGTATAAAAATTGGAGTCAGAAAATAAACCTTCTTCTTTACCTTGCAAATAGCAGTGGCTCACATTGTGTTTTCACGTGTCCTATAGCAACACAAGACCTCAAAGGTCTTTTCCAGCCTCATTCACTCTGTGATTCTGTGAAGGCAGATGCATCAGCCTGGACTGTCATGGATACAAGGGATACAAGCCTGGGCACTCAGGTAGGGGAGGTGATGGCACTGAACTCTGCACGTGCATTAGAGATTAAATGTCATCAGGTTTGGGTCGAGCAGCTTGAAAAGCCTGTGCATGTCTGTGCATAATTCTGACATGCACTAAACCTCTGGGGAGGAGGGAGTGCATCTGTTTGCTGCTGCTTTCATCATAATGGATAAGAATAGTTCATTACACAGAAATAATTTGTGCAAAGGACAAGGATGTCTGTTTCTTGTAAAATACCCCCAAAGCATTAAAATAATTTCCTTTTGTATTATGTTCAATCGCTACATAGCCATCTGTATAAAGAATACCCAAAGTTATCTGAAATTTTACCTGAATACATAATTATGAATCTGATATAAATTTAGGTTTAGACTGAATTTCCTGCTGACAATAAAAAAAATCTCACAAAATATAGTAACTAAGCAAATAGCAAAAAAACTCCAGACAACCCCAACACTCCAAAAACCAAAACACACCTACAAACAAACCTAAACCAAAAAAAAACCCAATGACCATAAAAAAAACCCAAAAACAACCAACCCTGAAAAGTTTTTATCAAGGTTGTGTGAGGATAGAACATTTTGATTGTTTTGGGTTTTTTTATAGTTTAATTCTGTATAAAAATATTTTAAGTCCCTTCACAAACAGTTTTTGGAACATAAATGCAAATTACTAGCCAAATAATACATTTTCACATTAAAAGGAAGATTAGAAGGTATTGAAAGTAAAACTGAGACTTTTGAGTGAGCTTATAAAAATATTCTGTAGAAATGTGTAGTTCTGAGTTGCAGTAGAACATGTCTTTCCCGTGTTTAGATGTTCAAATCTCTAATTAGGATTTTTTTTCTGTCTAATTTTCATTTTATATACCGAAAATATAAAAAATATTTTTTCTCTATATTTCCATCTACAGAATAAACGTGCACACACACACATCCCCTCACCCATCCCTAACCCATCTATTCCGTGCCTGCTCCATCTCCCAGGGCCACTCCCTTCCTGGAGTATGTCCTGAACAATTCTCCCAATGTAGCTCTGTAATGGACCATTATTCTGAGACCTTCACACTGGGAAAGAAATAAATCCTCGTGCAGTGGGCTGGCTCGAGATTGATGTGCCTCTTAAATTCTGGAAATAGGTCTGAACTGTGCTGTTCTTCTGTCCAGCAGGGAATTGCAATTCCCAAAGCACAGACTCCTCCTCTTTGACACAGGAGGGTTACTGGAGAGCAGAACTTCAGCCTGGTGGAGCTCTCCTGTTGCATTTACCCCTCTGTGATATATGACAGCTTGTCCAAGCCCCTAATTAATGTATTAATGTACCAGCTTGGATGTGGTTTGACATCCACCTATGATCCTGTGCCTTCAGGTTCTATAGGTGTCAGGGTGGAGATGGATCACAGAGCCCCAAAGGACCCCCTGAAATAGTTTGTGTAAGATGATTTAGTATTTCCCACTATGATAAGTCCTTGGGGAATCACTTGAGGCAAAAGGAAAAGAAAGAAGGAAGAAAGAAAAAAACCTGACAAAATTTAAACAAAACAAAAAGATTCCAAACAAGAAAAAAAATGCCCCACCCAAACAAACAAACAAAACCCCCAACAAACCCCACAACAACAACAAACAAGCCCCAAACAAACCCCCAAAAAATAAACAGGCATAAAAAAAAATGACATACCTCAAAAATGTGACATGGCATTCTCTGGTACTCTCTCAAGGGAAAGCCTGTCATCTGCATTCCAATTTCTTTCTGAACAGAATGCTGTAGGTTGTTCCAGGCTGCTGGTGCAAGCTGGACAACTGGGGGACCTGAGTGCTGCAGGGGAGTGGAGAGAGCAGCTGGGTGGACATGCTGAGAGGTTCCTACAGCTGGGACTGCATTAAATATTAAGTTCTGCTCACAGCTCACAACTGCAGCACTTTAGAACCACCCACACTTCTATGCATGCAATGCTGTTTTTACTGCAGAGTCTAAGTCCAGGAATCAAGAAAATTCAATCAGATTATGTGATGTTCATTTATGTGGCAAACCAATGATATGTATTTAAACTAGATTAAGATTTGGTGTCATTGGGCTTGTATTGTAAATGCAGGTGAACCTAATGGGAAGAATTGATGATGTCTGACTCCAGTTCAGAAGGCTGAATGATTTTTTCATTATAACTATGCTAAAATACATTAATATACTATATAACAGAACATACTAAAACTACATACTGCTTCCTCTAACTGCCAAATCTAACTCACAACTGTGACCCTCTCTCCAGAGTCTAGCCATAAGTGGGTTGGATTGGTCACCAAACTCAAACAATCTCACCAGAATCAAATCAAGCAATCACCCCAGGTAAAAAATTCCCCAAGCCAATCCACATGAGAAAAACAAGGAGCAGAAATAGAAATTGTTTCTTCTTTCTGCCTCTCCATGCACCTCTATGAAAAATCCTGAGAGAGAGAAATGTGCTGCCACAGGTTTGTTTGTCTCTCCCTACACTCCACTATGGTTAAAAACCTGTTCAAAGCAGTTTGGGGCTGTTTGGTAGTGGTTTGGTTCATATAGCTATAGAACTCCATTCTTGGAAAGCAATACTTTTCAAATTGCCCTATAACCATCTCCTGTTGAGGTAATAACATATTTGGGCATCACAGTATTGAATTGTAGCATAACATTTCTTAAATATTGCAAGAGGAATATTAGCATGGGCTGAAGCCACCGATTTCTGTCATGGCTGAGCAGCCTGAGAAGTTGCTGCTGAATCAGGATTCCCAGGAGGTGTGAGGGCTGGTTTTGCCTCTGCTATTTGCAGAGTCTCTTAAAAGTCTGCAGTTAATTTCCATTGGTGCCTTGTTGCTGCAATTATCTTCTGAGAAATCATCTTCTGAGCACCAAATTCTATGGGCTTTTCTTCAGAAGTTGTTCTGCCTTTTGCATTTGTCAGGTTTGTTGGACATTTCTCTGTGTGTTGAAAGGAATAATTTCAATGTAAAATTCCTCCTGAAGCAGTACAAACATAGCATTTACAAAGCAACCTTTTTGAATGTAAATGGATGATTCTTATTTCCTACCATGGGCTGAATCCACACCTTTTTCTGGCACAGGAGTAGTGGCATATTGGAGCTTAAAAAATGAATGCACCTCCCCAGGATGTCTCTGATCCCTCCATCCCTTTTAATTTCCAGTCAAAAGAGCTAAATTGAGTTATTGAATTAAACTGGGAGGACTGGTGCTGGTTTATGTTGTTGTTGTGTTCTGACAGCACCAATTTCTTTTTACTTTCCCACTTCTGGAGAGATAAAACCTCACTATTGAGCTGCAAAGCTTTTCTTGGACAAAGTGTTCATGAGGCCATCAGAGTCTTTCTTTTTGCAGGTCTCTGGCAGGGACGTCATTCCTGCCAGGGCACTCCTCACACAGCCTGTGTCCATGCTAAAGTCCAGCAGCACTGTCCTTGTTTTAGGCAGTGTCCCAGTGGCACAAACCATTTCTGAGAGGCTCATTGGCATATTTTGATCAGTTCTCCCTGACTGCCATCACATGGGGTTTGCAGTGGGTGTGGGAGCCACGTTATTGCTGCAATGCCAGCCTGCAATTCTCCTAACCAGGCCTGCTAACCAATTATCCTAACCTGGTAACACTCTGCCTTCTGCCTCCGCAGCTCTCTGGGCTCTAGGAAAGCAAATACAATATCTCAATATATTGTGTTCTGGAACAGGACTGTGTGACACAGATCAAAGTGCCTGAAAAGAAGAGGGTTAGAGGAATGGGAGCTTGTCACAGTTTTAGAACTCAGTGAACCCCCTGAAGGGAGGTGCAGACAGGTGGGGTCGGTCTCTTCCACCAGGCAGCACTGGCAGAACAAGAGGACACAGTCTCAGCTACATCAGGGAAGGTTTAGGTTGGATATTAGGAAAAAAAAAATCACTGAAAGAATAATAAAATACTGGAATTGTCTTCCTAGGGAGGTGGTGGAATCACCATCTCTGGATATGTTTATAAAAAGACTGGACTTGGCACTTGGTGCTATGGTCTAGTTGTGGTGTTGGGGCATGGGTCGGACTTGATGATCTTAGAGGTCTCTTCCAACCTCATCATTCTGTGATTCCTGAATAGAGACTGAAGCTTTTCACTGATTTGGTGATTTAGTTTATGCTGCTCTTTCCTTAATTTGTTTCAGTTTATATGGTACTGGTGTTTTAGGAAGATGTTTGGTCTATACTCTGCTACTCAATGTTTTAAATTTAGGCTGTATGGCTCACATTCAGCAATATAATGCTCTTCATGTCTGAAAAAAAACGTGACCCCTGTAACTCATTTACAGGAGGAGAAGCTTATGGAAAATGTATTTTAAAATATATTTCTAGAAAACTGTGCAATATCTAAACATTATGGACTTTTTGGAACACAGTGCAAAATAAAAAAAATGAAAATAGCAAATGATCCCACAGCATGGTGGAAAGGTTGGAGGTAAATAATCATAAGCAGCAGAAATTTGTTTAAAGACCTACATGATTTGTAATGAAAAGTCCTTTGTAGTAATTTGGCTGTACAAAGTGTAGGGACGGGAGCCTTGTCATGCTGTTCTAACAATATGCAATAAAGGTCTTGGTGAATTTTTTTGCATTCACTATGGGAATAATTATATTAAAACGCTAGCAGGAATTTTGCAATTATTAATTTAGAAATTATCAAAACACTCCAGTCAGGCAGGAAAGTATTACTGACTCAAGAAAATTTCCAGGCTAAATAACTTGCTGAAAGCAAATAAATAAAAAAAAAAAAAAAAAAAAACCAAAAAAAACCTAAGGATCAGATTTATTCCACCAAAAAATGAGAAAGCAAATAACATTTTGAGCTGCAGTGGCACTCCTGACACTGACCTTCTGTGCTGTCTGGAAGCTTTGGGCTGGGTAGTAACTTGTTCCCAAGACACATCATCAGGAAAGGGCATAAAGACAATGTCAGCTCAGCTGTCAGGGGAATGGAGCTGCTGGTGCACAGCAGAACTTTCTCAAGTGTTTTTGTTTTTTTTTTTCAGAGTGAGACAACAGAACAGCAAAAACAAACTCCTCACAGAGCCACAGCCCTGGTGAGGACTTCCCCATGCCAAGGCTGCGTGGGCTGGACCCCATTTCTGCAGTCCCACCTCGTGGTGCAGTTGCAGAGCTGCTTCTCTGTCAGGACTTCCACTCTAAGATCTGGTGATGTTTATCTACAGGGATTTGGCTTTTTTGCAGCAAAGAGATGCAGAGTCTCTCCTGCCTCTGGGGGAGGCTCAGGGCAGCAGTGGGTGTCAGTGAGCAGGTACCAGAGACTCTTGGAAAGCTGTTAATCTCGCTGGATGCATCTGTATTTAGAATTAGAACTATGTGTATCTACTCATTTGCATGTTAATGGGGTTCTCCAGGGTCTTTCCTTGATCTTTAACAAGAAGAAATCCTGGCTAATTGAAATATATTTGAAAAGGGTTTATTTGCCTCTTGGGCTGAGGACAGTAGCCTACAACAGCTGAGGAGTGGTCACCTTAGCAGAGTTGGATTTTAATGCCTGAGCGTTTGTAGCTCTTTGGCAGGGGCAGTGAAGGTGCACATTGATCTTTTTCCTGCTAACCACCCAAAATTGGTTTGGGTCCAGCCTGGAGCAGTGGCTGCTTCCCAGCTGCTGAGCAGGGAGCTTTCATTCAGAGGAACAAAGGACCTGCATGTAGAGCTTTCCACGTCCTGTTGTGCACTTCTAACTTGGAGCTGGCTCCAGAGTGTAGCAGTGACAGCCCACAAAGACCTGTCCCAGTCCCCACTGCTAACCCCTGACCACCTGGACTATAAACACCACACATCACACCCTTTATTATATGGCTTGGTTTATTCCAGCAGCTTTGGCTTTGCAAAGCCCTTATTCCACTGTTGGTGGAGCAAGACTCTTCTGCCTCAGGTCTTAGGGGGCTTGCAAGCAGCCCCTTGCTCTGTGTGCCCCTTGTCCAGCTTAGCACATCGAGGTACTCTGGGAATTACCCCAGGCTGGGCACATTGTGATGGCTCAGTTCATATCAGTCACACTGGAGCTGGAGGTCACGATTTCAGCGTGGAAATAACATTTTGGGTGAATGATGGTGATGATTTGCTAGGGGGGAAGGGTTATATGTTTTTACTGCTCATCCTCTGTGGCCTGTGTTTCCAGCTGGTTGCATGAGAGCTGTCCTGCTGTGAATCTTCTGGGGTGCTTTGTTTTTAACCCAAATGCTGGAGTTCCTTTCTGTCTAGTAGTCACCACAGAACACTGCAGGGGATGATTAACACTTCTCTAATCTCTGTGTTTTAGAACATGTCTATGATTTGGTGGTCTCAGTCCATTTCTTTCCAAATATTTAATTGCTGGGTCTTAAGTTGAGGTTTTTGATTGTGAAGAGTTCATTAGAAGGCAGACAGCACACTTCCTGGTACACAGGGTATAATCACAGCTGAAGCACAGCTGTCAAAATAAAATGAGCACAAAGTGAAGCTATTGCTTTAGCTGTGCTTAGAGACTCATTAACTCTGAAAACTTCACACTCCAGAGTGGTTCTTCCTGCTCATTTGTAGTAAGAATGGGCCACTATGCTGCTGTGACCAAAGTCCAACAGCATTTTGTCTGGCTGTCCTGGGGCAGAGCTGATGGATGTTTTAGAGAAAGGCAAGGAAATACAAACAAAACAAAAAGAGAAGGCCAGGATTGCCACAGGAGACCAGAGTTTGGAGGGATGACTTGTGCATCACAGGAAAACCCATCTAGTGCACAGAGGAGAACCAAGCGTTGTCCTGGAGGAAGGTTGGGCTGTAGTCACCAAAACATGATGCTCTGCTCTCCTCTTTCTTCTCCACACGTCATGTGTAGAACAGAATGAGAACTGAGCAAATGAGAAAATAAATTCCTCCTGGTGAGGAATGGTGACCAGATGTATTTGACTTCAATGAGTTTCTTGGCAGCTGCCTCTGAGGACAGATCTCTTTAGCCAAAAACAGAGTGGGCTGAAAAGAAGAGGGAGGAAAAAAGGGTAATTTTGGTAATTTTCTGAGATTGTCCAGATAACTGCACACTTCAACTTCAGGCTGGCTACAGGGCTTCATTCTTTGCCATTTCTTTTGTTTTGTCAGTAGAGCACTGCTAATGTCATGTCAATCTTTGCAAAAATATTTAACAGAGGAAGCTCAGGCTTGCTGCACCTGAGAGTGGCAGTAGCAAAGTAAGGCAGGAGAGAGTCTTAAATGCTCTCTGGGTGTAAACATACTGTGCATGTTAGCAAAGCTGAGTCTCCAGTAAGGAAACATTAAAGAATGTTCTGAGATATTTTTTTTTTCTTTTCCTTTTGCTTGTCTCCACATCTGTTTGATGAGTGTTTTTGCTGTTGACTGGAAATGGTGTTAAAGTAAGCACCAGATGTACCTCCCAAGAGATACTGAGATACTCTGAAATTAAGCTTTTTTTGGAAAGTCCTTGGGAAAGCTTAGAGAGAAAAATAGAATATTAATAGCCAAATTCACTCATAAACTCTTCAAGCATTTGAGACGCACCCTTCAAAGAAAGGATGTGGTAAATTTTATATTGGTCCTGAGGGAGCTACACATGACCCTCACCAAATAAAGCATTTAAAGTGTATCAGGAATATATATTTTTGTCCTACAAGCTAGGAAACCTCTTCACCATTTAGTTAACTGTATTCTTATGATGTTTATTCCTACTCAAATGGAAGAATAAAGTAAGATTAATATTACAGAGAAAATAATGTTCCTTTACAACAGAATTTTAACTGAGTATTGGGGAAAAAAAAATCATGGGGCAAAACTGATTCTGCTTGCCTGGAGTAATCTGGAAGCTGAAATGAATTTATTATTTCTTGTGTCAGTATATTAGGATTAAATGGAGTCCTTCATACAAGCATTTCAAAAACCTCAAAAGGGAGTTTCAGAGGCATACCCTGCTGCAAATTTTACCTTAAGTATGTTTACATCTATTTCAACAGTTGAGTTTTAATGTATGTTAGAGTTCATTTATTAAGCAATGGTTATGAATATTTGTACATGGCAGAGAGCGAAATATGATGTTTGATGGGTTTGCCGTGACTGATTAAATTCTTTCTCCACTTCCATTAGAATTTTAAGTCTCACCTTGAAAATCTCATCCACACCCTTGATGTGATTTTTAAATGACATTTATGGTGTGTGTGTGAAACACAGTAACTTCTGCAAGTTCTGTATTTAATAATGAGACTGAGAAAGTACTTGCAGGCAGTCCCTGGGAAATGATAATGAATTTTTCAGCAGAAGCAGCTAGTGCTGACAGGCACTGGTGGTGGGTCTACTCACTTTTCTGTATTCCTGTGAGCAGCAAGCCCTGTTTCAGCAGGACTGTAAAATGGAAAAAGACACCTATTCTCAATGCCATTTCATGGTCACACATGATTGGGTCAGCCCTTCTGGCTGAGCTCCCTGAGGAAGCAAAAATAACAAAACAAAGAAGTACATGTATTTACCTGCAAATCCACTCAAAATCAAAGTGAAATCAAAGGGAGAAGCGAGGGACAGGAGCAGAGCAGGAGCAGAAAGCAGAGACTCTCTGGGGAAACACTGGGGAGAAGCTGCCAGGAATTTCACACAGACAGTGGTGACAAAACTTCATCCTCTGTCAGCTGGTGAAGCTCTGCTGGGTTCTGTACAGGATTTGCCCAGATATTTGCTTGTGGGAGACTGTCTCTGAGTGGCTCTAGCAGGACATATGCACATCAAAAGTCAGTGTTCTCAGCCTTCCAGAATATCTGTCCCTACAGGCAGCTTCTCAAATTTTTGTTTTAATTGGGACATATTCTGGTTGCATGACAGCCACTGTATTTTCAGCTGCTAGATGCTCCTGCATATAGGAGAGCAAGGCTTATCTCTCTCAGCTGGGTGTGCTGAGTCAAAGGCAATGGTTATTTGTGATTTTTAATACAAAAATGCTCTCTAATAGCTCCAAATCACCTACAGAAGTAGTTGCAGTATGTTATCATCACAGGATCTTGGTGGTGGAGGATGTCTGCTGGTACCAGAGCAAAAACTCTGGAATCCAGGGACAAGAACAGGAAGTGGAGTGTCTTTTAATCATCTATAATTTACCTTTCCCACCCTCTGCTTTTCAGGTATTTTCTAACCAAAAAACTGTGTTTTATTGGTTCAGGCTTAACTTTTGTATATTTAACTAGTTTTGAAAAAAAATTTATTACTGACTTACAGGTCAGTTGCTCCTCCCCTGTCCCACGACAACACATTTTAATAAAAGGTATAAAATAAAACCTCTGCTGGCTGTAAGATTTGAAGTGGGAGAAGATGCTGATGTTGTGTTTATTTCCAGTACTTTTTAACTCCTTTTCAGGAAGACAGGCAAACACAGCACTGTGCAAAATGTGCCTAAAGCTCCACTTCTTTCATTTCTCTGCACGGTGCCCATAAGGAGAATTATTATAAATGGTTTTCATTTGTTTTTTTATCAGGATTGGAAGATACACTGGGGCTTAAGAGATTTATATCTCTTGCTTCTTATAATTGTTTCTGTAATGTATGTGAGAGTTGAATCACTTAGCATCATTTTCTTGGCTGGCAAAAAGCAAAATGCTAAAATTTGGCTTATTTTCATAGCCAGGCAGATGATCTGTTATTCCTGAGAACACCTTGGTGTTATGGTTTATTACTGCATGTTTATTGCTGCCTTGTCCATGGGAAATAGGAAAAAAAAAATACACAAACAGCAGCTCATGCTGTCAAAACTCTGAGATAGCTTTAAAATATGCATTCTCCATATGTAAACAAGATTTATTTTCACAGAGGCTGTTCATATCCTCAAATTTTCCTGATTTTGCCAGCTCAGCTGATTTTTCTGGTTTCTGGCACCAGCTGTGAAAATCAGGATCCTGGATGTCTGTACTCCAAAGACAAGATTTTCTTGTTTAATAGTCTGTAAACAGAACTGAGGTTGTGTATGTTTATACTATGAAAGTTTGCAATTTCTAGTTTAGCCATTTTATTGTCTTGCAACCATATTTCCATACACATGATATACTATTACAAATTAGAGATGTAATTTTACTTCCAACACTGAGTTAAATTTTAAGGATACTTAGTTCAGTCAATGTCAGGGTTTTATGAGTTTTTTACTTCTGCAAGTAAAGATAAATAAAAACTTAAATATTTGGATTTATTAACATTTTTTCTTGTAAAAGGGAATTATTTTGAGATGCTGAGAAAAATACATTATTCATAATTTTATGTTAGAAATGAGAAAATTGATAGGAGGATTTTGTCATGAACCATAAAATCTCATTAGCAGCAGTGTATTAAAACAACCTAAGAGGAGAAATATATTTACTCAAAACAAATTATGACATCGTAGTGCTACAGAGTAACCTCTGCTTTCCGAGGTTTTTCTACATTATTCCTACATTATTTTGTAGGACTTAAGGATATTAGTTTATTTTACTCATTAATTTTCCCTCTTGAAATGAATATTTGGTGAGCAAAGTTCCAGAATAAATCCCTCTGCCAAGAGTGGTTTGTAAGTTGAAGCTATTGAGTGAGCAGGAGTTTTGCTATATTAGTTTTTACTCTGCTGTTGACCTGGAGGAGAAGACTCTGTCCTAGTGCAGCTGAGTTTTCACAGATTTTTCCTCAATAAAGTTATTGAAGAATTTTTCCATCCTTGTTTCCAGAGAAAGCACCTTATTGTAAGCAGGTCTGCAATGTTTGAAATATTCCAGTTGCTCTCCTTGGGGCTTGCAGGTACTTCTCTTGCAGGGAGATAATAAAGATATTAAGATGCAGCATTACAGTACTCCTGTAATCTCATAGTAGAATAATTAAATCTGGTAGCTGGATACAGGGCAAAATGTCTGTTTGAAGAATAAGGTGTCACTAATTACTTTCTGTGATTTGTGAAAAATACATATTTTATGATTGGCTTTTCGCAAATACTACAATGAATAGTATATGTGTAATGTTAGAAAGTTATGCTGTATTAATTCTCTTTACTGTGTTAAATCTATTTTTAGGTTATAACACCGTGTTAAAATAGAAACTATGCTATGCAAGATACTTTTTAACTAGCTCAAGAAAGAGATGAGATAATCAAGAAATTCTTCACACAGAGATAACAGCGAGAGGGCACATTAAGAGTTACAGCTTCCTTATTGGAAAAGACAAACATTCTTCCACCTTCTTTCTGTCTTTATGGAACCACCAGGATAACGGGGAAGAAGCTGACAAAAACCAGAAAAGTTCTTAATTTGCAAGGATTTTATGCATCATGTATGAGATATATGAATATGCAACAGGCTATTGCTTTTAAGGGTTATTCCTTTGTTCAAGGCTTGTTTTTGGCAGCTTAGTGCCCAAAAACATCCAGATGTTTGTAATTCCTTGCTTTTTTATTGTATTGTAATTGTCCTAACTCTAGATTTTATTACTCAAATGGTATTATTATTTTTATAACCATTTTATTATTATTAAACATTTAAAAATTCTAAAAACAAGTGATTGGCATTTTTCACATGACTGAATGTATTGATAGTCCAATGCAGAGTCCAAAGGCAGTATATTGTCAGTGAATTCTGCTCCTGGCAGCAAAACTCCCCTTTATTTCCATGAGCACAGAGTTAATGCACTTAGGCAGATATGTGCTCTCCTCTGGCAGGAATCTCTTGCTCCGGAGCTGATGGCTGGAAAAGCCTGCAAGACTCTAAACTAATAAAATTCTCTGGTAATCCTAGGTGAAAACCAGGAGAAAACAAGTTAATATTGAAGTGTGACTTCACTGAGCAACACTGGATATTCTCAGCTGAGG
Source organism: Lonchura striata (assembly GCF_050655825.1). Classification (NCBI taxonomy): domain Eukaryota; kingdom Metazoa; phylum Chordata; class Aves; order Passeriformes; family Estrildidae; genus Lonchura; species Lonchura striata. Next base: position 6,761,468 of record NC_140720.1, on the reverse strand, counting down.
TGATTGTAACCCTTGGGTCTTTACCTCCCTGGCTTTTTCCAGCAATATAAAACAGTGCATATTCAATGTTTTCATTAATGTTCACGCTCCTTAAATTCCCGTGCAAACTCTGCAGTGATGCTGTCATCCAGGACAGCAGGATTTCAGCAGAAATTGCTCCATTGCTGTCTGAACTTGGTTTGACCTCTCAAAGTGCAGTATTGCAAAAGACAGACAACTTCAGCCGTGTATTGAGGTACTAAAAAACCTGTTATTTTTAGCTGCATCTTGCTCCAGAGGCTTGCTTTCCAAAGTCAAGCAGCCTTTTGGTTTGGCAAAACAATGAGACAGTAGCCATGATTTCAACCTGTGCCACGGAAAGCATTTAAAAGGCTTCATTTACATAAAAATACCTGTAGAAGTTGCTTATGTCTTAATGCTTATTTAAAATATTAATTTTGAACTATATCAGATAACTTCCATTTATTTTTTTGCAATAGACTCTAAGGGTGTTCTATAGCATGGGGTTCAGGGCAGCAGGGGTGTTTCTGGTAAATTCTTGGAGATTCCATTCTAAAATAAATCCAACATTCACCAAAGTCTAATGTTTGAACACTATTTTTGCCTTGTGTTACAATTTTGACTTATTTTCCCATTATTTTGTGCTTTCTTTGCTTCTTTCTTGTCTACATCTTCTAGCTTCTCATAAAAGGATTCATGTAATGGCCATTAAGATCAGCAAGAGGCATTGCAGGTATTTCATTCTTGAAAATCCAGGTTATTTTTAAAAGGAAAAATTCACCGACCTCATAAGGCTAAAGACTAGGACATTTCACCTGGGGAGATGTGGTTTCACTCCAGTGATGTATGGGAGTAATTAAATGTGTTGTCTATAGCACAGCAGGCATATTATCTATTTTATTATACTTGTAATATCCAGCTTAAATATTTTGGAGAACCAACTTGGAGACCCAGAAGTATCTAAGTGGAAATTTTTCTGAGGAGATGCCTCAGAGATGCAACTCAGGTTCAAAGTGCTCTTGTTGTTAAGCTCTTCTCTAGGGCTACAGAAATAGTTTTGACTCAAATGTTCTGTACAGGTCAGGTTGTGCAGGAGCTGTAAATGAGACATGAAGGATTTTCAGATAGGTTAAAAGGATTTTATTAAAATGTAGTTGTCTAAAGACCAGCACCATCACAGAAGGGGAAAAAAGAAAAGTTTTTAAACAAATCTGTTTTTAGTCTCCAGCAAAGTTATCAAGAAAGAATCAGGTGCTGTTTTTTGCCATGGAAATGTGGGGAATTACAATGTGGGGAATTACAATTTGAGAAAAACAGGCTACTGCATTTATTCCTTAACACAGGTGAATAAAGAACATCTGATTTCCTAACATTTTAGCCTAGCAACCTTGGTAAAAAGAAAAAGATATAATAAGAAATATATATATATAGACACACACATATAGATACAGCTAGAAGAACAGCTGAAATCTACACATTACATTCAGAGAAAAGCACATACAATCTCTCTTGCAGGACATTCTGGGGATGTGAAATATTTTGTACTTATAAATTTTGACAGGCTCCCTTTCTCTCTGAGAGAAACAGAAATACCAGAAACAAAAATACTATATGCACTAAAAAAGAAAATTGAAAAAAGAAAATGAAAAGGTTGGAGGGTCAAAAGAATTTTCTCCATCTGGAGAAATCTGTAACTCAGGAGGAATCCACAGGTAGCTGGTTAAGGCTGCTCTGTGCTTCTGGGCAGTCCTGGGAGTAGAATCCATTATCACTACCATGTAAAGCTGAGACTTAAAGCCTTGCTTTTGGAATATGTAGGCATCAGTCTCATTATTCAATCATTCTTATTTTTAATCAGAGGGAATTATTTCAGGGGTTGGTGGTTTGTTGATTTTTTTCCCCTTGCTTCGCTGATCTGGTGTTTGTAGTCTGTTAATGTTGTATTTAAGTGGCACTGAAAGGTAAGGCTGTGTAAACCAAAATAATTATTTAGATAAGCTGTGTCCTCAAAAAACACTTCTTTCCTTCTAGTGAGAAAGCAGTTATTTGACTAGTGCTGTGTTCCTGCCTGCCACATCCCTCTCAGCAACTTGTTCATAGGCACTGCAGACACAGCAGAGTAAAACCAGAGCAGCTCTTTGGTCATTTTTCATCACTGACAGTGCAGCTAAACCTCCATGAAAGCTCTGTCTGCCAAGAGCAGGTGCCTGACAGAGGAGCTGCTCCCAGCTGCAGGGAAGAGAATTGCTTTTTCAGAGCTGGGGACTTCCATTAGGTTGAAAATTTAATTTCCAGATGTTTGCTGAGGGATCCTTTGTAGACCTTCCACTGCTCAGTGGCCATAAAGAAGCCTGTAGTGAAATGGCAAATGCAATGCCTGTGACTGACAGCCAACATCACACTTCCTTTTAATTTAGGATGCTGGAGTAGGATTCCCGTATGTGCTGTTGCTTAAGAGTTGTTTTTTCACAATGAAGACCTTGTAGGACCATAAAGTAGAAGAATTTTTTTTTTGTGCCAGTAACATCCCATGTACAGTTTATGAGCCGAGGGAGTTAAAAAGCAGAAAGGAACGTTAAGTCATATTCTGCTCTTTGAATGCAAAAAAGCTTTCCCAGTCTTTCAGGAGCATTAAGTGTTGGGTCTGGAAATGGAGTCAGACAGAAAAGGGAATCTGTGGGCTTGCACAGCAAGGATCCAGTGTGGACCTGGTGCACATCAGCTACCAGTGCTTACAGAAGTTTTGACATATCTTCAAGGATCATAAATCTATTTTATCCCAAAATTCAGGGTCACAAATCCTTGTTTAATTCTGTAGGGTCACTGAAAGAAGTTGCTTTCCTGGTACACTTGGGCTTGTAATTTTAATACATGAGCTGTGACAGAGGAAGGGACAAGGCTGGACCAGCACAAATCTGGTGACAGAAGCTGTCCAACCCTCTTGTCCATGGTTGTGGCCTCTGGGAGGCCAGTGTCTCCTCAGCAGTAAGCACTTCTCATGAGCAAACCTTTTTAGTGTCACTGGAGTTTATAGGATTTGCCCCATTGAATTATATAAATACCTACAAGTTACAGCCCTGTAAAATGTTAAATGTCCTCCTCAGGTTGTTGAAGGCACTCAGTTCCCATTGACCTCCAGATGAACTAAATAAAAGCTGATGTCAAAGGGAGTTAAAGACACTCAGAACATTTCCTTCTTTTTGGGAAAGTGGTGAGCACTAAGAAAAGCTATTATATCAAATATCTAGTCTGGAATTTCTTCTTCTGCTTGTTTCTATTTGTATGTGAATCTATGTCTATCCTTGGATCTTACAGGTATGTGTAAAACATAGGAGAAATCATGCTCACCATAAAAATGAATAAATCTGGAAAAATCATAGTTGATGTAAAGTTGCTGTTTTAAAGGGGAATTTCTCCTTGTAAATTACATATTCCTCTCTTAGAAAATTTAAATTAAGTTATGCATAGATATGGATTTCTCTCATGAGTCACAGATCTATAACCTAGATAAAAATCTTTTTGTGTTCAGCAGCATTGTTGAGTTAGGAGTTTTCTTGTGTAACTGAACTTGTTGCTGCAGACAAGGACGGTTCTGCCTCTGACTCCTTGGGGTGACTGATGTCCAGCCTGAATGCAGATGTTGTCCTTGAGTTTGTGTGTGCACTAGTGAGAATGCTTTGCTGGGGAATGATTGTGCTGGATAACAGCTGTAATGGATAATGTGCCCAGGCCCACAGAGATTAGCCCTGACAAGATATGTGCTTGTCAGGGTTTATAAGATTAAGTTCTCCAGAGGTGACCTCAAGCTGTGGCTACCACCCGAAAGTTGAAAGCAAAGCAGACTTTGATTAATGACCCTCACTGGGCACTTGTTTCTCTGTCACTGGAGTTTTAACCCCCAGAGAGGCTCCTCTTCCGAGCCAGGCAGCCCGAGGGGCAGGGATACAGGTGCTGAGGGATTTGCTCTGTATGGCCTCATGCCGAAAACTGCTGTGGGAGGCCCTGGAGAATGGTTTGTCTCACCGCATTTACATGAATACCACCCATTACTCAGTTTGATGAGACTGGCTTTCTGCAGGAAAGTCCTTCCCAAGGAGGGTTTTAGGACTTTTGGTTAACTCATGGGTGCTGGAGCTCACCCTAGGTCGAAGGTGGCTCCACGTGGTGGAAAAGTCTCTCCTCCAGCCCGAGCTCCCAAAGAAAGGCTCAGCAGTCTCTGCTGTTCGGTCTCAAGGCAGTTTATTGCAAGTTATCTAAAATATTTTCTCCTTGGGCTGCTGTGGTTTGCTCACAGCTCAGGCAGAGGCACACACACACCCTGACATCCTCTCTGACCCCGACTGCTTCTTCTCTCCCCGCCAGGGCTGCTGCTGCTTTTATATGGTACATTACGTGTGACATGGTTACAGTTTTTCCCCAATGCCTATTACCTGTATTAAATGGTGCTTTTCTATCTTTTATATGGTACATTACATGTTCCATGTTTACAGTTTTTCCCCAATGCCTATTACCTATATTAAATGATGCTTTTCTATCTTTTATATGGTACATTACATGTTCCATGTTTACAGTTTTTCCCCAATGCCTATTGCCTATATTAAATGGTGCTTTTCTACTCTAAACCAATCTGTGAGTGCCAACATCACCAAGAACATGGAGGCAAGGAAGAAGAAAGAGGGAGGACAGGGCAGGCCCAAATCCCAAATCCATCTTAAAACCTCTGACCCCCCATGTACAAAATAAACCCCCCCCTGTACAGGACTTAAATCCCCCCTGTACAGCACTCAAAAATTCTTTCCTCTACTTTGTGACTACTTCTACTATAATATCTAAACTTTTGTGACTCCTTGTTCTTCCTGCAAGGTTGGTAAATTATTCCATGGTTCAAACCCAAAATCACAGCTGTTTGCAGCTGCCTGCCAGGGTCTCAAATGCTTCTGACCTGGAACCTCCAAAAATGTCTGAGGGACATTTTGAGTTCCAACAGCATTGGAGCCCTGTGCACCCCTCTCTGTCCTCATTAGAGGCACGAAGCCTCCACTCACTGCTCAGGACATCCCCTCCCCATCCTCGGGGGCTGTTGTGATGTTATTTTTAAAAATTTTTTGTTTCAATCCCAAGTAATTATCACCCCCCCCACATTACAAAGAGTACATTTCAGAGTTCATGACTCCAGAATACATCACCACCCCCAGAATCTGTGAAAAGCCAAAAGTAAGACTGAAAGGTGGTTTTATTTGAAAAAATACTTCATAGCCCACAACACAGTTACAGCTGGGACAGTGAGGCAGAGTGATGCTCCAAGGAGTTTCTTCGAGGTCTGCCACTACAAATGCAGAAGGCACAAAAATAACCACACCTGATGGGCACTAAGGACAAAACCCTTCCCTGCAGTAGCACAGAATTCAGGGTTTGTGCTGAATGCCCTAAATGGTTTTTTCTTAGATGGAAATGCATTCCTGAAGTCAAGAAAAAAAAAAAAAAGAAACCATACCCGGGCAAAAATTGGTGAACATATTCCAATTAGTGTGTTAAAAGGACTTTATTTTTTTTCAATTGTTCTATAGCGTGTCTTTTACTGATAATCCAATTCACCCTCTGAAAATACAGATTTTAGATATTTTGCAAGAGTTGTTTCAGATAATTCTTTAGCAGCAGAAATTGCTCGAGGAGATACATTGTAAAGTCTTCCTTCATTTGCTGATAACTTCAGACATTTAAGAAAGGGAGAAATAAGATATTTGATAAAATCACTACACTTTCTCCACTTGAAGATTTTAAAGGAATTGATTCATTTTAAGGGAAAATAAAAAACTTCAAGATGCCATTTTTCCAGAATAACCCACAAGTATGACTGAAATGGATTTGCCTTGGGATCTGAGGAAATTGTCATTTTTTAGCATGTTTTTAGTTAGGAAAAGCAGTTCATGGGAACACACTTTTCATCCTTGAGGGATGTTGAAAACAACAATTTTTCATGATGAGCTAAAGTGAATATATGGCAGTTGCATGTGTAGTAAAGTGAATTTTTATATGCCATTAATTATCAGTTTCTGAAAGTAGATGAAGAATGCTAAAGATGCTCAGATGATCTGTCTGGGATGCTTTGGTCTGCAGTGCTGGGTATGATTTATTTCCTATCAGCCAGAGAACAAATCTCTCTTACAGATTAGAAGTTAAATTTTCCAGTGAACCCTGTCAAGAGACTTGCTGCATTCCCCATTCCTGCTGTGTCCCTTTGCATTCTGCAGTGCCCTCTTAAGGTGTGACAGAAATATTGCTCAGGATGGCTCTTTCCAGCCATAATTCTTGCAAAATGTTTCACTTTGAGCACGCACAAAAAGAAACCCAAACAAGCATCGAAGGAAAGTGATGTTTCAAAGGTGATTAAAAATGAAGGTTAACTTTACATAATGAGGAAACCTTCTTCTGTCACCCCTTTGGGACAGCAGCGAGTTGCCACCTTCTCTTCTGTTCAAAATCCCGTTTCAATTCCAACCAAAATTAATGTATTTCATTCAATCCCATTGAAGGCTTTGCTCCACAGCACATGTTCTCCCTAAAATACGTGGGGCTGTTTCCTTCCAGAGCTGCTGGAGCCAAGGCTTTGGGATGAGCTCAGCAATATTAATGCAGGTCCAACAAATCAATGCAGCCACGGGCCCCGAGCGCCAGCGGAGTAAACATTTGGCTCTAGTCTGACATGCAGCTTGTCACTTCCTACTTGGGCACAGCTCCTGCAATTTGTTTTCATTTGTGTTGAACCACCAGAGTCTTTTGTGCTGCCATTAGCACTTTGGAAGCATTAGGGAGCAAAGTGAGATGGATTCCGATCCATAGATGTTCAAAATCAAACAAATCTTTTGTAGCTGAAAGTGAAACTCTGAGAAGGTTGGAATTTCTCAGTCATTTCTCCACATTCATTGTAGAAATCATCAAAGCACTGTTTTTGTGCTTTATCTTAGTCTGAAAAGGAGAAGTTATTTCTCCTGACTAGACGGTGTATTTTATATTCCAAATGCAAGCCAGTGCCTGCTCAAACTGAACCCTCATTTATTCTTCAGAATACATTGTCTACAAAATTACTACAGAAAATAGTATCTGTGGGAGAGCAGAATGTAGCCAGCAAAACTCTCATTTGAAGCTTACCAAACAAACATAATTAAATATAATTTCTTTTAAATAAACTGTTTTTCTTTGGGGTTAGCAGGGAAGCCCACACAGTTCTCTGTCCTATTTTGCTTTCTGTGCATGCTGTCAAGCTTGGTAAATTTTTTAGCAGCTGTCAAATTAAATTTATTACCAAAGAGGTCTATGTTCTTGTGCAATCCAGAAGGGAAAAGCCCTGCTGACTTGGTTTTGCTTCAGCTTTTGTCTTTACTACACTAAAAGCCTCATGTAGTTAAGATTCATGAACAGCACTAGTTAAACAAAATTTTTCATCTGTTAAGAATGCAAGTGTTAAACTAATGGGATAGAATTTGGGAGCTGGGGTGGGCACAGCACAATTGGAGGTGCTCTGAAAGAAGGGAATTTTTGATGATGTTTGGCTGAGGGAGCCTGAATTTACATGAGGGAGGAAATCTGCCAGATCCATGACTGAGGGGTCCCAGGATGTGTCCCCAGTGCTGTGCAGTGAGAAGTCACCATAAATGTCAGCACTGCAAAAAAACTTCTTAAAGAACCATGGAGAATATGGCAAAAAAGGAACAAGATCAAGGGGGTAAAAATAAGTATGTTATAATGTGTTTAAATTTATTAAGCATTCCAAATATCCTGATTTTTTTTTTTTTTTTTTTTTTTTTTTTTTTTTTTTTTTTTTTTTTCTAGAAAACATGAACTAAACTTCATTGATGGAGCTGGTTGCTCAGCAGCAGTCTGGACTGTGCCTTACCTGCTGCTCTCCCTTCTACACCAAAGCTGCACTACCTTGTTCTGACATGCAACCATCTGGTCCAAGTCTGTGAAGTGAATTTTTTACTGCTCTGCAAGTCTGGGTCACTTCTGTGTTGTCACTTCTGAGAAATTAAAGTCCAGTGAGTCCTTCTCCACACTTGTGAGGAGCAGTCAGGGCTCTGAATTACAGAGATGAACAGCAAGAGGTAGGACGAAATTAGAGAGATTTATTTTCAATTAATTTCTGCAGAAATGTGCACAACTCTGCTCCCAACAACTTTCATTTAGATGAGGTGTCTGTGCCACTAACAATTTCCACTCAAACAAAAAAGCTTGCAGTTCACCTAAATGAAAGAATATATATTCTGAAAAACAACAATAAAACAAGCCAACAATCTACTGACACCCCCCAAACACACACACAAACCACCACCCATGGAAATGGAGCAACTTGAACTCCCCAAAGTGATGTTTCTTTGATTTTTGGTGACTATAAAGAGATGCTGGGCAGCTCCTGGGCAGAAGGGATGAGGTGAGCAGTCAAGCACCTCAGTTTCAGGACTGCCCTGAACCTATTCTGACCTTGGCTTGAGTCTTTTATCATTTTATGATCCCTCTTAAATACCTGGATTCCCTTTCTTAGGGAATTATTTATGTTTTATTGATCAACTTTAGCTTTCTTCACATGAGACCCCACTCATACCAGCATGACTTGAGCTTTGTCATTTTAGCTTTACACCAAGTTTAATTTAACTCAAATTCAATAGGATCAATCTGCCTCAAACTCATTTTAGTCTTTCCTCAGCAGGTGGAATAAATGAATTAACTCAACATGAAAATTTGTATCATTTGCCACCCAGGTCTGCTAATGAGAGTATCATTGTTATCAGTTTTTTTGTATTTACTCCATAAGTTCTTTATGAGGACTGGATTAATATGGCTTCAGGTTAAGTTTTATAGCTGTTACATTTTGGGGGAAAATATTATTTGCATAATATCTGTAATATTCTCTATTTGCCTGTGTTTTTCAAATTTGCCTTGTCTTGCATAACTGATATTACTGATGCGAGTGATTGACCTGAATTTGCTGAAAATATCACCTTGGTACACTCTGTAGTATTATTTCTGTGTTTGCAAAATGTTTAATTTTGCTGGGGAATGTAGAAACAGAAAACTGCCATTTTTTTCAGTCTCTAAAAGAATTCTAGAGTCCTTAAGAAAAATACTGTAATACAGTTTTACAAAGATCTCAATAGATTTACACTGAATATTTTAATTTTTAAAAATTTTGATGCAGTAAGGTTGCAATTTGTAAAGACTTCAACAGTGACCCAACTCCTTTCCTCCTGAAGTCAGTGGAAAACAGTGATTGATTTCAGCAGGAGCAGAGTAAGCCAGGAGCAGGTAATTATGAAAATCATACCCAAGTGGGAGTAGACCCAGGTTAAATATTGAAAAGCGCCTTGCTGACTGAGGACTGTGAGTGCTATTTTTATTACAGGTGGATTATTTTTATTACGTGTGGATTTCTCACTCGTAACTCCACATGCATCCAGGACCAAGTGTGGAACTGCACTTTGGTGTTTCTTGGTGTTTCAGATTAGGAAGTGTCCCCCTGCTCATTGCTCAGTGATCACACATTGACCTGTCCATAAATAAAATAAAATAAAATAAAATAAAATAAAATAAAATAAAATAAAATAAAATAAAATAAAATAAAATAAAATAAAATAAAATAAAATAAAATAAAATAAAATAATCTCTACATGGCTGCAGAGCTCCCAGTGTTTCAGAGATGCCCCCAGTTGTTATCCACACTCAGGCAGTGGCACTGCCATGGAAATGCTACTCCAGATGAGTGATGGTGTCAAGGTAATTGGTGTTGCTGCTTTACACAATGCAGCAAACTGGAAGTGGAAGGCAAAGTACCACGTAAAAGCTGATAAAAAATACATTTCTGCATCAAATTGGAGCTACAGCTTCAAATTTTCTAATCTGCCAGGCTAAAACCTGCAATTTGTTCTCATTCAAAATTCCCATGGGCTTTTTGCAGTTCTTGACCAACCCCTCCAACGTTGTCATTCTGGCTGCTCATTTTCAAACAGAAATCTGAGCTGATGGTTCTAATTGTCATGAAGTCTCTGTACACAGTCTGACTGTTTTAGGGGTTGGAATCAGGGTCTATGAAATATTCACTTGAGTGTTTTTACACAGGAAGAAGAATGGGCAGGACAAGACATGAGTAAGGATCAGCACCATTCTGATCGCAGTTTGGGGGTTTTGCTCATGTAGGTCCTACTGCAAATTTTATCTTCTGTTCCAATTTTGTGGCATTTGACTTAGTTTCTGTAGTGTTCTTTTTGTTATTTTGTTGTCTCTAGGATCTCTATGTGAAACTTGCAGAACCACTGCTAGTGAGTTTCTCCAAATGTTACGGATTTCAGCTCTGCTCTGACTTTGGCCCTTCCCTTACCTGCCTTTGATTCCACTTTTGTACCATCAGTGAATTTCACTCCTCTATTTATATAATCTGCCTTTGAGTAAATTATATAAGAACTGTGCATGTGTTGGGGGCCTTGATTACCCCTCTGGTATCAAGCTGGCAGCTCTGGGAATCTCAAATTGCTTTTATTCCAGGTACTGTTTTCATGCCAAACTATGAGAATTTGGAGTGGAAGACATCTGATTTTTTTTCCTTTTAAAAGGCTCAGTTCCTCCTTAAATTAGATGTGTATTTGTGCAATACTTCTTTTACCTTAGGCAGAGTTCTTGTGGACGTTAGTTCAGTTACATAATAGTCTTGTAAAGTAAATAAAATATTATGTTCACATATAAAAAAACCTGAGGACAAGGTGCTAAGGCTTTCTAGGATAGTGCTGGAAATCTGTGTGCATCTAGGATTTGAACTTTTCATTCAGATCACATTACTTCCTTCATTAGAACACCATGTGATCATAGATATCCATTATATCAACCCAGCAGGACTCAATTAAAGAGAGAATGGTGAATTATTATAGCTTACCATTGCTATCTAGTTTTATTGCATTAGATTCCTGCAAAACTTTTAAGATGTGTTTATTTTCACTCAAGGTGTATTTTTAGGACCTGTATAATGTTACCTTATGGTAATAAGCATCAATAATAATTTACATATTTTTGTTAATTAAATCATGCAAATATTCTTGATGCACACAGCTATGGCAGCTCTCGTGGGATGTCAGGTAAGGCATTCCCTAATGCTGCTTGGGAAAATCTCACAAGTAGGATAAGGTGTTGCTCAGGACTAGGTGGGTACAGCCTGTTATGGGTTGAGTTATAATTTTTTCCTTGTATAGAGTGATGTAAATTGGGATAATTGTGTGAAGTGAAATTACAGTGGCATTAAACTGCTCAAAAAAGAGGCAGATTTGTTTCATGTTTGAAGTTTGGTTGTGAGATTTCCTGAGTGAATTCCTAACTCCTTGAAGCCAATAGCAAAACTTCCTCTGCCTTCAAATGCAACATCATTTTACCTCGTATCTATTTGCCTGAGAACATCCAGAATGTTTTCAGACATCATCATCATAATCACTAAAACATTCTCATAGTGCCAATGGGACCAATTTACTGACTACCTTCAGTGAATAGTATTTTGTCAGTCTGTCGTATTATTTAATGCCATAAAACAATCCTCATTATAGATTCTCTTCTATCTTACAAAATATTACTATCTGTTTTTTTCTTTCAGCACACTTAAACCTCTGTATCCTGTTAAGACTTTGATCACTTCAATACCAAAATACCTTTTTGACAGATTTTTTCCTTCAAGGCTCTCTTTTTTTCTTTGTGTATGCTACCACATATATTTGGAAAAACTTCTGTTGCCTGCTGAATAGAAAGGGGATTCTCTAGTCTTTAAAACCCTAAATATACCGTTATTTACTTGATATTCTGTATTCAATATCCAGGATTTATTGTTCAGCTTTCTGTTTGCTTTATATAGAATAGAGAGTAGGTGTTATCCCTGATAAACCAGGGGTTCTTGGGAGGAGAATGGATGAGGATTTTAAGGAAAGGATCTTCCACTTTTCCAGGCAGCTTAACAAACTTGTTCTTAACATGACCAGAAACTTAATATCAATTTCTGAGAGGGAACAATGTGTAGGATAGAAATTAAGTAGTAAAACCTCAATAGAAATGCAGAGAGATTCAGCAAAATACAGCAATGGGAGATGCAGACTGGGGATTCTGAAAGATGCAAACTGGGGTGGGAGATGCTCAGCCAATTCTTGTGTGCCCATGCAATCCTTTGTTGGGTTAGAGAAAGTTACTCTGTGGCTCTCACTTAATTTTTAATTTAGGTTTTTTTATTATTTTTATGCCTAAGTGTTGTCAATATTCTTTTAAAAGTTGTAACTTGCAAAAGTAGAAAAGCCCATAAAAAAGTGGGGATCAAATCCATAGCTAAACACTTCCCAACCTGATGAAAGTTTGGTGCCCAATCTATGTGTAAAGCACCATGTCACATGGAGAAAAAACAAATTTGTTTTTCCTTGGTTGAATCATCACTGTGGTTTCACTTGAGTTTGCAGTGACCTGTATCAGCTCAAGATCTGTGATGCTATGATGTTAAATGAAGAGGAAAGAAATCTGAAGTTTTAAATGAAAATGCAATTTTTTTCCAGTTTTTTTCCCCCCAAGAAAATAAGTCTTTATTACGTTCAGCCACTGAAGAGTTATGTACAGGAATCATGTTCCAGCTACAGAAGTCTACAGAGCTGATGTAATGAATTCACAGATATTGTTTTAATCTGTGATATTTTAGCAATTTCTCCCTATTCCCACTGCATCAGGGTTTGATTTTCCTATGGCTGTACCATCTGTACAAACAATCTGTAAACAGAGAAATAGCAAAATTAGTCAAATAAATTATTCCCTAAGGAATTATTGGCTCAGTTCAAGTATTTTCTTGAAACAAGCCAAGAAGTTTTCAATTTATATGCCTTATGAGAATCAAAACGGATTTATTTAAAAGAGCTTTTTATAACAAAAGAGACAAAAGGAAAACAAAAGGAAAACAAGAAATGCAGACTATGCTGATTGTCATCTAGTTTGGGGTGTCAGCTTTTAAAAAAGAGAACAATACACAAATCAGGGGATCCAAATTCTATTATCTCTCTCATCCCTCTTGAGAATATGCAGTCATAAAATTTTCAGAAGTGGCTAAATGAGTTAAAAATGTTTGTTTCTTTGGGAGGAGAGCTCCTTAAGTAGCTTTGATGCATTTAAACATAGTGATCTCGCAGGGTAGCTGATATGTCCCTGTGCTGCTACATGGTGGTTTTATTTGAGATATAAGGGTAAAAACTTATTTTTTATACAAAAATGTTTAACAGAAATTTGAAAAACAAGCATCTAGAAAATGTAAGTAGTGAGATGTTTTAATAAATATTCCATATTAAAAGGTAAATAGACCTTCAATTTAATGGTTTTTAAGATTGAAAGATAACAAAGTGAGAGAATTTTTATGATCATTTTGTTCTTCAGAAGTGTAACACTTCTCATTTTGGCATTATGTCTGATTCCTTGATTATGGAATTTTGATTAGTCTATTAGCTTGAAAAAATAATGAGCTGAGCTATCATAACATGAGGCACAGTCCTCAAAATGAAAATCTCTGTTCCCAGCTTTCCTTGAGAATATTGAGCATCACACCTGCTACCCTGACACACATTCTTCTCACTTTTTCTCACAGTGATGGATAGGGTTCTCATGTTGAAACTTGTTTGCCCACAGTAGGTGGTGAGATAAAGCCTTTCAGTGGAGGGGAAATGTTAGATTTATTAATTCTGAGGAGTTCCAGCATGTCAGATGCTGAGGGTGAATCAAAACCAAAACTGAGGAGCAAAGAGTAGGAACAGCCAATGGCATGAGGACAGCATTTCATTTTAGGGGCTGATTTGAGCCCTACTGCTCCAGAATGGATAGTTTTAGCTTTGTTTGTTTGTTTTATTCCTGATTTCTTCCCAGTATCTGATCTGTACCTGCCCTCTTTCAGGGCATTAGGGCCACAATGCCTCCATAGTGGCTGAATAATTTTGACAATCCTTAAGAAGTTAAAGATGAGACATTTTAAAGCAAAATAATTGAAGGTAGGTTAAAAATTGCTAGTTCTGGGAATGAGTTTATTTGCAGATGAATTTGGCCAAGTAGCTGATTTTGGAGGAGGACAAGATGAGTGTGTGACAGTTTGGTGCTCCTGTGTGGAAAGGAGCTGAGTGCACCAAAGATGCTGCAGATTTCACAAGGGAAGGAGGGCAGATCAGGGGTCTGGCCTGAACTCTTGCCCTGGATCAATACCATGAAAAACAGAGCTTAAAAACATGAAGAATTGGCTGCTGGGGTGGAGTGGCCCTAAATCAGAGGTGGAGAGAGGAGTTAATAGCACGTCACAGGGGTGCTGGCAGGGGCAGAGCTGTGAGCAGACACCAAATGAGCCCCTCACCACCTATTGCCCAGGACCTTCATTGGTTTTTCCAGAGGAGGATTTTTGCAGCCTGTGGAAAGCTGCATCTCCTGTCAGGATGAGGCATAGGACAGGCTTTGCTCTGCAGTCTGTACTGATAGAACAGCATTTAAAAACCACATGTGAAAGCTGGATAGAGCTCCAAAGGGGAGGATTCTGTAGTTGTGGGGAGAGGGATATGCAGCAGGCATCCCTCTGCTTGCAGGAGCTGAAGCAAGGCTGGCACTGTGTGAGGACCCTGGGCTTGGTCTGAGGTCTCGTGTGGTGGAAAGTCTCCACTCCAACCCGTGCTTCCAAAGAAAAACTCTGCAGCCTCTTGTTGTTGGGTCTCATGGTTGTTTATTGCAAGTTATCTACAAGATTTTCTCCTGGGGCTGCTGTGGTTTGCTCACAGCCCAGGCAGAGGCACACACACACCCTGACATCCTCTCTGTCTGTGTCTTCTTCTTCTCTCCCCCCGCCCAGGGCTGCTGCTGTCTTTTATATGATATATTACATATTACATGTTTATAGTTTTTCCCCAATACCTACGACCTATATTACAAAGTGCTTTTCTACTCTAAACCAATCTGTGAGTGCCAACATCACCAAGAACATGGAGGCAAGGAAGAAGAAGGAGGAAGAACAGGATCAGCCCACTTTCCTCCATCTTAGAACTTCTGACCCCCATGTACAAAGTAAAAACCCCCCTGGACAGGTGCTAAAATCCCCCTGTACAATACTAAAAAAATTTCCCCTCTGTTTTGTAACTACTTTTACTATACTATCTAACCCTTTGTGACTGTTTGTTCCACCTTCAAAGTTGGTAACTCATTCCATGGCTCAAACTCAAAATCACAGCTTTTTCCAGCTGTCTGCCAGGGTCTAGAATGCTTCTGACCAAGGCCTGGAACCTCTAAAAATGTCTGAGAGACATTTTGAGTTCCAACAGCACTGATGTAGCCACTTCTTGACAAAATTAGATGTGGGGATTTCATGAATGAGGAAATGCCTCCCCCTCCAATGTACTGTCACTCTAAATCAGACCAAATTACAACGCATGATCTCTTTAGCTTTCCAATTTTCCAGTAGTTCTGCCTTCAGTTCAACTAAGAAATAAACTTTGGTTTGGCACAGCAAAGTCCTTTAAGAATCAGAGCCTCTATATGCAGTTCCTGTCTACAAATTAGCATTAGTTTGTGAACTATCTTTAAGAATTCTGGGGGGTTTTGCTTATCAGCTTTGAATCCTTCTTTTCTGAAAGAGGTTCTTTGGGATTTCACAGCTGAACATATCTGTGCCTCCAGGAACACTGGAGAACTGGTAAAAGTGTGGCTGAAAGAAAAGTAACTACTCTTTTTAAACAAAAAGTATTTGTAACTACTCTTTATTTTTTTTTTTTTAAAGGAAGGAAAGAAGGCATTGTTAAAAAAGACAGAGATTCTTTTTCTACAAAATCCTAAATAGTTTTATGAGGACAGAGGTGTTTCTGCACTGAAATTATTAATTAAAAAGAAAAAATTATTCAAAAAAAGTAGCTTTGACAATTAGATTTGTCCCGTTCCTTGTTACTTTTCTTCAATGTCAGGAAAAGAGATGGTATTTCATTATGTTGTCTCTCTTACTTCCAGGTGGTTTTGTTTGGTTTTCCTTCTTGCTTTCTTCCCTGCTGTTTTCCTCCAGCTTAGACCCTCAAGTAGTATTTTTTCCATCAAAAAAATTGTTTCCTAATAGCAGAAGCTGACATCCATATAGCTCCATCATAGCATTTGTGTTGTACACAACTCCTGGCATTTATTTTTTGTATGTTTAACTTGTGCCTAGCTAGGAATTAACTGCTTTTGAAGTTTTGTAAATACCAGGTGTTAATTTCCTCATCCTCTGCAAGAGATTGCTATTTTCATCAGTTTATCTTTTGTGCTTTGGGGACAAAGCATGGACCTCCTGCAAAGATGATTGCTAGGTAGAAAATGTGAATTTCTGTCTGTATTCAGTTGGATCACATACATTAAAGCCTGAATATATCCTCTTGAAACAGAAAGATGTGTACCTGCCATCCTAAACTCACTGGTTATCTTAAGAAACAAACCTGAGCAGTGTTAATTGAGCAGTAAAGTAAAATGTTCTTTGTTTCATGCCGTGGGCACACTGGAGTCATATGTTTTGAAAAGATGCTGCTGAAGGAGATAATAATATTCCAAATTCATTTCTGAAACTGCCCATTCAAACACACTGCTAGAAATTCAGTACAAACAATTAGATATATTAGTTTTCCTCCTAATTTTTTTACTTATTTGAATTGCCTCAATGCATCATCCCTAATTAAAGAGGCTTAAAGCTTTTTAAGGTTGCACACAAAAATATATAGAAACATCATTAGTGAAATGCTCATTTTTATGGACTTCTCTGTGGGGTGTGTTCCCTCTGCTGATCACAGAAGCAGTCACAGATGCAGGATGTAACTGTTGGATTTAAATCCCCTGCTAATAGATCTTAATTTTTTCTACAGCACCCATTCACCATTCCATGTGAAGTCTGAATTCAGGCTTCCCAAAAACACCATATTGTGTTTGATGGCTGCAAAGTTCCTGTCGGGAGACACTTCATGGCTTCTGTGCCATACCTATTGTACCACATAAAAATGTTTAATTATATGGAAATATTGCTGTTGGTTCTTCCAGTCTTAATGATGCACATCTGTGGAAGCAGATGATACCTGGGAAAATAAAGCTGCACACAAAGGGGCCAACTTGCTCTAGGAGGAAAAAAACATCTCTGAGACTGCAGAACAAGTTCAGCACTTGCTGCTTCTGTGGGAGGAACTTTGAGCTTATCTGAAAGCCCAGGGTTAGGAGAAATATTATTTTCAAAGGTTTGGGTTTGTTTTTCCTGTAAGTAGAAATAAAACTAAGCTTTATACCAGCTCATCTATCAGATAGAAGTAGCATTAAAAGAAAACTGAACAAAATGTGTCATCTATAAAGGCAAAAGAAACCCTACTTGAAGTTTATGAGGGATGTTGCAAGTAGGACGTGGTAGAAAAGGAAGCATGTGGATGTAGAGTGGTCTTTTCATGTGTTTTTAGCATGGGGTTTTGTTTTGGATTGTTTTTTGTTTGTTTGTTTGTTTCTAATGGGATCTATATAGTTTTTATGAGTGGTTTGTAGGTTTTTTTGCATGGTAGTTAACTCAGGCACTTCTCATCACTGCATCATTAGGAAGTGCAGCCATCTCAAGAAATAGTTTGTGGTCACATATTTTATTATTCGCTGTCTTTAGAGGTTTTAGGTATTTTCCCACACCACAGAGGATTCACAGGACTAAGCTACAGCAATATTGATGCTGGCAATGCTCCCTTCTTCAAGCACAGTCACTCCAGCTTAGAGGTGGGCTCTTAAAGCTTTGAAAATTTTATGAGACTTTTAGTGCCTTGAAAGCTTTATGAGACTCTTCATTTTCTTTACATTCAAAATGTATTTTTAGTTTATTAAAGGAGTTTGAGAACTTGTTAAGAGTCAAGATCTGTTATTCTTACTGAGGTATTTAAACATATATGTCTAAGTCTATAAGCAGCACATCCTAATTCCTGCTTCACATATCTATGTGTTCTTCTTTGCCTTCTGTGGCATCTCACTGAATATCTGTTACTGGGGTGCATGGGGAGTTTGTGTGGGGAGTTAATTTGAAATCAATATCAATTCAAGATATTTTGAAGAATTGCACTTCTCTGATTGTATTTTCTGCTGTTTCAAGATGTTTATACCCATATGATCTTTTTGCTTCTTAGAGATCTCAAGAAGAAAATACAGTTGAGACAAAGAGAAAATTCTTCAGTCAGTTAGTTTTCCATTTCCCATATTGTTGGGAGTTTTTCTTTTCACCACCCACCTGACAATTCCTGCTCCTGTTGACTTTCCAGGGTCCTGTCCTTGTTAAGGGCCATCAAAATAATCCATGAGGAGCAGTCAGCAGACAGCTGCTGTTGGTTTTTAATTGTTCATATTTTTGCCTTGCAGTATTAGTTTATAGGCAGTGCTCACAGTTTTTGTTTTTTTTTTTTTGCTCTTTTTAACAACATGGAATTGTAGTTAAAAGGAAAAGTTCTGGCTCTTAATGGAAGTTTTCCTAACCCCTCTCTTCCTTTTGCAGTTGTGGAAGCTGATGCCTGAGCAACATCCTGCTTGTGTGAGCAAGAGAAGAATTTTCACTTTCACTTTAGAAACTACACAAAGAAAATTACTGAAATAGCTGCAAAGCAAATGAAAATCAGTGTTCCAACCTTTGCTCTGATCTAAAGAGATTTTTTTTATTGTTTATACCTGTTTAATCTGATTTTGAGACAGAAGGAAATGAGATTCAAAAACATACAAAACTATTCTGGCACAATCATTAATTTTTGAAATAAAGGTGCAAGTATTCATGTCGCAGGTGAGACTTGCTTTAAATAGCTTAAAATGAGCTTCTTAGGTGGCAAAACTACCTCTAGCTTTGAGCATTGTCTTGAATGTGAAAAGGGGCATGTTGTTTTCTAATATCAGGCCTTACACTAGCAGGGAAAAATACCTTGTAAGAAATATGCAATTTATAAAAATGACATTCCAAGTGTTGTGATATGATTTTTTTTTTCCCTCTGAATATAAATAGTATTTCACCAAAACTTCTCCCAAGGATTATCCCTGTTTATCATGCAGTTCTTCATGGAGTTACTGATTGAAGTTGAGTCCTAGATATCACAAGCCTTGAACATGGTTTGTGTTTCTTGGTATCATCCTTAAAGAAACCCAGGCTGCCTCTGGCTTGATGAGGATGGTTTGGAGAGCGTGCAGATCCTGAGGTATCCACAGAGCTGCTACCCCTTGCCAGAGCTGTTTGTCACATCCATGTTGCTAATCAGCAGCACAAACCCAACCTCAGTTTTTCCCAGGATGCCTGAACAACATCCCAGATCTCTCTTGTCTCATATATTATGAGTTTTCTGCCAGGTCTAGACTCCAGCTGGCAAAAGGCACAGCTCTGCTCGTGGACACCTACAGATCCCCAGTGAAGCTGCCAAAGGAAATGAGCTCATTTCTTCTCTCAAAATTTCTGATGAACTGATGCAGGAGACACTTGAAATACCTGAAAGTAGTACTCCAAGTGTGACCAATTAATACAATCCTGTCTTGAAATTTCTTTAAATTTAAACTTATGAAAACTACAGGATAAAAGGAAGGGATTTTTGAATTTTTTGGATTCCCTGTTTTTTCCAAAACAGCAATTCTTTGATTTTAGGAAGTGACGCTCAAACTTATTTTATATGTGGAGTGGGCTGACAGCTGGTCTGTGAGCCAAAAGACTGAATTAGCAGAAGAAGTTGATAAAATTCGTGTTTACCCCTGAATGGAAGAAGACAAGGTCATTTGCATGGGAACTGAGAGAAGAGAGATAAGCAAGGGATATTTCCAGTTAGAGAAACAGAATGAATACATGTAAAGATTTTTGTAAACGGTTGTGAAATATATTGATTCAAATTGCTTTGTACCAATGAACATGATGAGCAGTTTTATTGTGACCAGTGATTTAATTGCATGCTTTGTTAAGAAATGTATATAAGGGGAACACAGAATAAAGGAAGAAGCCTTTGATACGTTGCTAGGTATATGTTGTGTCCGTCTCTACAACGACATTATACATTGCTTTCATCATCTTTGTAGCAGCAGTCATTTTAAATATGCCAGATTTACATCTCATGTAAATTCATGAAAATAGGAGACTAAATCCAGAGCAAGACATAGAAATTATATTACTTAGAATTCAACATAGATGATTTTTTTTTCAAAATGTGATAGTGACATTCTTATCACAGTAATTTATGAAGTTATCTTTTCCATGCCCTCTCTGTTGCAGTAGCCCCCTCACTGACTCTCAGGATGGGATTGCTTTTGGATCAGAGCTCTGGAACTGGGACTGTGCAAACACCACTTCTCCAGAGAGAGGAATGTCACTTGGAATGTCCAAAGCTTATTGACTGCTGCAAAGCAGTGGGTACAGGAGAATGCACCACTAAAATTTCTTTGGCCATAAGGCATTTGCAGTGGCTTGTGCAGGGGTGGCTGTGGACTGGGCATGTCATTCCTGCGGCTGGTCCATGGAACTCTCCTGGTTTTGTTATTCAGATGTTGGTTGCTGCACTGTTTTGGTGGGGTTGGTAATGAAACTGTGCCCATGGGGTCCTACAGCCAGGGCTGCCATCTCCTGCAACGTTGCCACTGTCCTGGACCCTCACTGGTTTTTTACCATACCACCCTGCATTGTCCCGATTGTTTTTTGTTATGGAAATTCCTGTAACAATTCTAATTCGTAAGATATCTTTTCAAGCTGAAAGGATAGAACCAGTAGCTCTTATATATTCCATATTTCCAGTTCTTGTCTGCAGGCAGAAATGTTCCTTTATGTAGTCTTCTGGGTATCCCATTTTTTATTCTGTGATCAAGGTGGCCTTCATGTTTGAAGTAACAGTCTACCCTTTAAACCAAATGTTCACATTGTCCATAAAATGAAGGAGAAAATTGTTCTGCTGGTTTAAGTCTTTGAATGCAGAGAAAACTGTACTAATTCAGAAGATGCTGGAGTCCTGGTGTGGAACTTGTTTCTCTAGAAATCAAAATAAAAGCTTATTGAGAGCAGTGGTTGAGAATTGCTGCCTTTTGCAGAAACTCCGCCTCCAGCCTGGCAAGATCTGAGTTTTGAGGCCAAAATGCAAATGATCGTGTCCCCTGGAGAAATCTGGAAAGGGGGAGAATTTCTCAGGCTTATGATACTACAAGAATAATTCATGTCATTTTGAATAACAGTGCAACATATCTTAATAATTGCTGAGGGACCCATCTAAGACTCCACATGAAACATTGCATGTGAACAGCACGGCACTGTGGAATAGATTAGATTTTCACAGAGAAACTTGGAAGTAAGAAAAATAATTTCCTCTGAATGCTAGTAGGTAAAGAAGCCTGAGTTTTCTTTCTGAAAATATCTGTACAGCTCTGAAAGGTGCCTTGTGATGTGAAATATATTTGTGCTCTGTGTCTGATACTCTTCACGGTGTGGAAAGTTTCTGCTGCCTGGGATTTTTGTCTAAAATTGGCCACCTTCCTGGGGAGGAAGAAGCAAATGCCTTTCTCTTGTGAAGAATCTCTCCTTTTTGTGTGAGTTCTGTCCTGCACTGACAACTTCAGACTTGCTTTAGACTGGCAGTGCAGCAAGGAACAGAAGACACCCAGAAAAGGGACAGAAAGACTATTCTGAGATACACTGTCTGAAAAGTAATTATTTTATAAAGTGCTCAGTGTGTTTTATTGCAACTTTCATTTGATTATTGTTTAAACCTCAGCATGTAGGTTTATATATATTTTCTGTCCTGGTTTTCACAGAAGCAGATGGTGTATGTCTGCCAATCGATCTGTCCTGAAGTGGCAGAGTAAAACACTTTTATTATAGCAAAAATAATTTTGAAAATTCCTGAGCTCACTCCTTTGTGTACAAAATTGACTTCTGGTGCAAAGCAAGTTTTATCACTGCTCAAACTGGTATTGATCAAACTATCAAAAATTGTGTTATGGTTTCAGCAGTCCTTCTGGAAACACCTACAAGAATAAGGTTTTCTGTTTAAATTCTAAAATCAATCTTGATCCTGTGAAATATGATTTTTAAACAAATTTAAAATATGATTACTGTTCTTGATCTTCTATAAGAGAAAATGATAACTTGAAGTAATGCTGTCTCTTTTTCTCCCAATTTCCTCTCTGAAAATAATTAATTTATATGTTAGTAGTCTTTTTCTATACAGCCAGGTCAGTTTTAATTTTGGGGTTAAAAATACTGCTTAAAACTCCATGTATGAAGGAAATTTTGAAGAGTAAATTAAGAGTATGTTTAACTTAGAGCTCTTAGTAAAATGCTCTATAAAAAATCTAGATACTGACAAATGTCAGGATCTTGCATATTTTAGAAATGTAATATAAAAACTAAAAGAAAAATAAAACCATCCCAAAAATGTCACAGCTTCAGAAAACGGAATTATTGTAATCTACCTTCAGGTCACAGAAGGAAAACACTATACTACCATTCTGGGAAATAATGTTAAAGACAAGGGTTTTTTTCCCACTGCTCTTTATGACTTTCTATCTGCACAAGTAGATGACTCCCCCAGGACTGAATTTCTATTATCTAAATAAATTCATTATCTAGGAGTATTGAACTCCATAGAGAGTTTGGGCTCTAAATGTGTTCATTGATTTTGAAAACTGGACTTTGGCCTTTTGCCTTTTTAAGGCAGGAAAAAGAGCCACTTCCAGACTGAAGTGTCCCAGCAAAAAATAACTTTTGCACTCAGCTGCTTTATCTTTCTCCACCTTTATGGTTTCCAAGGCTTTTCAGTCCATCAAACGTATAAATGCAATGGTAGAAACACATTGACTCTAGAAAAAAAAAATCACCCAAACAAAAACCTGGAACTGTAGCAATTTTGCCCTCAAAAACAGCTGTCCCCTCTTTATCCTGCTTGAGTATCAGGAGCTGGTTTGCAGAATAACCCTTGGGTGGAAGCTTTTATTCCCAAAACAGATCCAGACTCTGAACACATGGCCTGTATCAGGAAATGTTTTTTCAAGAAGTTATATTGATTTTATGGGAACTGTCCTTCTCTGTTTATCACCAATAAGTCTCACAATCAAGTATGAAGTAAAGGAAATAAGGAGAAAGTAATGTACAGATATATATCTTGCCTGGAACTCCCTGCAGCAGCTGACATGTTTTCTACTGCAATGGGAATGATAAAATCATTGCGTGTTAGGAAGTAAAACTCTGGCTTTTTGGAGGGAGAAATCCCAACTCTGACAAGTATTTTGTGGTTTTAGTAGAGATTTGGAGAGCTTTTAGGCTTGAATCTCTTGAATCTTGCTGGAGGTAATCTTCAGCAAGGCTGATCTCCAACAGGAAAAGCGGGTTCAGGAAGAAGAGAGGTATTAATTACACTTAAAATCTCTTGAGAGCTATTCTCCAAATCTAGATATAGCAATGTAAGAACAGAAGTGAGCTGAACATGCCCTGGTTGACAATTCATCAGGTTGTAAGGTAGATTTTTATTAATTAATGTCATCAGCCAACTTGAAAAAGCAGTGATATAAATGGAGCATTGTGGTTAGGATTAGTTTTTAATGACACAGGGATAGCAACAATGTTAGCTTGGAGCAATAGGTTCACAGTGCTGCTGTTGGTACAACCTAACCTGTGCATTTTCTCTGGTAACCTTTCAGGTACTGGAAAATAATTATTTTTTTCACATGAATTTGGAATATTTAGGTCTATTCGCCATTAAAGTACATGTTTTTGTGATATTTATTGGGTGTAAATAAGTCTGTGTAAGTAAAAAGTACCTGGATGAGTGATCAGCTATTTTGTGAATTTTCCAAACAGTTTTTCTGATTTTCTGCAATTGCTGCTACTCTGACTTACTTACAAGGCAGGTGGGATAGAAAGTAGCAGGCACTTGTTGCATCTTAATTGTGGAGCTGAAATGTAAATCTGTACATCCCCAAAACTGAGGGAAGCTGAAAGCACAGCCTGGATTTTAAAGGTGCATTAATGACTGGAGTGTGTGAGGAAACACTTGTCCTGTTTCAAGTTGCCACACCAATTGCACCAAATTTGCTTCAGAAAATGGATATTCTCTGTGATGGACCTGTGCTTTCCTTCAGAAAAGGCTGAGTCACAGTGGTAAACCCCGAGTGCCTGAATATATTAAAAACAACAAAAAAAATCTTTGGTTTGGTAAAATTTTATGATGCAAGAGCCGCAGATAATTACTGTGTAAATATTTCCATGAATTAACCAGTGCAATTTCAGCACTTGATTAATGGAGTGAGTAAACTACTGGGATGTGTTAATGTTCACAGATGTAGTAGACCTTAAAACAGGAAATGAAATGTATATTATCCACAGGAATTTAGAGGGTGACATTCACATAAGAGAATTGTGTAGGAGCAGCGGGGAGCTGCATGAGAATTCCCTTTTACCCCTCCCAGGAAATGTAGACATCCAACTTCTCACATATAAAGGGATAAAGCAGGGAATTACACAAGAGAATGCCAGATGGAGATCTGCCCCAGAATTTTAGTTCAAGGAAAAAACAATTGAACTAAAACAAACATGTTTATTGTTCAGGGGGAAATATCTGTGGTTAATATAGCAGGCACATCCTCTGCCCCCATGTTAAATTGATGCAAAAGTCGTGAGCAAAGAGCCCAGGGTGGATCACTGGGTGTCGTTCCACTGAATTTACATCCCAGTGACCTGGAAAATAATTCTCTTGTCCATCTCTGTCTCTTTCTCCAGACAGGTCTGTAAACTCCAGATTTAGGAACAGAAAAGAGCAAATGTTTGTCAAGGGGAACAAATGTGTTCTCTGTCAATTTTCCACATTAAATTGAATTTTCTGAAGATTTAATAGAGCAAATCATCACCTGGCAGTTTAATATTATATTAATGTCAATCATGCATAGTGGGGGGCCCTGCTTAATGACAAGGTTGCTGTTTGCCTGTGCTTGAAAATTGACATGAGATAGTTTTGCTCTGTGCTTTGCTACCTCAACTCTGTGCTTTGGTAATCACCTCCTCATTTGGATTGTTATTAAAATAAATGTTTGATGTAGAGAGTGACTGACAAGTGGAAGAAGAAGGCTAGGCTAGTGCTGCATTTGTTCTTAAATTCTGAGTTATGCAAAATTATATTACTCTATGGTGTTTTGCTGCAAATTTCCTTTAGCTCTGTTTCTGAGAAGAGACTTATTTTCCCAAGTTAAATCATCCCTAGTTATAACTGTCATAGTGCATGGATTTTTTTTCTTTGATTCAGTAGTGAAAGTATAATTATGATCCTGATCTCAATTATAACCTCAGATTACACAGTGGAAGTAATGCATGAAAATATAAAGACTAATAAATTACCTATCAGAAAAGAAATTCACATGCAAGTTCTTTGGTCAAATGGTATTATAAGGACAGAGAGGAAAACTCTGCTAAATGTTGGAATTGAAATAAAACGAGAAATCCTATAATCTCTATTTGCATTTGGTTTCAGATGCAGAATGTATCATAAATTACAGCTGGATCACAGTGTTTCTGGAAGTCAGGAGCAATGCTAAAAGCAGAGGGACACTGTGATTGTGCTGTCTGTAGAGATTATGCAGCGAGACAATTGGTAAGTGCTGCAGAGGAAGGTTAAAAAAAAAGAGCAAATGGATTCTTCAGGTTGACAAATGGCTCCTTCCTGCTAAGGAGGGAGGCTGTCAGAGAGCTCCAAAAGTGAGCAGGAGCCTCACATTTCTCACATTCTGAGAAGCAAATTCAAGATGATGAAGCTCTTATGAAATGTGCAGGTGTTGTCACTGCCTTATTAGATGGAAAATGATTTTACTTCTTTTTCTGAGTCTTCTTACATTCCTTCTCACTTGGTCCCACTTCACTTCCTTCTGTTATGAAACTCCAATGCAGTTTTCTGAGAATTGTTTCCTTCAAATGAGAATTCATTACATCACTGGGTATTTTCATAACAGTAGAATCATCTAAGGCGTTGTGGATGATCTTTTTCAGCACTTTGGACTGAAGGAGAAGACATTTGGTACTGTGGGACTCATCACTTCTTCCAGGAATCCCAAATCTGTGCTTGGAACAGCATCCAAACCACAGTTTAAAGTGTAATGATTGTCTTGTCACATTCCTGATCTTGTCAGTTGTTTTTGTGATGCAAAGTCTCAGTGCTAGGGGTCACAGAACAAGCAGAAGGCCTGATAACAGGGAAGCTGTTGAATGTGAGGAGTTTAAATGAATACTTGGAAAGATTGTACTCTATTGTACTTTATTTTATCTACTTATTGCCCTCTATAGCAATAAAGTTATCTACTGTCCTAGAGAAAATGGTCGTCCAAGTAATCAGAAGGGTGTTCCAGGATCAGAAAATATTAATTCATTTTTAAGAATTGTGGTTTTATGGCTAGGTTCTGTGTTCATCAAAAGGTTCAAATGCAATGAGACCTGTAACTTTTCTTCCTACAGTGCTTTAAGGATAGAATTTACTCTTTTGAACTCATCACTCTTATCCAGTATTAGAAATATTAAGGATTAGAGTTATCTTTTGTACAGAGATTAGCCCCACATGAAATGCTGAAGTCCTTGTTTAACCCAATTTGGCAACTCTGTAGCAAATCTCAATTTTTTTCCCAGTTTGCAAACTAACTTTTATGTTTCTAATACATATAGAACACACAGGTTTGAGTCAAATACTGATTTTTGTTTAGCATTCCTTGCCAAAATAGTTTGTCATCAGGTCAACTTGCTCAAATTGTGCTGCATGCTGTAATTTTAGCTACAAGTATGTGGTTAACAGTACACCTGAAATGTGGCAAACAACTTGATATTCAATCATCACCACCGGTTTGTTGAACCTCTGAAGGGCTGTTTTGCTGTCAGACTTCATTAATACAATAAATTCCCTTTTTTGGGATGTCTCTGAAATCAGTGTAAAATATTTAAAATGGAGGGGGGAGATTTCTTCATGCCTGGAAAAGCAGACCATTGGTGAAGAAAACCCAAAATGCCACTTCTTTGCCTTCTGTTGATAACTCCATTCATTGAGCTGTGTGTGTTTGATCAAAAAATTACATTAGTGGTCAAATGCCTGAAGGAGAGCCCTGAAAGTGATACCTTTCTGGATAACAGTGAAAAACAGTGTTAGAGGATTTTCTTTGAGTTTTTTCTGTGTATTCCACTAGAGAAGAAATGGTTTCATGGTAGAAATTCTTGATCTCAGAATGTTTGGCTTTGATTTCTCTTTCACTCTTTGAATTCTTATAAATAGACATTTATAAACACCTGGATAGAAAGAATTATATTTGTACACATATTTAGTGTCTCTATGTGAATATTATTTATTTGTTATATTTTTTTAAAGTTCCTATGCACAAAACTTTACTTCCATGCAGATTACAGCCTTTGATAATCTTGAAATTCCCACTAATTTAATAGGGCACT
Organism: Lonchura striata; assembly: GCF_050655825.1. Classification (NCBI taxonomy): domain Eukaryota; kingdom Metazoa; phylum Chordata; class Aves; order Passeriformes; family Estrildidae; genus Lonchura; species Lonchura striata. Next base: position 6,734,023 of record NC_140720.1, on the reverse strand, counting down.
AAGTTCTTAAAGGGTTTTAAAACCTTGAGTCCTAAAGTAGTTTTGGGAATCAATAATTCAGTAGTTTGTCAAAAACTCCTCAAGGCTCTTTCCCTTTTAGCCTTTATTAAAACAGAAGTCTCAGGTGCTTTGGAGCTCCTGTTTAATTAGGCTCAGGTTCAGGCTGTACATTTACAAGCAAACTATAGAACAGCAGTTTCTGCTTGTGCCCTGGGAAGTGTCAGAGATTTTGGATTCCTTCCTGCTAAGTTGCAACCACTGAGGCCTCAAACAGAGTGAAAAACTGAGATACTCACTACACTTGAAATGTGGATTATTCCTGCACTTAATTCAAGCAAATTCTTCAGTGCACAGTTCCTGTAGTATTTTGTGAAGATCAAACCTTTAGCATATTAAAGTATTAATCATCAGTAGCAGCAGAATTATCAGGAAACAAATTTTTAGCTGAAAATTCTTCTGTTAGCATTTCAGTCTTCTAAAAGCTTTCTAAGCAAATCCAACAAAAACAAATAGGCCATCAAAACCAGAAGAAATCAGGCTTCATTTAGCCAGTTTCTCTGTTCTTGCATCAGATTACCAGAAGTGATGATTTTAATATGTTTATTTACTGCTGCTCCACTGGAAAGCCCCGAGAAGTAAAAAAATTCTTCAGTCTTGGACTGCAGCTCCTGGGCAGAGCTGGTACCCACAGCTGAGCTCCTTGCTCAGGGCTGGAGGCTTTCCCAGCCTTGTTGGAATCATACACGAAAAACAAACTTGGTTATTGAAATATAGAAAAGCAAAAAAATAAACCTCAAAGCCTCAGGAGGACCTAAAGGAAATTGCAATTTTTAATTACCAATGTGTTAATGAAGGCAGTGAGGTAACAAAGAATTGTTTCAAAGTCTGATTTAAAATACTAAACTTGAATTTCTGAAATAATAGAAATATGAATAATCTGAAATATATAAAATATATTATATATATATAATTATATATAATAATTATATATAATAATTATATATTTAATTATATATCATATATAATAATTATATAATATAAATATTCTATATTTCAAATTATATATTATATATATAACCTGTAATCAAATGATAATCTGAAATAATAATTTCTGTTAACAGCAAGAAGTGAATGCCTTGTCCTTTAAAAAGTGCACATACAAGTCTATTAGTATTTTATTCCTGGGTTCTGTATTCTAACCCAAACTCCACAGAAGTTATATTCCAGATCTGCCACAGAGATGTTGTATAATCCATATCTGAGTGGGGAGGGAAGGGGAACGAGGAAGGAGGAAGAACAATCCAAACTATTTATTTACAGATAATAAGTATAATTTATTTTCTTTATAGACCATTTAAACTCCTATTAAACTTTAGTCCTTGCTCTGAGGTTTGGATTACTGTGCACTTGCAGGCAGTGCTACCACAAGGAAGGGAATCTCATTTCTATGGAAATTAAAACCAGATCATCTATCCAGGATTAAAGCAGAAATATGATTTTGTTTCAAAGACTGTTACAGGAAATTGTCCTTATTTAAAGCTGTATTCCCCACCTTTTATGTTAATTGCATTTTTGGGTGACAACACTATGAAAAGGAATTGTATGTGGAAAAAGATAGAATATATTTGATCCACTATCAGTATTTACACTCTGGTAATAAAAATTAATCCCTGCATTTCATTTCCCCCTTTGATTTCAACTTGGTAGTTTTTGTCGATGATTCTGAGTTTCTTTTTATGTTCTCTCAGTAAAATAATGTGATGGATTAAAAGTATGATACTTGTACTCATTTTGAAATTATTCCATGAAAAGTTTATTTTCAACCTGACATGAAGCTGGGCGGCAGCTGGGAGATGAAAGAGCCAATTAACTAATGTGTTTCCACTAAAATTTAGGTTTGATTAAGAAGAAGAATGAAAGTTCAAATTTCCAAAAATATAAAAAGTGCCTTTCATTGCTGCTCTTAGAGTACTTGGACAAAGAGGAGTTGTTGGAACTCTGTTTTTTTTTTATTCTAGACTCTTATTTTGAAAATTTTACTTCCTAAAAAAATTCCTCCTTTTTCCCAAGCCTCCACCTCACTCTAAAGATCATCAGTGAATTCCGAATTGATTTGTGTGTGATTTAATTTGGAACCACTGCTGCTGGAATAGCAGTCACCAGGCAATGGTTCTCCTACAGAGGCTGTTTGTTACAAGAATATTTCTGGTGTCCACATTAGTGGCAAAGCTGATGCATGGCAGGGGTTGGGAAATCTCCTGTTACAATAGAGTGAGGCTGAAGAAGTTGCATCATGTTGGCAAGGCTGGAAGCAGAAGATCAGGAGTAAGCCAAACATAAAACACAGCCCTGGTTTATATTTCTTCCAGCCTGTTCTTGTCTCTCTCATCTGGAATTCTCTGCCACGGCCTCTTCAAGAGCACGGAGCTCCCAGGTTCACAGAGTCATTTTCCTTCCCAGAGGGCTCAACACCTGCTCTCCTCAACTCTGCTCCCTTGCACTGCAGAGGAGCTGGGGATGAATACAAATGCAAAGCCCGTGATGGCTCAGGGACCAAAGGTGTCTGGGGCTCCCCATCCCTGCTCTTCATACCAGAAAGAACCATAAAATCTTCTGGTTCTATTCTTAAACCTCCCATTTCTGTATCTCTTGTTCCTCAACAGCTTTGTCCTTGGTGCCACTTGAAGCAGTTTACCACCTCCCCAGGCCTGTTAAGAGTAGTGTTACATTAAAATTAAATATTAATATTGTTTAATTCATAGTTATATGTATAGTCTGTGAGGCTCTTAGTATTTTTTAGGTTACTAACTTTTAAATGAGCCCATATATATTTGTTTTTATGGTTGGTATACGAAGCACATATTTAAGGTCACATTGAAAAAAAAAACCTGCTGAATATTTTAAATTCTATCCAGAAATGTTCAGAAAGCGATTACAAATATGTGCTACAGATTTTCTGAGTTATTGATTTAGAAACTTGTTTGCTAGTAAAGTAGCAAGGAGTAAGATCAGTATCTGCAAAAGAAGGAAGCCTCTAAATTTCATTTTTCTCTTGATGGTACTTAAAAGAACTTTGAAAAAACTAATTTCTGAGCCAAAGTACTGATTCAAACTGTGACATCAGCAGCGTTGGGTTGCATCCTACCCCAGCAGAAATATTTGATGAATTTTCACTGTCTAGAAGTTTTCCTTTGAATTCAGCTGGAGTCTCCCTGACAGTGAGCTATGGGTAAAGTTTTCGGGCAGCTTAAACTCATCTAAATTACAGCTGCTCTGTTCACGCCTTGAGTCACAATCTCAGCATGCTCAGTTCTGCCCCTGCTGCCCTCTGGCACTGTTGAGCATGTGGTGAGCTGGTTCAGGGAGCTGATTGAGACAAAAAATATAACCCTCCAAAGGGGAGAGAACAGAGTTTAACTCAATCAGGCCCTGACCATCCCATTATCCACACTGGGCTGGTGGGAGTTTATGACCCAGAGAGAAGGGGGAAGCAATCTTGCATGGACTTCAGCTGATTTGGAACAGTATCCTAAAATGGGAGCTGTGGAAGTAGAAGAATATGGATTCACTTACTGATTAATGATGTCTCAGAGAATCCCAACTTGAACTGGCCTTTTCTGACATGTCATTTTGTGCCCAGTTGCCAACAGTACTGTAGCTGTGGCCATCACATGAGATCCTTCACAGCATAACTCTGTGATGCTACAGGCTAAAGCTTTGCCTATTGCAGGAAAAAAAAAAAAAAAAAAAAAAGCAAAAAAAAAAAAAAGCTGATTTTACTGTTATTTCCCTCTGCTCCACTGAATCACAGCCTGGGACAGTAGGAAGAGCCTTTCTGGCAGAGCAAAGCTCAGTCTATGGTAATTTACCCTGCTTATGGGTGCTCTGACCTCCCTACCCACTTATCCCGTTTACTTCTGAAATGACCAATTTAATCAGGCACATGTACAACGTAGGGATGGGTGTGTGAATATCTAAATATATGAGAGTGGGAACTTCAGATGTTTTATCTTTCATTAGCTAATAACAGCAGTAATGACCTCAGCAGTACAGGATGTCTTCTGCAAAATTAATAACCACATGAGGGTTAATGGCCCAAGGCGATGAACTCTATCAGACAAGCATTAATCTACCTTGATGATTATCGCTTCATTACTGAACACTGAAACCTCCTTCCTGTGCCAGTAAATGCTTGATTTCAGCCCTCCCCACCGATGTGAACAATCTTTTCTTTCTTCCAGGCAGGAAGGAGAGCAGGAGAAAGCTCTGAGGTGCAAATAAATGTAAAAATTGTGAGAGGTACAAAACTCATTTAAATATGAATTTGGAGAACATGTTTCCCCAATGACTGTCTGTTTTCTACCTACATATTAAATAGAGCTTTAAGGGTATTTTTTGTTTATATTTTTAAGTAGATGTAGCCTGGGAAACAATACCTTGGCTTATGAAGCAAAGACTCTCTGAGGTGGTTATGTATATAGACTGTTTAATTGCTTGGGCTGTGTATTTAGATAGTGCCCATTAGTGCAGAGTCCTTGTTTTCCTTCCTAGGAATAATAATGTCCTGCAGCTGAAAATGTTTCCCATTCATTGCCTCTATTGATCTGAATTTAGACCTGCAGATTCAGTGTGGAGAAAAGGGAACTGAGACATCCAGAATGGAGCTGCATCAGGATATTTACCACAACCAGCCCCTGCAATAGGCTGAATTTTTTATGGTATCATAGTCTTTTGGAACAAGGCCAGTAACTCCAGAAAGAAAGGGCTCTAAGAGCATATCATCTTTCTGGCTGTGGAATAGAGAAACTTTCATAATCCCATGTTCTGTCTTCCTCCTTGTCAGCCTATGACAACTCTGTGCATTAACCTTCAGAAGCCTTTTTATTTTTTTTTTTTTTCCTGCTTCATCATCTCTGCTCCCAGGGCTGGTATTAGTTGGACAGTGATTAGAGACTAATGTAGAGAATATAGAGAGGGTGCTGCACAACCAGTTCAAATTTGGATAGGTAATTAGAACCACCAGCTCCAAGTTAAGAACAGTTGACATTCATGTGGATTATGCAGCACCACATAAACCTGGAATATAATTTTGCAGTTTCTCTGCCTTACTGAGTTACAAAACATAAACTGTTTACTCTTTTCTGGCTTTGTGTTCTGGTTTTGTTTGTGGAATGTGGGAGGTGTAGCTGAGAATTATTGATGTAAAGGAAGTGCAGCCATCAGCCATGATGATTGGATGTGCTTTATTAGGGATGGGAGAGCTCTGTACGACTCTCCAGGAGCAGTCTGATCAAGGGCAGCCTGCCAGTATTAGGGGAGCTGAACAAAACACTGACATGCCTGAATCTCAGACATAAACTGGTGATTGGGAAGGGACAATTGGGAAAATTCATAACCTTATCTTGTACAGTGTCTTGTACAAGCTGTACTTGTACTCTCTGATAGATGGAGTTAATGTACTCTGTTACATGGAGTTAATGGAAAACTTCTGAGCAAGTCCTCATCCACACAGTACTCAAGCTGTAAAAGGGATTTCCAAATAATAACCAGGAAAAGTGAAGTGTGCCAGGCACTGTAGTGATGACACCAGAAATTATTCCATTCAGCACATGGCTTTGTAGTTTTGGCAGGTCCTTGTTGTTCATGAAGGCTGGTCCATGCTGGCAGCCTGGACCTCCCATCTCACTCCTGTCTCCCAAACCATCTCTGGGTGCTCAGCAGCAGATCTGATGGGAGGTTTCCATGCTGTGCTCTCCAGTGAGCACTCACCAGGTGTTCAGCAGTTCTAGAACAAACCTTATTCCATTGTACAACTAATTTACAGCCAGGGAAATGATAAACAAGGTGATGACTGAATGTAATTCATGGCCCATGTAATGACAGAGCTGTCAAACAATGGCTGAGGCTCAGCTGGTTTCTGGGTCTGGTGAATTTTTGTTATCATTTTTCAACAGATCAGGCCTGGGCCTTTTTTTTTTCTGGTCTACTGAGTTTGTTAATTGTTCACAGCTGAAAATTTAGTTTTCAAGTACAAGGTCACCAACCTTCAGTCTGAGAACCTATTAGTAGCCAGTTGTAATTAACAACAGAAATTATAGGAATTTTTGGCTATTGCTTCTGAAATAATCTCAGGTAAATTAAAAAAGAGGTTTTGGCTACTGGTCAATGATAAAGAGAACAATTCTCTGACAAAGAGCCAGAATGCTACAGTAGTAAATACATTTTTAAAAAATAATTGTCAAAACTGCTACTTTTATAAAGATACCCTGTCCACAGACATACACACAATATAAAGAGTAAATCACAATGAAAATACTGAACAGCTGATTTGATAGGATTATTGATTGCATATGCAAAATTTTATGATGGATTAAGTAACAAATTTGTAGAGACCTGCTTGGAATTGCTTTTCCATAAGCACACAACTAGTGGGGAAAGGTCAGAGTAGAACTACATCTCTTCTGTTTGAAAACTCCCAAGTACACTTTTGAAATGGTGGTAAATGAAACATATTAACCAGTGCAATCCACAAGTAAAGAATGGAGCAACACAGCACACAACTTTCCTTAATAACCAACTAAATAAACAAGCTTTTGCTTAAAATCAATGGGGTATCATCAAATTATTATTTTTATTCTTCATCAATTAAGGTGGGAACAAGGGGGCCTGGGAGGTAGGTCCTGTGTCTCTCTGACCTTCGATTTTCCCCACTGCCAAGGGGAAAACCACACCAACCAGCCCACAGAAATTGCCACTGCCACGTGCCTGAAAGGCTGCTGCTGACTGCTCAGGAGCAGTTGGCAAACACAACTTCCAAACCTGAACTGCTCTGTCTTTAAAGCAAATGTAAGAGAGGAAAATAATACTCTTGCTTTTATATCTATATTTGGCTCTTGCCAGTGTCTGTTTTATTAACTGAGGTCATTTTGACTTGTGTTTCTAAGTTTGGGGTCAAACAGTTGTAAAAGGATTTGAATGGAAATTTCTGCTTGAATTAAAAATAGAAAAAAGGAAGTGCTTAACAAGCACTTATGTAATTATCTAAGTCTTGGACAACATAGGCAGATATAATTTCAATCTCCTGACCGCAGCCCTATGGTTTTATTTCAGAAGGCTGTGGAGAAACAGATGTCTAAGACACTTTATTCTAACACTTGTAAAGCCCCTGTTATGTAAAAATGTCAGTAGAAGAGAATGTATACCTTTCCTAAAGAAAAAGTTAGCAACACTTCTGGATTTATTGCGTTGACTGCAGAAGGAACTGCAAAAAAAAGTTTTTCTTTTGCAGTTGTGGTCCCAGAGATAGAAATTGTTTTCAATAGGTGACTGAATTACTCAGATTAAACTGATGCCTACAGCTGGTCACTGTCTGTGCTCTCTGTGTCAGCATAAAAAAGCAGGGAAACTTAGGAGAAGAGATAAAAGGAAAAATAGTAGACTTGAGGCTCTAATAATGTGGAAACTCTTCTCTGCCTCTGGTGGATTTGCCCCTCTGATCTTACCCATGCAAGGCTGGGCATCAGTGCCTTGTATGAGTATAGGGCAGTGCAATAATGATTAACTTTCTGCTTTAGTACTGCTTCTTACAGCAAATCTATGATCATTTTTAAGTACTCTGGATGTATGTCAAGTTTTGAAGACTGTCTTTGATTTTGAACACAGCTTTTCTGTTGCAGTGAACACAGAGCATGTCCCAAAGCTGGAATTGATGAGAGTTCCACCAATTATCTGGATCAAAATGTGAATGAAAAAGGATCTCTCTAACTCAGTAGCAATAATTGGAAAATGACTGTGTCTTGGAAAGGTTAGTTTTGTTTTGCTCTTCATCAATAAGTTTAAATTTCTGAAAGGAATTTTAAAGGGCAAAGCCATGTTTGCTTTAAGAATCCCTGCCCTAGTGGTAAGGTTTTGCATTTGCTTTCCTTCCAAGGCAGGAAAAAAATCTGATTTGATGATTGCTTCTGGATGCAGAATGTTTTAGTGCTTTCAGAGTAGTGTAGGCTGCTGCTGCAGATTGGGATTTCTCACCACGTTGTTCCTCAGTGCATTGGCATCTGTTGTCCATCCATGCAAGGGTGACTCTTTCTCGGGGGGCAAAAAGTTCATCTTGTTTCCATCAGCAGAGTGTTCCTCTGAAGTTACTCTTGCATGTCAATAATGTGAGGCTGCTTTAGCTTCAGGCTAATTGTCAGGGATAGTTCCATATGTCACATGTCAGAGGAGGAATTAAGAACATTTGTCACCTGCACAGGAAGCTTGTGGCAGTGCCCCACACATTATTTCCTTGGTTCACCTAGTGCTTAACTCAATAATACTGTGTTGAATCCATTTGGGCTACCATGCCTGCAAGAGTATCACAAACTAATTCAAGATTTCAACAAAAGTATTGATCACCACCTTATTGTTAATACATATTTTTATGTTAATGTCTGAGTATAATTCTCTCCAATTAAATCCTTGTAGGCTTCCATCCTGACCAGTCGTGCTCCAGATGCATTTAACCATCTTGAGACTATTTTTTGTTGTGCTCTGATATATTCATTTGGCTTGAGCTGTTCTCTGCTCTATGAAGTGAGAAGCACCAGTGCACAGGAAGGCACTGACAGAATGTGTCTGTAAATCCCATTATCATTGCTGAGTCAACAGGGCAAATCTTTGCTGTTTTCTTTTTCGGGGTTTTTTTTTTTGGTTTTTTTTTTTTTTTTTTTTTGCTTTGGTTTGGTTTGGTTTGTTGTTTTTTTTTTTTTTTGTATTTGGGTTTTTTTTTAAGAATAGGTAGGTAGGTGTTTACAGCTCAGTTCAGTGTTTAGGCTTAATGACCTTGATTCTGCTCCCAAAAGTGAGATGACATGTTTTCTTATTAACAACCCATCTCTGACCTAATCTCTCCTCCCTTCCAGCCCACCTGCTCAGAGGACATTAAATACTGACTTCAGGAAGTGCTTAAATGGGAAGTTTTAAAATTAGATTGTGCACCAGTCAATCTTTTAAATAAACACTTGTTAGTGTGCTTGGCTGCTCTGGTTTCCTCCTGAGGCTGAAGGATCAAACTCCGATTTCTCTTCTCTTATTCCCCTTCTCCCCCCTTTTCCTAGCATTAATACTGGCTACCAGGGATTGATGTTTAATTGAGAAAGGCCTTTTGATGTGTTGCTTTAGCTGATGAGACAGATGGCAGAAGGTCAAGTTAAAAAGATTTGTCTGCTGGCATGTCCTGCCAGACAGTCACAGCATAAAGGAGCAACATGTGAAGGGTTTTGTGTATGGAGTGATATTTGCAACACCTTTTGAACACCAGTGTCCAAATCTCAGGCCATCAGCAGTTTGCCACCTCACAGCAGGCCCCAGTTGGCATCAATAAAATCTGGGAGCCATCAGTCACAGTAAAGACCTGAACCTGTATTTAGGTGCTCTGGGCATAGAAATGTGTCAAGTGGAGTTGGGTGGTGTTACCATAAAATCAGTTTATTAAATAGCTGGTGTGAACCATGAGGACTGCTTTGCTCATTTTTAATGCAGTTCCTTTGACAGCAGCCTGAAACTTTGGCTGTAGAATGGCTGCATGTCTCACCCTGCAGTCTGTAACACAGGATCTTTTATTTTTTCTTTATTTCAGTATGACTGCCTACTTCTCAAAATATTTTGGATTCAAATTTGTTGATCATGTGAGTAATCCCCTTAGCTGGCTGAATGAAGACCATTTGTTTGAATAAGAGTGAAAAATAATAGTTGTGAAGGATTTTCCTCCATCTAGACATTGTACTAGAATCTTCTGGAACAATCATTTAGCAGAACACAAATGATGGAGTTTCATCCCAGGAGAAGCTATCTGAACTTCTGATTTTCTGTGTAAGGAATAAGCTTGAAATTATTTCTTAATGTTTTTTTAAACTGTGTGCACTCCACTTTCATTTATTTTAGAAGTTTGATGGGACTGCTTGGAGTCACAGAACGGGTCTGGCAGGTCAGAGGAGTGAATCTCAACCATATTTGCATTCTTGAGAATGTAAATATTCCACCCCTGCCCTTCTGGGAAGGAGTTCCTGCAGAAGGAAAGTCAGCACTTGATGTCCAGTGCAAACATTTGCTGCCACTTCTTCCTTCTCACTGTAGAAAAATGAGCTGCTGCTGACTTTGCTAACACTGAATATCCTTCATTACAATACAAAAGCATTCAATAACTGCAAGGAAAAAAGTGCTGTAAATACCCACTTGCCTTAAAATCTGTGAATGGCTGGAGCATAATTTCATCTTCTAAACACATGGAATCAATGATCATTGTTTGAGACGTTGCATCAAGCTTTTTCTGTTCTAAATAAACAGACTTTGACAGCCTCATGTTTACATAGTACTAGAAAGATGTAGTTAATAAATTGATGCAGGCTGAATGGGTACAGAAACATAATTTATTCTAAGAAATTATGATTTTGAAGTCAATCGTGTGAGGTTAGGAAGAATAGTACAAATCAAAGCTAAAATCTGTGGGTAATTGTAACTAAAGGTATTTGGGTTTTCCTGATTCATCTTAAAAATGGAAGATGATTCCTGTTCACAGTTCCCAGTTTGCAGAAATGTCTTACAAGGGCCCATGTTCTGTTTAGTTTTTCTGTTGTGGTTGTACAATGTGCATAAACCTTTAGTTTCATGCAGAGGCTTTGGCAATTATAAATTTTTCTGGTTGGCAAGTAGAAAAATTGGTTTCAGTTTTCAGCTGAACAGAGTATTTTCAGGGAATTATGAAACAGTGAATTAATAAATGCACTATTTTATTGAATGATACATAATTTTGAAATTGTGAACCACTCTTCAGTAAAATGGCCACTTAGAGACAAAAAAAATTGATATTTCATGAAGGACTTATTCTTTCTCTTTCTGAAATACATCAGTTTATAATTTTTTTTCCCTGGAAGTATTTTTTTATGAGGCAAACTTGCTGCTCATTAGAAAACATTTTTTTTCAGCTCTGTGCAACTGTGCTTTTTACTGTTTGGTGGTGGGATTTATTAGGGAAAGACCTTTTCTGTCTTCTCAATTCAGTGCAACTTGAAACTCTTATGCTTTATGTGATTGTAATTTGCAGGGAGAAAATAAAACAAGCTAATAATAATTGGAGTTATTTTTAATAGAACTTCAGTAAGAACAAGAAGAGGAACAGGCAGCTGTGAAGTGATGGGAGCTGTAAGAGGTTTTAAGACAAGGTCCCAGCACTCAGCTCAGTAAATTTTAGGCATTCTGGAAGTTTTTATGGCTTTTGCCCCCACTGAGCCCCAAATATCCTCCAAAATTATATTAGGTGCAATTTTCAAACATGGAGAGTTTTCTTGTTTGTTTGTTACCTGAGAAGGTGTTCTTTTCTGGATGTTTAGGAATAAAGAGATTTTATCCTTACTGTAGAAACTAATAAAGACATGTTTCAAATTATCCTGAGTTTAGATCAGAAAGAGCAGGTGACATGACAGTGCAATAACACAGAGTATTGTTGTGCACCAGCAATCTGATGCAATTATCCTGTTATGCCATGATGGATTTTGCATTAGCAGAGCTTCAGTGGCATAGTGGCACAGCACTGGGAAAGTGTCTGGAGAAAAAAAAAATCCATGGAAACAATCAAAAAGTTGCCTGTGGTACTTATGCACACATTCATCACAAAATAAAGAGAAGGGAAAGAATATGATCCAAGTCTGTTCAAGTGGCTGGAAGAGCCCTTGGAGACTGAAATATGAAATGTTCCAGTTTTCAGCATGTGAGCAGTCCCAAAATATCCATCTGTCCTTCTCATGAGCTGTGTAATTCCTGGTACACCTTCATGCAGACAGGTTTTGGTTTTTGTTCAGTTGGGGTTTTTTGGTGTGGGCTTTCTTTTTTTTTTTTTTTTTTCCAGGAAATATTGATTAGTCTAAATAAAATCAGATATTCTCTGGTGCAGCAGCAAAATTGTGTACATGATGTTCTCCAGTGAACAAAAATTTGATACTATCATAGGCTGGAAAAATCAATCATGTATGCCTATTTTCCTTCACTGAAACTCAAGTTATTGATGTGAAAAATGGGTGAGAATTGTCTGGATGTTGGAGGAGTTCAGACTGGGAGATCTCCTTGGCTTAAAAATGTGTCACGTATTTTTTCCCTGGCAGAGTATTATTATTTAAATAATTGGTTTGAGGTAGTTTGTAGCTACAGAGAGGGACTGAAGTTATTGTCTGTGTACGTCACACCCACAGAAACACTGGGAGGAGACATTTCTGTGTGGGTTTTGTGGGGGATCTTTTTCTTGTTTGGTTATTGATTCAAGTCTATTATCTTGGATTATGATATCTGGAGTTTCACTGCTTTGAATGAAAAGGCATGTTAAAGTTACTTGGGGAAAATTACAGAGACAATTATGGGATTGTAATATAAAGTACCATAAGTTCACTTTAATTCTTGTTATCGATTGGTGAGCTTTACACTTTTCCATAGAATAAAACAATGGACATGTTTCTTGGCCCACCCAGAAAATTAATGCTTTAATATCCATTTTACAGAGAGAGTTTGTCAAATTTAGCAAGCAGGAAATTCTGAGATGAAAAAAGATATACAATATTTATATGGTTTTAAAGAGAGAGTTGGCCTAGATGGGATTTTAGGAAGGAGTTGATCCCAGTGAGGGTGGGGAGGTCCTGGCACAGGTTGCCTGGAACAGCTGTGGCTGCCCCATCCCTGGAAGTGCCCAAGGCCAGGTTGGATGGGGCTTGGAGCAACCTGGGATTGTGGAAGGTCTTGCTGCCTATGGCAGGGGTGAAATGAGATGGATTTTAAGATCATTCCATCCCAAACCATTCTATGACTGTGTGATAAATACACACACATGTGTGTATGTATTTATCATGATTTGAAAGTCACATGTCAGTATATCATCAGGCAAAGGCAGATTCTGGACAGTTCCTCATAAATCAACAAAAGGAATTTCAAATAAGCTTTTTTACTATTTCCAGGTAATGTGCAGAATAAACTGTACAACGAATGCAGGCAAAAAGATTTTGGCTTTTTGACTTCATTATTCTCCATCTGTATCTCTTGCATCTATTTCAAAGACTTGCTGAATAAGATTCTCAGTGTAATAATTAATAAAAAGAGAAATGTTCCGAAATTCCTTATCACCCCTGTGTTTTCATTAGATGCTCATGTTGTTTGTCTGTCCCTCCCCAGTCTGCCACTTTTGGGTGTGCTATTCCTGGATGGTAAATGCCTGTGGGGCAGATTAAAGGAGGTACAGCTTCATACCCAGTCCCACAGGCAGGAATTTCATTCCCTCTTGTTCCAGGTATCAGGGAGTGCTCATTTACTTAATTATGCTCCTTCAGCTCTCTGCCTGACTGTTCTCTCTGCTTTGGTACCTCCAAGTACTTGATGATGCCCAGTGCCAGCTGACAGATGGCCTTGTCACTGCTGTCCTTCCTGCTGCCAGCTTCTGTGGTTTGATAGTGAGTGTGACCAATTTCATGTTCTTTGTTGTACAGCAATTTGGAGCGTGAACGTTATTATACATGAGTGTGTCTCAGGTTTGGTTTCAGTTCATGATCATTTTTATCTATGAAATCATGAGCAACATGAGAAACATTCTCTCAGGCCCCTCATGAGAGGCATAAACAAGGTGTGAAGGTTTGCATTCACCATCCCTGCCCCTCACAAACTTGGTTATTTCCCACCAGCTGCCCTGGGGCCTCAGGAGCCTCCTGGGACATTTGGATTAAGCTCTGCACTAACAGGATTGACTGAAGTGTCTTCTGTCAAAATAGCAAGGTTGTCCTATTCTCTAAATACTTTATCATCATGTTGTTATTATCTTATATTTTAGAGCCTTCTGATGTAAAGGGGATTTGTTTTTCACTTGCATATGAGACACACAGGGCCTTTACTTTATCTGTCAGATGTTTTTTCCTCTGTGCCATGTTCACCTTCCTTTGGAGGTAGCTGGGATCATGCTGCCATCTCATGGCAGGCCACAGTTTAATTAGGAATGACAAACAGCACAGGACAAATTAGTTTGGTTATGTAAGAAGATAAATAAAACCAATAACAATTCATCCTGTGTTTTAAAGCTAAGAATATTCCCTGCTTTCCATGTAAGAGTTAATGAGGCTGTAAGGGGCAGAATTGTGGCTGAACTTACTGTATATCCTTCTATATGTACAATTTTTTGTGCTTTAAGAAAAATAAGGGACCTTGACTACCCAGTATTAATATTAAAGATGTCTGGAATACTGCAGCAAATCCCACTGAACATTGCTATCAGTACAGCTCACTCCCCAGGAAAATATCTTTCTCTGCTTCTAGCACCAGTTATTAGTATACATGGCAGAGGAAACCATAATTAAATCTATTAAGGTGACATGACATTTTTTTCTTTCTCTTCTGAGGGTAGATAACCCTGTGTCTTTCAATTCTTATTTACAAATTCTCAGTCTGTGGGTCTGTTCAATCATCTGACATTTTTGTGTTCAGCTGGGATTTCATCCTGAACCCAGCTCCATGATATCTACCTGCCATCATGATAGATTACTCTTAAAAATTGTGATCCCTCTGAGTCTTCAGTTACCATCAAAGGTATTTTGGCACAGGACCTGAGGGGGGAAAAGCTGTTTTTGTAGTTTGTGTTTTGCTTTTGAGATGTTTATTTCAAGACGGTGATTTGACCAAGTGTTCCTACTGGCACTGCTGAGCAAATCTGGAATTTGGGGCATCAGTGTCCTTCCAGCAGCAGCCACAGGCCATATGGCTGGGTTGGTAGCAGCCCTAGAAAATTCCACCCAGCTCCCTTCTGCTTTTGGGACGTGGTTTGAGCCGTAGGGGAGCTCCTTCTGCTTTTTCAATCTCACATTTGTGGGACTTTGATCTCCCAAAATCTTGACCGCTGATTGGGCTCCCAGATAGAAAATGACAAGATGAGAGGAAATGGCCTCAAATTGTACCATGGTAGGTTTAGACTGGATGTTAGGAAAGCACTTTTAATGGGAAGGTTTGTAAAGCATTAGAACAGGCTGCACAGGGACGTGGGGGAGTTCACCATCCCTGGAAATGTTCAAAAACCATGTGGATACGGCACTTGAGGACGTGGTTTAGTGGGGAATATGGTCATGGTGCTGGGTTGATGGTTGGACTTGATCTTAAAGGTCCCTTCCAACCTCTGTGATTGTATAATTATCTGTAGTGTGCATCTACTGACCAGAGAAAGGGGAAATAATAACTTGTGTTTCACAGTAGTAGTTGTGATGTATTTGTTAGGTACAGTGCATTCTTCTTAAAGAGTTAATGGATGGAGTTTGAAATATAGAAATGACATAAATTAGCAACTGTAAAACCTCCTTAACCTTCTTGCAGTTTAAAGACCGAATGTGTTGGCCAGCTGTATTCCTGACGTGGAAAAAAAAAAACCCCTTGGTTTAGTCTTTCAGTCAAACATTTTAACCTTCTTAGGAATATAAATTTAGCCTCTGATATGTTTGCAGGTAAGAGAATATTTTCTGAAAAGGGGGCTCACTTTGGTAACTCCAGCCTATAAAATGGCTCTACTATGGCTATGGCCATTCAGTGAATAAATTGGAAGGAGAACTTCTAGTCTCTCAGTTCACACATCTGTGCAGTTTTTTGTGTGTTGTTTTAGTCTAAAGAGCAGAAGAAAAGTTAATTCCATATGATTTTCTTCTTGTCAGCCATCTTCATGCTTTGAGAATTTCTTTGGGCTGCTTCAGGTCCTTTACACAGAGCAGACAGACCAGGATGTCACTCCCCATGGAGCTTTCTGAGCTGGATGTTGAGATCAATGCTTGGCAGGCTGACATCACATTATCGAGTCAAATCCATGAAATAAATTTTAAACCCCTTTTAAGTCTAAAAGGCCTGTTTTTTTCTTTTACCTAAACTCCAACTCTGTCAAAATCCAAGACTGCCACCTGTTCATAAATGACTGGTGGGAATTGAATTTTATTTTCCGTATTTAACATCCCACTATCCAGTCAATTTGACTACAACCAGTGACATTACAAAAGCAAAACACAACCCAAATGCTGCCTATCACCCTAAGCCTTGGGTGCTCTTGATTTCTTCCAAAATACTCACGGTAAAAGTACCTGCCCCTTTTCTACCTCCCTCAAAACAAAAAGCAAAAGTTACAGCTGTGAAAGCTTGCAGATGACTTGAATGTGTTTGGTATCTGTCGTTGTTTCCATTACTGCTTTATTTGCTTTGCTTTCCTCAGAAATTTGTTTCTTTTTAGTTGTCTTCTGTTTCCAAACAAACTCAGAGAAAACAACAATATTATTCAAAATAAGAATGACATTTTTGGTGATCAAAGTGAGTGAGAAGTTGCAACCCACAGCAATAAGCAAAACAAAGAATCCTGTTTTTGGATATTCTTGACTTAGGAGCCTGGTGACATTAATGCCTTGGAGTGAACAAGAACAGAGGCTAGACAGAGTTAAGAGAATAAAGGGGATATTTATTAAAGGCCTTTAATAGGTACACCTTGGGCAGTCAAAAGCCTTCCAGAGGCTACACTCAGGATGGATGATGGTCACCAGTTTTTCAGACAATTATAAGTTGTTCTATCTGTGTATCAGGGGTGACTCCTCTAATTACTGATTTGGGTAATGAAGTCACAGTCCCCCAGTTTGCTCCCCCCTTTCATTCACTTTTGTTTATTCTTTTCTGGTGCTGAAGCAGAGGGTGTCCTTGGATCTCAGGCCTGGAAGGATTGTTTTGTCTGACCAAACTGTGAAGAGAGCTTATTCACACCCTATATTGAGATCAGAGTTATACAGTGATGCAGTACAGGATCTGAAAAATATAAAAGCTAAAAACTTACAGCATCAACATGATATCTGTCAATCTATGATTGATTATACAGTTTTTCTCCTTAAATTTTTGTTGGCCTTTTGTTCTACATGATATTCTTCCTTCCCTCCATGCTCCTCTTTTTATTCCGAGTCTGGCACAGGCTGCCATGTAGCTCCAAAGTAAACAAGATTTACACTCCCCTTTCTTGTGCAGAACAACAGTTTTAAGATTGTTTGTGCTCATCCCATGGCACCTAAATGTCCTTTTCATGTTCCAGTATTGCCTGAAACACACATCATAAATGGCATTTTCTGATTGCACGTGCATGACTTTTATTGTCTTTCAATGACTGCTGGGAGGTCACAATGACATAATTTCATGCAGAGTGGACTTGGTGTGGACAGTGATTGTTCTAAACAGCTTTTCCTTACCACAAGCCTCTTTTTGTCAATTTTAGGGGATCACACTCTCACAGTCATTCAAATAGAATGCTCCTACAACTTCACTTAGTCTTTTTATACTTCCTACAACAAAAATCATAAGAGGGTTTTCATTCTAGCTCAGGAGAGGAGAATGGATTGCAAGATGTGGTGCTTGTTCCCCCAGGATGCTGCCTTATGAATAAAAGATTGAGGTACATTTCCATATGATACTTTGTCTTTTTGTTAGATACTTAAAAAGAAAATCCATTCAGACTCTGATAGACTGAATGAGAATGAAGATGTTGGCATTTCCCAGTCCAGCTGGAGGGCTGAGGAGCAGCAGTTGTTAATGGCTTTGCTGTCAGGGCTGCTGGCTCTGCTGTATCTTCACCCTGGCCTGGTGCTGTAATTGTGGCTCAGATGTGGAGATCAGAGATTGCAGCAGATTCATGGCCTTTATTGCTGCACGATTATCCACAGTGATTCAGCAGGTACTGGGAAGACCTGTACATCAATCCTTTTAATAGATGCCAGCTCTTTCTCCAAATCTCTGCTTGGCCTAAATGAAAAAAATAAAAAAGAGAATAAATTAGTGCTAGGAGACTTTTTTGGAGCTAGATTGCCCTGCACGTGGATCACAGTTTTGTTAGGATAGCTCCAAGATTTCTTTCAATCACTGGCATTGGTGGAATATTCCAGATAGCAGGGATGGTGCCATGGCAGTGGGACAGAGCACACTGGGACTGGTCTTCACTCCAGTCCATAATTATGTTATTGTACCCTCATTTGTTGACCCAAACATAAACTGGATCAGAACCCTTTAGTCACTCAATAATCTGTTTTTATTAAATGGGATTTCTAGACTTTAGTGAGGTAGAGGCTCTCAGGGCCTCTGGGATCTGGAAGCCAAAGCTCCATAGAAAAGTGTTACAACAAATTTTAAAAAAGGAAGACAGATGTAACTTCCCTGTGCAACATTTTATAAGAAATATAAACCGTCCTATTAGATCACAAGGCTTTTAAGAGTTCTGAAGCAGACCATAACATTTGAAAAAAATGCATAAATGCTCTCATTATTATATCCCTGACACTTTCAGTTTCTTTGTGCAGGAAGGACTATACAAAAATAAATGGAGTACAATTCAGTTTACTCTTTTTCACTCTTTGGGGACTGTTTTGTCCTGCTTAGAAAAGAATTACAAAAACAAATACAGGTCAAGATGTGGGTTATTGTAAAAATGTGGGGGAAATGGGAGCTTGTTTTAAATATTGTTTTTATCTGCAGGACTGATTCTTTCCTTGTTATAGAACAGTGCATTTTGATTTGTGAGCAATTCTAGTCACTGATATTATGTCTGGGGAAGACTTTTCTTTCATAGAGGTAAGGAACATGCTGTGAACAAAGCTGTCACAGGAGGATTTTTCATGTGTAATAATAATTTGGAAAAACAGGGGTGTGCAGATCTCTCCACCTCTCTTCTTTCTTTAAAAAAAAAAAAAAAAAAAAAGATTTAGTTGCAGTCCTGGCTGTAGGGTAACATATGGTAAAGAAGAGAGATTGATCTGATGATAGTCAATGAACAAACTCTTACTGATTCCATTATGGTAATAATTACAACTGAGATGTTACTTTCCTGCTGACCTTGGTTGGATCTCTTTTGATGTTTTGAGGACTGATTTGTGTGTTCTCAAGCACGTACCACAGCACAAGATATTGAAGTGTGCCATAGTTGAAAATCACCTTCCCTAAACAGAGGATAAAAAGATATTAGTGAAAGAGACAAATTTTAAAATTCTCTGAAATATTAAATGAAATTGTTGGGAAGCTGACAAACCCCCTCCCCCCAAAAAAAAAAAAAAAAGAAAAAAGAAAAAAACAACAATAAACAAAACAACACAAAACAAAAGAAAACAAAACAAACAAACAAACAAAAACAAACAAACAAACAAACAACAACAAAAAAAAACCAAAAATAAAAAAAAAACCAAAAAGCTGAGATTGTAGGAGTCTTCCTCCTTCACCTAACCTCAGTGAAGCCCACTGGGTTTGTAGAGTCAGACCCTTGCTGTGGGCCATGATGGAGCAAGATAGGACTGCAGAACAGCTTTTAGGTGTGCTGACATCAAGGCAAATAATGCTTTGACAATTTTTCAAGACTCTTGGGTTATAATTCTTTATAATTCTTTATAGTTGAGTGCATATTCATATCAGGCTAATGGATATCAGGATACCAGCTCTATGCAAATATTCCCACTGACTTCAACACCATCCTTGCAATCCTCACATTTTCAAACTTATCTCCCTAATGTCTTTTTTGTTAAATTTATTGAAATAACCAATCCATTCATCTTGCTCTCCTTTTTCAGTTGTTTAGTTAATTTATTAAAGAGTGAGAAATATTTCTTTACTTGTAGTGGACCAGTGATCCCAGTGAGGATTGGTAATGAAATTATCTGTGTGGCTGTGGCTAGGGCAAGAGAGTCAAATGGGTAAATTTGCAGAATTTCAATGAATTCTTAAGTCAGTACCCAATTTGCCACAAATGAAGCATTTGCCCTCTGTAAGTATTTACCTGGTAGTGTTTAATCATCTCTGGTGGGGTTTCCTCAGTTTCATGGAGCCCTGTCCGGGAAATCTAGCAAGGCACTGCCATACATTTTAAGGCTGTGAAGTCTTCAACAAACTCTTCCCTTTTAATCCACTTTTCCCTGTAAGAACAATGAGCTTGCAGTGTTTCTTCTCTTTACCTTTAAAGGAAAAAATGCTGATACATATGTATTGGGAACCACTTATCCACCAACTTTTGCTGATGGTGCAATTTACCAATTGGCAGCAATTAGTCCTAAATTTTCTGTTTCCCCTGACACTGCTCTCCTATAAATTTTGGCCATAAATTCTGAATAAACACTACTTAAATCCCCCTGATAATAAGAGGGATTAATAGCAGCAAAACCCAAATTACTGTTATGTGCCTTATAAATTAACACAAAGGTGATAGATAGCTGAAAACTGCTTATTTGTGCACTGGGGCTGGTTCTCCATGGTTTAACAATTTACCCTGCCATATATATTAGTATAGTGCTGTAATGTAAACCTGAATTGTCTATTCTTCAGCAGTACAATTTGTTCATTAATATCAAGACTTCACTGTGTGGATGCTTCATGGGGAGCAGCCCAAATTACAAAGAACTTTGGTTGAATATAAAAAGAATTGTAAGCAGAGATTTGAAGAATTATTTCATCAAAGCCATGTGTCAGATCAGTAACAGAGTTGTGGGAGAAGTCTGTTCACTACTCTCTGTAATGAAGGCTCAAGGCATAAAATTTTGCCATCTTTGGGCTTTTGGAAAGAGTTGTCTATGGTCATGTATCAAAAGCTTTAAAATTTCTCCAGGAAAGAGCTTCTACACTGTCTCTTTTAGAGGAGTCTCTCAGAACTGGGTCCAGTTGAGCAACGCTTGGTCAATCTTCACTCTCAATCTCTTTCAGACATTTATTTCACTGAGGAGCTAATTCAGGCATTCTTTAGTTACATCATTAAGTGCCCTCATTCCATCCAGAAAAGAATTTAGAAAGGTGGGTTTTTTCAGTGATATGTGGAAGTCAAAGACTTTCTCCAAAATACTTTTTTTAATGATGCAGCATTCTTTAAATGCCAAGATTTTTTTTCTTATTTGACCAAGTAGTCAGAAACTTTGCAATTGCTACTTCTAAAGATAATAGTGCATTATTCAAATATTTGCTTTATTGCAACAAAGACCTAAAAAATTTCTCTGAATTAAATACTTTGGATTCTCTGGTTTCTGTGGTGATTACCTAAAATATATTAGCATGAAGGACTGACTTTCTGTTCCATATTAGAGCATGAAGTTACACCAGATGTCACACACCAACAATTGTTCCTTCTACTCAAACATGACTCTAAAAGCTTGACAACACTGGATATGGGTCTTGGGTTAATATTTTGAAGTAAGTGTGAAGTCTTCAGTTGCTGTATGAAGACTAATTCTCCAAGGAGTGTTTTTCTTTCAGTCAGGATGCATAATTCATTCCTAAAACCCTTCCTCTGCAAGAGGTTTACAATCAATGAGCTTGTGGCCTTTTTCCATGAAGCAGAAATTGTTGACTTGGGCCCATGATGTCAAATTCACCTTTCAGACTAATTGTGAGCATTCACTCACTGCTCAGAAGCCTGCTGGCTGCGGGGAGCATCCCACACCCTTGGATTTCTCTCTCTGTAACCTGCTGCATTCTGTTGAAACAGCTTCTGTCCTCCTCTTCCCAGCACTCTGGGGTAGAGGCAGTTTTTGTTTCTTTTTTTGCTCAGCTACCATGGTGTTCCTGTTCTCCTCTTTTGGGACACAGGGCATGGCACACCAGGGCACTGTTATGGTAAAAAGACTGAAAGTTTTGAACAGGCAGACAAAGAGCTTTGCTTTTTTCCTTTTGGCTCAGTCTGTGTTGCGTCACAAAATGTGTGTCCAGTGGCAAGGACTCGACTATGGCTCTTCTGTGAGTTCAGGGTCTCTTGTGTTGCCTTGGGCTGAGCTGAAATAATAAATCAAATGCATCAGGCAATGTAATGGTTCCAACATACAGGATAGCAGATTCCAGCCTCCCCCTGGCTGTGGAGAAGGACACACAGTTATTTGGTGCCTTCCATAACAGACCCTCTCACATTGTGGTTAATTGCCATAAAAACAGAGGGTAAAATTATATTCTGTTACTTCACAGTTTGGGTCATCTTTTTGTCTGGAGTGTGTGTGCTGCTTCTCCACTTCTGATCTAAGTGGCTCTGATATAGCTTTTGTAATGTTGATTTTCTTTGTTTGGGTGCTGTAGAAATAGCATGAATCTTCTGGTTATGGGAGATCCCAGGAATATAGAGAATGTTTTCCTATACAAGAAGAACTCTCAGATATAATTTTGCACCCTTTTATGCATGTCTGTCTATGAATTTATTCTGAGGGATCACTTCTCCACTCTTACATGACACACTTTGGGTGACTGGCTTTGGTTTCAGCTGGAGTTGAGTAGGATTTTTTCTGTTCTTGTATATTGAATACTTACAGTCATGTAAAGTTGGTGTGGGTTACATGCAGTAATATTTTGAAATATTTAAATCTCCAAACTTCTGAAACATATTCACATACAATGACCTGAAATATTTTTCTACTGCAGAGAAAGAAGGTAACTAGATGTAATTATGTATAGCTGAGATCAGAATAGTTTTTCCATTGTCCGTTGTGCTAAAAATGTGAATTCTTTTTCCCCTTGTCTCCCTTCTCATTCTTTTTTATTTCTTGGATAAACTATTTTTATTATCTTTTCAAGCTTTTTATCTAATCCTATTCAGTGGCATTACTGTGTCCATTGCCTACTCTCTTTTAGGATTTTTTTTCTGGGCTTTTATTAATGCAGCACATACATATATTCTTTCATGCCTTCCCTTGGGTTGCATTTTATCTTGCTGCCCCCTTTTCCTTGTCTCCCACTCCTTGTGATAAATACCATTTTTGCATTCTGTTTGTGCATCCTGGCCTTCACAAAAGGCAAAGATACCCATTTGACATCACAAAGAGGATGTCTGTGTTTAAGCATTGTTCTGGTTTTAAAGCAAAACCAGTGAGACACTCCAAGTCAGAAATACAGTTTACTGGGAAAAGAGAACAGAAAAGAAAATAAACAAAATACATGCAATAATATAAAAAGAAAACCACTGACAGAGTCAGAATACAACCTGCCACCCTTTGACCAGCATGTTGGTAGCAGTCCAAATTGGAGTGGCTGCAGTCGTCTTAGAGTGGCAGATGCGGTTTCTGTTTGTGCAGTGGTCCTGTAGAAAAGGTGTAGTCAGTGTAGTGACTGACACATTTCCAGCTCTTGGAAACCTATAGAAAGGCTGCTGCTCTGTCTCAAACCCCAGAATATATCTAAGTGGGAATGCTTAGCTCCTCCCCCCTGGGCAGAGCATCTCACCATGGGCTGATGTCATTCTGAGTCATGGTGGGTCCTTGATCCCCTGTTAAACAGAACTGGCTCCTGGAGAGTTTATCTCTGAGTGTTATCTCCTGGAGAGTGTTATCTCTGAGTCATGTGGTGAGACATTGATGGGCCCCTTCACAGGAGATAAGGAAAACTGCCCAGAGGACAGCTGCTACACAGATGGCATTAGAAAACATCCTCCTTCTCAATCTGGGACAGCATCAAGGGCTTCATTTTGTAAATGCTGAGTGCTTGAGGTCTCCAGCAATTCCACACTGGAATATAGGTGCTCACTTCTACAAATTTGGTCTCATTTTCCATCTTTCTAGCTGATTGTAAACTGCAGGATTTGCTGGATAAATATGAGGGATTAACATAAAACAGCAAAGGATTCTGGAGGGCGATCTTCTACTCGCCATAGCCACAAAGGTCATGGCTTAGGGATTGGCCCTCCAGGGCAGTGCAACGAGCTCTTCATCTTATTCTCTGGCCCCCACACTCCTCCTCCTCAGTGTTCATGTTCTCCTCCCAGATTTGTGCATTTCTTGAGCAGAGTGATCAGTTATGTCAATAATAACACATCTGAGGCATATTTAACTCAGCCTTATAGGTCACTTTCAGGTGATGCTCCCATTCTGCACATGGGTTTTGCTTAATCAAATGAAGGAGCTTCATTTATTTCTGAACTGACAGGTAGTAACTGTAAAGCTGTCCAAACACCTTTTTTCCTTTTTCCCCCACTATTAATGATACCTAGATTGGTGAAATACTTGTTTTGTGTATTTCTAACTTTGTAAATG